>NC_083405.1:132764820-133415445 GCF_020745735.1 Hemiscyllium ocellatum
GGCCTGTACTGTGCTGTACATTTCTATGTTCTAATGTTTGGGAATCCTGGAGTAAAAAATGAGGTCTGCAGATGCTGGAGATCACAGCTGCAAATGTGTTGCTGGTCAAAGCACAGCAGGTTAGGCAGCATCTCAGGAATAGAGAATTCGACGTTTCGAGCATAAGCCCTTCATCAGGAGGGCTTATGCTCGAAACGTCGAATTCTCTATTCCTGAGATGCTGCCTAACCTGCTGTGCTTTGACCAGCAACACATTTGCAGCTGTTTGGGAATCCTGGTCAGCTTGGACAAGTCGTACTGAAGGATTTGGTTCCGTGCTGTGTGAATCTTTAAACATACATGAAAACGAGTAATTGCCAATAATAACGTTTGTAGAAACAACCAAAGGCTCGAAACAAAAGTTGCTTTCTGTCCAAACACAAAAACTTTGGAATTAGGGCTGGGGCAGATCAGGTTATTTGACTGACAGATTAGATTAGATTAGATTCACTACAGTATCGAAACAGGTCCTTTCGCCCAACAAGTCCACACTGACCCTCCGAACAGTCACCCACCCAGACCCATTCCCCTACCCTATATTTACCTCCGACTAATGTACCTAACACTATGGGCAATTTAGGATCGCCAATTCATCTGATTGTTTGGATTGTGGGAGGAAACCCAAGCAGACACGGGGAGAACGTGGAAACTCCACACAAATGGTCGCTGAGTTGGGAATCGAACCCAGGTCCCTGGCGCTGTGAGGCAGCAGTGCTGACCACTGAGCCACCGTGCCGCCCCCTTTATTTCCCAGTTGATGGATTGTAGCTGTGGTACAACAAGGGTCAATGTATCATTGGTTAATAGTGAGGGGGGGGGGGGGGGCGGGGAAAGAGAAGAGGGGACGGAGCGCTGGACAATCTCTGACACACACCCACACCCACACCCAATAATGCACACCATAGACACACCCACGTGCACAGTCACTAACACACATACCACCACCCACCCAGAGTTCATGGCTGGTTGGGTTGTATCACTGGCCACACTAATTCAGTGAGGAGGTTCCTGGACCTGGGATGCTCCCAGTGGATGTAATACATTACAGGTTGGTGTATATGTGAAGGATACAGTGACTTCCCCCTTGAAGCCCATCGCTGTCACGATGCTCTCCGCTGCCTCTTTTATGGACACTTCATCTTCCTCGCCCACTGCAGACAGAAACACAGCAAAACGGGGCTCAGAAACACTATCCAAAACCCTGCTTCTCAGCCGAAGGCAACCTCTTCACAAACTCCCCCTGCAGCAGGACGAGAACTTAGAGATGGTCCCCAACAGAATCAGAAGGAAACAGTTTCCAGTTTTTAGAAAATTGCCCCATTAAGTACTCCCACGACAAGTCCGGCAGAGTCAGAAACAGAGTAAAATTCCCTCCAAGCGGTCCCCATCAAATACTCTCAGGACAGGTACAGCATGGGGTTAGACGCAAAGTAAAACTTCCTCAACTCTTTTAAGCTAAAAGTAAATGGAAAGTAAATCTTTCTCTACTCTTTCAAACTGAAAGTAAAGCTCACTCAACAGTACCCCATTAAATACTTCCAGGACAGCATGGGGGTAGATTTAAAATAAAGCTTCCTCTACACTGTCCCCATCAAACATACTGAGGACAGGGACAATGCAGGGCTAGATACAGCATAAAACTCTCTCTATAATGTCCCATCAAATGCTCCCAGCACAGAAACAGCATGGGGTTAGGTAGAGTAAGGGTCCCTCTACACTGTCCCATTAAACACTCCCAGAACAGGGACTGCACAGGGTTACAGAGTAAAGCTCCCTCTACACTGTCCCATCAAATGCTCGCAGGACAGGAACAGCATGGGGTTACAGAGTAAAGCTCCATACACACTGTCCCATCAAATGCTCCCAGGACAGGAACAGCATGGGGTTACAGAGTAAAGCGCTCACCTTTCTAAACTGCAATGGATACAGGCTCAACCTGTCTGATCTTCCCCAGACAGAAATCTGCATTTGAATGGCACCCCTGACTAATAGTTGACAGAAGCTCAAACGTACAAACAAATCATTCATACCTGACAGAATGATGGGCTCAATCTCTTCATACTCTCTCAAAACCCAGAGGAAGAGACGGGCCAAGTCCTGGAATATGCAGTCATTGGTTATCAAATTGATTCATGAAGCTCAATTACCCTGTCTTGTTTGAATGCAGTTCTCTGTTTATGTACGTGCCATGTACTCAGGACACCCAGGTGATGGGATGGGGACATCCGTGGCCCCACTGCTTCCCGGTCAGGAGAGAAGACCAGGCAGATGCGGTGTCAATTTAGACCCTTAGAGGGACCCATCAATCCCAGTGAGCAGACAAAGCCTGATTCAATCCCACCCCACTCTGTAACTGATCTCCTCCCCTCAGAGAGGGGCACCTCCACACAACTCAGCATCAAGTTGCGGAGCTTTTCTTTGGTGGTAATCTCCTCCTACTGCACCTGTTGTGGATGGGGACAGAGAAACAGAAGATTCCTGTGATCTATGGATCCAGTTTCTGGGCTTGGTGAGGAACTTTCCGCAAGCATTTTCATCCATTTCTCTGTGGAACTCACTAGCCCGGACGGTGCCAGATGCTGGGACTCTGAGTAAACTGAAGGTGGTGATAGAATTTTAATTAGTAATGTGTTGAAGGCTTAAGGACAGCAGGAGGGAAAGTGGAGTTGAGGCTGAGTTGAGGTCAGCCATGATCGTATTAAATGGCAGAGCGGGCTTGAGGGTATGAATGGCCTACTCCTGCTCCTAGCTCTGATGGTCAGGGAGGGGCAAGGAGGAAGATGAAAGGTCCAGCCCAGCTGTTACCTGAAGGTACCCAGTCAGCAGTCTGGGCTGGAGATGGACATGAGAGGCCTCGCTAACCAGTAGCTGGGTTCCAGCTCTCTCCATGGATCCCCCTGCTGGATCTGTTCAGAGGATCAGCTGTGCACGACAACCTACCAAAGAGTATATAAACTGCCTCTTGGGTTTGCCTGATCCCCACACCTCCAGCGCTGTGCCATTTCCTGCAGGAAGGAACCAACAAGAGGTCAGTAACTTCACTCTAACCTCCACACCTTCAGCTGCCTTGGCCCCTCCCTATACGTCTCTAAGATAGTGGCCAAAAGTGACATGGTGTCATAAGCTTTTGCCCTTCACTTGTCAAGATGGCATGGTGGTTCAGTGGTTAGCACTGCTGCCTCACAGCGCCAGAGACCTGGGTTCAATTCCCGCCTCAGGTGACTCTGTGTGGAGTTTGCACATTCTCCCAGTGTCTGCGTGGGTTTCCTCCGGGTGCTCTGGTTTCCTCCCACAGTCCAAAAATGTGCAGGTTAGGTGGATTGGCCAAGCTAAATTGCCCATAATGTTAGGTGAAAGGGTAAATGTAGGGGAATGGGTCTGGATGGGTTGCACTTCGATGGGTTGGCGTAGACGTATTGGGCCGAAGGGCCTGTTCCACACTGTAAGTAAGTAATCTAATGAGGACAGACGCAAGAATGTCAAATATCAGAGGCTGTTAATTAGTTGGCACATCAATTCTTAGGGTTGCGTGCCTCCTGGTCAAACAGACAGGGAGCAGACTCACCTTTCACACTCATCCCCACACTTTCTGTAACCTGGCCCAGCCCTAGCCCCACAATACTCAGAGGGACTCACTTTTATTGGAAGCCACTCAGAGAAGAGCCAATCAGCTAATTTCTGGGATGTTGATGGTGGGGACAGTGGGTGTCTTATGGTCGGAGGTTGAGTAGGTTGCCGGGGGGAGGCAACAGCGTAGTGGTATTACCATTGTGCTGTTATTCCAGAGACCCAGGTAATGTTCTGGGGACCAGGGTTCAAATCCCGCCACGGTAGATGGTGGAATTTGAATTAACAGTTTCATGATGACCGTGAATCAATTGTTAAAGGAACAAAAATCCATCTGGTTCACTAATACCCTTCAGGGAAAGAAACTGCCATTCTGACCTACGTGTGACTCCAGGCACAGCAATGTGGTTCACCACTTAACTGCCCTCTGGGTAATTAAATTTGGGTAATAAATGGTGGCTTAACCAGCGATGCTTTCATCCCATTAATGATTTTTTAAAAACTCACTGGAGTTTAAGGGAATAGGTGATGAAATTGAAATGAGATGCGCAGGGACCTTGACAGTAGATGTTCAAAGGAGAGTTTCCCCCTTGCTCCTAATGGGGTAACCCACAACAAAATGACATGGTGTCCAGACCTTTTACTCTTCACTTGTCAGGACAGATGCAAGAATGCCAAATATCAGAGGCTGTTGATTAGTTGGCAAGTCAACTCTGAGTGGCCGAGGCATTGCCATGGAGAGTGTATGAGGTAACTGTTGTTCCTCATGGGGGCATTGGTCATTTCAAAAGGGCAATGCCTGGACAGGCTCCTTCTGTCTCCAGAGGTTAGGTCTCTGGGTATATATGTACCTTCTTCCTCAAATGCTCTTAAAACCCATCTCTTTCACCAAAACTACCCAAAATCCTAATTATAGAAAGATTTGAAAAAGACCTGAGGGGCAACATTTTACACAGAGTGTGTGCCATGAACTTCCAGAGGAAGTGATGGATGTGGGTACAGGTACAACATTTAACAGACATTTGGATAAAGTAAATGAATAGAAAAGGTTTGGAGAGATATGGGCCAGGAGCAGACAGGTGGGACTAGTTTATTTTGGGATTATGGTTGTTATGGACTGGTTGGACTGAAAGGTCTGTTTCAGTGCTGTGTGACTGTATAATATCCAGGTGGCTTGTTGTCACTTATGGCATTCCAAGTCTGATTAAAAATGGTTTCAGGAGATCACAAGAAACAGACCTTAGGAGGAATGTGTTAAAATCTAACAAAGAAATCAGAGACTCAACTCTGTGCCAGGTATGTCTTGTGAATCAGTCCAGGCAGAACGTGACCGTCCTCGATATTAAAATTGTCATATTTTCCGAATACGTTGGTGGGGATCACGGATGTGAACATACGCTTATGTTGCTCAGAGTAGGCACTGCGACAGAGAAAGAGCAGGGTCAGCGGCTAACCACACCCGAGATAAGGCAACCCCAGTCCTGCTGGGGAAACAGCGTCTGTGCCACAAGGCAGAGAAACGGAAGAAAATGTACGAATTGGAGGACAGACTTCATTTCAGAGACTTACCGGTTCTGCACATCAATCATTCGCTTTGCATATGAATATCCAAAGTTTGAACGGTGTGGGGGCCCATTGTGGATCTACGAGGGAGAGAGAATGTTTTATTAAATTGCTAATTTATACTGTCCAGTCAATTCCAAATCCCAGATGGTAGTTTCAGCAGGATTCTCTGTAACTGGACGTCAGCGAGTTTTAGACTGCATTACTGGTAGCTAGAACAGTGACCGGCCACCAGCTCATATCCAAATGGGGCTTTGAACACAGCCAAGAGCCAGATTAGAATGACAGAATCTCACGTGGTGACCCAGATGCAGGCCCTTCAGCCCATCGAATCTGAGCCTGGCTTTTGAAAGGACTATCCAGGTAACACCATCACCGCAAAGATTTATCCAAATCCTTTTGGAAATTTATTATTCATACCCACTTCCATCTCTTTCTGAGGCAGAGCATTCCAAAACATCACGGCGCAGAACATTTTCCCAGCTCCTCACTGTCTCTCGTGCCAATGTCTGTAATTATATCCCCTCTGGGCACTGAAACAGCCTCTCCTTCGCGAGTCTATCAAAATCCTTTGTGATTTTCAACACGTCTATTAAACAGTCACTTGGTTTAACAGGACTTGACCTTTGTTGGCCAGGACCCCCATTTATCTAATCTTAACATCTTGCACTCAAAAAGAAATGTCTAATAGGCTGGCAGAGCCAGGAGCCCTGAAGACATTTAAGAACCATTTCGATCAGCACGTGAAACACCACAGTATACAAGGCTGTGTGCCAAGTGCTGGGAAATGGACTAGTATAACTGGACGTTTGATGATGGATGTGACGGCCCAAACGGCCTGTTTCAGTGCAGTAAAAACCTTCTGACTATCAGGATAACTGCAAGAATACCACCTTTTACATAATCTTAACAGTTTACACCACTGGAAAAAAGGGTTGTTCAGTTGACTCCTATTGGCTAAGGCATTGCCATGGAGAAAGTAATGGGGATATGAGACTTTTTGAGCTCCTTGATAATCTGAAAGAAAAGGACTTGAATGTATTCCTTTTGTTCAGAGACAACTGGTCCCTCCGTATGAACGTATTCACTTCAAGCAAACACTCCATGTGCCAAGGTCAGAGTTTGACTGATCTTCAATTGGCTGTTACCATACCCGGAGTGTTCTTGGGAATGTGGACCAACTGTTGCCCAATCAAGAATCTAACTATGGACGCTTTGTTTTGGCTGGTTCAGTGTAATTCCCACTCAGGAGAAAGCGAGGACTGCAGATGCTGGAGATCAGAGTCGAGGGTGTGGTGCTGGTAAAGCACAACTGCTCAGGCCGCATCCGAGGAGCAGGAGAGTTGACGTTTCTGGTATAAGCCCTTCGTTAGCCCTTCACAGTTAACACTCAGTTAACTTACAAACGACAAAGGAACGTGCTGTTTGATTCAATTGGCCAATTGCTGGGATATCACTGCAGCTGGTTGGATGGACTGAATGGCCTTTTTTTTTTGGAGTGATGGCATGTCCTGTTTGGGCAAACCGCTGCTCCTCTCCAGGGAGCTCTTATTCCTAGCTATCACCTCAGTCCTTCATCGAAACTCCAGTAGCCCACATCAGGGATACCCAGAACATGGGACACAGTCCGAGTCCATAAACCTCCAACTCCGGAAAGCCAACTGTTCCCTCAGTGTGAGGACTGCCCTAGGAGGAGAGATTGACTAACATTGGTTATGCCACTGTTGGAATACTGCGGACAATCCTGGGTCTCCCTGATCTTGGAAGGATGTTGTGAAACTTGAAAGACTTCACAAAACATTTACAAGGATGTTGCCAAGGTTTGAGACATAGGGAGAGGCTGAATAAGAACAAAAGAATATTACAGCACAGCAACAGGCCCTTCGGCCCTCCAAACAAAAGACTAGGGCTATTCTCTCTGGAGCGTCAGAGGCTGAGGGGTGACCTTACAGAGATTTGTAAAATCATGAGGGGCATGAATAGGGTAAATAGACGTTATCCTCCACCCACCCCCCCACTGGAATAGGTTTAAAAAGGTGAGAGGGGAAAAGATATAAAAGGGACCTAAGGAGCAAGTTTTTTTATGCAGAGGATGGTGTGTGTATGGAATGAGCTGCCAGAGGAAGTGGAGGAGACCAGTACAACATTTAAAAGGCATCTGGGAGGAGATCCAAGATGGCGGTGACTCAGCAAGTCTGAGTTTACAGTGCTCTTCCCAAAACCTGGGTAAAGTGAGTTACTCATCCCCACCACACTTACCAAACCACCCAAAAAAAGTTTCTAACCTTAATTAGCTGTTTACTATTATATTTAAGCAGTTTAATATTAAGTGGATAATGAGTAAACCAAAGGGATCCCGCAGCTCTCAGAAAACAAAGACCCCTCCCCCACCCTCCTCTCCTCCTCCGGCTGCAGCTGATGTAAAAACAGGCCTTGAAGAGATGATTGCCAGGCTGGAAACGACACTCGTCAATTTCATCGCAGAATCCAGACAGAGATGGAATGCATTCGAAGAAAAGTTACAAAAGCACAGCCAGGCTCTCGAGGAATTCCAGGGCCGAGTGAAGGGGGCGGAGCTAAAGGCCACGACCTCCGAGGCTGCAGCACAAACAGCTGCAGAACAGGTGCGAGCTCTGGAGCAGAGAGTCCGGGCCTTTGAAATCTACATGGATGACCTGGATAATAGAAATCGGAGAAAGAATATCCGTCTTCTGGGCCTCCCTGAACAAGAAGAGAAGGGACAGTTAGCAGTATTTCTGGAGCGATGGCTGCCCCAGCTTTTAAACCTGGGGGCTGTAACTGACCGGGTAAGGGTGGAGTGGGCCTACCGGGTCGCAGCACGCGGATCTGGCCCAAACCAGCGCCCACGCCCGGTCCTGTTCCAGCTGCAGAGTTATAGGGAGAGGCAGATACTCCTGGATGCCTCCAGAAATCTTGGAAAGGATCCTAAAGCCATAATCCATGAAGGATCCAAGATTATGTTATTTTAGGACTTGTCCCCGGCTTTGGCACGAAGGAGGAAGGCGTTTGATGAGGTGAAGAAATGTCTAAGGAACTTAAATATTCAATACACCTTACGCTACCCAGCGACGTTATGCTTTACCCACGAAGGATCCGAGTATAATTTTAGATCACCAGAAGAGGCTAAGGAACTTTTAGACTCGTTTAAATAAATCGTAAGAGACAATTTATGTTGGCTTGCCTCTTCCACACTCCGTGGGGAGAAGTGGATACTTTACTCTACTTTACTTTTGCTTCTGGGAGCAGGGTTGTCTTCCCTTGCTATTTTATGTTATTATACTTAACTGTAATTTGTTGGAGTTGTAATTTTATAGTTATGTGTGTTTGTACGTGGCATTGATGCTATCAGATATACTCAGGTATGGGTGGGGAGGGGTGGGGGTGCGGCGCTCACTGTTAACTCTAGCTCGGTATTATATCTAAATCCTATTAAGGAGCGCCCGGGTCAAGGGTGGGACACTGTTTGGGAGAGGATATGGTGGACCTTTAGAAAGGAAGTAAGGCCCCCTGAGAACAAGGGGGAGGATCTCCATTCAAACATGTTTTATTTTTTTTGTTCTTATTGTTTGGAAATAGTTTCCTTTTTATTATACTGTTATGAGTGTATTAGAGAACATTTTCTCTTGTTTGAAGGATGTAAGTGACTCAACTATACACTCTGGATAATTGTGGATTAGATTAGTAGTTAACTGAGTTTCATTGTTTTTCTTTCTTCTTTAGTATCATTCCTTTGAATTTTGATGATTATATATTTAAGATCTATTTTTATATTAATGTTTGTGCTTGAAAGTTCTGTTTATTTTTGTAAATCTGTCAAAATATTAAATTTCTAATAAAAATATCTTTTAAAAAAAAAAGGCATCTGGATGGGTATATGAGTAGGAAGAGGTGAGAGGGATATGGGCCTAATGCTGGCAAATGGGACTAAATTAATTTAGGATATCCGGTCAGCATGGATGAGTTGGACCGAAGGGTCTGTTTCTGTGCTGTACATTTCTATGGCTCTTTACCTGAGATTATCATTCAAGTTCCTGACAGGACAGACAACCAGAGGATTTGTACAGCTGGAACCCAGCTATCACGGCCTTAGGATAAGGGAGTCAGTTATTTCAGATTGAGATGAGGAGTCATCGAGTCCTACAGCACAGATACAGGCTCTTTGACCCAAACTGGTCCATGCCGACTAAAATGTCCGTCCACACTAACCCCATTTCCCTGCACTTGGTCCATATCTTTCTAATGCTTTCATATCCATCCTTTTTATCCAAATGCCCTTTAAAATGTTGTTAATGTACCCGCTTCAACCACTTCTGCTGGCAGCTCATTCCATAGGTGTACCACCCTGTGTAAAAAACGTTGCCCCTCAGGTTCCCTTTTATTCTCTCCCCTCTAACCTTAAACCGAAGCTCTCTCATCCTTGATTCCCCAATTCTGGGAAAAAGACTTGACTGCATTCACCCTATCCATGCCTCTCATGATCTTATAAATGGGCGGCATGGTGGCTCAGTGGTTAGCACTGCTGCCTCACAGCACCAGGGACCTGGGTTCGATTCCAGCCTCGGGCGACTGTCTGTGTGGAGTTTGTACATTCTCCCCCGGAGTACACATACTCCCACAGTCCAAAGATGTGCAGGTTATGTGAATTGGTCATGCTAAATTGCCCCTAGAGTTAGGTGCATTAGTCAGGGGTAAATATGGGGAATGGGAGTCGGGGGGGGGTTATTCTTTGGAGGGTCGGTGTGGATTAGTTGGGCCGAAGGGCCTGTTTCCATACTGTAGGGAACCTCAACCTGATCTAATCTAAAACCTCTACAATGCACCCCACCTCAGTTTCCTATTTTCTAAAGAAAAAGTCCCAACTTGTACAACCCCTCCCAAAAGCTCAGACCATTGAGTTCTGGCAACATCATTGTAAATTTCTTCTGCACTCTTTCCAGTTTAATATCATCCTCCCTATAACGAAGTGATCAAAACTGAACACAATATTCCAAGTGCAGCCTCACCAACATCCTGTACGACTTCAACATAACTTCCCAACTTCTGAATGAAGGAGGCCAGGGTGCCAAAAGCCTTCTTCATTGCCCAGTTTACCGGAGAAATTTCTTCACTCAAAGAACCTCTGGAATTCCCAACTCTGACAGATGTGGATGTTTGATCGCTAAGTAAATTTAAGAATGAAAAGGAAAGGTTTCCTGTTACTAAAGGAATTTTAGAGATGCAAGAATCGTGCAGGAGGTTGGAGTTGAGGAGATCAGCCATAATCGTGTTTAATAGCAGAGCAGGTTCGATGGGCCAAACAGCCACCTGCTCCAATTTTGTTTGTACAATGACAGAACTGCCTATCCTTTAGTCTACTTTCCTGGAGTCTCTATCTGCTCTTGTCTGGATTGATTGCTGTCAGCAGATCACTGTGACCTCACGCAGTGGGGTCATCTCCAGCTGGGACCATCCAGGGGACCTTCCTCAGACCTTTAGCAGATGCACGAATCATTTCGGTCGGAATGCTGTAAAAACACCTCTGATCCCACAATATCCCAACAGAATCTGCTTCCTCAGCTGCCTTCAGTGGGTGGCACTGCTGCCTCACAGCGTCAGAGACCCAGGTTCAATTCCTGCCTCGGGCAACTGACTGTGTGGAGTTTGCACATTCTCCCCGTGTCTGTGTGGGTTTCCTCCGGGTGCTCTGGTTTCCTCCCACAGTCCAAAAATGTGCAGGTTAGGTGAATTAGCCATGGTAAATTGCCCGTAGTGTTAGGTGAAGGGGTAAATTTGGGGAACGGGTCTGGGTGGGTTGCGTTTCGGCGGGTTGGTGTGGACTTGTTGGGCCGAAGGGCCTGTTTCTACACTATAACTAAGTAATCTAATCTAATCTCTACCTGGGTCTATGTAACTGCAGTCTTGTACTTAAAGCCCAGGGGGGAATCTGTGCCAGGGAAATAAATATTGGATTCAATCTCTAATTGGAGGTAGCAAGAGGTTATGTTCAATTTGAGATGAATCCACAATTAGACAAGTGTTAGACGGGCGTTTTGGAATCATGCAGAACACCTTTCAGCTGGATCACGGCAGGTACCGGTGTATGAATGAGGGGTAGCAGCCTCTCAGACCCTGAGCCTGCTCCAGAACTCAACAGGATCACCGCTGATCTGATTACCCCACATTCCCATCAGCTCATGTGACCTTCTGAATCACCTCAGCTGCCTTCAGTGGGCAATGCTTTAAACAGTGATCCCCAGTTCTAGATTCTCCTTCAAAACATCTCCGCCACATCAAAACCTTGTATTTTAACCAAGTTGCTTCTCATTCCTCTAAACTCCAGAGGAGACAGGACTAACCTGTCCAGCCTTTCCTCATCAGACAACTTGCTCGTTCGAGGCATAAGCCTGGTAAACCTTGTCTAGAATGCTTCCAATGCATTAAGGTGCTTCCACAAGTGGTGAACTGTCCTGTACACAGTATTCCACACTGGGCTCAACAATGTCCTGTATAACTGACACATAACCTCCCTCCCTACTCTTGTATTCAATTCCCCTCATGATAAACTATGTTTCAATAAATTTCCTGATTACTTGCAGCCTCTGCAGACTAACCTTTTGTGATTCATTCCCTGGGACACCCAGATCCCTCTGCACCTCAGAGCTCTGCCCGGTCACTGAACCTATCGATATCACATGCAGTCTCCTTACATTCTCTTTGCACCTGCTTTCCAACGTTCGATCATCAGCAAATTTGGCAAATTCAGTCCCTTCATCTAAGTCATCTCCACAAATTGTAAAAAGTTCAGGCTCCAGCACTGGTAGCACACCATTTGTTACTAACATGAAAATGGCTGGCAAATGATGCCTTGTTTGTTAGCCAATCTCCAATCCATGCCAACGCTACCCTCAACACAGAACTAGACAGTAGAGAGGCAGGAAGGGTGCTCCCATTGAATGGAGCCGTCCTGATCCAGGGGCTACTGCCTAAGGACATTTAGATCTGAAAAGAAGATAAATTTCTTCACCCAGAGAATGGTGAGCCTGCAGACTCCTCTGCCACAGTAAGTGGGTAAGGTAAAAACATTGTATAATTTCAGGAAGGAGTTGGATATAGTACTTGAGGCTAAAGAGATCGAAGGAAACAGGGGAAAAGTAGGAACAGGCTGTTGAATTGGTTGATCAGCCATGATCAGACTGTATGGTAGAACAGGCTCAAAGGGCCAAATGGCCTACTCCTGCTCCTGTATTCCATGTTTCTATGTTATACCACAAGCCTTTATTTTTCACACTTTCCACTGATATTTATTGGTGAGCCTTTTATCCCAGGCATGACATTCGAAGGGGTGGGTGGGTGGAGGATGGAGGAGGCTGGAGGAGTGTGGGGTGTGGGGTGGGTGGGGGGAAGAAGGGGTCTCACCATTGTTTCATCAATAGGATAGCTGGTCTTGTCTGGGAAGATGCAGGTCGAGAGGCAGGAGACGACCTTTGTAACTCCGTGCAGGTGAGCAGAATGCAGCACATTGTCGTTCATGTGAATATTGTTCCTCTGGGAAAAAAGCAAAATGGAAAAATCAGTGGCAGGTAACAGTCAACAACCAGATGATCTCCCCGTCTCTCTCTCTCTGACTGTATCTTGAAACGACTGTCTGTACACCCAGCTCTCCCACCAACTGTATCCGAACTCTGCCTCTCCGTCCGACTGTATCCTTATGCGACTGTCTCTGAGCTCCCTCCCTCTCCATCCAACCATACCCCTGAACCGCCTGTGAACACCCGCCACTCCGGCCAACTGTATCTGAACCCTATTAATGACGACCGACTTGACACTGACATTTTTTACAAACCCACCGACTCCCACAGCTACCTGGATTACACCTCTTCCCACCCAACTCTTGCAAAAATGCCATCCCGTATTCCCAATTCCACCGCCTCTGCTGTATCAGGAGGACCGGTTCCACCACAGAACACACCAGATGGCCTCCTTCTTTAGAGACAGCAATTTCCCTTCCCACGTGGTTAAAGATGCCCTCCAACGCATCTCGTCCACATCCCACACCTCCGCCCTCAGAATCCACACCTCCAACCGTAATAAGGACAGAACGCCCCTGGTGCTCACCTTCCACCCTACAAACCTTCACATAAACCAAATCATCCACCGACATTTCCGCCACCTCCAAAAAGACCCCACCACCAGGGATATATTTCCCACCCCACCCCTTTCCGCCTTCCGCAAAGACCGTTCCCTCTGTGACTACCTGGTCAGGTCCATGTCCCCCTACAACCCACCCTCCCATCCTGGCACTTTCCCCTTCCACCGCAGGAACTGTAAAACCTGTGCCCACGCCTCCTCCCTCACCTCTGTCCAAGGCCCTAAAGGAGCCTTCCACATCCAAAGTTTTACCTGCACATCCACTAATATCATTTATTGCATCCATTGCTCCCGATGCAGTCTCCTCTACATTGGGGAGACTGGCTGCCTCCTAGCAGAGCGCTTTAGGGAACATCTCCAGGACACCCGTACCAATCAACCACACCACCCCTTGGCCCAACATTTCAACTCCCCCTCCTACTCTGCCGAGGACATGGAGGTCCTGGGCCTCCTTCACCGCTGCTCCCTCACCACCAGACGCCTGGAGGAAGAACACCTCATCTTCCGCCTCGGAACACTTCAACCCCAGGGCATCAATGTGGACTTCAACAGTTTCCTCATTTCCCCTTCCCCCACCTCACCCTAGTTCCAAACTTCCAGCTCAGCACTGTCCCCGTGACTTGTCCTACCTGCCTATCTTCTTTTCCACCTATCCACTCCATCCTCCTCCCTGACCTATCACCTTCATCCCCTCCCCCACTCACCTATTGTACTCTATGCTACTTTCTCCCACCCCCACCCTCCTCTAGGTTATCTCTCCACGGTTCAGGCTCTCTGCCTTTATTCCTGATGAAGGGCTTTTGCCCGAAACGTCAGCTGCCTGAACTGCTGTGCTCTTCCAGCACCACTCATCCAAAATCTGGTTTCCAGCATCTGCAGTCATTGTTTTTACCCTGTATCTGAATCCTGCCTCTTCCTCTGACAGTATCCTGATCTGACTGTCTGAACACCCACGTCTCCCTCCGACGGTATCCTGACCCAACTGTCTCTGAACTCCCTGCATTTTCAGTGTCACTGAAGGTGCTTTTCCCTTTCAAGAAGGGACCTTGGATGGAGGGACAGCGCGAGAGGTGTTTTCTTGTTCATAGGAAGGATGTTTCTACAGTATTGCAGCCACTCACCCAACCAAGGAGTTGTTGCTGTGCTGAATACTCTTGAATAAACACACTATTGGTCCTGGTTGAAAAACTAGTCAAAGGTCTGTCACTGGACAAAACTGCCCATGGATGCCGAAAAACAGTCCCAAAGAAACCATATTGTGTCTACTTTTTTAGCCAATGATACTAAAACCTATCTGCCTAGTTAGTGTCAATAAAGTGAAATGGTTTCTATCAAACCCCTTCTAATTTTAAACACCTCTATTACATCTCTCCTTAGCCTTCTCTTTGCCTCTCCAGTTTTCCCAGGTAATGATAGCGCTTTACTCCTGGGAGTTGGAATTCTAATCAATACACTCTCCACCTTCGCTGAAGCTTTCACATCCTTCTTAACAGCTGGAGCCAAAAAATAACTCATGCCCAGGGGATTGGATGTTCCTCTCACACTCCCGACTACATTGGTCAGACACAGTGCTGGAACAAACTGCCACTCACCCAGAAATCCAGGTTGTATTTCATGTTCCGGAAGAGTCCACCCACCATGGCTGCCAGGTGAATGACATGTGTGGGCTGGTATTTAGCGAACAATGCACTGGTTTCTGCAGCATTTCTGAGGGAAAGACAAAAGACTTTACATTTCTAGAATGAATCCCACCATTCCTGGATTTTCTTCATAGGACATGGGCATCACTGGCTGCGCCCAGCATTTATTGCCAGTCGCTAGTTGCTCTCAAGAGCTGCCTTCTTGAACCACTGCATTTAGTGTAGTTAAGGAGGGATTTTGTTCCATTGACACTGAAGGAACAGCGATATATTTCCAAGTCAGGACAGTGAGTGGCTTAAAGGGGATCTTGAAGGAGCTGGTATTCCCATATATCTGCTGCCCTTGTCCTTCCAGATGATAGCGATATCCCTAATGCTCACATCCCTTAAATTAATTTAAAAGGCTGCCTAAGCATGAACTGTCCTCCAGTAGGGAGAAATGAAATGGTGAGAGGTAATATAGAGAGCTGGTGGGAGGGGAACAAAGCAGAGGCTAAAGATGTGCAGGCTAGGTGGATTAGCCATGGGAAATGCTGGGTCGCAGGAACAGAAGGGTGGGTCTGTGTGGGATGCTCTTCAGAGGGTTAGTGTGGACCCGATGGACCAAATGGCCTGCTTCCACACTGTAGGGATAAGGAAATGGATGAGTGCAGACCGATATCATCAGCACGCCCTGTGACATGCACTCACGTTAAATCCGCATCCTTTGAAGACAGGAAGATCCACTCCTCGTCTGCTTGTCCTTCGCCCTCTGTCACCAGCTGCTCAATGGCTTTACCAACCAACCCTGAGCCTCCGGTCACCAGGATCCTCTTGCTTTTCATTCCCATCCTTTCCCCATCTGCCATTTCTGGAATTTCAGAAACAGACGGCCTGATCTCAGTTGCACTTAGAACACATTCACCACCCAGGACAGTGCATTGCTATAACACCTCAGCACCTCAGCACACCCTAAGTATCTTTACTGGCAAAGTTTAGTCATAGTTTGAATTAGTGTCAGGAACAATGCATAACTTTATTTATTAGTTAGTGTTAAGAAGGGAGTGACCTGGTTTTAATTTTTTTTTGTTAAAAAAAAAAGGGTTCTTCTTGTGGGCTTGGTGTCAGGATACCTTACATGCATTTTTGACTTCTTAATAATTTTTACATCTTTAAAAATTTTTAACAACCTGAGAAGGGACGGGGTTTAACAAGTTAGTATGTTCAGAAAAGGTAGAAAACTCTGCTATGTCTCTTCAGAGAGACACAGAGATACCCAGACCGGAGTCAGTCAGTGTATATGCATACATACAGTTGGTGTATATGTCTGTGTCAGTTGGTGGAGGCAGGACTGTTAAGCACTCCAGTGAGAAATCCCACAAAACTGCAGGGAACTCAGCTGAGGGAACTTGTGTTTCCTCTGAAGTTAAAGTAACAGTGAGTTTACTTTTAGGTCATTACAGGAACGAGATACCAGCTGAAGTAAAAGCATTTTGAGAATGTGCAGAAGTTCACTGGTTGCAGCTGTGCTGGCCTGAAGAAGAAGTCTCAGTCTGGAGATCATGGTATTGATTAGATTAGATTACTTACAGTGTGGAAACAGGCCCTTTGGCCCAACAAGTCCACACCGACCCACCGAAGCACAACCCACCCAGACCTATTCCCCTACATTTACCCCTTCACCTAACACTACGGGCAATTTAGCATGGCCAATTCATCTAACCTGCACATCTTTGGATTGTGGGAGGAAACCGGAGCACCCGGAGGAAACCCACGCAGACACGGGGAGAATCTGCAAACTCCACACAGATAGTTGCTTGAGGCGGGAACTCCACAGGTTTTCGTGTTGTCAAGATTTTGTTGGGTGACAGAGATAATGAGACTCTGGATAACTTTCTGGTGTTTGTGATGAAATATTTTCAACCTTATGGCTAGTGTGACACTGTTCATGCTTTTACTTTATTCATGTGTTTAGTAACTAATTTCCAGAATCAGCAGAGACACAGCTACAGTCTATTAGGCCAGGATTTGTCTGGTGTTAATAACACCTGAGATTGTAACACAAGCAGCAGGCAACCTCTACGCAGCAATGTGACAATCAGAATTTATTTTCATGCTGTTCGCTGGAGGATAAATGTTAATCAGGACAGCAAGTCACACCCATTTTCTACTCCCCAACAGGGAAAAATAGTCATATTCATACCAAAGGGCAGAAAGTTGCCAAACTTGACAGGGTTCAGAAAAGATGTTGCCAGGGTTGGAGGGTTTGAGCTATAGGAAGAGGCTGAGTAGACTGGGTTATTTTCCCTGGAGTGTAGGAGATTGAGGAGTGATCATACAGTAGTTATTAAATCTTGAGGGGCATTGATAGGGTGAATAGGCAAGGTCTATTCCATAGGAAAATCCAAACCTAGAGGGCATAGGTTTAAGGTGAGAGGGGAAAGATTTAAAAGGGATCCAAGGGGCATCTTTTTCAAGAATTGGGTGGTGAGTGTATGAATGAGCTGCCAGGAGACATGGTGGAGGCTGGTATGATTACAACATTTAAAAGGCATCTGTATCGGTATATGAATAAGAAGGGATTAGAGGGATATCGGCTAAATGTTGGCAAATGGGACTAGATTCATTTAGGCTATCTGGTTGGCATGGACAAGTTGGACCCAAGGGTCTGTTTCTGTGCAGCATGTCTAAGATTTTAATAAAGGCCTCACAAAAAATATAATCCCATCAACAGGTGAAACACAGACCCCTACCTCAGTCAAAATACACGTTCCTTGGAGAGGTGGGATACAGACCAACCCGCCCACCACCTCCACCACCATCACCACCACCACCACCACCTCCTCGGACAGGTGGGATACAGACCCCTCCCTCCTCGGAGAGGTGGGATACAGACGACCCCCTCCTCCCCCGTTGGACAGGTGGGATACAGACGACCCCTCCCCCCCTCAGACAGGTGGGATACAGACGACCCCTCCCCCCCTCAGACAGGTGGGATACAGACGATCCCCCCCTCAGACAGGTGGGATACAGACGACCCCCCCCTCCCTCCTCGGACAGGTGGGATACAGACGACCCCCCCCCCCCCTTCCCTCCTCGGACAGGTGGGATACAGACGACCCCCCCCCCCCCTTCCCTCCTCGGACAGGTGGGATACAGACGACACCCCCCATTCCCTCCTCGGACAGGTGGGATACAGACGACACCCCCCATTCCCTCCTCGGACAGGTGGGATACAGACGACCCCCCCCATTCCCACCCCGGACAGGTGGGATACAGACGACCCCCCCCATTCCCACCCCGGACAGGTGGGATACAGACGACCCCCCCCATTCCCACCCCGGACAGGTGGGATACAGACGACCATTCCCACCCCGGACAGGTGGGATACAGACGACCCCTCCCACCCCGGACAGGTGGGATACAGACGACCCCTCCCACCCCGGACAGGTGGGATACAGACGACCCCTCCCACCCCGGACAGGTGGGATACAGACGACCCCTCCCACCCCAGACAGGTGGGATACAGACGACCCCTCCCACCCCAGACAGGTGGGATACAGACGACCCCTCCCACCCCAGACAGGTGGGATACAGACGACCCCTCCCACCCCAGACAGGTGGGATACAGACGACCCCTCCCACCCCAGACAGGTGGGATACAGACGACCCCTCCCACCCCAGACAGGTGGGATACAGACGACCCCTCCCACCCCAGACAGGTGGGATACAGACGACCCCTCCCACCCCAGACAGGTGGGATACAGACGACCCCTCCCACCCCAGACAGGTGGGATACAGACGACCCCTCCCACCCCAGACAGGTGGGATACAGACGACCCCTCCCACCCCAGACAGGTGGGATACAGACGACCCCTCCCACCCCAGACAGGTGGGATACAGACGACCCCTCCCACCCCAGACAGGTGGGATACAGACGACCCCTCCCACCCCAGACAGGTGGGATACAGACGACCCCTCCCACCCCAGACAGGTGGGATACAGACGACCCCTCCCACCCCAGACAGGTGGGATACAGACGACCCCTCCCACCCCAGACAGGTGGGATACAGACGACCCCTCCCACCCCAGACAGGTGGGATACAGACGACCCCTCCCACCCCAGACAGGTGGGATACAGACGACCCCTCCCACCCCAGACAGGTGGGATACAGACGACCCCTCCCACCCCAGACAGGTGGGATACAGACGACCCCTCCCACCCCAGACAGGTGGGATACAGACGACCCCTCCCACCCCAGACAGGTGGGATACAGACGACCCCTCCCACCCCAGACAGGTGGGATACAGACGACCCCTCCCACCCCAGACAGGTGGGATACAGACGACCCCTCCCTCCTCGGACAGGTGGGATACAGACGACCCCCCCCCCCCCTTCCCTCCTCGGACAGGTGGGATACAGACGACCCCCCCCCCCCCTTCCCTCCTCGGACAGGTGGGATACAGACGACACCCCCCATTCCCTCCTCGGACAGGTGGGATACAGACGACACCCCCCATTCCCTCCTCGGACAGGTGGGATACAGACGACCCCCCCCATTCCCACCCCGGACAGGTGGGATACAGACGACCCCCCCCATTCCCACCCCGGACAGGTGGGATACAGACGACCCCCCCCATTCCCACCCCGGACAGGTGGGATACAGACGACCATTCCCACCCCGGACAGGTGGGATACAGACGACCCCTCCCACCCCGGACAGGTGGGATACAGACGACCCCTCCCACCCCGGACAGGTGGGATACAGACGACCCCTCCCACCCCGGACAGGTGGGATACAGACGACCCCTCCCACCCCAGACAGGTGGGATACAGACGACCCCTCCCACCCCAGACAGGTGGGATACAGACGACCCCTCCCACCCCAGACAGGTGGGATACAGACGACCCCTCCCACCCCAGACAGGTGGGATACAGACGACCCCTCCCACCCCAGACAGGTGGGATACAGACGACCCCTCCCACCCCAGACAGGTGGGATACAGACGACCCCTCCCACCCCAGACAGGTGGGATACAGACGACCCCTCCCACCCCAGACAGGTGGGATACAGACGACCCCTCCCACCCCAGACAGGTGGGATACAGACGACCCCTCCCACCCCAGACAGGTGGGATACAGACGACCCCTCCCACCCCAGACAGGTGGGATACAGACGACCCCTCCCACCCCAGACAGGTGGGATACAGACGACCCCTCCCACCCCAGACAGGTGGGATACAGACGACCCCTCCCACCCCAGACAGGTGGGATACAGACGACCCCTCCCACCCCAGACAGGTGGGATACAGACGACCCCTCCCACCCCAGACAGGTGGGATACAGACGACCCCTCCCACCCCAGACAGGTGGGATACAGACGACCCCTCCCACCCCAGACAGGTGGGATACAGACGACCCCTCCCACCCCAGACAGGTGGGATACAGACGACCCCTCCCACCCCAGACAGGTGGGATACAGACGACCCCTCCCACCCCAGACAGGTGGGATACAGACGACCCCTCCCACCCCAGACAGGTGGGATACAGACGACCCCTCCCACCCCAGACAGGTGGGATACAGACGACCCCTCCCACCCCAGACAGGTGGGATACAGACGACCCCTCCCACCCCAGACAGGTGGGATACAGACGACCCCTCCCACCCCAGACAGGTGGGATACAGACGACCCCTCCCACCCCAGACAGGTGGGATACAGACGACCCCTCCCACCCCAGACAGGTGGGATACAGACGACCCCTCCCACCCCAGACAGGTGGGATACAGACGACCCCTCCCACCCCAGACAGGTGGGATACAGACGACCCCTCCCACCCCAGACAGGTGGGATACAGACTACCCCCTCCTCCCCCCGTTGGACAGGTAGGATACAGATGACCCCTCCCCCCCCTCAGACAGGTGGGATACAGACCCCCTCCCTCCTCGGACAGGTGGGATACAGACCCCCTCCCTCCTCGGACAGGTGGGATACAGATTCCTCTCAAATAGTGCAGCACTCCCTCAGTCAGACATCCCCATCCCCACCCTCCTCTGTATTTCTGCCACGTTCTGTCTGTCTGTCTGTGGCTATATCTGTCTGTCTCTATTTCACACTCTCTATCACTACCTCTATCTATTTCACACACTCTCTCTATCACACATCTTTTTCTTTCTTCTTTTCCTTCCTTCCTTCTTTCTCTATCACTACCACACTCTCTCTATCCCACTGCCACTTACTCACCTCCCTCCTCTGGTCTCCAACGTGTCCCCTCACACATCCGGGATCAGAGGGCGCAGACACTGCGCAGGCGTCGAGCGGTGCCGAGGGGGCCGCTGGGAGTTGTAGTTCCCGCCGTTCCCAACCGCCATGAATGGGTCAGGGGTCAGGGATCAGGGAGGCAGTGACAGGGAGAACATTTATGTTTCAATCACCTTTAATAAGTGGCGTGTGATCTATGGAGCCGCAGTAACATGGGACCAGGGATGGACAGATGGCCCCCAAAGAGCACTATCATACCTCTATGTCTATTTTCTGGCTCTATCATTTTCCTAGCTATTTAAAAGGAGTGGATTTTAGGAGGCAGTGGCATATTGCTGATGCTAATGCTAATAATCTAGTAATTCAGATCTCCAGACTAATGTTTGGCAGCCAAAGGTTTAAATCCCAAAATGACAGATGGTGAAAACTGAATTCAATGAGGATCTGAAGTAAAATATTGAGGCTGTGGTCAAGGAAACGAAGGGGGCATATTGTCAGGCATGAAAATGTGTTGCTAGAAAAGCACAGCAAGTCAGGCAGCATCCAAGGAGCAGGAAATTCGACATTTCGGGCATAAGCCGTTCTTCAGGAATCTTCATTCCTGATGAAGGGCTTATGCCCGAAACGTCGAATTTCCTGCTCCTTGGATGCTGCCTGACCTGCTGCGCTTTTCCAGCAACACATTTTCAGCTCTGATCTCCAGCATCTGCAGACCTCATTTTCTCCCCAAGGAAACGAAGGGGGCATATTGTCAGGCACGGACAGCTCGGATCAAGGGAATCCCTTGAAGGGTGGAGGGGGTGTGGGAGTGAACTTGAGAGAAACCGAGAAGGTAAAAATGGGAAATGGGATGGATTTGGCAGATAAGGTTAAAGAGATTGTAGAAGTACATGAGGGCAAAAGAGTAACTAGGGAGAGAATAGGGCCCGTTTAAGATCAACTATGTGGAGATGGGTGAGACCCTAAACTAATGTTTTGTGTTAGTATTTACTGTGGAGAAAGACATGGAAGTAGAGTACTCTAGGAAATAAATAGTGATGTCTTTAAAAGAGACTATATTACAGAAGAGGAGATGCTGGAGGTCTTAAAATGCATTGATGGACTTTATCTGACCTGGTCACATTTGCCAGCATTTGGCCCATATCCCTCTAAGCTCTTCCTACTTATGTCCCCATCCAGATGCCTTTTAAATGTGATTGTACCCTCCTCCACCAGTTCCTCTGGCAGCTCGTTCCAGAGCTGCATCACACTCTGTGTGAAAGCCTTTCCCTATATCTCAATTCTCTTGTCCCTGCAACATCCTTGTAAATCTTTTCTGTACCCTTTCTAGTTTAACAACATACTTTCTATGGAAGGGCAGCCAGAATTGCACGCAATATTCTAAACGTGGCCTCACCAATAGGCTGGGACCTTCTTCCCTAGAGCTTAGGAGGGTGAGGGGTGACCTTCGAGATTTGTAAAATAGGTGAACAGCTAAGGTCTTCTTCCCAGGGTACAGGAGGCAAAATTGGAGGGAGTAGGTTTAATGTAAAAGGGATCTGAGAGGCACCTTTTTCATACAGAAGGTGGTGTGTAAATGGAACAAGCTGCCAAAGGAAGTGGTAGAGGTAGGTATAAATAAACACTTATAAAAAGATATTTGTACAGGTACATGGATAGAAAAGGTTTAGAGGGATATGGGCCAAATGCGGACAAATGGGACTAGGTCAGTTTAGGAAACCAAGTTGGGCCAAAGAGTCTGTTTCCATACTTTATGACACTGCATGAGAGAGACCGCGAGAGGAAGAGAGTGTGGGGAAGAGAGAGACTGAGAGAGATAGAGTAATGGAGACATGGAGATGGAGATCGATAGACAGATTGGAGCGGGGGAGCAAAGGAACAAGACAAGAGAGAGATGAAAGAGAGAGGGTGGTTGAATGGGGGAGGGGGGTTGACAAAAAGAAGGTGGAGACAGGAGAAGAGGGGAGGTGGAGAAAGACTGGAGAAAAAGTAGAGAGAGGCAGAGAAGGAGAGAGGGAGCAGGGGAGAGACAAATAAAGGTGGAGGGACAGGTAGTGTTGAGGAAGCTACAGAAGGTCTTGGGCACGCTAAGAGAGTGGACAAAGAAAAGACAAATGGAATACGATGTGGCAAATTATGTACTTTGGTAGGAACAATAGAGATGTAGACTATTTTCTAAATGGGGAAAGACTTCAAATATTTGAAGCACAGAGACTTGGGAGTCATAGTTCTGGATTCTCTTAGGATTAAAATGCAGTTTCACTTGGCAGTTAGGAAGGCAAATGTGATATTAGCATTCATTTCGAAAGGGCTAGAATACAACTGCTGCGATGTCATGCTGAGACTGTACAAGGCTCTACTCAGACTGTATTTAGAATATAGTGAGCAGTTTTGGGCCCTGTATCTCAGGAAGGAAATGCTGACACTGGATGGAGTCCAGAGGAAGTTTACAAGAATGATCCCAGGAACAAAGGGTTTAGTTGTATCAAGAGCAGTTGAGGACCCTGTGTCTGCATTCGAAGCAGTTAAGAAGGATGAAAGAGGATCTGATTGAAACTTACAGAATACTGAGAGGTCATATGACCATAAGAGTGGAAGTAAGGCCATTCGGCCCATCGAGTCCACTCTGCAATTTAATCGTGGCTGATGGGCATTTCAACTCCATTTCCCCACACTCTCCCAGTAGCCCTTAATTCCTTGCAAGATCAAGAATTTATCAATCTCTGCCTTGAAGACATTTAATGTCCTGGCCTCCACTGCGCTCTGTGGCAATGAATTCCACAGGCCCACCACTCTCTGGCTGAGGAAATGTCTCCTTATTTCCATTCTAAATTGACCACCTCTAATTCTAAGACCGTGCCCATGGTTCCGAGTCTCCCTGCCTAATGGAAACAACTTGCCAGCATCCACCCTTTGTAAGCCACGCATTATCTTGTAAGTTTCTATTAGACCTCCCCATCAAACTTCTAAACTCTAATGAATACAATCCCAGGATCCTCAGCCATTCATTGTATATTAGACCTACCATTCCAGGGATCATCTGTGTGAATCTCCCTGGACATGCCCCTGTGCCAGTATGTCCTTCTTGAGGTGTAGGGCCCAAAATTAGACACAGTATTCTAAAGGAGCCTAACCAGAGCTTTGTAAAGACTCAGAAACACATCACTGGTTTTACATTCCAACCCTCTTGAGATAAATGACAACATTACATTAGCTTTCTTAATCACAGACTCAACCTGCAAGTTAATCTTTAACAATCCTGGACTAGCACTCCCAGATCCTTTTGTATTTTGACTTTATGAATTTTCTCACCGTTTGCCTGTATTCTTATTTCCAAAGTGCAAGATCTTGCATTTGTTCACATTGAATTTCATCAGCCGTTTCCTGGACTACTCTCCTAAACTGTCTAAATCTTTCTGCAGCCTCCCCACCTCATCAGTGCTATCTGCCTGTCCATCTAACTTCGTATAATTGGCAAACTTCGCCAGAATGCCTCAGTCCCTTCATCCAGATCATTATTATCTCAGGTAAACAGCTGCAGCCCCAACACTGAACCCTGCGGGACACCACTTGTCACTGGCTGCCATTCCAAAAAAGAATCTTTTATCCCAACTCTCTCCCTTCTGTTAGACAGCCAATCTTCAATCCATCTTAGTAGCTCACCTCGAACACCATGGGTCCTCACCTTACTCAGCAGCCACCTGTGAGGCTCTCCTTCCTTATTTCTCTCTTTGTTAATCTGTGGTAACCTTCTTCGTTGTCCACTACACCTCCAATTTTGGTGTCATCTGCAAACTTACTAACTATACCTCCTATGTTCACATCCAAATCATTTATATAAATGACGAAAAGTAGTGGACCCAGCGCCGATCCTTGTGGCACTCTACTGGTCGCAGGCCTCCAGTCTGAAAAACAACTCTGTCTTCTACCTTTGAGCCAGTTCTGTATCCAAATGGGTAGTTATCCCTGTATTCTGTGAGCTCTAAACTTGCTAACCAGTCTCCCATAACCTTGTGGAATGCCTTACTGAAGTCCATATAGATCACATCTACCGCTCTACCTTCATCAATCCTCTTTGTTCTTCACAAAACTCAATCAAGTTTGTGAGACACAATTTCCCATATACAAAGCCATGTTGACTGCCTTTCCAAACACATATACATCCTGTCCTTCTGGATTCCCTCCAACAACTTGCCCATCACTGATGTCAGGCTCACTGGTCTATAGTACCCTGGCTTGTCCTTACTACCCTTCTTAAACAGTGGCACCACGTTAGCCAACCTCCAGTCTTCCAACACCTCACCTGTGACTATCAATGATACAAATATCTCAACAAGAGGCCCAGAAATCACTTCCCTGCCATTGTTGCTCTACTGCTTTCCCCACCAGACTCTGCTTCCAGTTGATTTTCATCAGTTCCTCTCTCATGCCCCTGTAATTTATTTAACTGTAACACCATTACATCTGATTTTGCCTTCTCTCTTTCTAACTGCAGACTGAACTCTACCAAATTATGATCGTGAGGCAGAAGCCTCTTCCTCCGCTACATTGATGACTGCATCGGTGCCACCTCATGCTCCCATGAGGAGGTCGAGCAATTCATCAACTTCACCAACGCATTCCACCCCGATCTTAAATTCACCTGGACCATCTGACACCTCCCTCCCCTCCCTGGACCTCTCCATCTCCATTAATGACAACCAACTTGACACTGACATTTTTTACAAACCCATCGACTCCCACAGCTACCTGGATTACACCTCTTCCCACCCTACCTCCTGCAAAAATGCTATCCCGTAATCCCAATTCCTCCACCTCCGCTGTATCTGCGATGCCCTCCACCGCATCTCCTCCACTTCCCGCTCCTCCGCCCTTGAGCCCCGCTCCTCCAACCGCCACCAAGACAGAACCCCACTGGTTCTCACCTACCACCCCACCAACCTGCGCATACAACGTATTATCCGCCGCCATTTCCGCCACCTCCAAACGGACCCCACCACCAAGGATATATTTCCCTCCCCTCCCCTATCAGCGTTCCGCAAGGACCACTCCCTTCGTGACTCCCTTGTCAGATCCACACCCCCCACCAACCCAACCTCCACCCCCGGCACCTTCCCCTGCAACCGCAGGAAATGTAAAACTTGCGCCCACACCTCCACACTCACTTCCCTCCAAGGCCCCAAGGGATCCTTCCATATCCGCCACAAGTTCACCTGTACCTCCACACACATCATCTATTGCATCCGCTGCACCCGATGTGGCCTCCTCTATATTGGTGAGACAGGCCGCTTACTTGCGGAACGCTTCAGAGAACACCTCTGGGCCGCCCGAACCAACCAACCCAATCACCCCGTGGCTCAACACTTTAACTCCCCCTCCCACTCCACCGAGGACATGCAGGTCCTTGGACTCCTCCACCGGCAGAACACAACTACACGACGGCTGGAGGAGGAGCGCCTCATCTTCCGCCTGGGAACCCTCCAACCACAAGGTATGAATTCAGATTTCTCCAGTTTCCTCATTTCCCCTCCCCCCACCTTGTCTCAGTCGGTTCCCTCAACTCAGCACCGCCCTCCTAACCTGCAATCCTCTTCCTGACCTCTCCGCCCCCACCCCACTCCGGCCTATCACCCTCACCTTGACCTCCTTCCACCTATCCCACCTCCATCGCCCCTCCCCCTAGTCCCTCCTCCCTACCTTTTATCTCAGCCTGCTTGGCTCTCTCTCTCTTATTCCTGATGAAGGGCTTATGCTCGAAACGTCGAATTCTCTATTCCTGAGATGCTGCCTGGCCTGCTGTGCTTTGACCAGCAACACATTTGCAGCCAAGGAGAACCAGTTCCACCATAGAACACACCAGATGGCCTCCTTCTTTAGAGAGCGTAATTTCCCTTCCCAAGTGGTTAAAGATGCCCTCCAACGCACCTCATCCACATCCCGCACCTCCGCCCTCAAACTGCACCCTCCAACCGTAACAAGGACAGAACCCCCCCGGTGCTCACCTTCCACCCTACATACCTTCACATAAGCTGCATCATTCACTGACATTTCTGCCACCTCCAAACAGACCCCACCACCAGGGATATATTTCCCTCCCCACCTATTTCCGCTTTCCACAAAAAACATTTCCTCCGTGACCACCAAGTCAGGTCCACGCCCCCCAACAACCCACCCTCCCCTCCCGGCACCTTCTCCTGCCACCACAGGAATTGCAAAACCTGCACCCACACCTCCTCCCTCACCTCTATCCAAAGCCCTAAAGGAGCCTTCCACATCCATCAAAGTTTTACCTGCACATCCACCAATGTCATTTATTGTATCTATTGCTCCTGATGCGGTCTCCTCTACATTGGGGAAACTGGACGCCTCCTCGCAGAGCGCTGTAGGAAACATCTCTGGGACGCTGCACCAATCAACCCCACCTCCCCATGGCCCAACATTTCAACTCCCCACCCACTCTGCCGAGTACATGGAGGTCCTGGACCTCCTCCACCACCCTCCCTCACCACCCGATGCCTGGAGGAAGAACGCCTCAGAACGCTTCAACCCCATGGCATCAATGTGGACTTCACCAGTTTCCTCATTTCCCTCCCCCACCTTACCCCAGTTCCAACCTTCCAGCTCAGCAGTGTCCTCATGATCTGTCCTACCTGCCAATCTCCCTTCCCATCTATCCACTCCACCCTCCCCTCTGACCAATCACCTCCACCCCCACCCCCATTCACCTCTTGTACTCTTTGCTACCTTCTCCCCAGCCCCATTCTCTCCCCCCCACCCAAATTATCTCTCCAACCTGGGAGCTTCCTGTCTCTATTCCTGATGAAGGGCTTATGCTCGAAACGTCGAATTCTCTATTCCTGAGATGCTGCCTGGCCTGCTGTGCTTTGACCAGCAACACATTTGCAGCTTTTGCCCGAAATGTCAATTTTCCTGCTCCTCGGATGCTGCCTGACATAGAACATAGAACATAGAAAAATACAGCGCAGTACGGGCCCTTCGGCCCTCGATGTTGCGCCGACCGAAGCCTACCTAACCTACACTAGCCCAATAACCTCCAAATGCTTATCCAATGCCCGCTTAAATGACCATAAAGAGGGAGAGTCCACCACTGCTACTGGCAGGGCATTCCATGAACTCACAACCCGCTGACCTACTGTGCTTTTCCAGCACCACTCTAACCTGAACACATATGATTGTTGCCTCCTAACTATTCCCTTACTTTAAGATCTTTTATAAAGTCTGGCTGATAACATCACACTTAGTTCAGAATAGCCTGCTCCGTTGAGGGATCCATCACAAGCTGTTCCAAAAAGCCATCCTGTAAGCATTCCATGAATTCCCTTTCTTTGGATCCACCGGCAACATTATTCACCCAGTCTACCTGCATATTTAAGTCCCCCCATGATCACTGTGTCCTTACCTTTCTGACGTGCCCTATCTATTTCCTGGTACATCTTGTGCCTCTGGTCCTGACCACTGTTAGGAGGTCTGTACATAATTCCCATTATGGTTTTCTTTCCTTTGTAGTTCCTCAACTCTACCCGCACAGATTCCACATCATCTGACCCGATGTCATTTAGTACCATAGATTTAATTTCATTCTTAATTAACAAGGCAACCCCACCCGTCTCTGCTTACTTCCCAGTCTTTACGATGAGTTGTAAATCCTTGGATGTTTAACTGCCAGTCCTGAACCCCCTGCAACAACACCTCTGTGATGCCTACCACATCATAATCATTTGTGCCGTTAATTCATCTACTTTGTTATGAATACTATGAGCGTTCGGGTAAAGCGAATTAATGCTATTTTTCTTATCCTCATGATTTCCAGCATCTCTTGTAATATGTCCTAAGTTATCTTTCCTATTTGCTTTTTTCCTAGTCTGCCTTGAATATAAACCCTGCACACGTGGTAACCTGCTGTTTATCTTTCTACTTTATTCCATACTCCTTGTCACTTTCCCTTCCCCCCGATTCACAAGTGTAAAGTCCCAGTGACCACCCTATTTACCCTTTTCGCCAGAACACTGGTTCCAGATCGGTTCAGGTGGAGACCGTCCCAACGGTACAGATCCCCCTGGGTCCAAAACTGATGCCAATGCCCCATGAAATTGGAATCCCTCTTTCCCACACCAATCCCTTAGCCACGTGTTTACTTCCCTAATTTTCTTACTCCTATGCCAATTAGCACGTGACTTGAGCAGTAATCCAGAGATTATGACCTTTGAGGACCTGTTCTTCAATTTCCTTCCTAGTGCTTGATAACCCCCCAAACAGGTCCTTCATCCTAACCTTGCCTGTGTTGTTAGTACCAACATGGGCCACAACAACTGGATCCTCCCCCTTCCACTCAATATCCTTTAAAGCCGGTCAGAGATGTCCTGCACCCTGGCACCGGCCAGGCAACACATCTTGCGGGACTCCCGATCCAGTTTGCAAAGGATACTATCTGTCCCCCTAATTATAGAATCCCCCATAACAACTCCTTTTTGCTCCCCCTCCCCTCTTGAATGGCCTTCTGCACCATGGTGCCGTGGTCAGCTGGCTCATCTTGTCCACAGTCCTTTTCCTCATCCTCACAGGGGGCAAGAATCTCATACCTGTTGGACAAGGTCGGGGCTGAGGCACCTCCACTCCTGTACTCAGAATCCCCCTAGCTGCCTCATTTTCAGTCACATCCTGTTGTCCCTGATCATGAACTGAGTTTGAGTTACTTAATCTTGCGGGTGTGACTGCCTCCTGAAACAAAGCGTCCAGGTAACTCTCCCCCTCCCGAATGTGCCGCAGTGTTTGAAGCTCAGATTCCAGATCGTCCATTCTGATCCGGAGTTCTTCCAGCAACCAACACTTGCTGCAGATGTGGTCACTGCCATTCACAATGGGATCAGCCAGCTCCCACATCATACAGCTACAGCACATCACCTGTCCAGCCATCTCTGCTTAATTAATTTATACAAATTTATAAATTAAATAATTTCTAGTACTTGGCTATGGTCTTATTCAATTACCCAACTAACAGTAAACTTCTAATCAATCACATGATGCACAAGAAATATCAATTGAAACGCCTTACCTTAGCAACACACGAAGGTCCTTTTGGTTTTGGTTAGAGGAGGAGGGCAGGTGGGAGACGTGCAGTGCCTCTGGATTCAAATATATACCCAGCAGCAGTCCTCTACGCCTTGCTGTGGCCTCTCCCTCTGCTGCTCGCCCTTCCCAGCAGCCCTCACTTCTCTCGGTCCTCTCTCCTTGCCGCTCTGTAAAAATGGAGGCTGGACTCCGGAAGTAAGTCCATTCTTAAGTGGAAAACTTACCCTGCCTGGAAACCCTCATTCTCTCTGCACTCTCCTCACCGCTCTGTAAAAATGGATAAAGACAGGGAGAGAGAGTGAGGAAGGGAGATAAAGAGGGGGAGAGAGAGAGTGAGGAAGGGAGATAAGGAGGGAGAGAGAGTGAGGAAGGGGGATAAAGAGAGTGAGAATGAGAAAGGGAGATAAAGAGGGGGAGAGAGAGAGAGAGTGAGGAAGTGAGATAAAGAGGGGGAGAGAGAGTCAGGAAGGGAGATAAAGAGGAGGAGAGAGAGAGAGTGTGAGGAAGGGAGATAAAGAGGAGGAGAGAGAGTGTGAGGAAAGGAGATAAAGAGGGGGGGAGAGAGAGAGTGTGAGGAAGGGAGATAAAGAGGGGGAGAGAGAGAGTGAGGAAGGGAGATAAAGAGGGGGAGAGAGTGTGAGGAAAGGAGATAAAGGGGGGGGGAGAGAGAGAGTGTGAGGAAGGGAGATAAAGAGGGGGAGAGAGAGTGAGGAAGGGAGATAAAGAGGGGGAGAGAGTGTGAGGAAAGGAGATAAAGGGGGGGGGAGAGAGAGAGTGAGGAAGGGAGATAAAGAGGGGGAGAGAGAGAGAGTGTGAGGAAGGGAGATAAAGAGGAGGAGAGAGAGTGTGAGGAAAGGAGATAAAGACGGGGGGAGAGAGAGAGTGTGAGGAAGGGAGATAAAGAGGGGGAGAGAGAGTGTGAGGAAGGGAGATAAAGAGGGGGAGAGAGTGTGAGGAAAGGAGATAAGGGGGGGGAGAGAGAGAGTGAGGAAGGGAGATAAAGAGGGGGAGAGAGTGTGAGGAAAGGAGATAAGGGGGGGGAGAGAGAGAGTGAGAAAGGGAGATAAAGAGGAGGAGAGAGAGAGAGTGTGAGGAAGGGAGATAAAGAGGAGGAGAGAGAGTGTGAGGAAAGGAGATAAAGAGGGGGGGAGAGAGAGAGTGTGAGGAAGGGAGATAAAGAAGGGGAGAGAGAGAGTGAGGAAGGGAGATAAAGAGGGGGAGAGAGTGTGAGGAAAGGAGATAAAGGGGGGGAGAGAGAGAGTGTGAGGAAGGGAGATAAAGAGGGGGAGAGAGTGTGAGGAAAGGAGATAAAGGGGGGGGAGAGAGAGAGTGAGGAAGGGAGATAAAGAGGGGGGGGAGAGAGAGAGTGTGAGGAAGGGAGATAAAGAGGGGGAGAGAGAGAGAGTGTGAGGAAGGGAGATAAAGAGGAGGAGAGAGAGTGTGAGGAAAGGAGATAAAGAGGGGGGGAGAGAGAGAGTGTGAGGAAGGGAGATAAAGAGGGGGAGAGAGAGAGTGAGGAAGGGAGATAAAGAGGGGGAGAGAGTGTGAGGAAAGGAGATAAGGGGGGAGAGAGAGAGAGTGAGGAAGGGAGATAAAGAGGGGGGGGAGAGAGAGAGTGTGAGGAAGGGAGATAAAGAGGGGGAGAGAGAGAGAGTGTGAGGAAGGGAGATAAAGAGGAGGAGAGAGAGTGTGAGGAAAGGAGATAAAGAGGGGGGGAGAGAGAGAGTGTGAGGAAGGGAGATAAAGAGGGGGAGAGAGAGTGTGAGGAAGGGAGATAAAGAGGGAAAGAGTGTGAGGAAGGGAGATAATGAGAGAGAGAGAATGAGAAAGGGAGATAAAGAGGGGGAGAGAGAGAGAGAGTGAGGAAGAGAGATAAAGAGGGAGAGAGAGAGAGTGAGGAAAGGAGATAAAGAGGGAAAGAGTGTGAGGAAGGGAGATAATGAGAGAGAGAGAATGAGAAAGGGAGATAAAGAGGGGGAGAGAGAGAGAGAGTGAGGAAGTGAGATAAAGAGGGGGAGAGAGAGTCTGGAAGGGGGATGAGGAGGAGAGAGAGTGTGAGGAAAGGAGATAAAGAGGAGGGGAGAGAGAGAGTGAGGAAGGGAGATAAAGGGGGGAGAGAGAGAGTGAGTCAGGGAGATAAAGGGGGGAGAGAGAGAGTGAGGAAGGGAGATAAAGAGGTGGAGAGTGAGAGAGTGGGGAATGAGATAAAGAGGGGGAAAGAGATGAAGAGATAAACAGGGATAGAGAGCGAGAGAATGAGGAAAAGAGAGTGCGGGGAGAGAGAGAGAGGGGAAGAGAGATAGAGAGGGGGAGAAGGAGTTGAAGAGAAATATAGAGAGTGAAGAGAGAGGAAGGGGGATAAAGACACTTTGCTGGGGGGGGGGGGGGGGGTGAGAGGGATTGCTGAGTGGGATAGGGAGTTGGGGAGAGAGAACCAGGGGGAGGAGGAGAGAAAGTGGGAGAGATGTAGGAAGAGGAATGGACAGAGAGAAAGAAGGGGAGAGATGTAGCGGGATGGAGATACAGAAAGAGGCCATGATGAGATTGAGGGAGGGGAAGGAGAGGGAGTGGGAGAGGAGAGAGAGATTGAGAGAGAGCGAGGTGAGGGCAGAGAAGAAGAAAGCAGGAGAGGGAGAATGGGATGGTGAGGAGAGAGTGTGGGAGCCAGGGAGAGGCAGTGTGTGCTGAAGAGAGGGAGAGGGAAGAAAGAGAGAAAGGAAGAAAGAGGGTGGGGGAAGAGAGAGAGAATGGGGTAGAGAGGAAGGAGGGCGAGAAGAGGGAGGGGTGGTGAGAGAGAGCAAAAGAGGGAGTATGGGGAGAGAGAAGTGTGGAGGGAGATGAAAAAATGAATGGTATTTTTGTTCAGTATCTGACAGAGATCTGTTTATTTTACTCGGATCCCCTTCAGTTGCACTTTGCTGTCTGTTGAAATCTTCAGCAAATGCAGGGAATATAAAGTAATGGAGTCTGTAATTCTGTCCATCGCCAGCAAGTGGCAGTGTGTCTGCAACATGGGCAGCTCCAAGGAACCTGCTGGAATTCATTCCCCACACCAGGGCAGTTTGGGAAAATGAAAACCAGCCACTTCTTTTTAGACCTGTCCATCTCCAACAATTTACTCCATACAATTTCTTTGTTGTTGTGATTTTCCTGAGATCCCCCTTCTCTCCCATTTCCTGATTCATCGCTGCTTCTGTGAAAACGCTAACATTGTTAACTTATCTTTAAATATTTATAGAAACCACTCCTACCTGATCTTATATTTCTGGTTAGCTTTCTCTTGTACTCTTGTACATTTCCCTTTTTTAAAATTTTTTTTCAGCTATTCTTTGCTGTTTCCACGATTCGGTCCAGTCGTCCATCCTCTCCATGGATTGCCATCTCGCTGTGATGGAGAGGTTTGAGTGTCCTGTTGATTGCAAGACTGAGGCTGTCAGAATTTCCCAGCTGCTGACAGGGCCACCCATGACAGTCCATAGAACACAGAAAGGTACGGCACAGAACAGGCCCTTTGGCCCGTGGTATTGTGCCGAGGGTTAAACCTATTGTAAGATAGAATAACTTAACCTACGCAACCCTCAACTCACTGCTCTCCATGTGCATGTCCAGCAGTCACTTAACTATCCCTAATGACTCTGCTTCCACCACCACCGTTGGCAATACATTCCATGCATTCACAACTCTCTGCGTAAAGAACCTATCTCTGACGTCTCCTCTATACCTTCCTCCTAATATCTTAAAACTATGACCCCTCGTAATCAGTCAATCATACCCTGGGGAAAGGTCTTTGGCTATTGACTCTATCCATGCCTCTCATTACCTTGTACACCTCGATCAGGTCTCCTCTCTTCCTCCTTCTCTCCAGAGAAACAAGTCCAAGCTGAGTCAACCTCTCTTCATAAGGCAAGCCCTCCAGTCCAGGCAGCATCCTGGTAAACCATCTTTACACCCTCTCCAAAGCTTCTGTATCTTTCCTACAGTAGGGCGACCAGAACCGGGCACAATATTCCAAGTGTGGTCTCACCAGGGACTTGTAGAGCTGTAGCAAAACCTCACGGCTCTTAAAATCGATCCCCCCGTTAATGAAAGCCAAAACACCAAATGCTTTCTTAACAACCCTATCCACTTTGGTGGCAACTTTGAGGCACACCAAAATCCCTCTGTTCCTCCACATTGCCAAGATTCCTGTCTTTAATCCTATATTCAGCATTCGAGTTCGACCTTCCAAAATACATCACTTCACATTTATCCAGGTTGAACTCCATCTGCCATTTCTCAGCCCAGCTCTGCATCCTGCCTATGTCACGCTGCAGCCTGCAATAGCCCTTGATACAATCGACGACACCTCCAACCTTTGTGTCATCTGCAAATTTACTAACCCACCCCTCAACCATCTCGTCCAAGTAATTTCTAAAAACTACAAAGACTAGAAGCCTAAGAACAGATCCCTGCAGCACACCACTCACCACTGTCCTCCAGGCAGAATACTTTCCATTTACAACTATCTCTGCCTTCTGTCAGGCAACCAATTCTGAATCCAGATAGCCAAATCTCCTTGTATCCCATACCTCCTGACTTTATGAATGAGCCTACCATGGGGAACCTTATCAAATGCTTTGTTGAAGTCCATATACACCACATCCACTGCTTGACCTTCGTCACCCTGTCTTGTCACCTCCTCAAAGAACTCAATAAGGTTTGTGAGGCATGACCTGTCCCTCACAAAGCCATGTTGACTGCTTTTAATCACGCTATACTTTTCCAAATACTCATTTATCCTATCCTTCAGAATCCTTTCCAAAACTTTGCTGGCCTCAGACGTAAGACTGACTGGTCTGTAATTGCCAGGGATTTCACTATTATCCTTCTTGAAAAGAGGAACAACATTCACCTCCTTCCAATCCTCTGGTACGACTCCCGTGGAGAGTGAGGAGGCAAATATCCTCGCCAGCGGCTCAGCAACCTCCTTTCTCGCTTCCCGGAGCAGCATAGGATAAACGTGGTCTGGCCTTGGGGACTTATCAATCTTAATGTTTTCCATAATTTCCAGCACATCAACTTCATCAATCTTGATCTGGCCAAGCCTGTATCCCTGCTCTTCAAAGTTCTTATTTACAACAAGGTCCCTTTCCTTAGTGAAAAGCGAAGCAAAAAACTAATTTAGGGCTTCCCCCATCTGCTCAGACTCCACGCACAATTTCCCAATGCTATCCCTGATCAGCCCTACCTTCTCTCTGATCATTCTCTTATTCCTCACGTATGAGTAAAATGCCTTTAGGTTCTCCCTAATCCTTCTTGCCAAGCCTTTTTCGTGTCCTCTCCTGGCTCTCCTCAGACCATTTCTTAGCTCCTTTCTAGCAAACCTGTAATCCTCTAAAGCTGTGCTAGATCCTTGCTTCCTTCACCTAACGTAAGCTGTCGTCTTCCTTTTGATGAGAAGCTCCTCTGTTCTTGTTATCCAAGGTTCCTTAATCTTACCTGTCTCTGAGGAACAAATTTGTGCATTACTCGCAACAACTGCTCCTTAAACCCGCCTCCACATGTCTGCTGTGCCCTTTCTGTGGAACAGTTGCTCCCAGTCTGTCATTCCTGTCTGCTAGTGTAATAATTTCCTTTTTCCCAATTAAATATCTGCTCCTTTCCCTCTCCAAGGCTATGGTAAATGTGAGGCAGTTGTGATCATTGTCACCAAAGTGTTCACCCACCGTGAGATCTGACACCTGTCCTGGCTCATTGCTGAGCACCAAATCCAAAATGGCCGCTCCCCTTGTCAGCCTGTCTACATACCGAGTAAGGAAATTCTCCTGAACACATCTAACAAAAACGGCTCCATCCAAACCATCTGCACTAAGGAGATTCCAATCAATATTGGGATGTTGAAATCACCCATAGCAACAACCCTGCATTTTTCCAGAATCTGCCAGCCTACGAGTAAGGTTAGAGTAAGGGGAGGAACTAATCAAAGTTCAATCCAAAACAAGTCCTCAATGGAGATCCAAGCAGAAAGTATTTGCATGATATCAATGGTTGTGACAGAGGATTCAGACTGCAGCAGTACGGAGACTTCCAGTTGTCAAGGTTTCCTTGCCACTGGAGCTTGTGTCCACTGATGTGCAACAGCATTCTCCCATTAAAAGAGGTCCCACACAAGAAGTGTACCTAGAGCGATTCATCCTCCAACCCACACCACCAGCCCTGCAGCGAAACGTGGTCAGAACAGGATTGTGGATCTGGCAGTCCCTAGTTTTAGACTGGCATGTAGATGATGGAGTTTGACTCAGTCGTTTTGCTCTTGCAACAGGAACAGGAGAGTGTTTCAGCAGCTTTTTTCACATCTGAGCAGTTCTCTTCAAGATCCACGCTGCTGCAGACTCCTGCATGGGGTAGAGACTAGAAAAGGTGCTCTAAAAATAGTCTGTTCCATCACCAACCTGGCTGGGAAACTACATCCAGTGAGCTCATCTACCTACGGCCTGTAAAACAAAGTCAACCACTCCCATCTCCTGGGAACTCCTGCTAAATGTGTAGCTGGAGATTTGGCTTGAGGATCAGGCCTATCAGCCACTTAAGGTCCAATGGAACCCAGGGCCAGTTAGTTAGAATTCCCCAGGTGGCCAAGATACTAGAGAGCGAGTGATCGCTGACAATGATTATGATATGCTTTTCCTTTGAGTTTGATGTTATCTTTAACATTTCTAGTTAATCACAAAGAGTGGCTCCATCCTTGGAATTTTCCTTACTTATTGGACTGCATCCATTCTGTGTATTGTGTAATATCCCCTTAAATGTCTGTCATTACATTTCCCCATCCTTTAACCACTTTTGCCAATTCATTTAAGCCAACTTTGCTTCCGTGCCCACCTAATGCCCCTTATTCAAATTTAAACTACCTATCACTCACTCCTCTCTTCCTCAAACTGAAAGTAAAATTCAATTATACTATGGTCACTGAAACTTTGGGGCAGCTTCTCATTAACTTGATCTCATTGCATACACCTAGGTCGAGTATAACTTACTTGCTGGTTGGCTCCAGGATATGATGTTCTATGAAACTATAGCAACGTTAATTCTATAAACATCAAGACTACATTTATCATGCTGGAATTTGGAGTCTATATGTTTATGAAGATCTCCCAGGAATATTACCTTGCCTTTCTGACACAGTGTGCGGTATCAGCAATGTTGGGATATCAGCAGCCTGGGATACCTGCAGAGTGGGATATCAGCAGTGTGGGATATCAGAAGTGTGGGATATCAGCAGTGTGGGATATCAGCAGCCTGGGATATCAGCAGTCTAGGATATCAGCTTCCTGGGATATCAGCAGACTGGGATATCAGCAGTGTGGGATATCAGCACACTGGGATATCAGCAGCCTGGGATATCAGCAGTGTGGGATATCTGCAGTGTGGGATATCAGCTGTGTGGGATATCTGCAGTTTGGGATATCTGCAGTCAGGGATATCAGCAGTTGGGATATCAGCAGCATTAGCATATCTGCAGTGTGCGGTATCAGCAATGTTGGGATATCAGCAGCCTGGGATATCTGCAGTGTGGGATATCAGCAGTGTGGGATATCTGCAGTGTGGGATATCAGCAATGTGCAATATCAGAAGCATTGGGATATAAGCAGTGTGGGATATCAGCTGTGTGGGATATCAGCAGTGTGGGATATCAGAAGTGTGGGATAACAGCAGTGTGGGATATCAGCAGCCTGGGATATCAGCAGTCTAGGATATCAGCTTCCTGGGATATCAGCAGCCTGGGATATCAGCTGTGTGAGATATCAGCAGTGTGCAGTAACAGCAGTGTGGGATATCAGAGGCATGGGATATCAGCAGTGTGGGATATCAGCAGCATGGGTAATCAGCAGTGTGAGATATCAATAGCATGGGATATCAGCAGTGTGCAATATCAGCTGCCTGGGATACCAGCAGTCAGGGATATCTGCAGTGTGGGATATCAGAGGCATGAGATATCATCAGTGTGCAATAAGAGCAGTGTGGGATATCAGAGGCATGGGATATCAGCAGTGTGCAATATCAGCAGCATGGGATATCTGCATTGTCAAATATCAGCAGTGTGGGATATCAGCAGCCTGGGATTTCTTCTTTAATGCTCTGTTATTTCTTCTTTAATGCTCCACTGTACCATGGGGTTACTGTAAGGGGCCTATACCCCACTCCCACAAGTGACATCTTGCCTTTATTATTTCTCATCATGACCTCAACCATTTCCACATCTTTGCTTCCCGAACTTAGGTTTTATCCATCTCTATTGTCCTGGTACGATTATTAATTAACAGAGCCACTTTCTCATATTCCTACTTTCCTGTCCTTCCTAAATGTCCTGTATTCTTCAAAATGGAGGGCTCAGTCCATGCCCTTGTGTAGCCACGTGTTTGTTATCAGACACTTGCTGCCTTGTCTGTAGAGCTGGAGCTATTGCTGCCAATCTTTTGAATGAAGTGGCGTCCAAGGACAGAGCCTCTCTTTCAACAGATGGGAGAGGAAGAATTGGAACCTAGGAAAATAGGTCTTAGAAGTAGGCATAGGTCACACTCTGGGACCTTTCTCCCATTCTCAGTCCTAAAATATTTATCCCTTATCCTTAAACTATGACCCCTAGTTCTGGACTCCACCACCATCTGGAACATTCTTTCTGTGTTACCCTGTCTAGTCCTGTTAGAATTTTATAGGTTTCTGTGAGATTCCCCCCTCATTTTTCTATACTGTAGTGAATTCCATCCTGACTGACTTAATTTCTCCTCATACATCAGTCCAACTATTCCAGAAATCAGTTTTGGTAAACATTCCTGCACTGCCTCTATAGCAAGAACACCCTTGTTCAGACCAGCAGACCAAGACAGCTGTATCCCAGATGTGGCCTCACCACTGCCCCATATAACGACAGCAAGACATCCTGTATTCAAATCCTCTTGCTATGATCATACAACCATGTGATAGAAGAGCCGAATGAGGCCCTTTGGCCCATTAAGGCTGCTCTGCCATTCGACACGGCCAACATCCAGTTTGTTTCCCATACTGCCTGCTGCACCTGCACGCTTACTTTCACCAAGTGGTGTAAGAGGACACCCAGAGCTCATTGAACATTTATTCCCCGTCTCAATCTATAACCATTCAAATACTTATCTGCCTTCTTATTTTTGCCACCAAAGTGGATAATCTCCCATTTATCCACATAATGCATCTGCTGTGCCTTTAGATGATGACCACCAATGCATCCATTATTTCTAGGGCGCCTTCCTGAAGTACTCTGGGATGTAGGTTGTCAGTCTTTGGGGATTTATCAGCCTTTAATCCCATAACTCTCTCCAACACCATTTCATTTTTGTTTCTGTCCTCACATTAAACTTTGTAATCCTCAATGTTTTTGTGACGTTACTTGTCTTCCCCTTTGTGAAGACAGAGTGAAGTATGAAGTTAGTTTGTCAGTCATTTCATTGTTCCCCATTTTGTTTCTGACTGTAAGGGATTTATTTTATTTTCACCAAACCTTTCCTCTTTAGAGATCTGTTGAAACTTTTACAGTTAGTTCTTATGTTCTCCCAAGCTTACTTGCATAACTCTCTTTCACCTTCTTAATCCTTTGCTGACTTCTAAGCTGTTCTAATCCTCAGACCTATTGTATTTTTCTTACCAATTTGTATGCCTCATCTTTGCATTTAATACTATCTCTAACTTTCTTCATAAGCGATGATTTGGCTACTGTTCACTTTCCACACTTGTGTCTGTCAGGAATAAACAGTTTTTGTAATTCACCAACTTGCTCTGTGAAAGTTTGCCATTGCATAGCCACTGTCATTCTTTTCCGTTACATTTTCCAATCCATCATAGCCAGCTCATGCCTCACGCCATCGTTGTTTCCCTTATTTAGATTTTGGGTCTGAGTCTCAAAATCAAGTGTCTCACTCTCTATCTATCAAATTATGGTTACTCATCCCCAAGGGGTCTCTCACAATTACATTTCCAAGTACTCCTTTCATATCGCATAATACCCACTAAGTTGGCTTGATCTCTAGCTGAATCCTCAATGTATTGATCCAGAAAACCATCCTGAAGACGCTCCAGGAAATCCTCCTTCATGATATTGTGACTAATTGACTCACTTAATCTATATGTAGATTAAAGTCACCCATAATTACAGATGTTCCTTTACAGCATCTCAGATTTCTGTTTAATGTCATCCCCACCATCACCAATACAGCTTGGGTGGTCTACATTACCATCCCTACTAATGGTTCTTACCCCATGGTATTTCTCAATTTTACCCACACAGATTCCACACTGTCTGAGCAAATATCTTTCCTCAATATTGTAGTTATATCCTCTTTAACCAGTAACACAGCTTCACTGCCCTTTCAGTTTTTGTCTCTCCTTCCTAACTACTAAATGCTCCTGAAGTTCTGTTCTTATTGATGGGCATCTTGCAGCCATGTCCTCATAATCCCAATTATATCAAAGTCATTTACATCTATTTGCGTCCACTTTATTTCAAATGCACCATGTGTTCAGGGACAATGCCTTAAGGCTTTTCTTTAAAATGTTCCTTGTCCAATTCCCACTAATGGTTACTGTAGCCTTTTTGTATTTGGTGAAGGGCTTATGCTCGAAACGTCGAATTCTCTATTCCTGAGATGCTGCCTAACCTGCTGTGCTTTGACCAGCAACACATTTGCAGTTTTTGTATTTGGCTTTGATTCCTCTACTTTTCACTTCTCTTATTCCCTTTCACATTCTTGTCCGTGATTTGCCTTCCTCTGACTTCTTGTATAGGTTCCCCTTCCTCAGCTAATTTAGTTTAAACCGTCCTCAACCACTCCAGCAAATACTCCCCCGAAGGCATGGGCCTCGGTCCTGCTGAGGTGTAACCTGTCCACTTTAGAACATAGAAAAATACAGCGCAGTACAGGCCCTTCGGCCCTCGATGTTGCGCAGACCAAATCCTACCTAACCTACACTAGCCCAATAACCTCCATATGCCTATCCAATGCCTGCTTAAATGACCATAAAGAGGGAGAGTTCACCACTGCTACTGGCAGGGCATTCCATGAACTCACAACCCGCTGTGTAAAGAATCTACCCCTAACATCTGTCCTATACCTACCACCCCTTAATTTAAAGCTGTGTTCCCTAGTAACAGCTGACTCCATTAGCGGTAAAACGTTCTCAGTGTCTACCCTATCTAAACCCCTAATCATCTTATACACCTCGATCAAATCTCCCCTAAACCTTCTTTTCTCCAATGAGAACAGGCCCAAGTGCCTCAGCCTTTCCTCATACGATCTTCCTACCATGCCAGGCAACATCCTGGTAAACCTCCTCTGCACTCGTTCCAATGCCTCCACATCCTTCCTATAGTATGGCGACCAAAACTGCACACAATACTCCAGATGAGGCCGCACCAGAGTCTTGTACAACTGCAACATGACCTCAGGACTCCGGAACTCAATTCCTCTACCAATAAAGCCCAGTACACCATATGCCTTCCTCACAGCACTATTTACCTGGGTGGCAACTTTCAGAGATCTGTGTACATGGACACCAAGATCCCTCTGCTCATCCACACTACCAAGTAGCCTACCATTAGCCCAGTAATCCATCTTCTTGTTACTCCTACCAAAGTGAATGACTTCACACTTAGCTACATTGAATTCCATCTGCCACCTTTCTGCCCAGCTCTGCAGCTTATCTATATCCCACTGTAACCTGCCACATCCTTCTTCACTGTCCACAACTCCACCGACCTTTGTGTCATCCGCAAACTTGCTTACCCAGCTTTCAAGCCCCTCCTCTAGATCATTTATAAAGATGACAAACAGCAACAGTCCCAAAACAGATCCCTGTGGTACACCGCTAGTAACTGCACTCCAAGATGAACATAGTCCATCAACTACTACCCTCTGTCTCCTTCCAGCCAGCCAATTCCTAATCCAAACCTCTAATGCACCCTCAATGCCATACCTCCGTAGTTTTTGCATTAGCCTACCATGGGGTACCTTATCGAACGCCTTGCTAAAATCCATATACACCACATCTACTGCTTTACCCTCATCCACCTCCTTAGTCACCTTCTCAAAGAACTCAATAAGGTTTGTGAGGCACGACCTGCCCTTCACAAAACCATGCTGACTATCCTTGATCACATTATTCCTATCCAGATGTTCATAAATCTTATCCCTTACAATTCTCTCTAAGACTTTGCCCACAACAGAAGTGAGACTCACTGGCCTATAGTTACTCGGGCTGTCCCTACTCCCCTTCTTGAACAAGGGGACCACATTCGCTATCCTCCAGTCTTCTGGTACTATTCCCGTTGACAATGACGACATAAAAATCAAGGCCAATGGCTCCGCTATCTCCTCCCTAGCTTCCCAGAGGATCCTAGGATAAATGCCATCAGGCCCAGGAGACTTATCTATTTTCATCCTTTCCAGTATTCCCAAAACCTCCTCCCTACATACTTCAAGGCCATCCATTCTAATCACTTGTGACTCAATATTCACACCAGCAACAGAGTCCCGTTCCTGAGTGAATACTGATGAAAAGTATTGATTTAGTGTCTCACCAATCTCCTCCGCCTCCATGCACAACTTCCCACTACTATCCTTGACTGGACCGATACCTACCCTAGTCATCCTTTTATTCCTGACATACCTATAGAAAGCCTTTGGGTTTTCCCTAATCCTACCAACTAAGGACTTTCCATGTCCCCTTCTCGCTGCTCTTAGCTCTCTCTTCAGATCCTTCCTGGCTACCTTATAACTCTCAATCGCCCCAACTGAACCTTCATGCCTCATCCTTACATAGGCCGCCCTCTTCCCTTTCACAAGGGATTCCAATTCCCTATTAAACCACGGCTCCCTCACAAGACCCTTTACTCCCTGCCTGACTGGTACATACTTATCAAGGACACTCAATAGGTGTTCCTTGAACAATCTCCACATATCATTAGTGTTCTTCTCCTGAAGCCTGTTTTTCCAATCCACGCATCCTAAGTCATGTCTCACCGCATCATAATTTCCCTGCCCCCAGCTATAACTCTTGCCCTGCAGAGCACACTTATCCCTCTCCATCATTAAAGTAAAAGTCACCGAGTTGTGGTCACTGTCCCCAAAGTGTTCACCTACCTCCAAGTCTAACACCTGGCCTGGTTCATTACCTAGAACCAAATCCAGTATAGCCTCACCTCTTGTTGGCCTGTCTACATATTGTGTCAGGAAACCCTCCTGCACACATTGGACAAACACCAACCCATCTAACGAACTCGAGCTATAGCTTTCCCAGTCAATATCTGGGAAGTTAAAGTCCCCCATAACAACCACCCTGCTACTTTCACTCTTCTCCTGAATCATCCTCGCAATACTATCCTCTACTTCTCTCGGACTATTGGGAGGCCTGTAGAAAACTCCTAACAGGGTGACCTCACCTTTCCTATTTCTAACCTCAGCCCAAACTACCTCATATGGCAAATCTTCCTCCATCGTCCTTTCCACTGCTGTAATGCTATCCTTGACAAGCAATGCCACACCTCCCCCTCTTTTACCCCCATGTCTGACCCTACTAAAACATTTAAACCCTGGAACCTGCAACAGCCATTCCTGCCCCTGTTCTACCCACGTCTCTGTAATGGCCACAACATCGAAGTCCCAGGTACAAACCCACGCTGCAAGTTCACCTACCTTATTTCTTATACTTCTGGCATTGAAGTATACACACTTCAAGCCACCTTTCTGTTTACAGGCACCCTCCTTCAAAATCGATGCCTTGTTCCTAACCTCCCTACACTCAAGGTCCTGTACCATGAAGCTACAGTCCAGGTTCCCATGCCCCTGCAGAGTTAGTTTAAACCCTCCCAAAGAGCGCTAGCAAACCTCCCTGGTTTGTGCTGGTCCCAACTCCCACCCCCTGAACTGGTCCCAATGCCCCTGGAATCTGAAACCCTCCACCTCACAACCCCTCTTTAGCCACCTGCTCATCGATATTTCCTGCTATTTCTACATGACATTGGTAGTAATCCTGAGATAACCACCTTTGCATTCCTACTTCTCAGCTTCCTATATTCGGTATTTAGGACCAATTTTTAACCGATGCCATTTGTACTGGTTGTTCAGCCTCCCCCTCCAGGATCTCCTGTGGCTGCTCTGAGACTTCCTTCACCTTGGCACCAGGGAGGCAACGTATCATCCTGGAGTCTCATTTGCTGCCACAGAAATGCCTGTCTATTCTCCTTTCAGCTGAATCCCCGATGACTTTTGCGTTTCCACATTTTCTGCACCTCCCATGTGCAGCAGATCCAATTATGGAGCCAGGAATTTCTGTTGCTGTTTTCCCCTGAGAGGCCATTCCCCATGACAGTACTCAGAGGTTTATCAGAGGAATGGTCACAGAGAAAATTGGAATGGATACAAACCTCACTGTCCAACTATTCTTCTCTTCCTTTGAGCTCTATCCTCACCTATTATTTACTCCATATTCCCTCCCCCAACCCTATCTCTGCGTAAAAAGCAACTTTCTCCTAGCTACCTAAGAAAGAGTTACTGGATCAGAAATTTTAACTCTTGATTATTCTCCACAGACGCTGCCAGACCTGCTGAGCAATTTCTGTTTCATTTTTGCTTTCCAGCATCCACAGTTCTTTCAGTGTTTATAAATCTTCATATGACCAGCCCTTCATCCCAGGGATCAGATAAGTGAATCTTTTCTGAAATGCTTTTAAAACAATGAGACCTTTTTCTTAAACGAGGAGACCAAAACTGTGTGTGGTACCCCAAATATAGTCCCACCTTTGCTTTGTGCAGCGCCAGTAAAATGTCCCAATTTTATATTTCAGTCCCCTTGCAATAAATATCAACATTCCATTTGTCTTTCTAATCACTTGCTGAACCAGTAAACTAGCTGTAATGGATTTACCAGGACATCCATTTCCCTCTGTACCACCAAGGGGCAGCACGGTGGCACAGTGGTTAGCACTGCTGCCTCACAGCGCCAGAGACCTGGGTTCAATTCCCGACTCAGGCAACTGACTGTGTTGAGTTTGCATATTCTCCCCATGTCTGCGTGGGTTTCCTCCCACAGTCCAAAGATGTGTGGGTCAGGTGAATTGGCCATGCTAAATTGCCTGTAGTGTTAGGTAAGGGGTAAATGTAGGGGTCTGGGTGGGTTGCGCTTCGGCGGGTCGGTGTGGACTTCTTTGGCCGAAGGGCCTGTTTCCACACTGTAAGTAATCTAATCTAATCTCTCTCCAGTTAAACAGTGTACTGCTCTCTCACTCTCCCAGCCAAAGTGGACAAGTTTGCATTTACCCATACTTAACTTCACCTCCCAAAGTTTTGCTTTCTTACTTAACCACTGTATATTTTGTTGGAGTCTTTTTAACTTCCTCTTCACAACTTACTTTCTGACCTATCTTTGCATTGTCATAAAATGCAAGGATTCTTGCAGTGAATAACTCACCTCCTGACTCCCAAAGTCTGTCCACTCATGTCAGGAGTGTGATTGAATACTGCCCACTTGCCAAGATACATGCAGCTCCAATAACACTCAAGAAGCTCAACACCCTCCAGGACAAAGCAGCCCATTTGATTAGCACCATATCCACTCCCTCCATCACCAATGCTCAGTAGTAGCAGTGTGTACTATCTACAAGATGCACTCCAGAAATTCACAAGGGCTTCTTCTTAAACAACTTCAAAAGCCACAACCACTTCAATCTAGAAGGACAGGGACAGCAGATACATGGGAACACCACCACCTACAAGCTCCCCTCCAAGCCACTCCCCATCCTGACTTGAAAATATATCATTGTTCCTTCAGTGTCACTAGGTCAAAATTCCTTTTTTGTCATTTTGTGGCAATCGTGACCCAAATTACTGCTGTGTTCTCTTAGTTTGTTCTTTCCCTTTGCCATTTCTCTCCTCATTTGATCCCTTGCCCCAACTATTAGCTTAAAGACCTCTCTGCTGCCGTAGTCACATGACTCAGGGTGAGAGGGGAAAGATTTAAAAGGGCCCTTAGGGGCAACCTTTTCACACAGAGGGTGGTGCGTGTATGGAATGAGCTGCCAGAGGAAGTGGTGGAGGCTGGTACAATTATAGCATTTAAAAGGCATCTGGATGCGTATATGAATAGTAAGTGTTTAGAGGGATATGGGCAAAATGCTGGCATATGGGATAAGATTAGGTTAGGATATCTGGTCGGCATGGATGGGTTGGATCAAAGGGTGCGATACCGTGCTGTACATCTCTATGACTTGCCAGAATATTTGGCTGGGTCAGTGTGACTTGAAATGAGTTTTGTTTAAGCAATATTTAAGGACGGGCTGAGTTATTTGCATCCAGAAATGAAGAGATTAAGTGTGTCCTGTGAATCTGGTGCAGAGTAAGCATTGGGCAGTAGTCCATAAGACCATAAGACATAGGAATGGAAGTAAGGCCTTTCGGCCCATCGAGTCCTCTCTGCCATTCAATCATGGCTGATGGGCATTTCAACTCCACTTACCAGCGTTCTCCCCATAGCTCTTAATTCCTCGAGACAACAAGAATCTATCAATCTCGGCCTTGAAGACAGTTAGCGTCCCGGCCTCCACTGCACCCTGTGGCAATGAATTCCACAGGCCCACCACTCTCTGGCTGAAGAAATGTCTCCGTATTTCTGTTCTGAATTGACCCCCTCTAATTCTAAGGCTGTGTCTACGGGTCCTAGTCTCCTCGCCTAATGGAAACAATTTCCTAGCGTCCACCCTTTCCAAGCCATGTATTATCTTGTACGTCTCTATTAAGTCTCCCCTTAATCTTCTAAACTCCAATCAATACAATCCCAGGATCCTCAGCCGTTCCTCATATGTTAGACCTACCATTCCAGGGATCATCCGTGTGAATCTCCACTGGACACGTTCCAGTGCCAGTATGTCCTTCCTGAGGTGTGGGGACCAAAACTGGACACAATACTCCAAATGGGGCCTAACCAGAGCTTTATAAAGTCTCAGTAGCACATCGCTGCTTTTATATTCCAACCCTCTTGAGATAAGTGACACAACTTGCAGGTCTTGTATATGTGGTCAGTTTGGTTTTCCATCTTGGTTGTAATTAATACTTATACAGGGGGACAGTTGAACTTTTATGTGGTGTATAACCACTGTCAGTTAGATAGGAAATAGTGTTAGAGCTTGTTTAGACCACATCTACACACAGTTTCAGTCTTAGCTCAGGAAAGAGGTTATTGCCATAGAGGGAGGTTTACTAGACTTGTTCCCAGGAAGGTGAGACTGTCCTCTGAAGTGAGACTGTGAAAATGGGCCTGTATTCTTGAAGAATGGGAGGTGACCGCCTTGAAAATTTACAAAATACTTAAAGGGACGGACGGGATAAATGCAGTGAGGATGTTTCCCAGTTAGGAGTCTAGAACCACGGGTTATAGTTGTAAAATAAGGCACTTAGAAATGAGATGGGAGTTTTGTTTTTACTCAGATAGTTGGGAACTTTTAGAATTATCTACCTCAGATGTCAATGGAAGCTCATTATCTAATTGTTGTTAGAGTCAGAAAATGATCTAGCACAGAAACCGACCCTTTGGTCCAACTCATCCATGTTGCCCAGATATCCCAACCCAATCTAGTCCCATTTGCCAGCATTTGGCCCATTTCTCTCTAAACCCTTCCTATTCATGTACCCATCCAGGTGCCTTTTAAATGCTGTAATTGTACCAGCCTCCACCACATCCTCTGGCAGCTCAGTCCGTACACATATCACCCTCTGCATGGAAAAGTCCTTCAGGTCCCTATTAAATCCTTCCCCTCTCATCCTAAACCTAGTTCTGGACTCCCCCACCCCAGGGAAAAGACCTTGCCTATTTACCCTATCCATGCCTTTCATGATTTTATAAACCTCTATAAAGTCACCCCTCAGCCTCCGCCACTCCAGGGAAACTAGCCCCAGCCTCTCCCTGTAGCTCAAACCCTCCAACCCTGGCACCATCCTTGTAAATCTTTCCTGAACCCTTTCAAGTTGAACAACATCTTTCCTATTGCAGGGAGACAAGGGGGATTGTGACCGCAGTATTCTAAAATATATCAGAGTGGAGACATTGTGTTGTGGCTGTATAGGACATTGGTGAGGCCACTTTTAGAATACTACGTTCAATTCTGGTCTCCCTGCCATAGGATAGATTAAAATAAGTGGGCCAAAATATGGCAGACAGAGTTTAACATGGATAAGTGTGAGGTTATCCATTTTAGTTAGAGAATTAGAAAGGTAATTTATCACCTAAATAGAAAGAAACTTCAACATGCTTCAGTTCAGAAGGATCTGGGTGCCCTCAGGTAGGAAACAGAAAATTAGCCAACGGGCACAGCAGTTAATAAAGAAAGTAAGTGGAAAAGTTGCTAAAGGAACCGAGTATGCAAGTGGGGAAGTATTACTGCAAATGTACAAGGCATTAGTGAGATTTCACCTGGCATATTGTGTCCAGTTTTAATCCCCCTACTTGAGGAGGGATGTATTTGTATTGGAGGCAGTTTAAAGGAAGTTCACTGGATTGATCCCAGAGCTGAGGTAAGGATGATCCCAGAGCTGAGGTAAGGATGATCCCAGAGCTGAGGTAAGGTTGATCCCAGAGCTGAGGTAAGGATGATCCCAGAGCTGAGGTAAGGTTGATCCCAGAGCTGAGGTAAGGTTGATCCCAGAGCTGAGGTAAGGATGATCCCAGAGCTGAGGTAAGGTTAATCCCAGAGCTGAGGTAAGGATGATCCCAGAGCTGAGGTAAGGTTGATCCCAGAGCTGAGGTAAGGATGATCCCAGAGCTGAGGTAAGGTTGATCCCAGAGCTGAGGTAAGGTTAATCCCAGAGCTGAGGTAAGGATAATCCCAGAGCTGAGGTAAGGATAATCCCAGAGCTGAGGTAAGGTTGATCCCAGAGCTGAGGTAAGGTTGATCCCAGAGCTGAGGTAAGGTTAATCCCAGAGCTGAGGTAAGGTTGATCCCAGAGCTGAGGTAAGGATGATCCCAGAGCTGAGGTAAGGATGATCCCAGAGCTGAGGTAAGGTTGATCCCAGAGCTGAGGTAAGGATGATCCCAGAGCTGAGGTAAGGTTGATCCCAGAGCTGAGGTAAGGATGATCCCAGAGCTGAGGTAAGGTTAATCCCAGAGCTGAGGTAAGGTTAATCCCAGAGCTGAGGTAAGGTTGATCCCAGAGCTGAGGTAAGGTTGATCCCAGAGCTGAGGTAAGGATGATTCCAGAGCTGAGGTAAGGATGATCCCAGAGCTGAGGTAAGGTTGATCCCAGAGCTGAGGTAAGGTTGATCCCAGAGCTGAGGTAAGAATGATCCCAGAGCTGAGGTAAGGTTGATCCCAGAGCTGAGGTAAGGATGATCCCAGAGCTGAGGTAAGGTTGATCCCAGAGCTGAGGTAAGGTTGATCCCAGAGCTGAGGTAAGGATGATCCCAGAGCTGAGGTAAGGTTGATCCCAGAGCTGAGGTAAGGATGATCCCAGAGCTGAGGTAAGGTTAATCCCAGAGCTGAGGTAAGGATGATCCCAGAGCTGAGGTAAGTATGATCCCAGAGCTGAGGTAAGGATGATCCCAGAGCTGAGTTAAGGTTGATCCCAGAGCTGAGGTAAGGATGATCCCAGAGCTGAGTTAAGGTTGATCCCAGAGCTGAGGTAAGGATGATCCCAGAGCTGAGGTAAGGTTGATCCCAGAGCTGAGGTAAGGATGATCCCAGAGCTGAGTTAAGGTTGATCCCAGAGCTGAGGTAAGTATGATCCCAGAGCTGAGGTAAGGATGATCCCAGAGCTGAGTTAAGGTTGATCCCAGAGCTGAGGTAAGGATGATCCCAGAGCTGAGTTAAGGTTGATCCCAGAGCTGAGGTAAGGATGATCCCAGAGCTGAGGTAAGGTTGATCCCAGAGCTGAGGTAAGGATGATCCCAGAGCTGAGGTAAGGATGATCCCAGAGCTGAGTTAAGGTTGATCCCAGAGCTGAGGTAAGGTTAATCCCAGAGCTGAGGTAAGGTTAATCCCAGAGCTGAGGTAAGGATGATCCCAGAGCTGAGGTAAGGATGATCCCAGAGCTGAGTTAAGGTTGATCCCAGAGCTGAGGTAAGGTTAATCCCAGAGCTGAGGTAAGGATGATCCCAGAGCTGAGTTAAGGTTAATCCCAGAGCTGAGGTAAGGTTAATCCCAGAGCTGAGGTAAGGATGATCCCAGAGCTGAGGTAAGGTTGATCCCAGAGCTGAGGTAAGGATGATCCCAGAGCTGAGGTAAGGATGATCCCAGAGCTGAGTTACGGTTGATCCCAGAGCTGAGGTAAGGTTAATCCCAGAGCTGAGGTAAGGATGATCCCAGAGCTGAGGTAAGGATGATCCCAGAGCTGAGGTAAGGTTAATCCCAGAGCTGAGGTAAGGTTGATCCCAGAGCTGAGGTAAGGTTAATCCCAGAGCTGAGGTAAGGTTGATCCCAGAGCTGAGGTAAGGATGATCCCAGAGCTGAGGTAAGGTTGATCCCAGAGCTGAGGTAAGGATAATCCCAGAGCTGAGGTAAGGTTGATCCCAGAGCTGAGGTAAGGTTAATCCCAGAGCTGAGGTAAGGATAATCCCAGAGCTGAGGTAAGGATAATCCCAGAGCTGAGGTAAGGTTGATCCCAGAGCTGAGGTAAGGTTGAACAGTGTCTTTGGAATTTAAAAGAAAAGGAGGAGATTTAATCATCCAGCAACAGAGCTAAACAAATCCCTTCAGGCTTCTACAAGACTATAGTAACTAGGAACAGGAGCAGGCCATTTGGCCTCTTGAGCCTGCTCCACATTCAATAGGATCATGGCTGATCTGAAACTCCCCATGTCATCTTTCATGCATTTTCCCTACAATCCTTGATTCTCCGACTGATCACAAATCTATCTCTCTCAACCTTAAATATACACAAGTACTCTGTCTCCACAGTTCTCTGTGACAAGGAATTCCAAAGACTCTCTGGGAGAAGAAATTCCTCCTCATCTCAGTCTTAAATTAGTCCGCCTTTGGAGAATATGCCGTTTGATCTGAGATTCTCCCATGAGGAAAATATCGTCTCAATGCTTATCCTTTTAATTGGAATTTTTAAGTCCATCTATTTACTATTTGGGAGTGGGGACACAAGGTGCAGCCAAATCAGTGAATCAATAGCATTGAGGGACGGCTAACTCTATTGAAGTGTATAAAACCCTGAATGGTCTTGACTAGGTGGATGTGAAATGGCCGTTTCCACATGTTGGTTAGTCCTGAACCGGGGGGCACTGTTTGTAAATGAGGGGACTGCCTTTTCAGACAGAGGCGAGGAGAATGGTTTTTGTTGTCTCAGAGGGTTGTATGACTTTGGAACTGTCTGCCTCAGAAGATGCTGGAGGTGGGTGCTTGAGCAGGGAGGAATTGAGTATTTTTAAGGTGGCGGTGGATAGATTGTTTAATAGTCACAAATGCAAAATTATCAGGTGTTGCGGGGGGTGGTGGGATGTGGAATTTGCAACACAGTCAGATCAACCACAATCCTATTAAACGGTGGAGCAGGGCTGAATGGCTCCCTCTTGTTCTTATCTTGTATATTTATAATTAGACATCCGTCTCTGAGGATCAGCCCACAGTGAGGAGCAGATTCACTCCATTCAGTCAACTCCACCATTCGATCATATCTGATATTGTTCTCAACTCCTTTCTCCAATCTTCTCCCTGTTACCCTTGATGCTCCTCCTAATCAAGAACCTATATACTGCTGTCTTAAATACACTCACTAATAACTTGACCTCCACAGTCCTCTGCAACAATGAATTCCATAGATTCACCCCGCCCTCTGACTGAAGAAATTCCTCCTCATCTCAGTTCTAAAGGGTCATCCCTTCATTCCGAGGCTGTGCCCTTGGGTCCTACTAGTGGAAACATCATCTTCATGTCCACTCTAACCAGGCCTTCCAATGTTTTGTAGGTTTCAATCAGGTCCTCCCCACCCCCCCCTCCCCCCCATCTTTCTAAACTGCCTCAAGTACAGACCCAGAGTCCTCGACCTTTCCTCATCCTTCCCTTCATCTCTGGGATCACTTTTCTAAACCTCCTCTAGATTCCCTCAAACACCACCACATTCCTCCTTAGATACAGGGTCCAAAACTGCTCACAATATTCCAGATGTGGTCTGACCAGAGTCTCAAACAGCCTCAGCAGTACATCCCTGCTCTTGTATTTAACCCCTCTTGAAGTGAATGCTGACATTGCACTGCCTTCCTAACTGCCAACTGAACCTGAATAGAATCCTGAACTAGGACTCCCAAGTCCCTTGGTATATTTGTATATTTCTGAAGCCTGTGCCTGTTTAGAAAATAGTAAATGCCTCTATTCTTCTTATCAATGTGCACAATCTCACAATTTTCCACCTTGTATTCCATCTATCACTCCTTTGCTCAATCTCCCAGCCTGTCCAAGCCCTTCTGCACTTTCCCTGCATCAACACGACCTGTCCCTCCACCAATCTTTGCTCCAAACGTCGCAACAATGTCCTCAGTTCCTTTGTTCAGATGCATAACATGAATAGTTGTCCCAACACTGATCCCTGAGGAACTCCACTAGTGACCAGCTGCCATCCTGAAAAATACCCCTTTATCCCCACTCTCTGCCTTTTGCCAATCACTTAATTCTCTATCCATGCCTGTACCTTGCCCTGAACACCACGGACTCTTATTTAACAGCCTCCTGTGCGGCACCTTGTCAGAGACCTTCTAAGTGTAACAATGCAGAAAGAATGTTGCCACAAATTTGGTGAGCATCAAAATCCTATCAGATTATAAATTAATCTATCAAACTGAAGGCAACTGGATCTGGGCACTTCTGAAGTGTTTTCTAGTGTTTTACTGAGGAAACACAGTGTAACAACTCCCTAAATAGAGCAAAGTTAAAAATCACACAACACCAGGTTATAGTCCAACAGGTTTAATTGGAAGCACACTGGCTTTCGGAGCAACGCTCCTTCATCAGGTGATTGTCCAGTCCAACACCGGCATCTCCAAATCATAAATAGAGCAGCACTCTTGTACAATGATTAGTTAAAAATCAGCACGGCAAAATCCTGTCATCCCTGTCCAACAGCTTCAGACTGCAGCTGTTCCAGAAGGCAGCACACAAGCACCTACTTACGAGTGATTAGGATGGGTTATAAAAGTTGGCAGTGCCAGTTTAAATCACAGGACTTAATAAACAACGTAAAATAAAATAAGGAAATCTACCTCAATTTTCAACCACCATAACAAGATATTGAATGCAGCAGGAACATTCATAGAACATTGAAAAGTACAGCATGGAACAGGCCATTCAGCCCATGATGTTGTGCCAAGGATCACCCCTCAATTCGCTGCTGTTCATGTGCATGTCCAGCAGTCCCTAATGACTCTGCTTCTACCACCACCACTGGCAATACATTCCATACATTCATGACTCTGACATCTCCTCTATACATTTCTCCTAATATCTTAAAACTATGACCCCTTGTGCCAGTCAATCCTGCCCTGGGGAAAAGTTTCTGGCTATTGACTCTATGCCTCTCACTGTCTTGTATACCTCAATCAGGCCACCTCTCCTCCTCCTCCTCTCCAGAGAGAAAAGTCCAAGCTTAGTCAACCTCTCTTCATAAGACAAGCCCTCCAGTCCAGGCAGCATCCTGGTAAACCTCCTTTGCACCCTCTCCAAAGCCTCTGTATCTTTCCTATAGTAGGGCAACCAGAACTGGACACAATATTCCAAGTGTGGTCTCACCAGGGATTTGTAGAGCTGCAGCAAAACCTCACCGCTCTTAAACTCGATACCCCTATTAATGAAAGCCAGGACACCATATGCTTTCTTAACAATCCTATCCACTCGGGTGGCAACTTTGACGGATCTATGTACTTGCACATCCAGATCCCTCTGTTCCTCCACGCTGCCAACAGTGCTGTCTTTTATCCTATATTCAGCATTCGAGTTAGACCTTCCAAAATGCATCACTTCGCATTTATCCAGGTTGAACTCCATCTGCCATTTCTCAGCCCAGCTCTGCATCCTGTCAATGTCATGCTGCAGCCTGCAATAGCCCTTGATACTATCGACAACACCTCCAACCTTTGTGTCATCTGCAAATTTACTAACCCACCCCTCAACCCCCTCATCCAAGTCATTTATAAAAACTACAAAGACCAGAGGCCCAAGAACAGATCCCTGCGGCACACCACTCAACACTGACCTCCAGGTAGAATACTTTCCATCGATAACCACTCTCTGCCTTCTGTCAACCAACCAATTCTGAATCCAGATAGTCAAACCTCCCTGTAACCCATACGTCCGGATGTTATGAATGAGCCTATCATGGGGAACCTTATCAAATGCCTTGCTTAAGTCCACATACACCACATCCACTGTTCGACCTTGGTTGACCTGTCTTGTCACCTCCTCAAAGAACTCAATAAGATTTGTGAGGCATGACCTGCCCCTCACAAAGCCATGCTGACTGCCTTTGATCACACTATGCTTTGCCAAATAGTCATAAATCCTATCCCTCAGAATTCTTTCCAAAACCTTGCTGACCACAGATGTGAGACTGACTGGTCTGTAATTGCCAGGGATTTCCCTATTGCCCTTCTTGAAAAGAGGAATATTCAGCTCATTCCAATCCTCAGTACGACTCCCGTGGAGAGTGAGGAGGCCAGTGGCTTTGCAACTTCCTTTCTCACTTCCCAGGGCAGCCTTGGATAAATCTGGTCTGGCCCCTGGGGACTTATCAATTTAATGTTTGCCAAAATTTCCAGTACATCAACTTCATCAATCTTGATCTGTTCAAGCCTGCATCCCAGCTCCTCAAAGTTCTCATTCACGACAAGGTCTCTTTCCTTAGTCAAAACCAAAGCAAAAAACTCATTTAGGGCTTTCCCCAATCTGCTTAGACTCTACGCACAAGTTCCCACACGCAATTCCTGATCGGCCCTCCTTTCTCCTTGATCATTCACTTATTCCTCACGAATGAGTAAAATGCCTTTGGGTTCTCCCTAATCCTTCCTTCCAAGCCTTTTTCATGCCCCCTCCTGGCTCTCCTTATTCCATTTCCAAGCTCCTTTCTAGTAAGGAGGGGGTTGGGGGTGGGGAGAGAGGAGCATAGAGTACAATGGGTGAGTGGGGGAGGAGATGAAGGTGATAGGTCAAGGAGGAGAGGGTGGAGTGGATAGGTGGAAAAGGAGCCAGGCAGGTCGGACAAGTCATGGGGACACAGTGCTGAATTGGAAGTTTGGAACTAGGATGAAGTGGGGGAAGGGGAAATGAGGAAACTGTTGAAGTCCACATTGATGCCCTGGGGTTGAAGTGTTCTGAGGCGGAAGATGAGGCGTTCTTCCTCCAGGCGTCTGGTGGTGAGGGAGCGGCAGCGAAGGAGGCCCAGGACCTCCATGTCCTCGGCAGAGTGGGAGGGGGAGTTGAAATGTTAGGCCACGGGGCGGTGTGGTTGATTGGTGCGGGTTTCTCGGAGATGTTCCCTAAAGCGCTCTGCTAGGAGGCGCCCAGTCTCCCCAGTGTAGAGGAGACCGCATCAGGAGCAACAGATACAATAAATGATATTAGTGGATGTGCAGGTAAAACTTTGATGGATGTGGAAGGCTCCTTTAGGGCCTTGGATAGAGGTGAGGGAGGAGGTGTGGGCGCAGGTTTTACAGTTCCTGCGTTGGCAGGGGAAAGTGCCAGGATGGGAGGGTGGGTCGTAGGGGGGCGTGGACCTGATCAGGTAGTCACGGAGGGAATGGTCCTTGCGGAAGGCGGAAAGGGTTGGGGAGGTAAATATATCCCTGGTGGTGGGGTCTTTTTGGAGGTGATGGAAATGTCAGCGGATGATTTGGTTTATGCGAAGGTATGTAGGGTAGAAGGTGAGCACCAGGGGCGTTCTGTCCTTGTTAAGGTTGGAGGGGTGGGGTCTGAGGGCGGAGGTGCGGGATGTGGACGAGATGTGTTGGAGGGCATCTTTAACCACGTGGGAAGGGAAATTGCAGTCTCTAAAGAAGGAGGCCATCTGGTGTGTTCTGTGGTGGAACTGGTCCTCCTGGGAGCAGATACGGCATAGGCAGAGGAATTGGGAATACGGGATGGCATTTTTGCAAGAGATAGGGTGGGAAGAGGTGTAATCCAGGTAGCTGTGGGAGTCGGTGGGTTTGTAAAAAATGTCAGTGTCAAGTCAGTCGTCATTAATGGAGATGGAGAGGTCCAGGAAGGGGAGGGAGGTGTCAGAGATGGTCCAGGTAAATTTAAGGTCAGGGTGGAATGTGTTGGTGAAGTTGATGAATTGCTCAACCTCCTCGCGGGAGCGCGAGGTGACGCCAATGCAGTCATCAATGTAGCGGAGGAAGAGGTGGGGAGTGGTGCCGGTGTAATTACGGAAGATCAACTGTTCTACGTAGTCAACAAAGAGACAAGCATTGCTGGGGCCCATACGTGTGCCCATGGCTACCCCTTTGGTCTGGAGGAAGTGGGAGGATCCAAAGGAGAAATTGTTCAGGGTGAGGACCAGTTCGGAAGGGTATTGTTGGGGACGTCTGGAGAGGGAAAAACGGAGGGCTTGGAGGCCCTGGTCATGGCGGATGGAGGTGTAGAGGGATTGGATATCCATGGTGAAGATGAGGCATTGGGGGCCAGCGAAACGGAAGTCTTGGAGGAGGTGGAGGGTGTGGGTGGGCCACCCCCCCATCACCAAACCATCATCTCCCAGACCATACAGAACCTCATCACCTCAGGAGATTTCCTACCCACAGCTTCCAACCTCATTGTTCGGGAACCCCGCACTGCCTGGTTCTACCTCCTTCCCGAGATCCACAAGCCTGACCACCCTGGCCGACCCATTGTCTCAGCATGCTCCTGCCCCACTGAACTCATCTCTACCTACCTCGACACTGTCCTATCCCCCCTAGTCCAGGAACTCCCCACATACGTTCGCGACACCACCCACACCCTCCACCTCCTCCAAGACTTCCGTTTCCCCGGCCCCCAACGCCTTATCTTCACCATGGATATCCAATCCCTCTACACCTCCACCATGACCAGGGCCTCCAAGCCCTCCGTTTTTTCCTCTCCAGACGTCCCCAACAGTACCCTTCCACCGACACTCTCATTCGTTTGGCCGAACTGGTCTTCACCTTTAATAATTTCTCCTTTGAATCCTCCCACTTCCTCCAGACCAAAGGGGTAGCCATGGGCACACGTATGGGCCCCAGCTATGCCTGTCTCTTTGTTGGCTACGCAGAACAGTTGATCTTCCGTAATTACACCGGCACCACTCCCCACCTCTTCCTCCGCTACATTGATGACTGCATTGGCGCCACCTCGTGCTCCCACGAGGAGGTTGAGCAATTCATCAACTTCACCAACACATTCCACCCTGACCTTAAATTTACCTGGACCATCTCTGACACCTCCCTCCCCTTCCTGGACCTCTCCATCTCCATTAATGATGACTGACTTGACACTGACATGTTTTACAAACCCACCGACTCCCACAGCTACCTGGATTACACCTCTTCCCACCCTACCTCTTGCAAAAATGCCATCCCATATTCCCAATTCCTCCGCCGTATCTGCTCCCAGGAAGACCAGTTCCACCATAGAACACACCAGATGGCCTCCTTCTTTAGAGACCGCAATTTCCCTTCCCACATGGTTAAAGATACCATCTCGTCCACATCCTGCACCTCCGCCCTCAGACCCCACCCCTCCAATCACAGAAGGACAGAATGCCCCTGGTGCTCACCTTCCACCCTACAAACCTTCACATAAACCAAATCATCCGCCGACATTTCCGCCACCTCCAAAAAGACCCCACCACCAGGGATATATTTACCTCCCCACCCCTTTCTGCCTTCCGCAAAGACCATTCCCTCCGTGACTACCTGGTCAGGTCCATGCCCCCCTACGACCCACCCTCCCATCCTGGCACTTTCCCTTGCCACCGCAGGAACAGTAAAACCTGTGCCCACACCTCCTCCCTCACCTCCATCCAAGGCCCTAAAGGAGCCTTCCACATCCATCAAAGTTTTACCTGCACATCCACTAATATCATTTATTGTATCCGTCGCTCCTGATGCAGTCTCCTCTACATTGGGGAGACTGGGCGCCTCCTAGCAGAGCGCTTTAGGGAACATCTCCGAGAAACCCGCACCAATCAACCACACCGTCCCGTGGCCCAACATTTCAACTCCCCCTCCCACTCTGCCGAGGACATGGAAGTCCTGCGCCTCCTTCACCGCCGCTCCCTCACCACCAGACGCCTGGAGGAAGAACGCCTCACCTTCCGCCTCGGAACACTTCAATCCCAGGGCATCAATGTGGACTTCTACAGTTTCCTCATTTCCCCTTCCCCCACCTCATCCGAGTTTCAAACTTCCAGCTCAGCACTGTCCCCATGACTTGTCCGACCTGCCTAGCTCCTTTTCCACCTATCCATTCCACCCTTTCCTCCCTGAGCTATCACCTTCATCTCCTCCCCCACTCACCCATTGTACTCTATGCTACTCTCTCCGCACCCCAACCCTCCCCAAGCTTATCTCTCCATGCTTCAGTTTCTCTGCCTTTATTTCCGATGAAGGGCTTTTGCCCGAAACGTCGATTTCGCTGCTCGTTGGATGCTGCCTGAACTGCTGTGCTCTTCCAGCACCACTGATCCAGAATCTGTAATCCTCTAAAGCTGTGCTAGAGTAAAAAGTGAGGTCTGCAGATGCTGGAGATCACAGCTGAAAATGTGTTGCTGGTTAATGCACAGCAGGTTAGGCAGCATCCAAGGAACAGGAAATTCGACGTTTCGGGCCAGAGCCCTTCATCAGGAAAGCTGTGCTAGACCCTTGTTTTCTCAACCTAAAATAAGCTGCCTTCTTCCTTTTGATGAGAAACTCCTTTGTTCTTGTCATCCAATGTTCCTTAATCTTACTCCTTTTTGCCTGTCTCAGTGGAACAAATTTGTGCATCACTCACAACAACTGCTCCTTAAACAGTCTCCACATGTCTGTTGTGCCGTTTCTGTGGAACAACTGCTCCCAATTTGTATTTTCCAATTCCTGTCTGATAGCATCATAATTTCCTTTTCCCCAATTAAATATCTTCCCTCGGTAACTGCTCCTTTCCCTCTCCAAGGCTATGGCAAATGTGAGGCAGTTGTGGTCACTGCTACCAAAGTGTTCACCCACCGTGAGATCTGACACCTGTCCTGGCTCATTGCTGAGCACCAAATCCAAAATGGCCGCTCCCCTCGTCGGTCTGTCTCCATACTGAGTAAGGAAACCCTCCTGAACACATTTAACAAAAATGGCTCCACCCAAACCATCTGTACTAAGGAGGTTCCAGTCAGTATTGGGAAAGTCGAAGTTACCCATAACAAAAACTCTGCTACATCTATGCTTTTTCAAAATCTGCCAGCCTATCAGTTCTTCAACCTCTCTGCTGCTATCAGGGGGTCTGTAGAAAACCCCCAGTGAGGTGGCTGCTCCCTTGCTGTTCCTAACTTCCACCCATACTGACTCAGTAGACAAACCTTCCTCAACAACCTTCGTTCCTGTTGCTGTGATGCACTGATTAGCAATGCTACACCCCCTTCTCTTTTTCCACTCTCCCTGTTCTTTTCAAACGTTCCAAACTCTGGAACATCTAGCAACCATTCCTGTCCCTGTAAATCCCACGTCTACATATGGCCACAACACCATAGCCCCAAGTACTGATCCATGCTTAAAGTTGGTCACTCTTTTTTTTGACACTCCTTGCATTAAAGCAGACACACTTTAACTGATCCCTTTGTTTAACCATGTGAGAAACCTTCCCAATAGATTCACTACATCCTGTCACTGCCCATCTACAATTACCCCCCTCTCAGATGTGTAGCTCTGGTTCCCACCCCCCTGTCAAACTAGTTTAAACCCTCCTGAATCACATGAGCAAATCTCCCACCCAGGACATTTGTGTCCCTCCAGTTCAGGTACAACCCATCCTTCATGTACAGGTCCCACCTTCCCCAGAAGGTATCCCAATGGTCTAGGTATCTGAAGCCCTCCCTCCTGCACTACCCCCGTAGACATGTGTTCAGCTGCACTTGCTGCCTGTTTCTCACCTCACTGTCTCGTGGCACCGGTACCAAACCTGAGATCACTGCTCTACTCGTCCTGCTCTTCAGCTTCCATTTGTCAAGAGATGTGAGGGAGGAGCAGAGGACTGCTGAGAAGGTGAGTAACAAACAAAATTTTTGAACAGAGCAGCGCAGAGAGAGGGCAGAGAGAAACGAGGGCTGCCGGGAAATTTTTAAGTGGGTGAGACCTAAACACCATAGGGTCTCCCTGCCACCCACCTCCTCTAACCTTACAAAGAGTCCGTAAACTCACTAAGTTTTCAGGTTTTCTCATATTTATTTTCTTCTCTTCTCTTCCTGGTTTAGTCCTGTGTGAGCTTTCAGATTAGCAGGGTGTGGCTGATGGGGCAGTTGCATGTTCCTCCTGCAGAATGTGGCAGGTGAGACACACGACACACATCTCTGCCGACCACATCTGAGGGAAGTGCACCCAACTCCAACTCCTCGAAAACAGAGTTAGGGAAGTGGAGCTGGAGGAACTGCAGCTGATCCGGGAGGCTGAGGGGGAAATGGAGAGGATGTACAGGGAGGTGGTCACTCCTCAGACACAGGATAAGGACAGCTGGGTTACAGTCAGGGGGAGGAAAGGGAACCAACACAGAGCAGGGATCCCCTGTGGCTGTTCCCCTCAGCAATAAGTATCCCGTTTTGGATACTGCTGGTGAGGACGGCCTACCAGAGGAAGCCATAGTTGTCAGGTCTCTGGCACTGGAAGGGGGGGGGAATAGAAAAGCGCAAGTGGGAGGGGACTCAATCATTAGACGGATTGACAGATTTTGTGGTGAGGATAGGGACCCCCGGAATTCACCATTTCTGTTTTGTGATGTTTAAATGACTAAAATATAACTTACTGCAATCCCCACCAAATTTACTGACCTGTCTCTCTCCATTTCAAATGCATTGGCTTTAAGCTGGGAGCTTGTTGTGATGGAGAGTTGCATATGGAGCAGAGACAGAGTTGAGTTGAGGGGCCTTCATCTCCCTCCCGCTGGGTCAAAATCCTGGCCTTCCCTCCCTCGGTGCGTTGTGAGGCATGTCACAGCATATGGACTGCAGTGGTTCAAGAAGGCAGCTCACCACCAACGTGTCAAGGGCAGCTAGTGACAGGCAATAAATGCTAGCCCAGGCAGCGGTATGGGTCTCATGTAATAAGTTGTATTCCTATAGAGCTGTTGACAAATTAAAAACCTCCCATGTGCAGCACAGGAATGTTGTAAATCAGTGAGGTGGGTTTGGAAATGACTTAAAGGAGGAAAGTGGAGTGGAGAAATGGAAGGGTTTGGCAAAACAATTCAGAGCTTGGGGCTCTGGCACCAAGTGATTGAGGTAAAGTTGGGATTGGGGTCTAGATTAAAGTGGTGCTGGAAAAGCACAGCAGGTCAGGCAGCATCTGAGGAGCAGGAAAATTGACATTTTGGGCAAAAGCCCTTCATGGGATTGCTCGAGAGGACAGCATTAGTGGCGCATTGATAGTTCTGAGGTTAGTGGGATTGGAGGAGATTACAGCGATAGGGAGGCCATTGTAGGGACTCAGAAATAAAACTGACCAAAAATACAAATAAGGAAGCAGAGTTTTCCATTTTTTTTATTCATTATTCACACAACATGGAGTCTCTACATTTCCATGCGTTATAATTACAGAGTTAGGCTGACATTGCACACTCTTAATCTCTGCACTCCTTTCTAGCCTGGACACTCAGATAGGCTGCAAAGGTGGAAGGTCAAATATTGTGTACAAACATCCATCTCTGTCAACTCAAAAGGGAACTGATGTTACTTGTATTATAAACCTCTGGGCTCATTCGTCCCACCTCCCTTTGTATGAGAGAACAGTGTCTCAAAATTGCCAGCTGGTTACTCACTGGCTCAATAAATAATAAATCTCAGTTTTTCAAGGTCAACATATAAAAACTGGAGAAACTTTACAGCAAAAAAACAACAAAAAAATTACAAAGATACATGAATAATCTTGAGTTTTGTCTTTAAAAAATCCCTCACATGCATGTTATTGTTTTGTGTTACATGTGGACTAGGACAGGGGTCTTCTCCCTCCTCACACTCTTTATTTGTTGTGTTGGATTAACAGTGAAAATCAAAAGGAACCATAGCTGTAGCTTAACCATAGCTGTGTCATGGCACCGAGAAAGCTATTGTTCTATGGTTACTGTTCTGATGGCCATTTTGTTTTTCAGTGCACAGTGGATATAAAATAAATTATTCAAAGAATATCACTGTTTGCACACAGCAAAATCGAGTACCAGGTGGCTGACAGTATGTCAGGGAAGAATAGCTCAAACTCCAGTGATCTGGGATGGGACAACTCACGTGGGTGGAATGTGAGCTGCATACAACGATCAACTGCAGCCCTGCACCACCCCAACCCACTGTAAACACACACAAACATTCATACTTAGATCATAAAATTATTCAGATTCTAAAGGTAACATTTCTTGAACTTGCATCACTGTTAAGGACGTCATGGCAGCACAGTTGACAAGAGTAATGAGAGTTAGGTGACATCACCTGGTTGGTACTGTAGCAATGTCTCTGGTACAGTGACCTTTTGTACATAGCATTTAATATTTTAAAAAAAATTTGTGTGTCTGCACACATTTGTGGTAAACCTTTCCCTTGTAACATCCAATGGCCACATTTATACTGGGAATTGCTGATGGAAACATGCCTTGCTGTAGATGTTTTCACTGCAGGATGTAATTACTACATGACAAATTCACATTGGCCGTTTCCATTGCAAACGTAGCCATTGAAATTTGTAATGAAAGTAGAATTCGGGTAAAAAGATGGCATTGATTTGGGGACGGAATCATGTCTTTGCAATTGGCCCAATTATCGCTCTCTCTATTCCATTCCACCTGAACACTCGTGTGATCTCAACTTCTCGTGACATGCCACAAATCTATTAGTGTTCCATATAGAATCGTTTGGGAGGCAGAAGCAAACGGTGGTTACGATGTGTGGATTTGGACAATATCACATGTCACAAAGCTGAATTTTGTAAGACTCAGGTACATTTATTTATTTATCTTTGATTCTAATTACAGCCTTTTACTCTCACACTGTTAGATTAGGTTGTCACAGAACTACAGGACTGATGGACAAGGAGAGAACAAAACCACACGAAGGCCCATCACTAGCTATTGTGCCATCAGTGCGATGAAATAATGACATGATCGGGCAATTCACAAGTGGTTGCAAAAAGTGAATAAAAGGCAGACGCTTGTTAGATTATCAAACAAGACAATTCTCTGCGGTTAGGCATCCAACTTCCACGTGTCTTAATTGCAAAACCAGGTTAAGGAAGGATAACTGACAATATCCCAGAGCTTCCCACCAACAACAGTGGGAGCTTCTTCAATGCAGTTGTTCAAGAGTAAAAGTTCACCAACACAAGGGCAAGAATGAATAGAATTCACCAAGAATGGATAGAAATTATGGGAAGAATTCTTACAGAAGACAAGGTAAATCAGAAACAGTGACTAGCTGACAGCTTAGGATGGAGGAAGGTAAGGAATTAGGTGGTCTCAAGTGAAAATAAAAGACAGTATAATGGAGGTTAATTAATAAAGAGTTTTGCATTGGTGGCTTGGCCAATACATGACAACTGTGTACTTCAATATCTAGTCAGAAGATGCATAGTTTAGGATGAAAAGAAGCATTATATTAGAAATTATTTCATTACAAAGTGGAATTGTGGGCTCTTGAGGATAATTTTCTTGGTTTTTTGTAATTAGAGATGGATTTTTCTAAGGAGTGTTTCAAGTCAGTTATAGCTCACGTTTTCCCTTATTGCCAAGGGTGACTCCAATTGTTAGATTTGCTGTGTAAGTAGATGGTGAACTTTAATGGACATGGAAGGATGGGACTCACTGCTCCACTTGTCAATCCATAGACATTCTACCTCTCCTGCCTTGTACTGAGCCCATCTGTAGCATTTTCTACACACTCTGCAACTCTTCCCCCTCATCAGCCAGTTCCTGCCTAAAGCAAAAATACATTGTGTGTAAGGTTAAGACTAAACTTCCTGGTTCTTAAAATGAAGAAATCAGGGAGAGATGTGCAAAAAGGACTAGAAAGCCCAGACTAATGCTGTGGGGACATTTAGGATCCATAAGGGGCTGGATAGGGTCAATGCTGAGAGGATGTTTCCCTTCATGGGAGAGTCTAGGACCAGAGGGAATAACCTCAGAATTAAGGGGTGCCAGTTTAAGATTGAGATGAGGAGGAATTTCTTCTTTCAGAGGGAGAACTCGTTAACATGAGATCTGTGGGGATAGAGTCCTATTTCGGGCTAGGATAGACTCTTGATCCATGGGGGAATCAAGGGTTACAAGGAAAGAGTAGGAAAGGTGATGTGAAGAATGTCAGATCAGCTATGATCTCATTGAATGGTGGGGCAGACTTGAGGGGCCAAAGGGCCTCCTCCTGTTCCTATTCCTTATTGTCTTACAGACCTGGGTTCAAATCCCAACATGGCAGATAGTGGAATTTGAATTCAGTTAATAAATCAGGTATTGCAAGCTAATTTCAGTGACGGTGACCATGACAACTATTGATTGCTGTCAAAACCCATCCAAGTTCACTAACGTCATTTAGAGAAGGAAATCTGCCATCTTTATTTGGGTTGGCCTACATGAGACTCCAAATCTATAGAAATGTGATTGGCTTTTAACTGCCCTTGGATATGTTCCCTCTCGGTGATTCGTGTGCACAGTGCTCCAATGTTCTTGGCTCTGTAAGTTGCTGCCTTGTAGGAGCCTTGGAGAATCACTCAGCTGGTACGGAAACCATAGGGAATGCTGCCTAGCAAGCCACTCGGTTCAAAGGCAATTAGAGCAACAAATGCTGATCTTGAAAGTGACTCCCACAACTCCCAAGAAAACAAAGAATGAAATTCTCAAGCAATTTCAGTTCTGGTGTGCTTTAGGAACATAGTGGTCACTTTCATGCAGCATTATTCGGTTTACTGACGTGGGATAATTTCTTAACAATTACACATTTCCAGAAACAAAACAAAACTAAAACGTCAAACAGTCTAGCACTCATATCTGTCAAGTTTCTAAGCATGTAATTGTCTGATGTGTTTCGGACAAGAGGATTTTGAACTGAATTGTTAATATTCAATTCTCAGCAATTGATTCACTTCAGTCTCTGGGTTTCTGTCTCAGTTGCTTCTGCACTTATACATTCTTGATAAATTTAGAAAAATACCAGATCTGAATGACATAATAGTTTAAATGATTCAACCTTCAGTTTCAGAGAGGTCATCCGGACAAGGCAAAAAACTCAGAATACTCCCAGGATGAGGAAAGTACACCCTTACATTCCTTCAATCATATCAATGTGCAGATTGAACATTGGGAAACATAAACTGTAAGTATTCTGACTGTGGCTGGAAGCTCTGTGCAACTTTTCCAAGTTAACAATTTCCAGTCCAAGTCCAGATTTTCAAGAAATTATAAAAAATGTCATGGAAGGCAATTCAAGGAAACAGAAGCAATTCAGGAAAGATCATGTTAACATTGGAGAAAGGACATGAATATAGCTTTGAATTCCAACAAGTGTCCAGTGGTGGTAAAATGATGAAGGAATGGAGCTGGAAATGTGTTGCTGGAAAAGCGCAGTAGGTCAGGCAGCATACAAGGAACAGGAGATTCGACGTTTTGGGCATAAGCCCTTCCTCATTCCTGAAGAAGGGCTTATGCCCGAAACGTCGATTCTCCTGTTCCTTGGATGCTGCCTGACCTGCTGCGCTTTTCCAGCAACACATTTTCAGCTCTGATCTCCAGCATCTGCAGACCTCACTTTTTCCTCGATGAAGGAATGGAATTTGGGTTCGGGGGAAAAGGCTCTAGATTTACAAAAAATCAAAAGTAGCATTGCAGGTCTTATAAATATAAAGCACTGATATTAATTTTGAGAAGAATAGAATTGAGATGTTCGTTGGTGAAAATCTTGGTTAGACTATAGTTGGAATATTGATCACAGTTCCAGTTGCCATATTACAAACAGAGTACAGTGGTTTTGGAGAAGATGCAGAAATCTTTACAAGGATGATATCAGAACCAAGAGATTAGAATGATCAGGGAAGATCAAATACAGTGGGGTTGTTTTGTCTAGAAAAGGGAAAGGGGAAAGATTACCTAATAGAAGTTATTAAAATAATAAAGTGAGTTAATATAGGATTGACTGAAAGAAATGCCCAATCTATGTTGCCCAAACCAGGGGTCATAAATAAACTCTAGTTGACAACACATTCAGTAAGGGATCCAGGAGAAACCTCTACCCAGAGAACATTGAGATGGTGGTATCTGCTACCTCGAGGAGTAGTTGAGGCCAATACCACAGATGGATTAAAGAGAAAGTTAGATAAATCCTTAGAGGAGCTGATAATATGGTTATATGAATTTGTGTAGAGCATTAACCAGGTGGACTAAATAACCTGCTTCTATGCTGCAATTCTTGACAAAAATGTGCGCACCCAGCAATTTATTCACACGTATTTCCGTTGTCTGCATCTTACACTTGATATACAATGAATTCTGTCATTGTTACTTCAAATAAATGCAATATTTTAAATAATTACTGACTGATTCATTTCCATTCTAATTCTGTTTTACATCCCTTACCAAGATAGAAAGTGACCAACCTCATGTGTGTTATGGTTTCATATTTATTTACAATCCTACTCTTTATAAAATGTATCAGAGTAACATGCATGAAGACAATGACGTTCATTCGGCTAACCGCATTGTTGTGGGAAATCAGATTCTGTGTTGCTGAGCAACATTATTTCAAACACTGAATCATGCATCGATGACTTAAAATTATATTTGTGGACTATTTACAGAGGTGAGAACTAATGCAGACCCTTTAATATAGTTCACCTGCATGAAGACATCAACAACACTTCAAGAGCAAAGATTGGGACTTTGGTTAAATCTTGGATGTGTAAGAAATTGACTGAAGCTGACAGTAAAATGTTTTTTTGCTTTAGCAGGGGTTACTAGGGAAGATGTCCTTGTGGTGGTAATGTTGCTGGACTCGTACTCCAGAGGGCCAGGCTAATGTTTTGGGGATATGGGTTTAAATTACACCAAAGCAGCTAGATGGATTTTAATTCACTTAATAAAATCTATAATACTAATACACAGCTAGTTTCGGGAATGAGGCCATGAAACTACCATCAATTTCTGTTTAATAAAGAAATTAATTTAGTTAATTAATGTCTATTAGGGAAGGAAATCTGCCATCCTCATCTCGTACGACTGACATGTGACTCCAGACTCAAAGCAATATGGGCAATAAAGGATGAGTAACAAATGCTGGCTTAGCTAGTAACACCCAATCATATGAAAGACTAACAGAAAGGAGGATAAGGGAGGAATATTGAAAAGGACTATCTCCTAGGGCCCAGCAATCTGTGTAACTTCCTCTGATTGAGAAAGACAATGCAAAGTAGTGACTGAGGACCCTGTTTCATTCTGCTGTGAGGACCTTTCTTGTGTTCAGTGTTCCCTGTGTAGGAAATATGCAGGAATCCTGGCTGTTTCGCTCCTGAAGGCACCTCCAGCACTCTCAGCTGAGACAAGGTTTTCATTGTACACTCACATCAGGCACACATTAACAGAGGTTTGTAAGGACATGAGAGCAATTACAGGAAAAAAAATCTTATTCAAAGGTCCAGACTGTCACCTGGAAGAGGAAAGCTTTAGCCAATTATGGTCTCAATCCTACAGTGAGGTTTACACTATAATTACTGTTAGGCATGTTTTAGACAAGAGCCACCCGCGCAGTGCGACCTCCCACATTTAGTTTAACAAGGAATCTCCTGAGACACAATGGGGATTAGTGGGGATTTATTGAGACCTGACTATTTCTGTTACACATGTTACACTGATACCCTGGGCATGGCAGTCAATGCCAATCAATACCCAAATGATGAAAATAAAGATGAAGTCAGCATCTGAAATTCACATGAAAGTGATGACTCAGCCAAACCTTTTTGCTGAGATTCGTAACTTTTTTGATGAATACAAGGAGTGAGCATAATAGATTTCCATTTCACTGCCACACTCCAGGCTTGTAATAATTGTGTCTAATCTCTTATTAATGGTTGTGAATAACTCTTTGCTGTTAGCCTTGCAGCCAGTGTTACATCCAGTTAGATGTTGTGATATTGTGCAAAATGGGACTGTGAATTCATCAGAGGAGAAGCTGAACATGTGGAATAAGTGAATCAAACCAACACATGGATTACAACAGAATCTTTCTTCAAGATGTTACATTGATGCTGCCAGAGGCTGGACAGAAAATGTCTAGTCAGTGAATAGTAGGCTCTTCTACTTTACGTGTAGGACTAAGAACGGCTTACAGTGCCTAGAGAAAGAAGAGGGAAGGATTTAATACCCTTTGCAGGAGTGCAAGGTTTATGAGGGTGGGGAAGAGGGATGGGGGGTTCAGATGGGTCTGTACTGAGGAGAGGGAGAGAGAGACAGTAAGTCTAAATAATATCATGTCCCAGACCGAGCAGTGAGGACAACAGATAGGGTTTCTGAAGGATCATCCATCAAAGCCTCAGTGTGTTTGGAAATGGCAAATGTGACTGCTGCCACTCATTCCCAAAGGTGAACAGTCTGATCGCTGTGGTCTAGGACCAGGAGAGAAACCAAGCTCCCTGCACATTAAACACTGGAAAACTGGCATCAACATTACTGCAGATCCCAGATTTGTATCTGTGACAAGCAAGTCAGCACAAACTTTACTGGGGCACTTATTCACTGTGGCACACTCGACAATGGCAGAACATTCGGAAATAATGATTCATATCGGAAGGTACAGGGCAAACTACAGTATTGTATCATTGTGCTTATGTGACTGGTAGCATTTCCTGAAGCTGCCAATTAAACCATTGGTTTGTTGCTTTCTTCTAATCAAAATTGCTGGCATAAACACTTTGTCGTAAGATTCTATGACTAATGATATGTGATATAATCCTACATGATATGATCACCTATATCAGACCCTCACAAAGCCACATTACGTGAAGAGGCCGTAATATGATGTGAAGGAAGAGGAGAGCTGTTGACAGGGACAGACAGGCCACCAGGAATAATTCATTGTGACAGCTGGAGTAGGCTAGAAGCTAACTTTCATCATTAAACATACATTGAACATATTTCAACATAGCAATATCTGATATAACATACAACTTTCTGATATGAGTATCAAGGACAGTCACAAAACTCAAAGGCACCAGAACGAGAGTGGTTAAAAAAAGAAAGCCTCCTCATTTGAATTCACATCAGAGCTTAGTTGGGAAGAGTCACCTTGCTGTTTACAGCTCTGAAATCAGGGGAACGAGGTGCTGAAAAAGAGACCAGGAAGTGAAATGCGAAAAGGTAAGTTTGAAAGGACAAAGACAATTAGGCAAACCTCATGGTGCCACAATTAGAGGGGCCCAGCTGAGAGACAAATGGTTCGAGCTGGGTGGTTACACAGCTCTTTTCTCATTGGGATCTTGCCCCTTTAGTCTTATAACAAAAATTCACTCAGGAGAATAGATACATTCGGAATCTAAATACACCAGACTGTTATAAATCGAGAGTGAGTAGGGTTTATTTAGGCAGTAAAACGGATGGTGGCAGTTACCCAACTTTAGCAGGTATAATTAGTGTGCCCAGTAATGGTGCACCAGCTGCATAAGGCTTTTTAAGGTAAGGTCCGGAAGTTTCTGCATCATCGTCACTCACTGGAAGTTGGTTGCTAAGGCAGCAACAAGGCTCTTGTGGAGAGACCAGTTATCAAACCTGGACTGCGCTCTGAAAGCAAGACTGAACAGAATAAATCAACACAAATGAAATGTCACTGGCTTTTGCAATGAATCAAATATCTGTCCAGCTGATTCAGTTCAATATTAGATCCAAAGAAAATGGAAGCCAATTTTAGTCCCCTATTACCACACTGAAAAACAGGAGCTTTCCCAGCCCCAATCTGGAAACTCTTTATCCTTACAGCAAAGCTAACATCCATCTTTGCCAGGGGTGAGACATGAGGAGGAGGGGGGAGATGGGAAGTGGAGAATTGGGATGGGGGCGCACACAAGAGAGGGTAAAGAGTGGCAGGGAAATGGGGAGAAAGAGTGGGAATGAGGGAGAAGTGGAAGAGTGTGGGGGGAGAGCAGAGGGGGCATGGGGAAGGGGGGCAGAGGTAGGGAAGCAGGGTATAGTGAGGAGGGAAGGATGTTGGGGAGGAGGCTGGCAATAAAGGGCATAAGGGGGCAAGAAAAATATTTCAAAAAAATGAAAATCTGGGTTGATAACAGAGGGTAGCAGCTTGAAAGTAAAGATTTTTTGAAAAGGTAGTTATGTCATTTCAACTTGGGTTTTAAAAACCTGCAGCATGTTTGAAGAAGGGAACACTGAGGAACTGGGCTAAATATGGAAATAAGAGAGGGTGTGACTGACCAGTGGTGACTTCAACTCTACAGACAGTGAGATTACTATCAACCAGAGAACAAGCAGATATGAATGCTGAGCATTGGACATTACTCTGTAATAGGTGGGGCTATTTTCCAATAACAGGAATAATCTCTTCCCTTTCTCTCACATACACACAGACACACCTTATTAAGTTTCAGTTGTCGAGCAGTCATCCTTTGACGGAGGACCATGTGTTTAGCCTCTGTGAAAGCTCTGAAATTGCCCTTTGTCCATCCAAGTCGATTTGTGCTTTTACCAAGCATCACAGCCAATCTACCTGTTCTCTATCCTCATTCTCAGGCACTGGACCCAACTCAGCATGTTGGCTACTTGAGGATTCGTTCCAAATTAGACAGTGATCCAGAATGGCTCTGGCAAGTTCTTGAGTTTATACGTAGTTCACATTTCAAATCCTTACAGAGAAGTGGTGATTATTATTCGATGCAGTGAGAAAACCGAAGTTCAACGTTATCAATTAAAAATAGAGCTCATTATAGACCACTAGGCTGCGGCAAGCAAACAGGTTAGACATCCACCTTCACCGTGTCAGACTCCGGGACTTCCCAGCAGCAGTGACTCTCATCTTTGTATGTAAAAACTCGCAATCTTGCTGAAAAGGATTAACTATGTAAATCCTGAACCAGGCAACTGGATTAAAACACTTACACTGATGAGAGTTAGAACCAAGTAGGGCAATTCTACACTGACCAACACACCCAAGAAAGAATTGAACTGAATTTAAAAAAACATGGATCATTTAGAGAGAGAGAAAAGAATGTAGCAGAACCAACATTTTTGAAAAAAGGAAGCAAATTGCAGATAGAGTGAATTCCTTTCACGCAAAAGTTAAATGATGTAAGGTTTGGAATACACTTGGTTAAAATTCACAGCAAGGTACTGTCAAGATGGCAAGAAGTGCCAGAAGAAATGAACAGTATGAGGGCATCGCGCCCACATAAAGGATGTGTTGTGTTTTTTTTTAGCCCTGTATAATTAAATGCTATAAAAATAAAGTTACTTTATAAAGAGGTTTAAAAACCCAAGTACGCATGCTAAACGAAAAAAATAAACTATTAGTAAACTGTGCCATTGGTGGGGATGGACCTGGATGGGAGCATCATACACAGCAGACCAAACAAAAAAAGCAGCATCAAAACTAGCATCAAAATTTACATATAATACTTTTTTCTTTTTTTTCCCCTTCTTATTTTTTTTTATAATGTAGACAACATCGACCAGTAAGGGACTGGCAAAAAAATCTTAAATTGTATAAACAAATGCAGACACAAACCCATTACTTTTTTTTATACAAGGCTTATCTTTGCACTTTGTTTGTTTCTGTTCCTTTTTTTTTCTATTTTTCTTTAACACTTCTTGCTATAGCACATCTTGCATGAAGCTGGTGTCCAGGTGTTGGATTAGCACTCGGATGAAGGACATCTCTTTGCGGGTGTTCTCGAATATGATGCGGGGATTGTCTGATTGACAGCGGAGACAGTTGGGGGCCATGACCATGGCGAGGTTGTTGACATCCATCTTGGTCACAGAGACATTGGCCGGTTGGACAAAAATCTAATCGAAGGGAGCAAAGAAAAAGAACAGTGATGAAACTTTTGTTTAACTCACTCAGCTTTGAATACAGGGGACAGGAAGTAGAATTTAGAATTTACATTTGGATTCCTTCCCTGCTTCTTCTGATCTAAATGCAATGAATTGGTGGAAACAGCAGTAACAGGATAGTCAGTCAACCAATAGTTCAGGGAAGTACTGATGGAGTGGACCTCTGTGGAAGGCGCCATTTCTGAGAAATTGGTTCAATTTATAGAAGCCACACTGACTCTCTAAACAGCAATCCACCCAGGCCCAGGCCTCCAGTCCAACCCTGTAAACCCTGCATTTCCCTTGTCTAATCCACCTAACCTGCACATTCCTGGACACCACCGACAATTTAGCATGGCCAATCCTTCTAACCTGCACATCTTTGGGCTGTGGGAGGAAACTAGAGCACATGGGGAGAATGTGCAAACTCCATAGTCACCTGACGCTGGAATCAAATCCAGGTCCTGACAATGTGAGGCAGCAATGCTAAACACTGAGCCACCGTGAGAAAGTCTAAGTATAAGACTGGGTAAAAACAATGACTGCAGATGTTGGAAACCAGATTCTGGATTAGAGTGGTGCTGGAAAAGCACAGCAGCTCAGATAGCATCCAAGGAGCAGGAAACTCGACATTTCGGGCAAATGAAGGGCTTTTGCCCGAAATGTCTATAGTATAAGACTGGGCCAATCAATAAAATCACGGTGGATCTGCGTCTCAACTCCATTTCCTTGTCCTTGCTTTGGTATATCATAATGTCCTTATTCAACAAAAATTTCTTCATTCTCAGACTGTGCCCTCTGGTCCTGGACTCTCCCATGAGGGGAACATCCTCTCAGCAATTATCCAATCAAACCCCTTAAGAATCCAATATGTTTCAATGCGATTACCCCTCACTCTTCTAAACTGAAGTGAGTAGAGTCATAATCTGTTTAGCCTTTGCTAATAAGATAATCCCGCTCCCCCCCCCACCCCCGACAATGCCAGGGAATCATTCATCACACACACCCTCCTAGCTGCAGTACCATTCAAGTGGATCTGTAGTCCATCTTCCAAGGAGCCTTTCTGAGGTGCAGTTCCCAGAACTGAACACTATATCCAGATGGGGCCCGAATACTGCTTGATACAACTGTGGATAATGTACACTTTCTGTGCTCTGAAACAACTCCCGCAGAGGAGAAAACAAAACTCAATGGAAAATAAAGAGCACTGAGAAAAAAAAAGCCCTGGTCAAACTAAAGTCATACAGATCATTTAATAGATGCATTAAGTGATGTGTTGCCTGAGACTCAGGATTAGGGTGCCATAAGAAATAAATGCGGATTTGACTAAAGATAATAATCAATTTGTGTAATTCTATACTTCATAAGGAAACCAAGAAATTAAATGTGATACTGAACTGTACAGGACCAAAGAAAAAAAAACAAATTACATTTCTAAATTCACAGCAATATTAACTTGACAAATAAAGCCCCTTGCAGAGGTTAAGTTTGTAGAAATGTGATTGACCTACATGGCTTACACGATTATAACACTCTACCATATAATAAGAGTGCTGCTTCTGTGTAGTTGCCCATTAAAATTGAGATGTTACTTATTTACCTATTACATACTTAGGGCACTGTATAACTTACAGCAGAGAAACAGGCCACTTGGTCCAACGTATCAATATTGCTGCTTACATGCCACATGTGCCTTCCCCCATACATCATTCTCTTCTACACCACCCTCCCCTCATACATTTACCAGGTTTGCCCTTATAATGCATCAACTTAGGTCTGTTCTTGCCTTTAATGCACTGTCAAGAGGTACAAATAAATGACTAGTATTTGTCCACAATAAACAGAACATGCCTTATTCGGCATCTCTGCACTTGACCTTAGTATGAATGGGTGATAGTTTTGGTGTTGAGTGGGTGTGTAAAATGTGGATACCCTGGGAATAGGCTGTAACTGTGTGTACCTGCAGGAAGTGGATGAGGTAGCCAAGGACCAGCCGGTTGAGCTTGGGTAGGGAGTGAACAACTGCAATCGCTGCCTCTGGGTTTTCGTAATGGTTGATGGACTGTTCATAAAACTCATGAGGGATGAGTGGGTCCTCGAGTTCCCGGTACCATAGCTTCAACAACGAGGCTATCAGAAGTGCAAAAAGAGAGGGGAGAAAGAGTCATTCAATCTTATTAGAGATGCACATTTGTCAAATCCAAACCCTAGTCTCCATGCCTGGCCTGTTCCCACCTATTAAAATCTTTGTTTTAAAAACAGTGACATAGGATTCAAAATGTTAACTCTGTTTCTCCCTCCACAAATGCTGCCAGATCTGCTGGGTTTCTCTAGGACGTGGTTTTTCTTAAAATCTTAAATTAAACTCAAATTTGATACTTTTCAAAATATCTCAAGGTAACTGAATATCAGGTTCTAATCAGAGAATTTGAGCTTTTTTGAAGAAAAAAAGACACTTGAGTTACAATTAAAATAACTCTGCAGAGGCAGGTATCCTGTCATTACTCTCCCTCTATTTACAAGTGGACAGTCCTTGACACTGGTCCAGCTCCCTGAATGCCAGCTCTCAGAGTGAACAGGATATCTGACATACTGTTTATTTTTTTGATTTTATTAAACAAATTACAAAACAGTTTACAAAAAACATTTACAGCTGTACACAAGAGACAGCAATTTTACAAGGGGGAGGAGCAGCAAAGCTAGGTCCCAAACCCTACCGTTCAACCAGTTTACAGGGAGATGAGGACAAACCTCAAATCCCGACACACTGTTTATCTTTTTTTTTGTTTTTTTTTCTTTTTTTACCCATGGTGTGTGTGTACAGGTGTGAGACACAGTGAGAGGCACAAAGCGCACAAATCTTTATTCAACTTCCACCACCAGGAAGAAAGGAAACACCCGAGTGGCCAGTGACAAGCAGTGCCCTTCACATCAAAGGGCAATGCTGTGTGATCAAAACAGTGAAGGGGAGGGCAAGGACTAAATCAAAATAGCGTTGGAGGGGGAAATGATGCACTCCACTCCCTGCGGCACCCACCTCTCCCTGAACAACTCCAGGGTCTTAGTGGACACCGCGTGCTCCTTCTCCAAGGACACCCGGGCCCTAACGTAACCGCGGAAGAGGGGCAGGCAGTCGGCCCTAACGACCCCCTCCACGGCCCGCTGCCTGGACCTGTTTATGGCCAGTTTGGCCAGACACACTGTTTATTTTTTTTTGTGTAAACAAACAGTGAGCAACTCCCTTTTTTTTTCTTTTTTCTTATTAACCCCCACACTACCGCCTAACTGCGGTAGTGCTTATTATTTTTATCCCCAGCACCCATGGTGTGTGTGTGTGCAGCTGTGAGACACAGTGAGAGACAAGGTGTAAAAATCTTTATTCAATTTCCACCACCAGGAAAAGTAGGAAAAAAAACACCCGAGTGGCCAGTGACAAGCAGTGCCCTTCACATCAAAGGGCAATGCTGTGTGATCAAAACAGTGAAGGGGAGGGCAAGGACTACATTAAAACAGCGTTGGAGGGGGAAATGATGCACTCCACTCCCTGCGGCGCCCACCTCTCCCTGAACAACTCCAGGGTGTTGGTGGACACCGCGTGCTCCTTCTCCAAGGACACCCGGGCCCTAACGTAACTGCGGAAGAGGGGCAGGCAGTCGGCCCTAACGACCCCCTCCACGGCCCGCTGCCTGGACCTGTTTATGGCCAGTTTGGCCAGATACACTGTTTATATCTGTCAACTGGGGCTCCCTGATTGGACCAGATTAACAGCCCCAATCAGGGAACTCATATTCTGTCTGACCTCACTATAAAGTCTACATGGATAAAAATGGCCCAATGATCATAACGTTGGTTTGCTCCCAAGATAGTCTTCCTTTTATCATCGCATAATGCATTTTCACAGTTAAAAGCCTACAATCCCTGGCAACTGGATCCAAAATTCTGATAGAAGGTCATCATAAAACCTTAACTCTGTCTCTCTCTTAAAGATCCTGCCTGACCTGCTGAGCATTTTCCACGTGTTTTCAGTTTTTGCTTCAGCCTGCAAGTTCATCTTCAAGCCTCACGCCCATCCTAATCCAGAACAACATCACTATTCCTTCACTGTCACAGGGTCAAAATCCTGCAACTCCCTGCCTAACAGCACTGTGGTGCCCCTACGCCGCAAGGACTACAGCGGTTAAAGCAAACTTCTCACCACCACTTCAAGGGCAATTGGGAATGGACAAATGGCACTGACATTCCATGAAGGGGAACGAAAAGCTACAGCATTTTACATATTTGATATTCAGGCTGAGGAAACAAGCCTTACACTAATCACAAACTGGATAGCACAAAAGAAACCACTCACTTCAAAAGATGGCTAAAATTATCTATTCTGCATACTTCCAATCATATTAATAACATATCCTTTTAAATGCTGTCAAAAGTTCTCAGATGTTTCACAGTGTAATCAGACAAATTATTGACACAGTGACAAAGCTGGAGATAATATGACTCTAACTAACTGTCCAGCTGTACAGGTTTATTCGCAAATAGAATTATTTCCAAAGAAAATGTTGTTGATGAGATATTGAATGGTCAAGCAGGAGTCTGGAGAGAGAACAGAAGGATTAATGAAAGATTAATCAAACAGGGTCTTTTCAATTCTTGGCACAGAGCCTGGGGTGAGGCATTACTCAAAGAAGTAAATGAGCTTTCTGATCAGCATAACTGAAGCAAGCAGAACAGGTTTACATCACTCCCATGTGTCGGAGAGAGATAAACCAAAGACAAATATAACCAACACTTCTGGAACATTCAAGACCCAGATTCCACTTTGTTTTAAAAACAAATTGCCTCAAAGAACGTGTCCTTTTATGGGTTTTTCAATGTGGCAAAACATCACAATGGCACTTTACAAGAGCAAACCAGACAACATTTGATGATACGCCACATGAGATATTAGGGCAGTTGGACACACCTTTTTCATGGAGGAATTCTTTCAGGAATATGTTAAAGGAGGCAAGGGGGAAGACGGACAGGTGTAGGGAGCTCAGAACCTAGACAGTTGAAGTCACCATCACCAGACAATCTGACAATGCATCCAGTCAAGTCCAGAATCACAGAACTGTCGTGGTGCCATTCAGCACATTGTGTTAGCACTTTCTCTCAGCTTTTTATGATCAAACAAATTGTACTGATGTGCAACATATATAACAAGTTAACAGGACAAGGTCTTGTGGTGAAATAACTCTGGTTAATGTTGCAATTAAAACAAACTCCTTCAAAGATGTACCGTGGCTGCAAACCTGACAATCAAAACATGAAACAAACACAAATTAGGCTCCATTTCAAAACTATACTTGTTTTCCTAAGCAAGTGAGATTTTTAACTGGGACCTTTTCATTTACTGCACGGAAGTATTTATTCTATAAAATGCCCTATAGCATTTATGATAATGTTTCGGATGCTGCCTGACCTGCTGTGCTTTTTTACCACCACATATTTTGATTCTTATCTCCAGCATCTGCAGTCCTCACTTTCTCCTATAGCATTTATATAGACTAGGAAGAGGACAGGACTGTGAACAGGGCTTCATTCACAGATAGTGAACCACCTGCCTGGGAGGTGGTCCTCAAGTGGCCTGTTTGATGAGAAATGCACATTAAGTGTCAGGGGTTAAGGGTTGGTCAGACAGTGTCCAGGCACATACTTGCCTAGTCACAGTTTATTTCAACTTAACACATTACAAAATGCCAATCCCAGGTATTATTTATACTTACTGAAGAGCCCATAAACATGCTTATTTAATGTTGCAATTGTACCAGCCTCCTCCACTTCCTCTGGCAGCTCATTCCATACACACTCCACCCTCTGCGTGAAAAAGTTGCCTCTTAGGTCCCTTTTATATCTTTCCCCTCTCACCTAAACCAAGTCCAGTCCCTATCCACTGTTCCAATCCCTTATCCACAACAAATAAAACTTTACGATGTACTATTCTTGCTGACTGACACAATCTGGTTGCCAAATCTACAAAATGCAAAATGGAAAGCTTTTTTCTTCACCCCACACCTTTAAATCTATAGCCATTTCCTCATTTAGATCCCTTGCTAAGGGCAGCTATACCATTGACTGTGATGGTGTCCTTTGGTTTTTCTTTCAAATCTCACATCATGTACTTATCTCTCGTCTAACCTTATTAATAGGGCGGTGGTGGCATTGTGGTCATGTCACTGGGTTAGCTGGTTTTTCTATTTACTCATGGGACGTGGGCATTCTTGGCTGGGCCAATATTTATTCCCAGTTGTCCATGAGAAGATAGTGTTCAGCTGCCTTCTTGAACCACTGCAATCTATTTGGTGTGACTATTAGTTAAGAGAGTTTCTGATTTTGACCCAATGATACTGAAGGAACAGCGATAAATTTATCATCTACAAGATGCACTTGTAGAAATTCACCAAGGCTCCTTAGACAGCACCTGTCAAAACCCATGACCACTTCCATCTAGAAGGACAGGAGCAGCAGATCCACGGGAGCACCACCAACTGCAAGTTCCCCTCCAAGCCACTCACCAACTTGACTTGGAAACAGATCATCATTCCTTCAGTGTCATTGGGTCAATTCCTGGGGCTCCCTTCCTAACAGCATTATGGGTTTACCTACATCAAATAAACAATAACAGTTTCATGAAGGCAGCTCACCACCACTCTCCAGGACAACCAGGGATGGGTAATAATGGTGGGCCCAGCCGGTGACATGCCACATCTCTTGAATTAACTAAAAGGAAAAGTTTTCATGACACAACCAAAGAGGAGCCACTTGAGATCTCCCCAGTGTCCTAGGTAATATTTATTCCCCACTGAAAATTGTGTTGCTGGAATCCTGAAGAAGGGCTTATGCCTGAAACGTCGATTCTCCTGCTCCTTGGATGCTGCCTGACCTGCTGTGCTTTTCCAGCAACACATTTTTCAGCTCTGATCTCCAGCATCTGCAGTCCTCACTTTCTCCTAATATTTATTCCCCAACCAAAATCGCTTGAAACTAATTACTTGGTGATCATTACATTTCTGTTTGAGGAGTGGCTATTGTGTTATCCATGATACAATAGCAACAGCATCTCAAAAGTACTTTATTGACTGTAGGATATTCTTAAATAATTAAAAGATGCAACATAAATGCAAGATCATCTTTCTTTTTTTCATTCCAGTCAGCTTGCTTTCTTCATCCCATCCCAGTAACCCAGAGAACTGAGTTTAAATAGCAGCCCTACTCCACCCAAGTGAATTCTGTTTGTGATGCACATCACCAAAGCTTGCTCTGCAGAAAGGGATGCGTAGGTTTACAGACTGCTAATCCCTGGCACTAGTGCTACTGCTGTTCACCATATCACAAAAAGGGAAGTTAATCTTTTCTGGCACACAAAGGGTTATTTTGCAAGCAAGCACCAGAGGCACAGCAAGAATTCTAATCAGGTTCCTAACAAATTGCAGCAGTATTGTGGTTGCTTAATGTTTTCAAATGTTAAAACAATTCCTACTGCACTAATAGTGTCTCCTGGGGCACCATGTGCCAAAAGTTGCTTTATATTTAATTTGTTAGAATGACATCAAAGCATGACCCTTGCATGTAGTGTGACATTTCTGAGCAGAGGAACAGCAATATTTCAGTTCACCACTTCATCAAAGCTCTCTGCTCTTGTCTGTTCTAGGGTGACATGAAATTCTGCAGCCCATCCTCAGTGTTCTGGCTTTTAAAGCTGCAGCTTACGCTGTCTCACTGATTATTGCCAGCAATACAATCACTTAGAGTCATAGAGATGTACAGCATGGAAACAGAACCTTCGGTCCAACCCATCCATGCTGACCAGATATCCCAACCCAATCTAGTCCCACCTGCCAGCACCTGACCCATATCTTGCCAAACCCTTCCTATTCAGATACCCATCCAAATGTCTCTTAAATGTTGCAATTGTAACAACCTCCACCACTTCCTCTGGCAGTTCATTCCATACACGTACCACCCTCTGCGTCAAAAAGTTGTCCCTTAGGTCTCTTTTATATCTTTCCCCTCTCACCCTAAACCTATGCCCTCTAGTTTTGGACTCCCTGTCCCCAGGGAAAAGACTTTGTCTATTCATCCTATCCATGCCCCTCATAATTTTGGAAACATCTATAAGGTCACCCCTCAACTTCCGACGCTCCAGGGAAAACAGCCCCAGCCTGTTCAGCCTCTCCCTGTAGCTCAGATCCTCCAACCCTGGCAACATCCTTGTAAATCTTTTCTGAACCCTTTCAAGTTTCACAACATCCTTCCGATAGGAAGAAGACCAGAAATGCATGAAATATTCCAACAGTGGCCTAACCAATGTCCTGTACAGCTGCAACATGACCACCCAACTCCTGTACTCAATACTCTGGATTAGTGGTGCTGGAAGAGCACAGAAGTTCAGGCAGGATCCAAGGAGCAGCGAAATCGACGTTTCGGGCAAAAGCCCTTCATCAGGAATAAAGGCAGAGAGCCCGAAGCGTGGAGAGATAAGCTAGAGGAGGGTGGGGGTGGAAAGAATGTAGCATAGAGTACAATAGATGAGTGGGGGAGGGGATGAAGGTGATAGGTCAGGGAGGAGAGGGTGGAGTGGATAGGTGGAAAAGGAGATAGGCAGGTAGGACAAGTACAAGTCTCTTTGTTCAGCAACACTCCCTAGGACCTTACCATTAGGTGTATAAGTCCTGCTAAGATTTGCTTTCCCAAAATGCAGCACCTTGCATTTATCTGGATTAAACTCCATCTGCCACTTCTCAGCCCATTGGCCCATCTGGTCAAGATCCTGTTGTAATCTGAGGTAACCCTCTTCACTGTCCACTACACCTCCAATTTTGGTGTCATCTGCAAACTTACTAACTGTACCTCTTATGCTCGCATCCAAATCATTTACGTAAATGATAAAAAGTAGAGGGCCCAGCACCGATCCTTGTGGCACTCCACTGGTCACAGGCCTCCAGTCTGAAGAACAACCCTCCACCACCGCCCTCTTTCTTCTACCTTTGAGCCAGTTCTGTATCCAAATGGCTAGTTCTCCCTGTATTTCATGAGATCTAACCTTCCTAATCAGTCTCCCATGGGGAACCTTGTCGAACGCCTTACTGAAGTCCATATAGATCACATCTACTGCTCTGCCCTCATCAGTCTTCTTTGTTACTTCTTCAAAAAACTCAATCAAGTTTGTGAGACATGATTTCCCATGCACAAAGCCATGTTGATTATCTTGAATCAGTCCTTGCCTTTCCAAATACATGTACATCCTGTCCCTCAGGATTCCCTCCAACAACTTGACCACCACCGAGGTCAGGCTCACCGGTCTATAGTTCCCTGGCTTGTCCTTCCATCCTTCTTCAACAGTGGCACCACGTTTGCCAACCTCCAGTCTTCCGGCACTTCACCTGTGACTATCGATGATACAAATATCTCAGCAAGAGGCCCAGCAATCACTTCTCTGGTTTCCCCACAGAGTTCTCGGGTACACCGGATCAGGTCCTGGGGATTTATCCACCTTTAACTGTTTCAAGATATCCAGCACTTCCTCTTCTGTAATCTGGACATTTTGCAAGATGTCACCATCTATTTCTCTACAGTCTATATCTTCCATATCCTTTTCCACAGTAAATACTGATGCAAAATATTCATTTAGTATCTCCCCCATTTTCTGTGGCTACACACAAAGGCCGCTTTGCTGAACTTTGTGGGGCCCTATTCTCTCCCTAGTTACCCTTTTGTCCTTAATATATTTGTAAAAACCCTTTGGATTCTCCTTAATTCTATTTGCCAATGCTATCTCATGTCCCCGTTTTGCCCTCCTGATTTCCCTCTTAAGTATGCTCCTACTTTCTTTATACTCTTCTAAGGATTCACTCGATCTATCCTGTCTGTACCTGACATGCTTCCTTCTTTTTCTTAACCAAACCCTCAATTTCTTTCGTCATCCCGATACCTACCAGCCTTCCCTTTCACCGTGACAGGAATATACTTTCTCTGGATTCTTGTTATCTCATTTCTGAAGGCTTCCCATTTTCCAGCCATCCCTTTACCTGCGAACATCTGCCTCCAATCAACTTTCGAAAGTTCTTGCCTAATACCGTCAAAATTGGCCTTTCTCCAATTTAGAACTTCAACTTTTAGATCTGGTCTATCCTTTGCCATCACTATTTTAAAACGAATAGAATTATGGTCGCTGGCCCCAAAGTGCTCCCCCACTGACACCTCAGTCACCTGCCCTGCCTAATTTCCCAAGAGTACAAAGTTAAAAATCACACAACACCAGGTTATAGTCCAACAGATTTAATTGGAAGCACACTAGCTTTCGGAGCGACGCTCCTTCATCAGGTGGTAGTTCCCAAGAGTAGGTCAAGTTTTGCACCTTCTCTCATAGGTACATCCACATACCGAATCAGAAAGTTGTCTTGTACACACTTAAGAAATTCCTCTCCATCTAAATCTTTAACGTTATGGCAGTCCCAGTCGATGTTTGGAAAGTTAAAATCCCCTACCATAACTACTCTATTATTCTTACAGATAGCTGAGATCTCCTTACAAGTTTGTTTCTCAATTTCACTCTGACTATTGGGGGGTCTATAATACAATCCCAATAAGGTGATCATCCCTTTCTTATTTCTCAATTCCACCCAAATAACTTCCCTGGATGTATTTCCAGGAATATCCTCCCTCAGCACAGCTGTAATGCTATCCTTTATCAAAAATGCCACTCCCCCTCCTCTCTTGCCTCCCTTTCTATCCTTCCTGTAGCATTTGTATCCTGGAACATTAAGCTACCAGTCCTGCCCATCCCTGAGCCATGTTTCTGTAATTGCTATGATATCCCAGTCCCATGTTCTTAACCATGCCCTGGGTTCATCTGCCCTCCCTGTTAGGCCCCTTGCATTGAAATAAATGCAGTTCAATTTATTAGTCCTTCCTTGTCCCTGCCTGCCCTGACTGTTTGACTCATGAATTCAAACAGCAAACGTCTTGAAGCACAGTCTATTTTCTTCCTCTGCCATTTTTAATCCTCCCTCGATATGAATGCAATGATTTTTTTTGTTAAGGTATAATCCCTCAGGGTGCTCCCGTACCATGCCCAACCAGTTGTTCTTCTGGCCGGGAGAGTCTTTACAACAGAACGGAATTTTACTCCTCATGCTGAGGGGCTCTCAGGAGTGGGAGGAGGACTGATTTAGCCCATTTAAATCTGGAACCTTTCTGGTTAGGCTACACGTAGAAGCTTTTTAATCAAAGAAAGGAAATATAATTGAGGTGATATTATAAGAGCATGGCTAAAATAAATAAGCTTTAGTTCCCAGTCTGATCTCGCAGGGGAGATAGTGAAAGAATGTTCTTGATAGGAGATGGGAATGAACCATCCCTTTCTATTCTGAGTCTATACTCTCTGGAATTTGGAAGAATGAGGGGAGATCAAATTGCAGTATTCAGGATGAAAAAAGATGCAGATAAAATCGACGTGGAGCGGATGCTTCCTCTTGTGGGGCATTTTAGGGCGAGAGATCAAAACCGACTTGAGGAGAAATTACTTCTCCCAAAGGGTTGTGAATCTGTGGAATTCTTTACCCCAAAGTGTGGTGGGTGCTGGGAGAGTAAGTAAATTTGAGGAGGAATCAGACAGATTTTTAATTGGAAATGGGTTGAAGGGATACAGGAGAAAGTGGGAAAATGGGAATGAGGAGCATATAAACCATGATTGAATGGTGACACAGACCTGATGGGCCAAATGGCCTAATTCTGCTCCTATATCTTACGAGCTTTTGTAAGCACCTTTAACCAAGTTAACCAAAATGAGATGACACAAACTCATCTTTTAGGGAAGAAGCTGGAAGTTAACTTCTCAGGCCTAATGGGATAAGGCTGGGAAGGACTGGGGGGAGGATGTGATATTACGGTTGGCATCTCTTCCACAGGTGATAAGCCAAAAACTCCACTCCAGAATCTGAGCAAAAACAGGTTTGACTCTCTTCATACTCCTGACTATGATCAGCGTGTGGCATTACCTGGAACATGGGGGTCTGTCAGCCCTTGTGGAATAACCCACTGATCCACTTGAAGCTTGAGAGCGTTAACCTCATCGATATCCCCGGGAACTCTGCAGAGAGGCAGATGAAGCACAGAAGACTCAGCGACAATGTTAATGTAATTCACAGTCATTTGTCAGCAAGCAGCTTCCACCACAAGCCTCTCTTTGTCTCTGTTCTAGGCTTTTAGTCATCTTGTAATCAACTGACTCATTCCCCCAAATGAAAGAGAGCCACGACTTTCTGCAATATCATCAACAAGACACTAATGAGGCCTACTGGCCAGTGCAGAACTGGAAACTAGCAAATAGGACAACTGCCGCACGTTAGGAGTAATTTCCATTCATTAGCAGATAAAGATGTATAATATTTTATTATCATTGGGTAGATTAGATTAGATTACTTACAGTGTGGAAACAGGCCCTTCGGCTTAACAAGTCCACATCGACCTGCCGAAGCGCACCCACCCAGACCCATTCCCCTACACCTAACACGATGGGCAATTTAGCATGGCCAATTCACCTAACCTGCACATTTTTGGACTGTGGGGAGAAACCAGAGCAAATCCACGCAGACCATGGGAGAATGTGCAAACTGCACACAGTCAAACGCCTGAGGCGGGAATTGAACCCGGGTCTCTGGCGCTGTGAGGCAGCAGCGCTAACCACTGTGCCACCGTGCTGCCCATTTTTTTTTTGGATTGGATTGGATTTTAAAGTTTGGATTTTAAAGTAGAGCATTATAAAGTTGGGTTTTGGGATTTAATTAAGAACAGGACTTGTTGTTTTGAGAAGTTAAAGTCATTTTACAACATAGAGTTCAACCATAATTTCCCAGAAAGCGTGCAACTTAAGTTAAATGACTAGATAAATGACAGGACGTCCCCGGGTCGCAAACAGGTTCTGTTCGGGAGTCATAAGTCAATTTGTGCACAAGTCAAAACATAATGTAGGACGATGTAAAGCAGCCATTTATATGTGCAGGAAATGTTTGTATGCTGGGTCTTTAAAATTACAACCATGTACAGGATCCTGTCCATAAGTACAAGCCTTCACACGTCGGACATTTGTCACAATGGGGTTTCCCTGCACTGGAGAGATAACTGATAAGATGTTTATCAACTAGAAGTTTTATGGCATAAAACTTCTAAAACTAGAAGTTTTATGAAAGACAAGCTAGGGACCTGTTGAGATTAACTATTTCATATGAGCATAAGGGCACTCCAATTAGCGGCAGTCCAGACTTTCAGAGCCAGAAAGAAGTTTTAAAATAGCTTTAGCAGTTTAAAAAGATGGAACGTTTCTTAAAGTCCAGTTAGAAAAAGTTAGTGAAGTAGATAAAGTTTGTGTATCTTGAGAGACAGCAATGGAGAGAATCACGTTTGGTGAATGCATAGACAGGTGCTGAAAGGAAGTGCTTGTGACCTGGTCACTAAGTAAGAAAGTAAGCTGGGAGTAATACACCACTGGGGCTGACTGTCTCTAAAGGATATTGCTAGGGCAAGTGTTGATTTTTTTTCTTTTTGCTGTTTAATTTAAGACCTTGACAAATTATTTTACATACGTATTTCTTTATGTTTACTTTAATACTTAGTGAATGGTTAAATAAATTTCTGTTCTTTTGTTTAAAAAGTAATGTTGGCAGTCTTGTAGTTCAGTTACTGATTGCCATGTGAAACAAAACTGCAAAAAATAAATTTTTGATCTATAAATCCAAGTTTTATTGTGAGCTCAGATTTGCCTAGTCATGCCTTTTGCTGGGATCATAACAAAGCCTTTGGCTGACTCTAATGTTGAGGGACTGAGGTGCCAATTTACTGTCAACCCACTGGAATCTCCGGAGTCAAACGTTAATCTCCAGAACTTGCTGTGAGCACTTAGTCAGGTAAAACATCCTAGGATCATTAAAAAAAATGTTTCTTTGCTTGGAAAATGTAATTTCTAATTGATATATTACTGGAGATTAGGAAGTGGTCATTAATAATTCAATTAGGGAAACGAAAGTCTACTTATTTTTCAACTAGAGACAGAAGCTGCAAAGACACGGGCTGCATATACTGTGTGACCGTTGAGGGGGAGAACCTGAGCACAAGGAGGTTGGAACCTAACCATCAGCTAGTGAAATGTCTCAGTATGCATCAAACCAATGTGAACAATCAACTAAAGAACACTTAATTACCTGAAGAGTTATGAGATGCTGGAAGTTATATAAGTGAGATAAATAGAAATTTATTTTAGTAGTTTGATTATGGCAGTAGATTGATAAATTGGGAGTCAATTATTCAATTATTTTTGGGAGTCAGACATGTTTGATCTGTGGGCAGTCACCTTCACAGTCCATATTATTGAACACAAAATTTAACCCAATGAGAGACTGTTTTGTGTTTCCTCCATTTCTCTGCAGTCTTCAGTGAGGTGTGTGCAAGTAAGAGAGAGCATGTGTGCGTGACTGAGTGTCTGGGAGTATGAATGAGTGTGTGAGTCTGTATGTGAGAGGGTTCGTGGGAGTATGTGTGTGTTTCTGAGATAGATATTGATATTGCGAATAAGTGCGTGAGTCAGTTTTTGGGATGATGTGTGTGTGTGAGAGAGAGAGAGAGGGGGAGAGAGAGAGAGAGAGGGGGGAGAGAGAGAGAGAGAGGGGGAGAGAGAGAGAGAGAGAGAGAGAGACTGTGTGAGTATTTGTGATATATTATGTACAGTTCTGGTCCCCATATTTCAGGAAGGATGTGGAAGCATTGGAAAAGGTGCAGAGGAGATTTACTAGGATATTGCCTGGTCTGAGGAAAGGCTGAGAGACTTGAACCTGTTCTCATTGGCAAGAAGGGATTTGATAGAGACATACAAGATGATCAGTGAATTAGATAGGGTAGACAGTGAAAGTCTTTTTCCTAGGATGATGATGTCAGCATGTATGAGGGGGCATAACTACAAATTGAGGGGTGATAGATTTAAGACGGATGTCAGAGGCAGGTTCTTTACACAGAGAGTGGTAAGGGCGTGGAATGCCCTACCTGCTAATGTAGTCAACTCAGCCACATTAGGGAGATTTAAACTATCCTTAGATAGGGACATGGATGATTTTGGGATAGTGTAGGGGGACGAGCTGAGAATAGTTCACAGGTCAGTGCAACATTGAGGGCCGAAGGGCCTGTTCTGCACTGTATTGTTCTATGTTCTATGACTGTGTGTGTGTGTGTGTGTGTGTGTGTGTGTGTGTCTGTGTGTGTGTGAAAGAGTGGGCGTGCATGGGTGCATGCTTGTGAGAGAGAAAGTGTGAGAGTGTGAGCGTATTGACTTTGTTCAGGAATGCTGACATTCAAACTTTACCCTCAACTGGCACTTTCCTTGACTTTCTCACCCCAGGGTGGGAGTAAGTGAAACAGAGTGGGGTATATTTGTCCAATATCACACAAACTCATCACCATTGGTTTCCTCGCAGTGGTACAATGTAAAGAAAATCCTAATTTCATCACCTTGCTTGCACATATACAGCAAGGGTCAGGTAAATAGCTTGAAAATAGGCCTATTGGAACCATGACTCTTGTAGTAGCCATCTACAAACAATCCATTCTAATTATATGAAGGGGATTGAGACTACCTATTATGCAGAAAACAGTACCATTCCAAATTCCTGAGACAGAGTTGTATTGATTTAGTAGATTCAGGTCATCAAATACATAAGAGAATTGTCTGTGAGGAATGTTTCATTGGAAAGGGCAGACATGGTGGGCAGTATATTGGGGTCTCCTTCTCACTCCTCTCTCGATTGCTTCTAATCTCTGGGAAGTGTTAGTCAATTCCAGTTATTTTCCAAAGCTAATCAACGATGGGTTCTTGTGTTACGGTTATACTTTCCCTACTTCTGAGCTAGGAGGTGCAGTTTAAGTCCGATTTAATCCAGAGGTGCACAATAACATCCCTGAACACGTTGATTAGAAATTATGTAAACTAGTTAATACATTTCTTAAATTTAACCTACATCAATAGATGAAAGGAGGCTGATGTGGGGAGTATATGATCGCTTGGGTTAAACGGCCCATTCCTTTGCTGTAAAGGCAATGTAAGGATTCATATCATTCATTAATGTCAAATTAATTTTTGTGGTATTATTGAGAATGTAATGTATTGCTGCAGCTCCCCTTGGTGAGGGTCACTGCTCCCAATTGCCAGTCTATAACCCCTGTTGGAACTGAGAGAGAGGAGGACACTGAGATTGGCTTGGATAAGAATGAGCCATTACAGACACTGGACTGCACAGATTAGGACCTGACTCTTGAAGGATACTTAGAACTGACATGGATGTTGGAGTGGTGGCAGTGTTAGTTAATGATGAAAAAAAATCACAACAGAGATCAATCAGATCAGGTCAGAAGTGGTTTGGATAAAAATGAGAAATGATAAAGGAAGAGTTCACTTGCTGAAGTGGTGTACAGACTCTGTAACAGCAACCACACAGGAGGGTAAAGCATAAAGGAAGAAATAATGGAGGCATCTCAGGAATCCACAGCAATAATCATGGGAATTATAAACTACATATCTGGAAAAGCCAGATGGCAAAAGTAGCCTAGATAAGTTGTTTATAGAATGTTTTGAGGCTAGCTTCTTGGAAGCCACAAAACAACATGACCGTCTCTCACTAGTACCCTTACATACAGATAAGGAAGGACACCACTTCGACTGGGACAACACATCCATCCTAGGACAAGCCTAACAGAGACACGCATGAGAATTCCTAGAAGCATGGCATTCCAACCGGAACTCTATCAACAAATACATCCAGTTAGACCCCATCTACCACCCCTTGAGAAAAACAACAAGAAATGACATCACCACAGGAAATAACATCACCAACCCAAAGAACCTCAAACATAAATTGAAAGCAGGAATTATCAGCAATGCTTTGCCCGGAGGCCCACTGAAGATGTTACCTAGTATGGTGAGGAAACGTCTGGAAATGAACCTTCCAGCTCAGTGAGCAAACCTACATCCAGAACCTTAACCTGAACTACAAATCTTCTCAAGTAAAAAGTGAGGTCTGCAGATGCTGGAGATCAGAGCTGAAAATGTGTTGCTGGTTAAAGCGCAGCAGGTCAGGCAGCATCCAAGGAACAGGAAATTCGATGTTTCGGGCACAAGCCCTTCATCAGGATGAAGGGCTTGTGTCCAAAACGTCGAATTTCCTGTTCCTTGGATGCTGCCTGACCTGCTGCGCTTTAACCAGCAACACATTTTCAGCTACAAATCTTCTCAAAACTTGCTAATATTAGATCTGTATTGTGCAATGAGTGGCATTAATGAAATGAAGGGCAATTCTAAGTAGCAGTGACCATAATATGATTTAATTTTATATTCAGTTTAGGGGAGGGAAGAGGGATGAGTCTGAGACATTTTTAAAAATGTAATTAAGAGTCATTATGAGGACTTATTATGAAATTTGAGTTGGCTCAACTGAATTGACAAATTTGGTTAAATAGGTTAGTAGAGATACAGTGGCAGTTACTTAAGGAGATATTTCAGAATGTACAGAATAGATACATTCCAAAGAGTAAGAAAATATCCGAGGGACAGACCCACCATAAGTGTGAAAGATAATGTCAAACTTAAAAATAAAGCACTTCATTGCGCGAAGACAGGTGGCAAATCAGAAGATTAGGCAGAATATTTAAAAAAAACAAAGAATGACAAAAAATATTAATGAGGAGGAAAAAATTAGAGCATGGACGAAAGCTAGTCAGAAATATTAAAAACAGGTAGTATGAGTTTCTGTAAATATTTTTAAAAAGAGGAGTTAACAAAGTGAACATAGGTCCTGAGCCTGGAGTATCGGTAAGGGGAAATAAAGGAAAGCTGGATGAACTGAGGAGATATTTTGCATTGGTCTTCATTATAGAGGATATAAATAACATCCAGAAACAGCTCACAAGACCATTAGATATAGAAGCAGAATTAGGCCATTCAGCCCTCAAGTCTGCTCAGCCATTTGATAATGGTTGTTATGTTTTTCGACTCCGCTGTCTTGCCTTCATCCCGTAACCCTTGGTCCCCTTACTGGTCAAGAACCTATCGATGTCTTAAATATTAACAATGTCAAGGCTTCCACAGCCCTTGGCGACAATGAGTTCCACAGATTCCCCACCCACTGGCTGACGAAATTCCTCCTCACCTCAGTTCTAAAGGGCAGTCCCTTCACTCTGTGACTGTGCCTTCAGGTCCTAGTCTCTCCTACTGATGGAAACATCTTCTCCATGTCCACTCTATCCAAACCTCTCTGTATTCTGTATGTTTCGATCTGAAATCCCCCCCCTCATCCTTTTAAACTCCATCAAGTACTGATGCAGAGTTCTTAACTGTTCCTCATATGATAAGCTCTTCACCACCAGGATCACTCTTCTAAACTCCTCTGGACCACCTCGAAGACCCGCACATCCTTCCTTAGATTTGGGGCCAAAAACTGCTCACATTATAAGCCAGGAATTGGAAGGAAGAGAGGAACGTGGGAAATTATGATTAACAGGCAAATGGTACTGATTAAATTGTTGGTGGGGACACCTTCAAATGCCTGGGTCTTGATAAAATAAGTGGCCAATGAGATAGCTGATACACTAGTTTTAATTTTCCAATTTTCCCTTTATTTGAGGAAATTCCATTAGATTGTAAGATAAAAAATATAACTCCTTTATTCACAAGGGAAAGGACACAGAAAACAGGAAACTACAGACCAGTTACCTATCACCTATCTTGGGAAAATGTTAGAGGCTGTTACTAAAGACATTATAGTGAGATACTTAGAAAAGTTCAAGGTGATCAGGTAGAATCAACAGGGTTTCGTGAAGGGAAGTTCATGTTTAACCATTTTATTCGAGTGACTTGAGGAGGTAATGTGTGCTGCAGATTAAGGGGAAGCAGTTGATGTACTGTACTTCGATTTCCAGAAGGTATTTGATAAAGTAGCACATCAAAGTGTACAGCAAAGACAAAAAGCTCATGGTGTAGGAAGTAGTACCATAGCACAGACAGAAGATCTTCCGGCAAACAGTGTGTAAGCATAAATGTGTTTTTTTTAACCTGGCAAAATGAAACGAGTGTGTGCCACAGGGATCAGTCCTGGGACTGCAAATATTTGTAATCTGCACAAATGACTTGAATGAAGGGATAGATCGTTGTCAAATTTGCTAACGACACAAATATAAGTAGGAATATAAGGTGTGAAGAAGATATTAATGAGGCAATAAAAGAGTATAGCTAGGTTAAGTGAGTGGGCAAGGATCTGGCAAATTTTGTAAAGTGTGGCAAAATGTGAAACTGTCCATTTTGGCAGGAATTAAAAAACATTTTATTTAAATAGGGAGAGATTTCAGGGCTCTGATTTGCAGACAGGTCGGGGTGTCCCAGTGTATTTAATAAGATCATGATTGATCTGATTGTAACTTCAAATCCAAAGATAGAGAAAGTAATTAGTAAAGCTAATAGAATATTATTGATTGAATCATTGATTATGAGAGCAAAGAAATACATAAGTTTATAGTTCAGTTGGACAGGTCTCATGCCTGGAATAATGCATTCTGGATTGATCACCTTATTTAAGGAAGAATGGGAATGCATTGGAAGCATTTTGGAAAGGTTTACTAGACTAATATCTGGAATAGGCGAAAGACAGGACTGCAGATGCTAGAGAGTAGAGTCGAGAGCGTGGTGCTGGAAAAGCACAGCAGGTCAGGCAGCACCTGAGGAGCAGGAGAATCAATGTTTTGGGCAAATGCCCTTCATCAGGCTGAAGGGCTTTTGCCCAAAACGTTGACTCTCCTGCTCCTCGGATGCTACCTGACCTGCTGTGCTTTTCCAGCACCACACTCGACTAATATCTGGAATAAGTGAGCTGCCTTATGAGGAAAGGCTTGCTATTACTGGTGTTTAAAAAAGGACACCTTAACTGAAATATTTAAGGTCAAGAGAGGTGTTCACAGGATATGTTCCCTCTTAGCACGATTAAGAATTGGAGTCACTGTTTAAAATTAAGGGCTGTCCATTTCAAACAGAGACAAGGCAAACTTTGTTTTATTCCAGAGGGTTGAGTGTCTTTGGATTTCTCTTTTTCAACAAGGGGTGAGGAAGCAGAGTCCTTGAATATTTTAAGTCAGTGGGAGGTAGGTTCTTGTTCAGCAAGGGGGTGAAAGGTTATCAGGGGTCATCACAAATGTGGATTTAAGGTCACAATCAGATCAGTCATGAGTTTATTAAATGACCTAGCAGACGAAGGCTAACTGGCCAATTCTTGCTCCGGTTCATAAGTTCACATGCCTCTCACAGACCCTTGACATTTGAGGTCTAGGTTCCCTAGAAGTAGTCTAGATCAGATTTGACATAGGAGCAGATGACGTCCCTCGAGTTGTTCCACCATTCGATAGTAATCTAAGTTCCACTTGGGTAACATATGAGAAGGCTCTTGCTGCAAATGAACTGTTTCCAAAGATTTACAATAACTCTTTGATTTCAATAATCAGTCAACAAGTGTTACCTGAAGATACCCTCAGTCTGTGCTCCATTGAGTTTCAGCACTTCCTCGGAGAGTCTAGTTTGGACCCATGGAAGCTGTCGGTCTGAATAGTGCTCATGTTGCATATTCATGATCTCTTCCAGAGAGCTACCAAACATGGATGGGCAGAAAACAGCATTTGTGGCATGTCTGATCTCGTCCGCATTGGGTTTCCGAAGTCCCTGGTTGAAGATCAAGAAGAAAAGACATTGTTCCTTTTTCTCTTTCAAAATCTATTTTCCATCTGAACACTTCTGTTTGCTGCAACAAACACCAAGACAGGCTGCTTTTGGTGAACCATTTACTTTCAAATCACAACAGAATTATCAGAATGTACAGCACAGAAACTAGTCATTTCACTCAAACGCGTCTACAATGGTTTGTAGCCATGTCTCATTATATTTCAGTAGCCTATCCTTCTATTTCTTCCTCTCCCACATATACGTCTATGTTCCTCCTATGCCACTCATCTCATCTAATCCCCGCGTCCTCAATGTTCTCTAGGTAAGCAGGTTTCTGCTGAATTCCTTATCAGCTTTTTGAGTGAGTATCTTATGCTTATGACTGGCCGTCTTAAATATCCCATCACAGAATTGTCAGAGAGCAACAGAAGGCAATTCAGCCCAGCATGTCATCACTGGCATCTCTCGACATTCCCATTCTCCTAACTTCTCCCTGTAACCCTGCACATTCTTCCTTTTCCACATCTAATTCTCTTTTGAATGCCTCAATTGAATCTGCCCTCACCACATCCTGAGGCAGTGCCTTCCCGAACTTAGACGCTTGCATCGTGAAGAAACAGTATTTATAAGGTTCCCCACAATAGGTTGTTGCACAAATTACAGAGGCATAGGACTGAGGGTGATTTAGCAGTTTGGATCAGAAATTGGTGAGCTGAAAGAAGCTGAAAGGTGGTAGTTGATGGAAAATATTCATCCTGGAGTTCAGTTACTTGTGGTGTATCACAAGAATCCGTTTTGGGTCCACTGTTGTTTGTCATTTGTATAATTGACCTGGATAATGGCATAGAAGGATGGGTTAGTAAATTTGCAGATGACATTAAGGTCAATTGAGTTGTGGATAGTGAAGAAAGATGTTGTAGATTACAGAGGGTCATAGATAAGCAGCAGAGCTGGGCTGAGAGGTGGCAAAAGGAATTTAATGTGAAAAAGAGTGAGGTGATTCACTTTGGAACCAGTAACAGGAATAAAGAGTACTGGGCTAATGGTAAGATTCTTGGTAATGTAGATGAGCAGAGAGATCTCGGTGTCCATGTATATAGATCCCTGAAAGTTGCCACCCAGGTTGATAGGGTTGTTAAGAAGGCACACGGTGTGTTAGCTTTTATTGGTAGAGGGATTGAATTTGGAACCATGAAGTCATGCTGCAGCTGTACAAAACTCTGGAGCGGCCGCACTTGGGAGCATTGTGTACAGTTCTGGTCACCGCATTTTAAGAAGGATGTGGAAGCTTTGGAAAGGGTGCAGAGGAAATTTACCAGGATGTTGCCTGGTATGGCTGGAAGATCTTATGAGGAAAGGCTGAGGGACTTGAGGCTGTTTTCATTAGAGAGAAGAAGGTTGAGAGGTGACTTGATTGAGACATATAAGATAATCAGAGGGTTAGGTAGGGAAGACCCTTTTTCCTCGGATGGTGATGGCCAGCTTAAGGGGACATAGCTTTAAATTGAGGGGTGATTGATATAGGACAGATGTCAGAGGTAATTTCTTTACTCAGAGAGGGGTGGGGTGTGGAACGCACTGCCTGCAACAGTAGTAGACTTTCCAACTTTAAGAGCATTTAAATGGTCATTGGATAGGCATTTGGACGACATAATCTAGGTTAGATAGGCTTCAGATTGGTTTCACACAGGGCAGAGCAACATTGTGGGCTGAAGGGTCTGTACTGCACTGTTCCATGTTCTATCTACTTCTCTCATAGAATCATATCACACGGGAACAGATCCTTTGGTCCAACCAGTCCACGCCGATCGTATTTCTAAACTAAATTAACTGTATCTGCATCTACCACTTCATCTGGCAATTTATTTCACACACTAACCATTCTCTGTGTAAAAAAAAGTTGCCCCTCATGTCCTTTTAAATTTTTCTCCTGTTATCTTGAAAATATGACCCCTAGTTTTGAACTCCACAATTTTAGGGAAAGGACCTTTGCTATTCACCTTATCTTTGCCCCTCATGATTGAATAAAGCTCTGTAAGGTTAGCCCTTAACCTCCTATGCTCCAGTGAAAATATCCCAGCCTATCCAACTCAAATACTCCATTCCTAGCAACATCCTTTTCTGAATCCTGTCCAGTTTAATAATGCTCATCTACACTACCAAGAATCTTACCATTAGCCCAGTACTCTTTATTCCTGTTACTGGTTCCAAAGTGAATCACCTCACTCTTTTTCACATTAAATTCCTTTTGCCACCTCTCAGCCCAGCTCTGCTGCTTATCTATGTCCCTCTGTAATCTACAACATCTTTCTTCACTATCCACAACTCAATTGACCTTAATGTCATCTGCAAATTTACTAACCCACAGGGTGACTAGAACTGTTTACAGTACAAAGTTTGGGAGAAGATTTGTAGCTCGGGTGCCCGTTGTTGTGGTTCTGTTTGCCGAGCTGGGAATTTGTGTTGCAGATGTTTCGTCCCCTGTCTAGGGGACATCCCCAGTGCTTGGGAGCTTCCAGTGAAGCACTTCTGTGATGTTTCCTCCGGCATTTATAGTGATTTATAGCACTCAGAGGAAACCCACACAGACACGGGGAGAATGTGCAAACTCCACACAGACAGTTGCCTGAGGAGGGAAATGAACCCGGGTCTCTGGCGCTGTGAGGCAGCAGTGCTAACTACTGTGACGTCTCAACTCCTACACTCAAAGGTCTGAGCAATAAAGGCAAGTGTGGTAAACACTTTTGACCCAATCTATCTACCTGTTATACAAATTTCAAAGAAATATATATCTGAATTCTTAGGTGTCTCTGTGTAAGTCCCACTCTTGTTTGTTTTACCAAAATGCAGTATCTTGCATTTATCTAAAGTAAACTCCTCAGGCCACTGACCCAATTGATCAAGATCCCTTTGTAATCTTGGATAACCTTCACTATATCACCAATTTCGGTATCATCTGCAAACCTATTAACCATGCCTCCAAAATTCTCATCCAAATCATTGATATAAATGACAACAAAAGTGGACCTAGTACGATCCCTGTGAAACACCACTGGTCACAAGCCTCTCATCTGAAAAACAACCCTCCACACTCTGTCACTTACCATAAAGGCAACTTTTTTTATCCAACTGGCAAGCTCACCCTGAATCCCATGTGATCTAACTTTACTAATTAGTCTACTATGCAGAGCCTTCTCAAAGGCTTTACTAAAGTCCAAATAAGCAATGTCTACAGCCCTGCCCTCATCAATCTTTTTGGTTACTTCCTCAAAAAACTCATCAAGTTTGAGAGACACAGTTTCCCACGCATAAAACCACCTGATTATCCCTAATCATTCATTGCCTCTCCAAATGCATGTAAATCCTATCTTTCAGAATCACCTCCAAAAATCTTTTTACCACCACCGTCAGACTCACAGATCTATAGTTCCCAAGCTTCTTCTTACAGCCTTCCTTAAACAAATGTGTAACATTAGCCACCCTCCAGTCCTCCAGCAGCTCACCTGCGGTTAAAGATGATACAAATATTTCTGCTGAAATGTCCTCTAAATTCCCACAATGTCCCATGATTCATTAGATCAGGCCCAGGAGATTTATCCATCTTTATGTTTTCTAAGACCTCCAGCACTTCCTCTTTTGTAATGTGAACTGTTTTCAAAACATCAATATTTATTTCCCTGAGTTGTCTAGCCACCATTTCTTTCTCTACAGTAAAAACTAATGCAACATATTTATTTAATTTCTCTCCGATCGCCTGAGGTTCAACAAAAGGATGATCTTATTGATCTTTAAGGGACCCTACTCTCCCTACTTGCTCTCTTGCTCTTAATGTAGAATCTCTTTGGGTTATCCTTAGCCTTACCTGCCAAGGCTATCTCATATCCCCTCATTGCCTTTCCGATTTCCCACTCTTTATACTTTTCCAGAAATTCTTTCATCCCAGTTATCTACATCTAATATGATTATTTTTATTCTGGACCGGAGTGTCTAAATCTTTATTCATCCATTGTTTCCTACTCTTACCAGCCTTACCTTTCACTCTAACAGGAACATAATGCATCTGAACTCTCGTTATCACACTTCTGAAAGCCTCCCAATTGTCAGTTGTCCAGTCAACGTTTGAAAGTCCTTCTCTCATACCATTAAAATTTGCCTTCCTCCAATTAAGAAAGTTAAAATCACACAACATCAGGTTATAGTCCAAGATCGTAAGTCCAAATCTGGCACCTCCAAATCATGACTACCATTGACACCATTAACTACCGGCTCAAAGTGGAGAGGATCTCCAAGAACATCGCACAGGCGTCTTATGATCTTATACTCCACAACCACCTGATGAGGGAGCAGTGCTCCGAAAGCTAGTGTGCTTCCAAATAAACCTGTTGGACTATAACCTGGTGTTGTGTGATTTTCAACTTTGTACACCTCAGTCCAACACCGGCTCCTCCAAATTCAATTAAGAACTTTAACTTTTATGGCAGGCTTATCTTTTTCCATGAATATTTTAAAACTAATAGAATTATAATCACTGTTGCCAAAGTGTTCCCTTACTAACACTTCAGTCACTTGCCCTGCCTTATTTCCCAAGAGAAGGTTAAATTTTGCTCCATCTCTAGTAGGAACATTTACATATTGATAAAGAAAGTTTTCTTGAACACATTTAACAAATTCCTCACCATCCAAACCTTTATCACAATGGCAGTCCAAAACAATGTGTGGAAAATTAAAATTCCCTGTATAACACAATCTGTGTCCCTCTATACCTTTCATATTCATATATCTGTCCAGTTGCCTCTTACTTTAAGTAAAAAATGAGGTCTGCAGATGCTGGAGATCACAGCTGCAAATGTGTTGCTGGTCAAAGCACAGCAGGTTAGGCAGCATCTCAGGAATAGAGAATTCGACGTTTCGAGCATAAGCCCTTCATCAGGAATAAGAGAGAGAGAGCCAAGCAGGCTGAGATAAAAGGTAGGGAGGAGGGACTAGGGGGAGGGGCGATGGAGGTGGGATAGGTGGAAGGAGGTCAAGGTGAGGGTGATAGGCCGGAGTGGAACCCCACTGGTTCTCACCTACCACCCCACCAACCTGCGCGGACAACGTATCATCCGCCGCCATTTCCGCCACCTCCAAATGGACCCCACCACCAAGGATATATTTCCCTCCCCTCCCCTATCAGCGTTCCGCAAGGACCACTCCCTTCGTGACTCCCTTGTCAGATCCACACCCCCCACCAACCCAACCACCACCCCCGGCACCTTCCCCTGCAACCGCAGGAAATGTAAAACTTGCACCCACACCTCCACACTCACTTCCCTCCAAGGCCCCAAGGGATCCTTCCATATCCGCCACAAGTTCACCTGTACCTCCACACACATCATCTATTGCATCCGCTGCACCCGATGTGGCCTCCTCTATATTGGTGAGACAGGCCGCTTACTTGCGGAACGCTTCAGAGAACACCTCTGGGCCGCCCGAACCAACCAACCCAATCACCCCGTGGCTCAACACTTTAACTCCCCCTCCCACTCCACCGAGGACATGCAGGTCCTTGGACTCCTCCACCGGCAGAACACAACTACACGACGGCTGGAGGAGGAGCGCCTCATCTTCCGCCTGGGAACCCTCCAACCACAAGGTATGAATTCAGATTTCTCCAGCTTCCTCATTTCCCCTCCCCCCACCTTGTCTCAGTCGGTTCCCTCAACTCAGCACCGCCCTCCTAACCTGCAATCCTCTTCCTGACCTCTCCGCCCCCACTCCACTCCGGCCTATCACCCTCACCTTGACCTCCTTCCACCTATCCCACCTCCATCGCCCCTCCCCCTAGTCCCTCCTCCCTACCTTTTATCTCAGCCTGCTTGGCTCTCTCTCTCTTATTCCTGATGAAGGGCTTATGCTCTAAACGTCGAATTCTCTATTCCTGAGATGCTGCCTAACCTGCTGTGCTTTGACCAGCAACACATTTGCAGCCTCTTACTTTAAGCCTAATTGACATTTCTACTCTGGGAAATAGACTCCAACAATCCATGCCTCTCAACTTTGTAAACTTCTATCAGGTCGCCCCTCACCATTGATGTTCAAGCTCCTCATAATTAATGCTCTTCAAACTAGGCAACATCCTGGTAAACCATTGCTGTATCCCTCCAAAGTTTCCATTTCCTTCTGGTAGTGTGGCAATCAGAACTGTACACAATATTCCAAATGTGGCCTAAGTAAAATTCTAAACAACTGCAACATGACTTTCCAGATTTTATATTCTATGTCCGTTAATGACTTAGACTTAGACTTAGACTTACAGTGTGGAAACAGGCCCTTCGGCCCAACAAGTCCACACCGACCCGCCGAAGCGCAACCCACCCATACCCTTACATTTACCCCTTACCTAACACTACGGGCAATTTAGCATGGCCAATTCACCTGACCCGCACATCTTTGTGACTGTGGGAGGAAACCGGAGCACCCGGAGGAAACCCACGCAGACACGGGGAGAAAGTGCAAACTCCACATAGTCAGTCGCCTGAGTCGGGAATTGAACCCGGGTCTCTGGTGCTGTGAGGCAGCAGTGCTAACCACTGTGCCACCGTGCCGCCCTAATGAAGGCAAGCATGTCATATGTTTTCTTTATCACCTTATCCACTGATGTTGCCACTTTCAGATAACTGTGGACCTGTGCGCCTAGATCCCACTGTATGTTGATACTACAAGGGTTCTGCCATTTACTGTAAAATTCCCTTCTGCATTAGACCTTCCAAATGCACCACCTCACAGTTGTCTGGATTAGACTCCATATAATATGTTGCAAACAGCAGAGGTGCTCGCACTGAATTACACAGGGTACAGAGGGATATGGGTTGTGTAAAGGCAAAGGGAATTTAGCTTATAAACGCACGGTGTGTTGGAAGTGCCTGTTCCTGTGCTATACTGTTCTTTGTTCTTCATACAGACAGCCCATCCAATGCATCCCATTATCAATCTTTAGCATGTCTGAATTATCTCCTTCTCACCATGGCCTGGGCAGCATCTTCTTCATTGTTGAGGACACTAGCAAAGTGTACATTTAATACCTCAGCCACGTCCTCTTCTCCCCTCTGCTTATAACTGTATTAATGAGATTACTGAGACCAGTACTAAATCCAAGATTTAATTAATTTACATTCCACCAGTTGCTGTGGTGGGGTATGAACCCTTGTTTCTAAAGCTTCAGTCTGGGCATCTGGATTAATAAGCCAGTGTCATTAACATGACACTATTGTCTATCCATAACAAACAGGTTCCTACATTGGCTAACTCACACCCAAGAATTTCCATCGCAGCTAAAATGTTGATACCTTAGAAATTTGGAAACAGATAAAGATTTGCTGCACAAATGTGGGCCATTTGGTCCATCTTTTCCGTGCCAGCTGAAAAGAGCTTGCTAGTCTATTTGCACCTTCCAACTCTTGGATTGCAACCCTGTGAGTTCTGGCATTTGAAGTGAGTACCTTTCTTTGCACTGATTGAGCCGTTCACAAGAGACTTGCCTTCACTTCTACTCTTCATTTTAGGAGGTCACTCGGCCGTAAGGCTGTATGGTAGAGAAGCTCTTGGACTGTAGTTGCAAGTAAACTTGATCATTCTTTTTGTCATGCTGTGATGTTACTTTGGTTAGACTCTCATCATGCAATACCTTCTCATGTTATTCAGGCCTTTTGGTTTGTCTCTAGGACCACCCTACATTTCATTATTTGTAATTATCTGTCTGCGTAATTAATTGGATCACTCGTTATTCAGCTATTGACACTTCATTCACCTGTCTGTGGACACTCTTGATTACCTGCTAAGACTTGTTATTCAGCCTGTCGATACCCGACTCATGCTATTTGTATTTATGTGTTACCTGTGATTATCTTGCCTTGATCTCTCTGTCTATATATTCTGCGCCTGTATGCCTCCCTCCACTTTGCCTGAGTAAGGAGTAGTGCTCTGAAAACTTGTGACTTTAAATAAACCTGGTGGACTATAACTTGGTGTTGTGTGACTTTTGACTCTTTTCATCATGGGTGCGAAAATGATGAGTCATTATACAGTAACAAGAGGAAGGTCAGGGAAGGACCGAGTGTTCCTTTGCTTGAAGATAGTTTCATTTCACCATGACCCCAATTACAATTACTACACAACTTACTGCATAAAGGCAGACTCATGGTGCTATAACAAACTAGAACAGTAATGCTGTCTCAATGTGTAAAAGCTAGAGCAGTGATGCTGTCTCAATGTATCACTAACTACAGCAGTAATGCTGTCTCAATGTGTAACAAGCTAGAGCAATAATGCTGCCTCAAGGAATAACTAGCTAGAACAAGTAATGCCATCTCAATATGTAACAAGCTACAACAGCAATGCTGCCTCAATGTGTAACAAGCTAGAACGGTAATGCTATCTTAATGTGTAACAAACTAGGGCAGTAATGCTTCCTCAATGTATCGCACACTAGAGCAGGAATGCTGTCTCAATGTATAACAGACTAGAACCGTACTGCGGTCTCAATGTGTAACAAACTAGAACAGTAATGCTGTCTCAATGTATAACAAGCTAAAACAATAATCCTGCCTCAATGTGTAACAAGAAAGAATAGTAATGCTGTCTCGATGTACAACAAGCGAGAACAGTAATGGTCTCTCAATGTGTAACAAGCGAGAACATTCATGCTGTCTCAATGTGTAACAAACTAGAGCAGTAATGCTGCCTCAATGTGTAAAAGCTAGAGCAATAATGCAGTCACAATGTATAACAAACTAGAACCGTAATGCTGTCTCAATGAGTAACAAGCGAGAACAGTAATGCTGTCTCAATGAGGAACAAGCGAGAACAGTAATGCTGTCTCAATGAGTAACAAGCGAGAACAGTAATTCTGTCTCAATGAGTAACAATCGAGAACAGTAATGCTGTCTCAATGAGTAACAAGCGAGAACAGTAATGCTGCCTCAATGTGTAACAAGCGAGAACAGTAATGCTGTCTCAATGAGTAACAAACTAGAACAGTAATGCTGCCTCAATGTGTAACAAGCGAGAACAGTAATGCTGTCTCAATGAGTAACAAACTAGAACAGTAATGCTGCCTCAATGTGTAACAAACTAGAACAGTAATGCTGCCTCAATGTGTAACAAACTAGAAGAGTAATGCTGCCTCAATGAGTAACAAGCGAGAACAGTAATGCTGTCTCAATGAGTAACAAACTAGAACAGTAATGCTGTCTTAATGTGTAACAAGGTAGAGCAATAATGCTGTCTCAATGTGTAACAATGAAGAGCAGTAATGCAGTCTCAATGTATAACAAACTGGAGCAGTAATGCTGTTCAAGGTGAAACATGCAAGAACAGTAATGCTGTCTCAATAATTAATCTACAACAGTAATGCTGTCTCAATGAGTAACAAGCTAGAGCAATAATGCTGCCTCAATCTATAACAAACGAGAACTGTACTGCAGTCTCAAAAATGTAACAAGATGAAAGAGTAATGCTGTGTCAATGTATCACAAACTGGAACAGTAAAGCTGTCTTAATGTGTATCAAACGAGAACAATAATGCGGTCTCAATGTATAACAAATTTGGCAGTAATGTTGTCTCAATGTGTAACAAACTAGAACAGTAATACTGTCTCAATGTATAACAATCTACAATAGTAATGCTGTCTCAATGTGTAAGAAGCTGGAACAGTAATGCTAAACAACTTAGAAATGCAAGTTGGATTTGCCGCGAGGCTCCTGGCATGTACCTCTGTCAGACAGGGCAAAGGCAATTTCGGCTTTTGTGATGCCAAATCGACTGTATCAGTTCAAGGAGAAAGTGAGGACTGCAGATGCTGGAGATCAGAACTGAAAATGTGTTGCTGGAAAGGCGCAGCAGGTCAGGCAGCATCCAAGGAGCAGCAGAATCGTCGATTCTCCTGCTCCTTGAATGCTGCCTGACCTGCTGCGCCTTTCCAGCAACACATTTTCAGCTCTGTATCAGTTCAAGGTCATGTCATTTGGTACGAAAAACGCTCCAGCCAAATTTTAGAGACTGGAGTCAAGAGTGTGGTGCTGGAAAAGCACAGCAGGTCAGGAAGCATCCTCTGAGCAGGAAAATTGACATTTCGGGCAAAAGCCCTTCATCAAGAATGAGGCTGGGAGCTTTGGGGGTGCAGAGATAAATGGGAGGGAGTGGGGCGGGGTGGGGAAGGTATGTAGAGTGCAATAGGTGGGGTTAAAGGTAATAGGTCAGAGGAGAGGGTGGAGCAGATAGATGGACAGGTGGAACCGCTCACTGACAATGACTAATAAAATCATTGCCGATTACCGAACTGTGTAATGTACATTGATGACCTGGTGATTTTTCGTCACTCATCGAAGGAAAATTTATAACCTTTATTGGATTTGTTCAATCGACTTTGGAAGGCAGGCTTGGTGGTAAACCTAGCTAAAAGTGAATTTTCCAAAGCCCAAGTCACCTTCCTGGGTCATATTATTGGACATGGACAAATAGCCCCACAGGATGTGAAAACGAAAGTAATTGAGAATTTCCCATACTGTTGACAAAAGAAACAGTATTGTGGTTCCTGGGGTTGAGTGGATTTTATCCTACGTTTGTGCAGAACTTCAGCAGTGTGGCTGCTCTACTCACTGAATTGTTTAAAAAGGGCAAGAAGGTTCAGGGGACAGTGGACTGTCAAAAGGCAAGTGACAGCCTAAAACCGGTGTTAACTACTGCCCCAGTATTGGCCACACAGGATTACATGAAGCCTTTCAAGGTGGTTATTGATGCCAGTGATGTGGGTGTTGGTGCGATGCTCCTGTAGGAGGATGGCGAGGGGATAGAAAGACCCATCAGATATTTTTCCAGGAAGTTAAACATTCATCAACAGAAATATTCAACAGTGGAAGAAAGAGACTTTAAGCATTACAACATTTCAGTGTTTATATTACCAGCAATGCATCTGAGACAATCTTGGGGATTACCTAGAGTTCCTTGAGGAGGTGTCAGATAGGGGAAGCCCTAAATGAGTTTTTTGCTTTGGTTTTCATCAAGGAAAGGGAACTTGTTGTAACTGGAAACGTTGAGGAGCTGGGATACAGTCTTGACCAGATCAAGATTGATGAAGTTGATGTGCTGGAAATTTTGGAAAACATTCAGATTGGTAAGTCCACAGGACCAGACCACGTTTAGCCTATGCTGCTCCGGGAAGTGAGAAAGGAGGTTGCTGAGCCGCTGGCGAGGATATTTGCCTCCTCAGTCTCCACGGCAGTCGTACCGGAGGATTAGAAGGAGGCAAATGTTGTTCCTCTTTTCATGAAAGGGAATAGGGAAATCCCTGGCAATTACAGACCGGTCAGTCTTACATCTGTGGTCAGCAAAGTTTTGGAAAAAATTCTGAGGGATAGGATTTATGACTATTTGGCAAAGCATAGTGTGATTAAAGGCAGTCAGCATGGCTTTGTGAGGGACAGGTCATGCCTCACAAATCTTGTTGAGTTCTTTGAGGAGGTGTCAAGACAGGTCAATGAAGGTCGAATAGTGGATGTGGTGAATATGGACTTCAGCAAGGCTTTTGATAAGGTTCTCCATGGTAGGCTCATTCATAAAGTCAGGAAGTATGGGATACACGAAGATCTGGATTCAGAATTGGTTGGTTGCCAGAAGGCAGAGAGTGGTTGTAGATAGAAAGTATTCTGCCTGGAGGTCAGTGTTGAGTGGGGTCCCACAGAGTTCTGTTCTTGGGCCTCTGCTCTTTGTAGTTTTTATAAATGACTTGGATGAGGAGGTTGAGGGGTGGGTTAGTAAATTTTCTGATGACACAAAGGTTGGAGGTATCGTCGATAGTATTGAGGGCTATTGCAGGCTACAGTGCGACATAGACAGGATGCAGAGCTGGCTGAGAAATGGCAGATAGAGTTCAACCTGGATAAATGCGAAGTGATGCATTTCGGGAGGCTGAACTTGAATGCTGAAAATAGGATTAAAGACAGGATTCTTGGCAGTGTGGAGGAACAGAGGGATCTGGGTGTTCAAATGCACAGATCCTTCAAAGGTGCCTCCCAGGTGGATAGGATTGTTAAGAAAGCATATGGTGTTTTGGCTTTCACTAACAGGGGGATCGAGTTTAAGAGCTGCAAGGTTTTGCTGCAGCTCTACAAGTCCCTGGTGAGACCACACTTGGAATATTGTGGCCAGTTCAGATTGCTCTACTATAGAAAAGATACGGAGGCTTTGGAGAGGGTGCAAAGAAGGTTTACCAGGATGCTGCCTGGACTGCCTTATGAAGAGAGGTTGACAGATATGGAATGAGCTGCCAGAGGAAGTGGTGTAGGCTGGTACAATTGCAACATTTAAGAGGCATTTGGATGGGTATATGAATAGGAAGGGTTTGGAGGGATATGGACCGGGAGTTGGCAGGTGGGACTAGATCGGTTTGGGATATCTGGTCAGCATGGACGGGTTGGACTGAAGGTTCTGTTTCCACGCTGTACATCTCTATGACTTTGTGACTAAGCTCGGACTTTTCTCTCTGGAGAGGAGGAGGAAGAGAGGTGACCTGATCGAGGTATACAAGGCAATGAGAGGCATGGAAAGAGTCAATAGCCAGAGACTTTTCCCCAGGGCAGGATTGACTGGCACGAGGGGTCATAGTTTTAAGGTATTAGGAGGAAGGGATAGAGGAGACATCAGAGGTAGCTGGAATGCCTTGCCAGCTGTGGTGGTGGAAGCAGAGTCATTAGGGACATTTAAGCTACTGCTGGACATGCACATGGATAGCAGTGATTTGAGGGGTGTGTAGATTGGGTTATTTTATTTTACATTAGGATTAATCCTTGGGCCGAAGGGGTTGTACTGTGCTGTACTTTTCTATGTAATGCTTTGATCAAGAGACACCTTGCAGTATACATCACTGATAGGTATTTATGAACATGAAATTAGTAAGAGGAGTAGGCCATTTGGCCCCTCAAAACTGCTCTGCCATTCAATAAAATTATGGCTAATGTAATTTTCTGCACACTCCTGCTCATCCCAGATTAAAACCGTGCTTCACAAGAAATGTGTCTGGCTGTGCCTTAAAAATTCAAGGATTTCACTTCCACTCATATTTGAGGAAGAGAGTTCTAAAGACTCAACCCTCAGATGAGGAGAATGTTTTCGTCAGTGTTAAATGTGTGACCCCTTATTTTTAAAGTGACTCCTTGTTCTAGGTTGTTTCTCAAGAGGAAACAGTCTTTCCAGAGTCTCTTGTTTATGACTGCGGTTGGTTGCTGCGTGTTAGAGAGAGAGAGAGCGAGAGAGAGAGAGAGAGAAAGAGCGAGAGAGAGCGAGAGAGGTGTTAAGGATGATAAAAAGATTAAGAACCAAGAGCAGGAGGTGAATTGCCACTTCCTTGAGCCTGCTGTGCCATTTGATATGATCACAGCTGAGTTCATCTCTGACTCAACTCCTCTTTCCTGCCCTTCCTCCCCAACCCCTCCACCAATTACTTATTAAACATTTGTCCATTTCTTCTTTAAACTAAAAAGAACTGCAGATGTCAGAAATCAGAAAAAAAAATACAGAAGCTATTGGAAAATCTAATTAGATCTGGCAGAATCAGTGAAGAGAAAACACAATTAACGTCTTGGGTTTGGAACTGATGGTAGCTAGGAAAAGGATGGTAATTATGCAGAAATTGGGGTGGGAGAGAAGAGAGGTAGAGTAAGAGGAAACAATGGTGGAGACAGATTCCAAATAGAGAGAAAAACAGCTGGACAAAGGAGTGGGTAAAGGTCAGCATGGAGGAACAATTCGCTGCTTATGGGTTGTGTGTAGTAGCAGCCTGCATGGTGACAAGGCCTGGTGTGTAAGGGTGGGGGTAAGACATGGAAAAGATGCTGAAGCCCTAAAGTTATTGAACTCGATATTGAGTCCAGAAGGCTGCAGAGTTCCCAAATGGAAAATTAAGTGCTATTCTTCCAGCTTGTGCTGGACATTGCTGGAGCACTGTCGCAAGCCTGAGACAGAGATGCAGACGGAATGAGGGGAAGTGGACCAGGGTGTCCCTGCAGAAGGCTGACAAGAGAGGGGAGAGGAATGTGTGTTTGGCTGTGGCTTTCCATTAGAGGAGGCAGAAATGGCTGCTAATGATCCTTTGGAGGCAGATGCTGGTGAAATAATAGGTGAGGACAAGGGGGATCCTATTGCTATTGTGGGAGGGTGAGGGCTGAAGTACAGAAGATGGGTGGGACCTGGCTGAGTGCCCTGTCAATTGCAATGCTGGGGAATCCTTGGTTGGGGAGGAAGGTGGACGTTTTGGAGGCCCCCTTGTCGAAGATGGCATCATCAAAACAGATGAAAGGGAGATGGAGGAACTGGAAGAATGGAATAGTTATGTATAGCCAAGATAATGGCGGGGGTCGGTGGGTTTGTACTGGATATTGATGGCCAATATCCAGAAATGGAAAGAGAGATGTTAAGGAAGGGAAGGGAGGAGTCAGAAATGGACCAGGTGAAGGTGAGAGTAGACGAAGTTAGAAGCAAAACAGATAAACTTTTCCAATTTTGGACGAGAGAGAGAAGCAGCACTGATGATATCATCGATATATTGGAGAAAGAGTTGTGGGTGGGGACCAGAGTAGGAAAGGAACAAAAAATGTTCCATGTGTCCCACAAAGAGACAGACATGATTGGGGCCCATATGGGTACCCATAGCAACACCTTTAAACAGCCTCCTGTCATTTCCTTCAGGTCAGAATGAGGATCAGCTTGGCTAAGTGGAGGATGGGGACAGTTCAGGCTTTTTTTCCAGGGAGAAGCAGAGACATCTGAGACCATCCTGGTGGGTGATGGATGTGTATAGGGATTGCCAGTTCATGGTAAAAGGAGGTGGCTGGAGCCCATGAACTGGAGCACAGAGCGCTCGATATGACATTGGCTGCCTCAATGTCTCTGCTCCCCTCACCCATTCCAACCTGTTTCCTTCTGAATTGACTACACTCAGTACTCTCAGATCCAACCCTGACTTGGTAATTAAGCCTGCTGGTAAGGGTGGTGCTATTGTTGTCTGGTGTACTGACCCCTACGTCGCAGAGGGTGATTGCAAGCTCTCAAATACCTCCTCCTACTCTCCCCCGATCATGACCTCACCACTGAACATCAGGCTATTGTGTCTGTGATGGTCACTAATCTCATTTCATTTGGGGTGATTTCTCCTCCACTGCCTTTAAGCTCACAGCCTCCCGAGCCTGCAGAGCCCACTTCTACCTCCTTCACAAAACCCACAAACAGGACTGACCAGACACACCCATTGCTTCTGCCTGCTCCTGCCCCACAGGAACCATCTTTTCCTACCCTAACTCAGCTTTCTCTCATTGCCCAATCCCTTCCCCACTTACATCTGTGATTCCTCGAATGCTTTACCTTAGTTTCAGAATTACCAGTTCCCAGGCTCTAGCCACTTCCTCTGACATGGATTGAGAATTGATTAGCAGACAGGAAATTTCTGGATTCAGTGCTTAGGTGTGAGCTATACACAATTGTGATTTGGATGAGAAGTTCAACTATAATATATTCCAAATTGCTGATGGCATAAAACTGGGAGGAATTGTGAACAGTGAGAAGGAAATAAAAGCTGAGGCAATTTAGGCAAGTTGACTGAGTGGAGAAATGCACACCGTTTGCCATATAACATGGATATCTGGTAATGTTGATGTACATACCTCGTGGGCAAGTCACTGAAAGCAAACATTCAGATGGAGCAAGCAACTAGGAAGGCAAATGGTAAACTTGCCTTGATTGCTACAGCAAGACATACTGTAATCAAACCCACTTGCAGAGTTTTGGTTTCCTCACTGAAGGAAAGATAGACATGCTGTGGAGGGAGTTCAATGAAGGCTCTGCAGTCTGATTCCCGGAATGGCATCATTCGACATCTACATTAGCTGGTCGGCATTCTCATCCGATTCTACCCCAAATCTAGCCATAGCTCATGTTGCTGAGACCCCGATAAGATTCCATCATTTGCCTCAGAAGGTAGTGGAGGCAGTATAATAGAATATTGATATGTAAGAGGTGGATAGATTCTGAAGAAGCGAAACTCTGTTTTTCCCTCTTCGCAGATGCTTCCAAAGCTGAATTTCTCCAGCACACTTTGTTTTTATTTCAGATCTCCAAAGGTGCCAACTATTCCCAGATACTATTCCACAGGTGCCAACTATTCCCAGCTACTATTCCAAGGTAGGAGAAAGTGAGGTCTGCAGATCAGAGCTGAAAATGTGTTGCTGGAAAAGCGCAGCAGGTCAGGCAGCATCCAAGGAACAGGAGATTCGACGTTTCATGCATAAGCCCTTCTTCAGGAATAAGGGCTTATGGCCGAATCTTCGAATATCCTGTTCCTTGGATGCTGCCTGACCTGCTGCGCTTTTCCAGCAACACATTTTCAGCACAATTCCACATGTGCCAACTATCCCAGGTACTATTCCCAGGTACAATTCCACAGGTGCCAACTATTCCCAGGTACTATTCCAAGGTACAATTCCACAGGTGCCAACTACTTCCAGGTCAAATTCCACAGGTGCCACCTATTCCCAGGTACAATTCCCAGGTACGATTTCACAGGTGCTAACTATTTCCAGCTACTATTCCAAGGTACAATTCCACAGGTGCCAACTATTTCCAGCTACTATTCCAAGGTACAATTCCACAGGTGCCAAATATTCCCAGGTACAATTCCCAGGTACGATTCCACAGGTGCCAACTATTCCCAGGTACTATTCCCAGGTACAATTCCACAGGTGCCAACTATTCCCAGGTACTATTCCAAGGTACAATTCCACAGGTGCCAACTACTCCCAGGTCAAATTCCACAGATGCCATCTATTCCCAGCTACTATTCCAAGATACAATTCCACAGGTGCCAACTACTCCCAGGTACAATTCCACAGGAGAAAGTGAGGTCTGCAGATGCTGGAGATCAGACCTGAAAATGTGTTGCTGGAAAAGCACAGCAGGTCAGGCAGCATCCAAGGAACAGGATATTCGATGTTTCCGGCATAAGCCCTACTTCAGGAATAAGGGCTTATGGCCGAATCTTCGAATATCCTGTTCCTTGGATGCTGCCTGACCTGCTGCGCTTTTCCAGCAACACATTTTCAGCACAATTCCACAGGTTCCAACTATCCCAGGTACGATTCCACAGGTGCCAACTATTCCCAGGTACTAATCCCAAGTACAATTCCACTGGTGCCAACTATTTCCAGATACTATTCCCAGGAATAATTCCACAGGTGCCAACTATTCCCAGATACTATTCCATGGTACAATTCCTCAGGTGCAACTATTCCCAGGTACTGCTCCGAGGTAGAATTCCACAGGTGTCGACTATTCCCAGTATTATTCCTAGGTACAATTCCACAGATGCCAACTATTACCAGCTACTATTCCAAGGTTCAATTCCACAGGTGCCAACTATTCCCAGGTACAATTCCACAGGTGCCAACTATTCCCAGGTACTATTCCAAGGTACAATTCCACAGGTGCCAACTATTCCCAGGTACAATTCCACAGATGCCAACTATTACCAGCTACTATTCCAAGGTTCAATTCCACAGGTGCCAACTATTCCCAGGTACAATTCCACAGTGCCAACTATTCCCAGGTACAATTCCACAGGTGCCAACTATTCCCAGGTACTATTCCAAGGTACAATTCCACAGGTGCCAATTATTCCCAGGTACAATTCCGCAGGTGCCAACTATTCCCAGGTACTATTCCCAGGTACAATTCCACAGGTGCCAACTATTCCCTGCTACTATTCCCAAGTACAATTCCACAGGCGCCGAATATTCCCAGGTACTATTCCCTGGTACAATTCCACAGGTGCCAACTATTCCCAGCTACAATACCACAGGTGCCAACAATTCCCAGGTACAATTCCACAGGTGCCAACTATTCCCCGGTACTATTCCCAGGTACAATTCCACAGTTGCCAACTATTCCCAGGTACAGTTCCACAGGTGCCATTTTTCCCCGGTACTATTCCCAGGTACAATTCCACAGTGCCAACTATTCCCAGGTACAATTCCACAGGTGCCAACTATTCCCAGGTACTATTCCAAGGTACAATTCCGCAGGTGCCAACTATTCCCAGGTACTATTCCCAGGTACAATTCCACAGGTGCCAACTATTCCCTGCTACTATTCCCAAGTACAATTCCACAGGCGCCGAATATTCCCAGGTACTATTCCCTGGTACAATTCCACAGGTGCCAACTATTCCCAGCTACAATACCACAGGTGCCAACAATTCCCAGGTACAATTCCACAGGTGCCAACTATTCCCCGGTACAGTTCCACAGGTGCCATTTTTCCCCAGTACTATTCCCAGGTACAATTCCACAGTTGCCAACTATTCCCAGGTACAATTCTACAGTGCCAACTATTCCCAGGTACAATTCCCAGGCACAATTCCACAGTTGTCAACTATTCCCTAGGATTCTCTTCTACAGGTACCACCCGACCATCCTCTGGAACAGTCCCACAGGTACTAATCTCCCTCAGGTACAGTCCTTGAGATACCAATTTCCCTCCGGTACAGACCTACAGGTACCAACTGCCCTCAGGTACAGACCTACAGGTACCAACTGCCCTCAGGCACAACCCCATTGGTATTAATTTCTCTCTGGTACAGACCTACAGGTACCAACTGCCCTCAGATACAGCCCCATTCATACCAACTGCCCCCAGGTACAGTCCCACAGGTATCAACTGCCCTCAGGTACATACCCAGAGGTACCAACTGCCCTCAAGCACAGTCCCAGAGGTACCAACCTCCCTCAGGTACAGTCCCAGAGGTACCAACTGCTCTTAGGTACAGTTCCACAGGTAACAATTGCCCTCAGGTACAGTCCCAATGGTACCAACTGTCCTCAGGTACTGTCCCACAGGCACCAACTGCCCTCAGGTACAGTCCTATAGGTACCAACCGCCCTCTCAGGTACAGTCCCAGAGGTACCAACTGTCCTCAGTACAGTCCCAGAGGTACCAGCTGTCCTCAGGTACAGTCCCAGAGGTACCAACTGTCCTCAGTACAGTCCCAGAGGTACCAGCTGTCCTCAGGTACAGTCCCATTGGTACCAACTGTCCTCCGGTACAGTCCCAGAGGTACCAGCTGTCCTCAGGTACAGTCCCAATGGTATCAACTGTCCTCAGGTACAGTCCCAGAGGTACCAGCTGTCCTCAGGTACAGTCCCAATGGTATCAACTGTCCTCAGGTACAGTCCCACAGGTACCAATTGCCCTCAGGTACAGTCCCAGAGGTACCAAGTGCCCTCAGGTCCAGTCCCAGAGGACCAACTGTCCTCAGGTACAGTCCCAGAGGTACCAGCTGTCCTCAGGTACAGTCCCAATGGTATCAACTGTCCTCAGGTACAGTCCCAGAGGTACCAACTGTCCTCAGGTACAGTCCCACAGGTACCAACTGCCCTCAGGTACAGTCGATTTTCCTGCTCCTTGGATGCTGCCTGACCTGCTGTGCTTTTCCAGCACCACTCTAAGGTTGACTCTAATCTCCAGCATCTGCAGTACCCACTTTTGCCTACAAGAGTCAGGATATCGTGTTGCTACTTTTAAGACTTTGGTTAGGCCATACTTAAAGTAATGCATTCAGTTCTAGTTGTCACATTACAGGAAGGATGTGGAGGCTTTGACAGGGTGCAGAAGAGGTTTACCAGATGATGTCTAGAATTAGCGGGTATGAACTATTAGGAGCGGCTAGTAAAACTGAGGTTATTTTCTTTGGAACAGCTGATGCTGAGGGGAGACTTGATAGATGTCTGTAACGTTATGAGATGCATGGACAGGGTTGACAGAATCTTTTTCGCAGATTGAAATGTTGAATAGTCGGGTGTTAGTGCAAAGGAGGTGCAAGGGGCACGTTATTATTAAGTTAGAGAGTGTTAGGAGTCTGGAGTGCACTGCCAGGGTTGGTGGTGAAGGCACATACCACAGGGGCATTTAAGAGACTTTTAGATAAGTCTGTAAATTTACATGGAATAGCGGGATATGGATTAAGGGCAGCCAGAAGGGATTAGTTTAATTTAGTGTCATGTTCAGCACAACATTATGGGCCATAGGGCCTGTTGCTGTGCTGTATTGTTCTAAGGGAAAGTTCTAAGTTATCTTTTTTTACATTTAAGTTCATGAGAATGGCAATGATGCATGGTGATAGTATAAACTTTTCACCTTATTTTATACTAACTACACATGACAATAAATGATTCAATTCATAAAAAGTATAGGTGAAGGGTTTAAGACATTTGACTCAGGAACCATTTATTCCTTTGGTGCAAAAGTTCAGTGTAAGATTTTAACTTCGTAATTTTCACTCATTCCTTGGTGTGATTCTATACAATTAATCAATTTGGCTCCACCAATACATCAATCCACTTTCTTAACCACAAGAACACCGACAGTCACCTGTTCAAAATGAGCCTTCGCACAAATGTTTGGTCTCAATTGCGCAAACACTGAGCCTAAGGTCAGGCAGAGCGGAAACAGCAATCAGCTCACACGTCAACAAGGAGTTGGGATGAATGGGAACAGGTAATAACTGGGGATTGTGAATAGTTTTCTGTCCTGCTCAGACCACAAATTTAACAAAAGGCGCCAGAACCTACTTAGAAATTTGAAGCCGGAGTTGTGTTTCCAATTAGAGCTTCTATTGCAGACTAACAGTTTAAGCCTGCAACACAGGGAAAACCAGCTGGAACATCAAAACAATGACAGGAAAGGTTATGATAGACTGCAATAAACAGTTGGAGAGATGGGTGAAATGCTACATTATACTTTAGGAAGAACACAGTTGCAAAGCAGCTCGAGATGCTAAAGAAAACCTGCCTATCATTGAGAACTAGATATTAAAGCAGTGGAGCAGCTCAGCAAACGTACCTTTTGTCTTGCCAGGGTGAAGCCCCACGTGCTGCTGTTGTGGCTACTTGAAAACATCAAGTACTCTTGAGGTGTCTGCAGGACTTTGTCTATTTCTGCTTGGAGGGATTGGTGTGGGGGGTTGGGGGGGGGGGTTTGGAGGGGCAGTGTCTCAGGATAAAGGTGATACACAGATCGTCATCCTGTATAAGAACAAGGGCAACCGCAGCAGCTGTGACTATTGAGTGTCATGAGAAAGAGGTGTCAGAATGCAGACCCTGGCTGGACACACCTGGAATCCAAGCATGGTTCCAGACTGAAAAATGTAGAATTGGCCTAGTTTTCACAGTCTAACAAAAGAATTTCCATGAATGAAGGCATTTGTCAGTCTCACTCTGTGAGCAGTGGCAGTTTACCCAATCTGCTGGGGAAAGTAAAGCTGCACATGATGTCACCTCTCCTAACAGCAGTATGATGGCTATGGTCAGCTACATTAGGGCAACACTAGAAACCTTTGAGATCCTCATTCGGGTCAAACAGGACTGTGATCTGGCACTGACACTCTCTGAAACAGTGTTCTCTTTGCAGTTGTCATATGCCTTCAGCTTGAACAGCAGGTTCTATTTACATATTTGGGACTTGGGTGTCCCGAGTTTGAGATTCTCTTGAGGCTAACATGGTGGTTCAGTTTGCAGTTAGGAAGGCAAATGCAATGGTAACGTTCATTTTGAGAAGGCAGAGATGTTCTGCTGAGGTTGTATAAGGCTCTGGTCAGACTGCATTCAGGTCACTGTGAGGAGTTTTGGGCCCCATATCTAAGGAAGGATGTGCTGGTCTTGTCATATGAGGAGCAGCACAGGCCCAGAGTCTGCAGCTTGATGGAGTTTAGAAGGACAAGGGGGATCTGACTGAGACTTACAGAATTCTGAGGGGCCTGGACAGGGTGGAGATGGAGAAGATGTTTTCACCAGTAGGAGAGACTAGGACGCGAGTGCAGACTCAGAGTGAAGGGACAACCTTTTAGAAATGAGACAAGGAGGAATTTCTTCAGCCACAGGATGGTTTATCTGTGAAACTCATTGCCATGGAAGGCTGTGCAGGCCAAGTCATTGAGTGTATTTAAGACAGAGATAGGTTCTTGATTAGTAAGGGGATCAAAAGTTATGGGGCGAAGGCAGGAGAATGGAAACCATTTCAGCCAGGATAGAATGGTGAAGCAGACTCGATGGGCCAAATGGCCTAATTCTGCTCTTATTTCTTACGGTCTTAACAGAATTGCGTGAAATCTATTCAGCCTTGCAAGGAGAGGCAGTGGTAAAATCACCGGGTACTCATAAAAAGCCCAAGGCTAAGGCTCTGGGAACATGGGTTTGAATCCTTCCACAGCAGATGGTTACATGTGAACTAATCATCTGTGACACCTCAGTTACTGAAGCAGTTCACATCTAAACGTAACAAGACCTGGGCAATATCCAGGCAATATCCAGGTTCGGGCTGATTAGAAAGAAACAATCATGTCAGGCAAAGACCATCTCCAAAAATCCACCATTGCCCTTCTTGACCTTCAAAGGCATCACCATCACCGAATTTCCCACTATGAACATTTTGAGGGTTACCATTAACTAGAAACAGGGCTAGATGAGCCACTTAAATACTGTGGCTACAACAACAGGTCAGAGACTTGGAATCTTGGAGCAAGTAACTTGTCTACTGACTTCCCAAAGCCTGTCCATTATTGACAAGGCACAAGGCAGGAGGTTTGATGGAATACTTCCCATTTAATTACAAGATGCACTGCAGAGATTCAACAAGGCTTGCAGATAGATAGAAATATCAGTTCCTGCAATTCACCATTCTCACTTGGGAACATGTTGTTGTTTCTTTGGTGTCACTGGGTCAAACTCTTGGAGCCCCCGTCCCTAAAGGCATCATGGGTGTCCCTACCATGGTTCAAGAATGCAGTTCATCACTGTCATGCCTCAGTCGGGTAATGTGCTGGAAATCAAGCCTCATTATTCCTGGAGTCATCACAAAAGTTACAGATTTGATCAAAGTATGCAAAATTCCCCAATTTAGCAGTCTTTAAAACCAAGGTGAAAACGAAGCATGGACCAGATTTCAGTACTTATAATGATTAGCAATTCTTGTTAAGTAAATGGATTCTAGCCACAGTAAGTAACTATGAACTGTTGAAACAAGTCTACTTGCTAAACTGTAGCTCCCTTATAAAACACCCCTTACACACACATGCAAGAAAAACAGTGGTGTTATGGGTGGAACGAAAAACTGGAAAGGCAATTCAATGGTCCCTATACACAGGATTCACTGAGAAGATCCTTTTGAGTTGCCTGGACTTACTGCTCCTCGATCTCTCATCTTGAGGTACTTACAGGCAAGCGAAAGAGGCACAAAGCAACTAATTCACAACTAATACAATCTCTGACTTATTGGTTAAAGCTACAGCCTACAGCAATGTGTGATGGAACATAAATGGGTTTTCTTTAGGCTATAGATACTTTTTTCCTGCAGAGATGACTACATCCCCGTGGGGCGGCATGGTGGCTCAGTGGTTAGCACTGTTGCCTCACAGCACCAGGGTCCTCGGTTCGATTCCAGCCTCAAACGACTGTGTGGAGTTTACACATTCTCCCTGTGTCTGCGTGGGTTTCCTCGGGTACTCTGGTTTCCTCCCACAGTCCAAAGATGTGTGGGTCAGGTGAATTGGCAGTGCTAAATTGCCCATAGTGTTATGTGCATTAGTCAGAGGGAAATGGGTTTGGGTGGGTTACACTTCAGAGGGTCGGTGTGCACTGGTTGGGCCGAAGGGCATGTTTCCATACCGTAGGAAATCTAATCTAATCCAAAAGCTTCTGGCTATCTTGTTCTCACCCACAAGCTGTGCACCCATCTGGGAGCCAATCACATAGCTGTTGGTAGGCAGAATACAGAAATAATATTCCAGAATAAAGGGAAGCAAGGGTTGATTGGAAAGGAGGAATTGAAGGAGATCAGTTTTAGTGAAAAGAAATGCTGGAAGAAATTAATGGGACTGAATGATAAATCTCTAGGGCCTGACAATCTACGTTCTAGGTTATTAAAGGAGGTGGCCCTGTAAATAATGGATGCACTGGTTGTCATTTTCCAAACTGTTGGCATAGTCCTTGCAGGTTGGAAGGTCGTAAATGTAACCCCACTATTTAAAAAAAGAGGTCCTGATGAAGGGCTCTGGCCCGAAACGTTGAATTTCCTGTTCCTTGGATGCTGCCTGACTTGCTGTGCTTTAACCAGCAACACATTTTCAAAACTGGGAATTGCAGACCAGTTGGCCTACGATCATTAGTAAGGAAATACTGGAGTGGATTAAGGAAAGGTAAAACAGAATACTTTGAAAATAACATTGAGTCAATTAACACTGAGTTACTGGAGAGAAACTGTGTTTGAGAAAGCTACTGAGTTCTTTGAGGACATGATTTGTAGAATAGATAAAGGAGGATTGGTGGATGTGGTGTATTTGGATTTTTAGAAAGTTTTTGATCAAGTTTTGTTTGCAAGCTCAAAGCACACAGGATTGGGGTAACATACTGGCATGGATTGAGAATTGGTCAGCAAACAGGAAGCAGAGAATGGGAATAAATGAGCTACTTTCATAGGAGGAGGTGATGATTAATGGTATACCACGGGAGTCACTGCTTGGGTCCTAGCTATTCACAATATATATCAATATTTTGGATAAAGAAATCAATCAGCTTACTGATGACACAACTAGGTGGGAATGAAAGTAGCGATGAAGATGTAAAATAACTTCAGGGTGACTTAAGGTAGGTTGAGTGAATGGACAAATACATGGCAGATGCAGTAATAACATGGTTAATTGTGTAGTTGTCCAATTTGGTAGGAGAAACAGAATGACAGAAAAACAGTACCGAACAGAGTATTATCTAACAGTGATAGATTGGGAGAGGTACATGTACAAATGCTCTTGTCAAAGAAAGCAAGCATGCACGTGTTACAAGAAGTCAGGAAGACAAATGGTATTTGGCCTTCATTCCAAGTGTTCAATATCAGTATCCCTTGACCAGAGTTTTCCTTATATTTACTGTGTAGCATGAGATTTCATTTAACAGCTATTACAGCAATAAATTAACTTTCCAATATTGCAGCAAATGAAAAGATAGGAAGAATTACAAAAACAGAAAGATCACGCTACCCATTGAATTAGCATCAACAACTTGTCTGGTGCCTTCCTACATCTCTAACATGTGCTGTTTTCAAAAATAAATATTGCTTCTTCAAAGAATGATAAAACTAACCCTCAGATTAAAGCAGGCAAGGGGACAAAGATCATTGACATCATGAGTGGCATAGGCTAAAAGGGTTTAGACAACTAATTGACACAACGCAGGTACCTGTCCCAAGAGATATGGTATAACAATATATCCTTGGGCAGAGGGAAATTCTCATCATGCAGGCCTTGTAGGCAGCAGTACTCATCAGGCAATTCCTAAAGAACAGTCCACACAGAGTAGATAGAAGATGGACCAGAAGTAGAGGAGAGGAAGATGCAGGAAGAGGTCCCTAACATAGAGTCATAGGGATCTTGACCGGACGGCTGAGTGCTGCCTCACTATTTTAATAAGACCAGAATGTTCTGTGCCAACACCTTGTTTGCTAGTCTGCAGTCTAACACTGATGAGCTGGTGAATTGAGCAGAGCAATGATAGATGGAATGTAATCCTGATAAGCGTGAAGTGATGCATTTTGGGCGGTCTAAGAAAGGGAGGATTATATACAATGAAAGGTAGGTCCCTAGGGAATACTGAGAAACAAAGGGATCAAGCCCAGAGATCCCTGAAGGTGTCTGCACAGGTTGACAGGGTGGTGAAGGTAGTGTATGGGTTGCTTGCCTTCATTGATGAAGGGCTTATGCCCGAAACGTCGAATTTCCTGTTCCTTGGATGCTGCCTGACCTGCTGCGCTTTTCCAGCAACACATTTTCAGTTCTGCTTGTCTTCATTAGTCAGGGCACAGAATTTGGAGCAGGGACATCTTGTTACTGATTTATAAAACATTGCTTAGGACACAGGTGAAATACTGTGTGCAGTTCTGGTCACCAGAGTATCGAAGTGATTAAACTGGAGGGTGCAGAGGAGATTCACCAAGATGTTGCCTGGGATGGAAAGTCTCACTTATGAGGAGAGAGTCAATACACTGGATTTGTTTTCTTCAGAGCAGAGGAGGCTGAGGGGGAATCTTACTGAGGTATACAAAACTATAAGAGGCAGAGGCAGAGTAGATTGTGAGAATATTTTTCTTATGCCCTCTACCATAAGTTTAAGGCAAGGAGGAAATGGGTTAGAGGTATCTGAGGAAACCTTTTCTCACCCAGAGAGTGGTAACAATATGGAACGTGCTGATAGATTGACTGATTTATTGTTGTCACATATGGAGGGACAAGTATTGTTTTATGTGCTATATATGCAGACCATACCAGATGGGATAGCAGAACAGAGTGCAGAATACAGTGTTACAGCCTCAGAGAAGGGGCAGAGAGAGAGAGAGATCAGAATGAACATTTGAACATTTGTTCAAAAGTCTGACAGTGGTGGGGAAGAAGCTGTTATGTGTGTTCAAACTTTTATATCTTCTGTCCAATGGAAGAGAGTATAGCTGGGGTAGGAGGGAGTAGCATGAAGTACAGATTAAGTCAGTGGAAGGGAGGCTGGTTTGCGTGACGGACTGTGATGGGTTCATAACTGTCTGAAGTTCCATGCAGTCTTGGGAACAGCAATTGCCATATCACGCTGTGAGGCATCCAGAGAGGATGCTTTCTACGCTACATCTACAAAATTTGCTAAGAGTCCTTGCAGACATGCCGAATGTCCTTAGTCTCCTGAGGAAGTAGAGAAGTTGTGCTGTCTTGACCATCACGTTGATGTAGGTGGACCAGAGGTTGGTGGAGGCAGGCACTCTTGCAACATTTAAGAAACATCTGGATGATTACTTAAAATGCCAGGGCATCATAGGCTATGAGCCAAGTGCAGGAGTATGAGATTTGAGTAGTTCCTGCTCCAGCCTCAACTCGCTTCTGGGACTCGGCCAGTGCGCTCTCTGGGATGGGAGTGTGAGCACGACAAGCAGGGACTGGCTGAGGGGGATGGGTCCTGGGAGACAAGGCGCAAGCTGGAGCCAGGTGAGGGGAGCCAGTGTGGCCTCATGTTCTGCAGCCCAGTGGGCACAAACTCAGTGAAAAAGGATTTCAGCTTGAGTACTTGAAGATACTTTTTAATTCTCACTCTCAACATTTTAAACACTGTGTTCTCATGCTAGTTCAAGTGTTGTTACAGAATTGAAATTGTAGAAAAAAAATAAAGTATCTGTACCTAGGTACCCTGTACCTAAGATGGCACCAAGAAGCGAAATTACAAACTTCTACTGCACTCATTCGAGCGCACATAATAATAAAGGCGATTCTACTACTCTACTTCAATGTGTGTTGGCTGGCACAGACAGAGTGGGCCGAAAGACCTGTTTCTATGCTGTATTACTAACAGTGACCATTCCCAATTGTCATGATTAATTAGATTAAAAAATGTAAACAATAATACATCAACTGTCGGACGCTGAGGGGTGATCGTTTGGAGTTTTATAAAATCATGAGGGGCATAGATAAGATACATTCCTGGGGTGGGGAAGTCCAGAGCTAGAAAGCACAAGTTTATGGTGAGAGGGGAAAGTTATAAAAGGGGTGTGAGGGGCAACGTTTTCACACGTGGACTGGTGTGTGTATGGAATGAGCTACCAGAGGAAGTGACCCTAGAACTCTGTGGGAAGCTAGAGAAGTGATTGCTGGGCCTCTTGCTGAGATATTTGTATCATCAATAGTCACAGATGAGGTGCCAGAAGACTGGAGGTTGGCTAACATGGTGCCACTGTTTAAGAAGGGTGGTAAGGTCAAGCCAGGGAACTATAGACCATTGAGCCTGACCTCGGTCTTGGGCAAGTTGTTGGAGGGAATTCTGAGGGACAGGATGTATATGTATTTGGAAAGGCAATAACTGATTAGGGAAAGTCAACATGGTTTTGTGCGTGGGAAATCATGTCTCACAAACTTGATAGAGTTTTTTGAGGAAGTAACAAAGAGGATTGATGATGGCAGAGCAGTAGATGTGATCTATATGAACTTCAATAAGGCGTTCGACAAAGTTCCCCATGGGAGACTGATTAGCAAGCTTAGATCTCACGGAATACAGGGAGAACTAGCCATTTAGATACAGAACTGGCTCAAAGGTAGAAGACAGAGAATGGTGGTGGAGGGTTGTTTTTCAAACTGGAAGCCACAAGGATCGGTGCTAGATTCTCTACTTTTTGTCATTTACATAAATAATTTGGATGCGAGCATAAGAGGTACAGTTAGTAAGTTTGCAGATGACACCAAAATTGGAGGTGTAGTGGACAGCGAAGAGGGTTATCTCAGATTACAACAGGATCTGGACCAGATGGGCCAATGGGCTGAGAAGCGGCAGATGGAGTTTAATTCAGATAAATGCGAGGTGCTGCATTTTGGGAAAGCAAATCTTAGCAGAACTTATACACTTAATGGTAAGGTCCTAGGGAGTGTTGCTGAACAAAGAGACCTTGGAGTGCAGGTAGATAGGATAGTGAAGAAGGTGTTTGGTATGCTTTCCTTTATTGGTCAGAGTATTGAGGTGGGAGGTCATGTTGCGATTGTACAGGACATTGGTTAGGCCACTGTTGGAATATTGCATGCAATTCTGGTCTCCTTCTATCGGAAAGATGTTGTGAAATTTGAAAGGGTTCAGAAAAGATTTACAAAGATGTTGCCAGGGTTGGAGGATTTGAGCTATAGGGAGAGGCTGAACAGGCTGGGGCTGTTTTCCCTGGAGCATCGGAGGCTGAGGGGTGACCTTCTAGAGGTTTACAAAATTATGAGGGGCATGGATAGGGTAAATAGGCAAAGTCTTTTCCCTGGAGTCGGGGAGTCCAGAACTAGAGGGCATAGGTTTAGGGTGAGAGGGGAAAGATATAAGAGAGACCTACAGGGCAACCTTTTCACACAGAGGGTGGTACAGGTATGGAATGAGCTGCCACAGGAAGTGGTGGAGGCTGGTACAATTGTAACATTTCAGAGGCATTTGGATGGGTATATGAATAGGAAGGGTTTGGAGGGATATGGGTCAGTGCTGGCAGGTGGGACTAGATTGGGTTGAGACATCTGGTCGGCATGGATTGAAGGGTCTTTTCCATGACTCTATGGTGGAGGCTGGTACACTTGCAGCATTTAAAAAGCATCTGATGGAAACATGAATAGGAAAGGTTTAAAGGGATATGGGTCGGGTGCTGGTAATTGGGACTAGATTGGGTTGGGATATCTGGTCGGCATGGATGGGTTGGATGGAAGGGTCTGTTTCCATGCTGTACATTTCTATGACTCTGACTCTAGTGTTTCCTAACGAACTCAATAAATTATCCGCAAACTGTCATTGGCAGATAGGATCAAGGAAAATCCTAAAGCTTTTTATAGGTATATCAAGAATAAAAGAACGACTAGAGAAAGATTAGGGCCAATCAAAGATAGTAGTGGGAAGTTGAGCATGGGGTCCAAGGAGATGGAGGAAGTGGTAAATGAATATTTCTCATCAGTGTTCACACTGGAAAAAGACAATGCTGTCGAGGAGAATTCTGAGATACAGGCTACTAGACTAGATGTGATTGAGGTTTGCAAGGAGGAGTTGTTAGAAATTCTGGAGAGTGTGAAAATAGATAAGTCCCCTGGGCCAGATGGGATTTATCCTAGGATTTCCTGGGAAACCAGGGAAGCGATTGCAGGGCCTTTGGCTTTGATCGTTATGTCATCATTGTCAACAGGAATACTGCCAAAAGACTGGAAGATAGCAAATGTTGTCCCCTTGTTCAAGAAGGGGAGTAGAGACAACCCTGGTAATTATAGGCCAGTGAGCCTTACTTCAGTTGTGGGTAAAGTATTGGAAAAGGGTATAAGAGATAGGATTTATCATTATCTAGAAAGGAATAAGTTGATGAGGGATAGTCCACACCTAAGGGTAGGTTGTGCCTCACAAACCTTGTTGAGTCCTTTGAGAAGGTGACCAAACTGGCGGATGATGGCAAAGTGGTTAATGTGGTGTATATGGATTTTAGTAAGGCGTCTGATAAGATTCCCCATGGTAGGCTTTTGCACAAAATATGGAGGTATGGGATTGAGGGTGATTTAGCGTTTTGGATCATAAATTGGCTAGCTGAAAGACAGAGTGTGGTAGTTGATGGGAAATGCTCATCCTGGAGTTCAGTTGCTAGTGGGGTACTGCAAGGATCACTGTTGTTTGTCATTTTTATAAACGACTTGGATGAGGGCATAGAAGGATGGGTTAGTAAATCTGTGCATGACACGAAGGTAGATGGAGTAATGGATAGTGCTGAAAAATGTTGCAGGTTTCAGAGGGACAAAGGTAAACTGCAGAGGTGGGCTGAGGGGTGGCAAATGGAATTTAATGCGGAAAAGTGTGTGGTGATTCACTTCGGAAGGAGTGACAGGAATAAAGAGTATTGGACTAATGGTAAGATTCTTGGTAGTGTAAAAGAGCAGAGATCTCAGTGTCCATGTACATAGATCCCTGAAAGTTGCCACCCAGGTTGATAGGGTTGTTAAGAAAGCATATGGTGTATTGGCTTTTACTGATAGAGGGATCGAGTTTCTGAGTCACAAGGTCATGCTGCAGCCGTACAAAATTCTGGTGTGGCTGCACCTGGCGCATTGCATATAGTTCTGGTCACCACATTATAAGAAGAATGTGGAAGTTTTGGAAAGGGTTCAGAGGAGATTTACCAGGATGTTGCCTGGTATGGAGGGAAGGTCTTACGAGGAAAGGCTGAGGGAACTGAGGCAGTTTTTGTTAGAGAGAAGAATTTTAGATTAGACTTACAGTGTGGAAACAGGCCCTTCGGCCCAACAAGTCCACACCGACCCGCCGAAGCGAAACCCACCCATACCCCTACATTACCCCTTACCTAACACTACGGGCAATTTAGCATGGCCAATTCACCTGACCCGCACATCTTTGGACTGTGGGAGGAAACCGGAGCACCCGGAGGAAACCCACGCAGACACGGGGAGAACGTGCAAACTCCACACAGTCAGTCGCCTGAGTCGGGAATGTTGAGAGGTGACTTAATCGGGGCATACAAGATAATCAGAGGGTTAGATAGGATAGACAGTGAAAGCCTTTTTCCTCGGATGGTAATGGCTAGCACGAGGGGACGGAGCTTTAAATTGAGGGGTGATAAGATGTAGGATAAATGTCAGAGGTAGTTTCTTTACTCAGAGAGTAGTAGGGGCGTGGAACGCATTACCTGCAACAGTAGTAGACTCGCCAACTTTAAGGGCATTTAAATGGTCATTGGATAAACATTTAGATGAAAATGGAATAATGTAGGATAGATGGGCTTCAGACTGGTTCTACAGGTCAGCACAGCATCGAGGGCCCAAGGACCTGTACTATGCTGCAATGTTCCATGTTCTACATGCTCTTTGTTAAATTACTTACAAATCATCAACTGCCTATATTAGGAAACTATGATTGCGAACCCCTAAAACCAACAGAGGTTTTAAGTAAAAAATGAGGTCTGCAGATGCTGGAGATCACAGCTGCAAATGTGTTGCTGGTCAAAGCACAGCAGGTTAGGCAGCATCTCAGGAATAGAGAATTCGACGTTTCGAGCATAAGCCCTTCATCAGGAATAAGAGAGAGAGCCAAGCAGGCTAAGATAAAAGGTAGGGAGGAGGGACTAGGGGGAGGGGCGATGGAGGTGGGATAGGTGGAAGGAGGTCAAGGTGAGGGTGATAGGCCGGAGTGGGGTGGGGGCGGAGAGGTCAGGAAGAGGATTGCAGGTTAGGAGGGCGGTGCTGAGTTGAGGGAACCGACTGAGACAAGGTGGGGGGAGGGGAAATGAGGAAACTGGAGAAATCTGAATTCATACCTTGTGGTTGGAGGGTTCCCAGGCGGAAGATGAGGCGCTCCTCCTCCAGCCGTCGTGTTGTTGTGTTCTGCCGGTGGAGGAGTCCAAGGACCTGCATGTCCTCGGTGGAGTGGGAGGGAGAGTTAAAGTGTTGAGCCACGGGGTGATTGGGTTGGTTGGTTTGGGCGGCCCGGAGGTGTTCTCTGAAGCGTTCCGCAAGTAAGCGGCCTGTCTCACCAATATAGAGGAGGCCACATTGGGTGCAGCGGATGCAATAGATGATGTGTGTGGAGGTACAGGTGAACTTGTGGCGGATATGGAAGGATCCCTTGGGGCCTTGGAGGGAAGTGAGTGTGGAGGTGTGGGTGCAAGTTTTACATTTCCTGCGGTTGCAGGGGAAGGTGCCGGGGGTGGAGGTTGGGTTGGTGGGGGGTGTGGATCTGACGAGGGAGTCACGAAGGGAGTGGTCCTTGCGGAACGTTGATAGGGGAGGGGAGGGAAATATATCCTTGGTGGTGGGGTCCGTTTGGAGGTGGCGGAAATGGCGGCGGATGATACGTTGTATGCGGAGGTTGGTGGGGTGGTAGGTGAGAACCAGTGGGGTTCTGTCTTGGTGGCGGTTGGAGGAGCGGGGCTCAAGGGCGGAGGAGCGGGAAGTGGAGGAGATGCGGTGGAGGGCATCGTCGATCACGTCTGGGGGGAATCTGCGGTCCTTGAAGAAGGAGGCCATCTGGGCTGTGCGGTGTTGGAATTGGTCCTCCTGGGAGCAGATGCGGCGGAGACGAAGGAATTGGGAATATGGGATGGCGTTTTTACAGGGGGCAGGGTGGGAGGAGGTGTAGTCCAGGTAGCTGTGGGAGTCAGTCGGTTTATAATAGATGTCTGTGTTGAGTCGGTCGCCCGAGATAGAAATGGAAAGGTCTAGGAAGGGGAGGGAGGAGTCTGAGACAGTCCAGGTGAATTTCAGGTCGGGATGGAAGGTGTTAGTAAAGTTGATGAACTGTTCAACCTCCTCGTGGGAGCACGAGGCAGCGCCGATACAGTCATCGATGTAGCGGAGGAAAAGGTGGGGGGTGGTGCCAGTGTAGTTGCGGAAGATGGACTGTTCCACATATCCTACGAAGAGGCAGGCATAGCTGGGGCCCATGCGGGTGCCCATGGCAACTCCTTTAGTTTGGAGGAAGTGGGAGGATTGAAAAGAGAAGTTATTCAGGGTGAGGACCAGTTCAGTCAGTTTTAAGTACAGAGGTTTTAAGTACAGGAACAAGGAGGTCTTACTGCAGTTACAGTGAGGGTCCTTGGTGAGACCACATCTGGAGTTGTGGGTGTAGTTTTGGTCTCCTAACTACGAAAAAGCTACGAAACTCCCGCACATGGAGGGAGTGCAGCAAAGGTTTACCAGATAGATTCCTTGAATGGCTGGTTTATGGTATGGGGAGAAATTGGGCTGATTAGGACTGTATTCACTGGTGTTTTGAAGAATGAGGAGGATCTCATTGAAATATATAAAATTCTGACAGGGCTGCACAGACCAGACTCAGGGATGATGCTTCCTCTTTGTGAGACACCCAGGACAAGCAGTCATGGTCTCAGGACATGGTGTAGGACATTTCAGATGTGAATTTGTTTATGCAGTGAGTTTTTAAGATTTGACTGACCATCTGGAAGGGAAACTAATAAAATATCAGCAGTCAAAATGGAACCAAATATATACTTGAATAAAGAAACGTATACAGGGCTGCCCTAGGTGGCAGTGGAACTAACTGGGTAGCTCTTTGAAGGCACTAGAAAGGCACATTGGTTGAATAGCCTTCTTCTGTGCAATTATAATTCTCATTATAATTGCATGCACATCATGAGTGGTACACTTTGGCTATGTAATGGAACTCAGTGGGGTTAGTCACGCAAATCTCACCTCAAAGAAATGATAGATTTTTCTAAAGATTACACTTCGACTGACATAGCAAAGAATCTGACGCCAGTAGCTTCTCGTTTGTATCATCATATACGACAAGCCCACAATGTGATAGTCACATGGTAAAAATACCAATGGAAATGTTAAATTACATCACAATGACCAAGTGACATCATCTATTTTCTCCTTAGCTTGCTCTGGAGAGGACAGATTTCAATAAAACATACACATGCTGTTAAATTCCCAGTACTTCCTTCCTTCCTTGTTTGCAATTCAGAGGCTGGCATTGCACGGAGGTCAGGATTACAGCTTGCTTCCCTGATTATGTGGAATTACTACACACTTGACCTTTTAGCAATGGGAAAAACTAACAAACTATCATTGTCGGTGTTGATGTACAAGTTTTGATTTGATTTGATTCATTATTGTCACGTACCAGTGAAAAGTTTTGTGTGCACTGTAGGCAGATCAGACCTTACAAAAAGTGTCAATGTAATAGAACAAAACAAAGAATACAATGTTAACGGCTGCAGAGAAAGTGCACAAAGAGCAAGATGAACATCTATATTTAAAAATCTGAGACGTCTATTCAGAAGTCTAATAACAGTGGGGAAGAAGCTGTTCTTGAATCTGTTGGAACATGTGTTTAAGCTTTTGTATCATTTGCCCGATGGAAGAGGGTGGACAAGATTAATGTAACGTCGGTCACAGTTTATAGTCAAGATATATTTTTGTTCATTGCACAGTGATCACAGAGAAGAAGCCCAGACTAGTTGAGTGCTAGATAAGTTATTTTCTCAAAACAGGAATGTTCCTCCTGGACCTATAAAGAGAAATCACAGTTGCTGTTCTCCTTCCTGGTGATTGCAACCGCCTTACCTACACTTACCTTACTGTCAACTATGGACTGGGGCCAAATGTTTCTGATTACTCTCGTCAGAATGTATACCTCCCCATTTACAAAGTATGAGAGTAACAGAAATATGTCAAGAGACGATTTAGTAATTTTATAATTTTATCAATTTAAATTAGCAAGTAACACATTGAAGTGAATAAGTTAACTGTTAGGCCAAACAACTATCAAAAGATATAATGCAAATCCAATAGAATCCAATTAGATATTCTTCAACAGTTATGAATAACATCTAAGAATAGAAAATCCATCAACATCAGTTTTACCTTAAGGCCCCAGATAAGTAAGATATTTCTCCCAGTGTGAAGAAAGTACCTTTTAAGAGATTGCGTGACACAAGTACTAGGTGGTGCCTTTCGCATACAGGGGAGAATGTAATTATCGGCCCCAGATGCTCAACAGCAGCATCATCAATGAATCCCCCAGTATCAAAATCCTGAGGGCTATCATAAACTAGAAACTGAACTGACCAGCCATAGAAATACTGTGGCTACACTAGTTGGTCAGAGACTAGAATTCTGTGGCAAGGATATCACTTTCTGTCTCCTTAATCCGTGTCCATCATTCAAAAGGTACATCAGGAGGGTGACGGAATACTCTCCACCTGTCTGGATGGGTGCAGTTCCAACTCCAGAAGCTTGACACCATCCAGGAAAAAAACAGCCTGCTTGATTGACATCACAGCCACTCCCTTCAACATTCACTCTACCACGAATGCACAGGGGCAGCAGTGTGCACCATTTACAAGGTTCCATAGCTCCGTGGAACCTTTGACACTCTCTACCACCAAAGGACAAAGGCAGCAGATGCATGGGAACGCACCATCCTGACTGAGAAATGTATCACCATTTCTTCACGATCACTGGGTCAAATCCTCATTTCTAACAGCACAAGGCTTGCAGCGATTCAAGAAGGCAACTCACTATTACCTCCTTCAGTTCAATTAGGAATGGGCAATAAATACCACCTTAGCCAGCGATGCCTACATCCCGTGAAAGAATAAAAAAAGTTAATAACAAAGTTAAGTCTCATGAGATTGGAAGTAATATACGGGTATTGATTGAGAATTGATTAATGGTACAAAACAGAGAATAAGTAGGTTGGCAGACTAGCCACTAGAATCAGTGTTTGGGTCCCGGCTGTGAAAATCTACAATCAATGATTTGGATATGGTAGGTAAATTGTAATGTTTCCAAACTCACAAGTGGGAATAGGAAGAGTAGGCCATTCAGAACATCAAAGCTGTTCTGCTATTTAATTATATTATAGCCGAACTCCACACACGTCTTTGGCCCATATCCCTTAATGCCTTTAGATTCTTAGGATGCTGAATAAAAATTTATCAATCTCAGATTTAAAATTAACAATTGATCAAGCATCAACTGCATTGGTGGAAGGGCTACCACCATCCTTTGTGTTTGGAAATGCTTCCTTGCGTCTCTCCTGAATGGTCTGGCCTTCATTTTTAGACTATGTCCCCGAGTCCTACAATCCCCAAGTAGAGGTGTCAAAGAAATTTAGACAGGTTAAGTGAATGGGAGAAAGTGAGGTCTGCAGATGCTGGGGTCAGAGGTGAGAGTGTGTTGCTGGAAAGGCACATCAGGTCAGGCAGCATCCGAGGAGTAGGAAATTCATGATGAAGGGCTCTGGCCCAAAATGTCGAAACTCCTGCTCCTCAGATGCTGCTGGGTAAGTGAATGGGCAACAACCATGATTGTGTTAGTACCGGATTCTAGTCAGGTGCAGATCAACCACTCCATCCACCTCTTTTTTTTATCCCCTTGTTTATAATTGTCTATCTGTGTGTTCAAGGGAAAGTTTATAACAGGTTTAGGCTTTTAATTTGTAGAGTTTACTTTATTTAATTGACTTGTTTATCTGTAGCTAGGATCTAATAAGACTGTAATAAATAAGATTCTTGATAAGTAAAGAAACCTGGTCTATGCTTTCGAATAATCTGGACCTAAAACTCCGGTAATTTGAGGATTTCGCATGTTTCTTTTGAAATCTTTTACTCACTTATTCCTAGAGTTGGCTCAAAATTTAGCAAACGAGTGATTGAGTTCTGACAACACACAGAAATGCTTTCACTGTTGCTGCTATGGCAATGATATTGCAAATTACCATTAATCTATTTAGAAAATTTGTGTTCATTATTTCTGTCTCTATTGATCACATCATAATTGTACTGTGAGTCTACCTACACTAAGTGGACCGCAGCAGTTTAAGAAGGCTGCTCCTCACCATTTTCTCATGGGCAACTAGGGATGGACAAATAACGCTGCCCGAGCGACACCTACATCCCATGAGGGAATAAAAGAAAATAGAAGGAACATCCACACCCACACCTTCTTGCACACAACCACATAGATTAGGAATAGAGGTATGCCTTGCATTCATTGGGGAATGTGTTTGAGAACCAGGCTCTCAAACCAGAGGCTAGGGTCAAGGTTTATTGGGTTGCAGTGATCTCTACATTCCTACATACTTCAGAGACTTGGACAAACTACAGCTTGTATTTCAATAGTGCAAAAATATCCACCAGCAGTGCCTTTCAAAAATCCTCTAAATTCAGTGCAGAGAAGGATTTTGTGCCCTTGTTCAAGAAGGGCAGTAGAGATGACCCAGGTTATTATAGAGCAGTGAGCCTTATGCCTGTTGTAGGAAAAGTTTTGGAAAGGTTCATAAGAGATAGCATTTATAATCATCTAGCAAGCAATATTTTGATTTCAGTTAGTCAATATAGTTTTGTCAAGGGCAGGTTGTGTCTCCCAAACCTCTGAGTTTTTTTGAGAAGGTGACCAAGTATGTGAATGAGGGTAGGGCAGTTGATGTGGTATACATGGACTTCAATAAGGCCTTTGATAAGGTTCCACATGGTAGGCTGTTGGAGAAAATGCAGAGGCATGGGATTGAGGGTGATGTAGCAGTTTCCTTTATTCATTCATGGGATGAGGGCATCATTGGCGAGACAACATTTATTATGCAAAAGTAGTACTGTAGATGCTGGAGATCAGAGTCAAGATTAGAGTGGTGCTGGAAAAGCACAGCAGGTCAGGCAGTATCCCAGGAGGAGGAAAATCGACGTTTCGGGCAAATGCCCTTCATCAGGCTTTTGCCCGAAACATCGATTTTCCTGCTCCTCGGATGCTGCCTGTCCTGCTGTGCTTTTCCAGCACCACTCTAATCTAGACAGCATTTATTGCCCATCCTTAATTGCCCAGAGGGCAGTTAAGAGTCAACCACATTGTTGAGAGTCAAGAGTTAAGAGTCAACCACATTGCTCATGCAGACCAGACCAGGTAATGATGGCAGATATCCTTCCCTGAAAGGCATTAGTGAACCAGATAGGTTGTTGTGAAATTTGAGAGGGTTCAAAAAAGATTTACAAGGATGTTGCCAGGGTTGGCGGGTTTGAGCATTAGGGAAGAGCTGAATAGGCTGGGGCTGTTTTCACTGGTGTATCAAAGATTGAGTGATGACCTTATAGAGGTTTATAAAATCATGAGGGGCATGGATAGGATAAATGGGATGGGGGAGTCCAAAACTAGAGGGCATAGGTTAAAGTGAGAGGGGAAAGATATAAAAGAGACCTCAGGGGCAACTTTTTCATACAGAGGGTGGTGTGTGTATGGAATGGCAGAGGAAGTGGTGGAGGCTGGTACAATTGCAACATTTAAAAGGCATTTGGATTGGGTATATGAATAGGAAGGGTTTGGAGGGATATGGGCTAGGTGCTGGCAGGTGGGATTAGATTAGTGTGGGATATCTGGTTGGCATGGATGAGTTGGACCGAAGGGTCTGTTTTCGTGCTGTACATCTCTATGACTCTATGACTATGACATGGATAGGATACAAGGTCTTTTCTCAGGCGCTGAGAGATAAATGGGAGGAATAGGGTACGGCTGAGTTGGGGGGGGGCGGGGGGAGGAAGGTAGATTGGAAGGTGATAAGTAGATGCAAGTGGAGGGTGATAGTGATAGGTCAGAGCAGAGAGTGGAAAGGAAGGAAGATGGACAAGTGGGACAGTCAAGAGGGGGTGGTGCCGAGTTTGAGGTTGGATCTGGGATGAGGTGTGGGGAGGGGTGATGAGGAAACTGGTGAAGTCGAGCTTGATGAGATGTGGTTGGAGGGTCCGAAAGTATAAGATGAGGCATTTCTCCTCCAGGTGTCGGGTGGCTTGGATTTGGTGAGAGGGGGCCCAGGAATTGCATGTCCTTGGGAGAGTGAAAAGGGATGTTGAACTGCTTGGCCACACGGCAGTGGGGTTGGTTCGTGTGTGTGTTCCAGGGATGTTCTCTGAAATGTTCTGCGAGTTGGCATCTTGTCTCCCCAATGTAGAGGAGACCACATCGAGAGCAACGAAAGAGTAGATTAGGTGTTCAGAGGTGCAGGAAAACCTCTGCTAAATGTGGAAGGATCCTTTGGGGCCTTGGATGGAGGTGAGGGGGGACGTGCAGGTATTACACCTCGTGCTGCAACAAGGGAAGGTGCCTGGGGTGGAGGATGGGTTGATGGGAGGCATGGACCTAACAAGGGACTTACGGAGGGAATGGTCTCTGTGGAAGGCTGATAGGGGTGGGGAGGGAAAATATACCACTAGTGGTGGGGTCTGACTGTAGGAGGTGGAAATGATGGAGGTTGATGCATTGTATCCGAAGATTGGTGGGATGGAAGGTGGGGATCAGAGGGATTCTAACCTTGTTGTGGTTGGAGGGGTGAGGTTCAAAGGCGAAGGTGCGGGAAGTGGAGGTAATGTGCTGGAGGGCATTGTTAATAATGTAGAAAAGGAGAAAGCGGTCTTTTCTTGATGGTAGCGGAGTCCAAAACTAAAGGCTTAAAGTGAACGAGGAAAGATTTAAAATGGACCGAAGGGGCAGCTTTTTCACACAGAGGGTGGAGCGTGTATGGAATGAACTGCCAGAGGAAGTGGTAGAGGCTGGTACAACTACAACATTTAAAAGGCATCTGGATGGGTGTATGATTAGGAAGGGTTTGGAGGGATATGGGCCAAAAGCTGGCAAATGGGACTAGATTAGGTTAGGAAATCTGGTTGGCATGGATGAGTTGGGCCAAAGGTTCCATTTCTATGCTGTACAGCTCAATGACTCTATGACTCTAATGTTTCAGTGTGAGCAAAATTCTTTACAGTTGGCTGTTGCTCTGTCTAAAGCTCATGTTGAGACAGCTTGGAACTCAGAACAGTTGTGACCTCCCATTCACATGAACAAAATGTGTCATTTTAATAAGGAAGGAAGTGGAAGTTAGTTTTAAATTACTACAGAATAAATCTAAATGAAACCTCAACTCCAGTCAGTTAACTTAAACTGATTAAACACAATACAGTAGCTAAAGGTGATTCATTTGTCACAGCTATTTTTAGACAGCTAAACACAGATGGGCATAGTTTCTTTCTCAAAGTAGTTAGGTATAATTTCTTTAAAAACAGACTTTGAAATAATTCATGCTGGGAGTCTTGTCCTGGCAGGGGTACTGCTCACTTATGAGCTTGGCCAGCTGAACAATTGATAAGCAAATAGAACATCGATAATTTGATGTTACCAAACACACCACGAGCCATTAGACTCCAATCAATCATTCACACAGTCATATAGTCATAGAGATGAACAACACGGAAACAGACCCCTCAGTCCAACTCATCCATGCCGACCACGTATCCCAATCTAATCTACTCGCACTTGCCAACACCCGGCCCATACCCTCCAAACCCTTCTTGTTCATATACACATCTAAATGCCTTTTAAATGTAATTGTACCAGCCTCCACCACGTCCTCTGTCAGCTCATTCCATACACGTACCACCCTCTGAGTGAAAATGTTGCCCCTAAGGTCCCTTTCATACCTTTCTCTTCTGACCCTAAACCTATGCCTTCTAGTTCTGCACACCCCCTCCCCGGGAAAATACTGCCTATTTACCCTATCTGGGTGCCTCTTTTTTTTAAAAACCTCTCTAAGGTCACCCCTCAGCCTCTTTTCATGCAAAGGGTGGAGCGTGTATGGAATGAGCTGCCAAAGGATGTGGTAGCTCCAGGGAAAACAGCCTCTCCCTATAGCTCAAATCCTCAACCCTGGCAACATCCTTCCTTCATTCTCTCAGTGGGAGGAGCGTCAGTGAGGACTAAGGGCATGACAGGAAGTTTTTCAGTAGTCTCGTTGGGAATTTAGAATAGGGGGAATGGAGGTTAGGGCAGTAGAGTGCTCCCCCTGCAGAATGTGGGAGGTAAGGGTCACCACTAGTGTCCCTGCCTACTGCATCTGTGGGAAGTGCACCCAACTCCAGTTCCTCAAAAACCATGTTAGGGAACTGGAGCTGGAGCTGGATGAAGTTCGGATCATTCAGGATGCGGAGGGGGTTATTGAAAGGAATTACAGGGATACCGTCAGGGGATGGAAAGGGAACCAGCAGGCGGTGCAATGATCCCCTGTGGTCATTCCCCTCAACAACAAGTATACCATTTTGGATACTGTTGGGGGGATGACTAACCAGGGGTAAGCAATGAGGCACAAGTCTCTGGCACAGAGTCTGTCCCTGTTGCTCAGACAGGAAGGAAGAACAGGAACAGAACATTACTCATTAGGGACTCCATAGTTAGGGGGACAGATAGGAGGTTCTGTGGGGACGAGAGACTCACGGTTGGTGTGGTGCCTCCCAGGTGCCAGGGTCCATGGTGTCTCTGATTGTGTTTTTGAGATCCTTGAGCGGGAGGGGGAGCAGCCCCAAGTTGTGGTCCACATAGGCACCACCAACATAGGTAGGAAGAGAGATGGGGATTGAAGGCAGACATTCAGGGAGCTAGGGTGGAAGCTTAGAGCTAGAACAAACAGAATTGTAATCTCTCGGTTATTGCCCATGCCATGTGCTTGCAAGGTGAGGAATAGGGAGAGAGAGGAGTTGAACCCGTGGCTACAGAGATGGTGCAGGAGGGAAGGTTTTGGAATTTTGGATAACTGGGGCTCTACAAACAGGATGGTCTACACCTGAAGCAGAGGGGTACCAATATCCTGGATAGGGGAAGGAGGCATTCGATATTGCTCTTCAGGAGGGTATCAACTAATTCAACAGGGGGATAGGAACCTGAATTGTAGCTCCAGTGTCCAGGAGGTTGAGAGTAGTGAGGTCGTGAATAAGGTTTCAAGGTCGCAGGAGTGTACCAGCAAGCAAGAAATTGGTTTGCAGTGTGTCTACTTCAACTCCAGGAGCATCCAGAATAAGGTGAGTGAACTTTCAGCATGGGTTGGTACCTGGGATTTTGATTTTATGGCCATTTTGGAGACATAGAGCAGGGACAGGAATGGTTGTTGCAGGTTCTGGCATTTTGATGTTTTAGTAAGAACAGGGAAGGTGTAAAAGAGAGGGAGGCTTGGCATTGTTAGTCAAGGACAGGATTACGGTGGCAGAAAGGATGTTTGAGGACTTGTCTACTGAGGTAGTATGGGCTGAGGTTAGAAACAGAAAAGGAGAAGTCATCCTGTTGGAAGTTCTCTATAGGCCTCCAAATAGTTCCAGAGATTTAGAGCAAAGGGATTGCGAAGATGATTCTCGATAGGAATGAGAGTGACAGGGTATTTGTCATGGGGGACTTTAACTTTCCAAATATTGACTGAATAAAAAGTGACCCATCTAAAGTACTTGAACTATAGTATTCCCAATGCGTTCAGGAGAGTTTCCTGATACAGTATATAGACAGGCCCAACAAGGGGCAAGGCCACATTGGATTTGGTACTGGGTAATGAACCCGGCCAGGTGTTAAGATTTGGAGGTGGATGAGCACTTTGGTGATAGTGACCACAATTCGATTATGTTTAGTGATGGAAAGGGATAGGTATATACCACAGTGCAAGAGTTATAGCTGGGGGAAAGGCAACTATGATGCGATTAGGCAAGATTCAGGATACATAGGATCGGGAAGGAAACTGCAGGGGATGGGCACAACTGAAATGCGGAGCTTATGCAAGGACCAGCTACTGCAGGTCCTTGATAAGTATATACTGGTCCGGCAGGGAGGAAGAGGTCGAGCGAGGGAACTGTGGTTTATTAAGGAAGTTGAATCTCTTGTCAAGAGGAACAAGGAAGCTTATGTTAGGATGAGACGTGAAGGCTCAGTTAGGGTAGTTGAGAGTTATAAGTTAGCCAGGAAAGACCTAAAGAGAGAGCCAAGAAGAGTCAGGAGAGGACATGAGAATTAATTGGCGGATAGGACCAAGGGAACCTCCAAGACTTTCTGTAGCTATATCAGGAATAAAAGAATGACTACAGTAAGATTAAGGCCAATCAAGGATAGTAGTGGGAAGTTGTGAATGGAGTCAGAGGAATTAGGGCAAGCGCGAAATGAATATTTTTCATCAGTATTCACACGTGAAAAGAACAATGTTGTTGAGGAGAATACTGAGATATGGGCTACTAGAATAGATGGGATTCAGGTGCACAAGGAGGAGGCGTTAGCAATTCTGGAAACTGTGAAAATAGACAAGTTCCATGGGCCAGATAGGATTTATCCTAGGATTCTATGGGAAGCCAAGGAGGAGATTACCAAGCCTTTGGCTTTGATTTTTATATTGTCATTGTCTACAGGAATACTGCCAGAGACTAGAGGATAGCAAATGTTGTTCCCTTGTTCAAGTAGGTGAGTGGAGATAATCCCTGTAGTTGTATACCAGTGAGCCTTACTTACTTGGAAAAGGTTCTAAGAGATAGGATTTATAATAATTTAGAAAGGAATGATTAGGGATAGTCAACATGTTTTTGAGGTACGAGCTACTCTTCACAAAACCTTTATTGATCACCTTCTCAAAGAACTCAAACAGGCGGATGAGGGTAAAGTGGTTGATGTAGCGTATATGGATTCAGTAAGATGTTTGATAAGATTCCCCACAGTAGGCTATTGCACAAAATATAGAAGCATGGGATTGAGAGTGATTTAGCGGGTTAGATTAGAAATTGGCGAGCTGAAAGAAGACAGAGGGTGGTGGTTGATGGGAAATGCTCATCCTGGAGTTCAGTTACTGGTAGGGTACCACAAGAATCTGTTTTGGGGCCACTGCTGTTTGTCATTTTTATAAATGACCTGGATGAGGGCGTAGAAGGATGGGTTAGTAAATTTGTGGATGACACTAAGGTTGGTAGAGTTGTAGATAGTGCTGAAGGATGTTATAGGTTACAGAGGGACATAGATAAGCTGCAGAGCTGGGCTGAGAGGTAGAAAATGGAGTTTAATATGGAAAAGTGTGAGGTGAGTCACTATGGAAGGAGTAACAGGAACAAAGAGTACAGGACTAATGGTAAGATTCTTGGTAGTGTAGATGAACAGAGAGATCTCGGTGCCCATGGACATAGATCCCTGAAAGTTGCCACCCAGGTTGATAGGGCTGTTAAGAAGATATATGGTACGTTAGCTTTTATTGGTAGACGGATTGAGTTTCAGAGCCATGAGGTCATGCTGCAGCTGTACAAAACTCTGTTGTGATCACACTTGGAGTATTGTGTACAGTTTTGGTCACATTATAAGAAGGATGTGGAAGTTTTGGAAAGGGTTCCGAGGAGCTTTATTAGGATGTTGCCTGGTATGGAGGGAAGGTCTTGAGAGGAAAGGCTGAAGGACTTGAGGCTGTTTTCGTTAGAGAAAAAAGATTGAGAGGTGACTTAATAGAAACTTACAAGATAATCAGAGGGTTAGATAGGGTGGACAGGGAGAGCCTTTTTTCTTGGATGGTGATGGCTAGCACAAGGAGACATGGCTTTAAGCTGAGAGGTGATAGATATACAACAGATGTCAGAGATAGTTTCTTTACTCAGAGGGTAGCTGTAGCCTGGAACACACTGCTTGCAACAGTAGTAGACTCGCCAACTTTAAGGGCATTTAAGTGGGCATTGAATAGACATATGAATGAAAATGGAAGTGTAGGCTTCAGATTGGGTTCACAGGTCGGTGCAACATCGAGGGCTGAAGGGCCTGTACTGTGCTGTAATGTTCTATGTTCTAAATCTTTTATGAACCCTTTCAAGTTTCACAACATCCTTTTGATAGGAAGGAGACCAGAATTGCACGCAATATTCCAAAAGTGGCCTAACCAATGTCCTGTACAGCTGCAACATGACTTCCCTATCCTAGACTCAATACTTTGACTAATAAAAGAAAGCATACCAAACGCCTTCTTCACTATCCCCCTGTACCCGCGACTCTAATTTCAAGGAGCTATAAACCTGCACTTCAAGGTCTCTTTGTTCAGCAACATTACCAAAGACCTTACCATTCATTGCATAAGTCCTGCCCTGATTTGCCTTTCCAAAATGCAACACCTTGCACTTATCCAAATTAAACTCCATCTGCCACTCCTCAGCCCATTGGCACATCTGATCAAGATACTTGTAATCTAAGGTAACCTTCTTCGCTGTCCAATACACCTCCAATTTTGATGTCATCTGCAAACTTACTAACTACGCCTCTTAAGCTCACATTCATATCATTTATATAAATGATGAAAAGTAGTGGGCCAAGCACTAATCCTTATGGCACTCCACTGGTCACAGGTCCCCAGTCTGAAAAGCAACCTTCCACTATCACGCCCTGTCTTCTACCTTTGAGCCAGTTCTATATCCAAATGGTTAATTCTCTTTGGTTAGCAAGGTCAGATCTCATGCAATACAGTCTCCCATTGGGAACCTTAAGAGATGGAGCAAAATGAAAAGGATGGTGATGTTAAAGAGGCAATTTTTGAGTAAAAGATTTCAGCAGAAGTACAATTTGGACAGAATCACTGGTAGTGAGGTGCGTGTAGAAGCTGAAGTTTATATCAATATGTGGCAACACATTGGGATTGATAATATAATGGTTGTTATATGACTAGTAAACCAAACACCTGACATAATAATTTGGAGATGAGAATTCAAATCCCAAGCCAGCTGGGAAATGTAAAATCTTGCTATTTAATTAAATCTGAAATTCAAAGATTGTCATCGTCATTTTCAAATCCCTTCATGGCCTCACCCCTTTCTAAATCTGTAATCCCTCAAGATGCACAAACCTCCCAAGATATCCATGTTCCTCTAATTACTTCATCATTGATGACCATGCCTTGATTTTCCTAGTCTTGACCTGTTGATGATTTTATCAAACCAATACTCGCTCTCTGCTCTTAAAGTTATCAGTGACCAACCATTCACATAACAAGAGCCCATTTGATTGAGCTCTGAACCAATCCTCTTGTAAAACTCTTCCTTGATGAGATAAAATGTTCGAACAATGCCCATGAATCAAACTCACCCTCCTCCTCTAGACACTTTCCATAGCCATTGCAGGTAGCAAACAGAAATTGAAAGGAATATAGACTTCGGAGTAAGAGTAGGTTGGTCAGCTCTTCCAGCCTGTGCTGCCGTTCAGTAAGATCATAGTTGACCTGATGTTGCCTCAATTCCCCTTTCCTGTCTGCCCCTTTAACCTGACATCTTGTCTATCAAAAATCTACATAATACAGCCTTGAAGAGGTTCAATGTCTCATCTCCACTGAACTCTAGTGGAGTAAAATACTTCCCTCATGCCCATCTTAAAAGGGAAACTGCATTTCCTGGTGACTGTGACTCCTGGTTGTAGTCTCTCTCAATCTTACCATCTTATCTAGTCTACTCAGGATCTTAGTGTTTCAGTAAGATCACCTTCTAAACTTCAATGGGTATAGGCCCAACCCTTTCTTCATAAGAATCGTAGAATCATTGAATCTCTACAGTTTGGAAGTAGGCAATTCGTCCCATTGAGTCCACACCAACCCTCCAACGAGTATCTCATCCTGACCCATCCCCCACTCCATCTCTGTAATCCTGCATTTCCCACGGCTGACCCACCTGGTCTGCATATCCCTGGACACTATGAGCAATTTAGCATGGTCAATCCACCCGAATCTTTGGAATGGAGGACGAAACCAGAACACCTGGAGGAAACCCATGCAGACACGGGGAGAATGTGTAAACTCCACACAGACAGCCAAAGGCTGGAATTGACCCTGGGTCCCTGGCACTGTGAGGGAAACAGAGGTAACCACTGAGCAACCATGCTGCCCCTAAATGGAGCCCTTCATTAGAGTAGTCCTTTCCTTTCTAACTCACTTAGCACTTTCAAAGAAAGCCAAACTGTAAACACTATTTCAGATTTGGTCCCGCCAAGGTTGTAGGAAAATCTCTCGACATTTATAGTCCATTTCCCTTGTGATAATTACCAACATTCCAATTGCTTTCCTAATCATCTATGGTACATGCATACTACAGGTAACAGAAAGGCATGGGTGAGGGTGTAAGGAAAAAAGTAACAGGAACAAAAATAAAAATCAGCAATAGTCTGATTATACAGCAGCTAATTGATATTTACAGTGGTCAAGAGGAGCCCTATGATTGAGGAATGAAAATAAACCTGAATTTGGATGAAGGGCTGAAGAGAGGAAAGGCATGAAGCAAATACATTTGTCCCATCTGTATTATGTAAATAAAGATATTCAGAAACAAATGCAGATAAAACTGCTTAAGATATTCAGAACTGTACTTGAATTGCAATTGCCTAAACAACTATTTCTATGCAATTAAAGGATGCAGTTGCTCAACCTTCACAAAGATTAACTAAACTCCTTCAAATGGTTGGAAGTGTTTGGGTGAAATTCATTCAAACCCTTCTGTAACGTTTTGTCAACCGAAGACATGCACATATGAAAAAAATTGTGTAGCTCTCATAAACAGAAATTTCACAAATTGCCCAAGAGTGACATAATAGGTTTATAATGGGAACAATTTATGAATTTTTTTATTATTGGCAGCAACCCTGAATTCTGTGTATCACTTTCTGTACCACAGCTGGCACTGATTAAATACAGACTGCTCCACAATGACTGCCTTGTGATATATGTATGTAGTTTATCCACACTCAGTAAGCAGTAAATTCCAGGATATGGAGCTGTTGTACATACATGACTCCAACTGCAGCTTAAATGCTTAAGCCGTACAATAGCACACCGATTTCAGCAGGATTAAATATGTTTCCTTTCTTATTCAGTTATGCAAGGGGGGGGGGGGGGGGCGTTGAAAGGGCAGTTATGGACTTCGAAGAAGGACATCCTTAATATTCCAGGTGCACCACCTCATCAAATTAGTTATGATTCCTAGGCATGAGCTCCGTCTGAAACAATCATGCTTTCAATGAGCCACTGGGCCTTGCTGCCAACATGTTTATGTTTCATGTTACCATCAGTTTCTTTTACATCTGATTCCAGCTCCCAGCATTTGCAAAACAAAACCTGGCATGGCACTGGCCATGAGACTGAGAGGTGTTAGGGGATGCACCGAAGGAAGTGTACCCACCCCTGCATATGGCACTGATGTGAGGCAACGGTGGCAGACCAGGAAAACCAGGGCCAGCATAAAAACAAAACAGAAAGCATATAATGTGGCAAAGGGCAGGGGGAAGCCAGAGGATCGGGAAGCCTATAAAGACCATCAGAGGACAACAAGAAAAGAAATAAGGAGGGAGAAGCTAGCCAGTAATATAAAAGAAGATTGCAAGAGTCTCTTTATGTATATAAAGGCAAAGAGAGGAAAGAGTGAACATTGGACTGCTGGAAAATGATGCTGGAGTATTAGTACTGGGGAACAAAGAAATGCCTGAGGAACTGAGCAAATACTTTGCATCAGTCTTCACAGTGGAAGACATAAGTAATATTCCAAACATTCAAGAGAGTCGGTGGGGGGGGTGGGTGGAGGTGGTGGTTAGCAAAAGTGAGTATGGTGGCCTTCACCAAGGAGAAGGTGCTAGAAAATCCTGAAAGCTCAGAAGGTGGAAAATGACCCTGAACTGATAGTCTATACCACAAAGTTCTGAAGGAGATAGCTGAAGAGATAGTGGAGGCATTTGTGGTGATCTTTCAGGAGTCACTGGAGTCTGGGAGGATCTCAGAGGACTACAAAATTGCTAATGTAACCCCCCTGTTTAAAAAGGGAGTAAGGCAAAAGATGGGAAATTACAGGCCAATTAGCCTGACCTCAGTTGTTGGTAAGATCCTGGAATCCATAGTGAAGGATGAGATTTCTGAATACTTGGAAATACGTTGTAAAATAGGGCAAAGTCAGCATGGTTTCATCAAGGGGAGTTCATGCCTGACAAATCTGTTAGAATTCTTTGAGGAGGTAACGAGCAGGTTAGTCCAAGGACAGCCAATGGATGTTATCTACCTGGACTTCTAGAAGGCCTTTGACAAGGTGCCACACTGGAGGCTGCTGAGTAAGATAAGCACCAATGGTGTTAGAGGCAAAGACTGGATAGAAGCTTGGCTGTCTGGCAGGAAGCAAAGAGTGGCAATAAAAAGGCCCTTCTCAGGATGGAAGCTGATAACTAGTGGTGTTCCTCTACAGTCAGTGTTGGGAGCACAACTTTTCAATTTATACATTAATAATCTAAATGAAGGCATTCTGGCTAAGTTTGCAGTCAATACAAAGGTAGGTGGAGGGGCAGTTAATGTTGAGAAGACGGTGAGGCTACAGAAAGATTTAGACAGGTTAGGAGAATGAGCAAATAAATGGCAGATGGAATACAAAGTGGGAAAGTGTGAGGTCACTTTGGTAAGAAGAATAGAGACATGGACTATTTTCTTAATGGAGAGAAAGTGCAAAGTGCCTTGGGTGTTCTGGTCCAAGATTCTCTTCAGATGAATTTGCAAATTGTGTTGGTAGTTAGGAAGGCAAATACAATGGTGCCATTTATTTCGAGAGGACTAGAATATAACAGCCAGGGTGTCCTTCTGTGGCTTTATAAAGCTTTGGTCAGATCACATTTAGAGTATTGTGAGCAATTCTGGGCCCCATATCTCGGGAAGGGTGGACTGGCCCTGGAGCAAATCCCGATGTGGCTCACGAAAATGATGCCAGGAATGAAGGAATATTTGAGGACTCTGGTTCTATACTCAATGGAGTTTAGAAGGATGAAGGGGGGATCTAACTGAAACATACAGAATACTGAATGGTTTGGACAGAATGGACATTGGGAAGATGTTTCCATTGGTAGGAGACTAGGACTAGAGGGCACAGCCTTAGAGTAAAGGGTAGACCATTGAGAACAGAAATAAGGAGAAACTTCTTCAGCCAAAGAGTGGTGAATCTATGGAATTCATTGCCACAGAAGGCTTTGGAGAGACCATTGAGGATATTTAAGACAGAGTTAAGGGGAGAAAATGGGAGAATGTGATTGAGAAACTTATCTGCTATGATGGAATGGTGGAGCAGATTTGGGCAGATGAAGGAATGGTGGGCCGAAGGCTTAATTTCTGCTCCTATGTCTAATGTCTATTATTCTCTCTGAAGCAGGGAGGACGAAGTTAGCAGTATAGTGGGAATGTCACTGCATAATAATCTAGAACCCCAGGTTAATGCTCTGGGGAAACACAAAATACTATGGTTGCTGAAAATCTGAACCAAACAGAGAGAATGTTGGAGGAACTCAGCAGATGTTGTGATGCTGCTCTACAGATGCTACCAGATCTGCTGCGTTTCTCCAGCATTTTCTCTGTTTGTTCAGTTCTGAGAAGTCATACTGGACTTGAAATGTTAACTTTGTTTCTCCCTTCACAGCGCTGTCAGAGAACCTCCAGCTTTCAGATTATTTAATGTTCTGTGGACAAGTGCTCAAATCCTGCCATGGTTGATGACCGAACATTGTTAACCACTAATCCCATCCTGAAGCAGTCCATGTCCAATTACAGCAAGAGCTGGACAATACCCAGGTTGGGCTGATAAGTGGCAGGTAACATTTAATCCAGACCAGGATCAGACAATTATATCTCCAACAGGAGAGAATCTAAAAACTGCCCCCAATATTCAATTGCTTTACCATGATTCAATAACAGACAAAGGAGAAGCAGTGGATGTAAAATATTTAGATTTTTAGGTGTTTGATGGGACACCACACATTAGGCTACTTAATAAGTTAAGACCCCATGATATTGGAGGCAGTATATTAGCAGGACAGAGGATCTTCTTAATTCATTCACAGGATGAGGGTATCAATGGCTAGGCCAGCATTTATTGCCCATCCCTGATTGCCCATGGAATAGTTAAGGGTGAACCACATTGCTGGGCGTCTGGAGTCACATGTAGGGACAGCCGTTTCCTTTCCTAGAGGACATTAGTGAAACAGATGGGTTTTTTTTGACAATCAACACTGGATTTATGGTCACTATTAAACTAGATTTTTGTTGAATTTAAATTCCACCATCTGCCGTAGCAGAATTTTAACTCTAGTCCCCAGAACATTACCTAGTTCCCTGGATTAACAGTCCAGCGATAATACCACTAGGATGTTGCCTCCCCATTAACCTACAGAAGACAGAAGGTTGAGATATGGAGGGCATTTACAGGATGGCAACTTAAGACCATAAGACCATAAGACATAGGAATGGAAGTAAGGCCTTTCGGCCCATCGAGTCCACTCCGCCATTCAATCATGGCTGATGGGCATTTCAACTCCACTTACCAGCATTCTCCCCGTAGCCCTTAATTCCTTGTGACATCAAGAATTTATCAATCTCTGCCTTGAAGACATTTAGCGTCCCAGCCTCCACTGCACTCTGTGGCAATGAATTCTACAGGCCCACCACTGTCTGGCTGAAGAAATGTCTTCGCATTTCTGTTCTGAATTGACCCCCTCTAATTCTAAGGCTGTGTCCACGGGTCCTAGTCTCCTCACCTAATGGAAACAATTTCCTAGCATCCACCCTTTCCAAGCCATGTATTACCTTGTAAGTTTCTATTAAATCTCCTTTAATCTTCTAAACTCCAATGAATACAATCCCAGGATCCTCAGCCGTTCTCGTATGTTAGACCAACCATTCCAGGGATCATCCGTGTGAATCTCCGCTGGACACGCTTCAGTGCCAGTATGTCCTTCCTGAGGTGTGGGGACCAAAACTGGACACAATACTCCAAATGGGGCCTAACCAGAGCTTTATAAACTTGTAACTGGTGGAGTGCCACAGGGGTCACAATGTTCTGGGGCCACAATTATTTAAAAAAAAATTAGTGATTTAGATTAAGAAGACAGAGTCTGCAGAAGGATACAGACAGGTTAGGTGAGTGGGCTAAAATTTGGTAGATAGAACATAATGTGGGGAAAGGCTATGTACTTTGGCAGGCAGAATACAGGGACTGAATATTATTGACAAACAGAATGTTTGCAAATAGCTACAGAACACAGAGATTAGGAAGTACTCAAGAATGAATCAATCATATAAAGCCAGTACCCATATTCAGTAGGTATTAGGGAAAGGGAAACAGAATGTAGGCCTCTATTTCAAAGGGAATGGAGCATAAAAATAGAGAGGCTTTGCTAAAACTGTACAAGGCGCTAGTTAGAGCACCCCTAGAATACTGTGAACAGTCTTGGGCCCTTAGCTAAGGAAAATAAACTAGCATTGGAGACAGTCCAAAGAACATTCCCTAGACTAATCCCTATGGAAGCACTTTGATATGAAGAGAGGTTGAACAGGTAGGGCCTGTTCGAATTTAGAAGAAAGAGTCACAATCTCATTGAATCATGCAAGATTCTGAGGGCTTGACAGCGTAAATTTGGAAAGGGACTTGTCTCTTGTGGGAGAGTCCAGCACTAAAGGATATATCTCCGAAAAAGAGGAGATATATAAGAAATGAGAAATTTCTTCTCTCAGATGGTAGTGAATTTGTGGAAATCTTTACAGAGGAGGGCAGTTGAGGCTGGATTATCAAGCATTTGAAGCTGAGATAGACATTTTTAATCAGTAATCAAATCAAGGGTTTTAGGGAAAGGCAGGAAAGTAGAGTTGAGGACTATCAGGTAAGCTATGATTTCAATAAACGGTCAAGAGCTTCAAGTTCCTAGGAATAAATATCGCCAACAATCTGTCCTGGTCGATCCATGTCGATACTACTGTCAAGAAAACATCCCAGTGCCTCTACTACCTCAGAAGGCTAAGGGAAATTCAGCATGTCTGCAATGACTCTTACCAAATTTCAGAGATGCACCACAGAAAGCACGCTATCCAGATGCATCACAGCCTGGTAATGAGGACTGCTCTGCACAAGACTGCAAGAAATTACAGGGTTGTGAATACAGCTCAGCGTGTCATGCAAACCTGCTTTCCATCCGTTGATTTCCATTTGCTTCCTGATGCCTTGGGAAAGCAGCCAACATCATCAAAGACCCCTCCCACCCCAGTTATACTCTCTCCCACCTTCTTCTATCGAGCAGGAGATACAAAAGTTTGAAAAGACATACCAACAAGTTCAATAACAGCTTCTTCCCTGCTGTTATCAAGCTTTTGAATGGACCCCTCACATATTAAAGTTGATCTTTCTCTGCATGTTTTCCGTAGCTGTAACACTATATTTTGCATTCTGTTTTATTACCCTGATGTATTTATGTAAGGTATGATTTGCGTGATTAGCATGCAAAACAATACTTTTCGCTGTATCTCAATACATGTGACAATATAAATTAAATCAAATCAAAAAATCATAGATTCCTACCTTGTCTGTGCTACATGTGACTCCAGGCCCACGGCAAAGAGAACTAAAGAATTAAAGAAAAAGAAGCAGGTGCAGACTATTTGGCGCCTCAAGTCTGTCCCCACCATTCAACAAGATCGTGGCTGATCTGTGTAAGGCCTTAACTCCTCTTTTGTGATAGCTCAGTGTAGCTCTCAACTCTCCGCTATTTCTAAAATCTATTTACCTTTGCTTTAATTTCAATGATCTAATCTCTTTAGGATAGGGAATTCCAAACATTCACTACCCTGTGAGAAAAGAAATGACTTCACATCTCAGTATTAAATAAGCTTCCCCTTACACTGTAACTATGTCCCCTTGTTTGAAAAGGTGAAAAAAAGGTGTCAGCATCTACCCCATAAAAGCCCCCTCAGAATCTGATATATTTCAATAAAGTTAAAAATCACACAACACCAGGTGATAGTCCAATAGGTTTATTTGGAAGCACTAACTTTCGGAGCGCTGCTCCTTCATCAGGTGGTCGTGGAGAATAAGAGAAAAGACACAGAACTTATAGCAAAAGATTATAGTGTCATGCAACTGAAATGTTATATTGAACAAACTTGGATTGTTGTCTAGATTAGAGTGGTGCTGGAAAAGCACAGCAGGTCAGGGCAGCATCTGAGGAGCAGGAAAATCCACGTTTTGGGCAAAAGCCCTTCATCAGGAAGGGCTTCTCATTCCTGATGAAGGGCTTTTGCCCGAAACGTGGATTTTCCTGTTCCACGGATGCTGCCTGACCTTCTGTGCTTTTCCAGCACCACTCTAATCCAGACTCTGATCTCCAGCACCTGCAGTCCTCACTTTCGCCAAACTTGGATTGCTGTTAAGTCTTTCATTAGATTAGATTAGATTATTTACAGTGTGGAAACAGGCCCTTCGGCCCAACAAGACCACACTGACCCGACGAAGCGTAACCCACCCACACCTCTACCTTTACCCCTTCACCTAACACTACGGGCAATTTAGCATGGCCAATTCACCTGACCTGCATATCTTTGGACTGTGGGAGGAAACCGAAGCACCCGGAGGAAACCCACGCAGACATGGGGAGAATGTGCAAACTCCACACAGTCAGTCGCTAGAGTCAGTAATCTTTTAGAATGGGTTGTAAGTTTCAGTTCATTAATATGTAAATCTCAGAACTTCTTTTAAGTCACCTCCACGAACTTATTACAAGGTTTTATTACAAAAGGTAACATCTCAGCTCAGATAATGCATTAAAGGCATGAGGTTAGAGTCTGGCTGTATCCCAATCTTGAGTCAGACTGGTTCTATTTCCAAAGTGGAATTTACGAAATATTACATGGATTGACTGCTTGCATTGACTGCCTGCAGATTGTGCATTTTTTCAGCAAAATAGAATGTATTTGCAAATATAATTCTGTCAATACAAATTCACCCCATAGACATTCAGTCGTGCATCTTCGGGTGACCATTCTCCAAGCATACTTCAGGATAGGAAACAATGCAAAGTGGTCGAGCAGAGGCTGATAGACAAGTTCTGTACCCATGGGGATGGCCTCAACTGGGACCTTGGTTTCATGTCACACTACAGGGGACCCCACTACACCATATTTATATTAAATCCATTTATATAAATGATGAACAACTGTGGTGCCAGCACTGATCCCTGTGGGGCGCACTGCTGTTCACAGGCCTCCAGTCTAAATAAAAACCCTCTACCATCACCCTCTATCTTCTACCATCAAGCCAATTTTATATCCAATCTGCTTGTTCTCCCTGAATCTCATGTGATCTAACTTTACCCAGCAGTCAACCATGCAGATCTTTGTCAAAGTCGAGAGTGTGTTGCTGGAAAAGCATAGCAGGTCACACAGCATCTGAGGAGGAAAATTGATGTTTCGGGCAAAAGCCCTTCATCAGAAATGAGGCTTATCCGCCAGGGGCTGAGAGATAAATGGGAGGGGGATGGGATTGGGGGGAAGGAAGCTCAGAAAGCAATAGGTAGATGAAGGTGATAGGTCAGAGGGGGGAGTGGAATGGTTGATTGGGAAAGGTGATGGACAGGTATGTGGCAGTGCCGAGTTGGAGGTATGGGACTGGGATAATGTGGGGGGGGGGGGGGGGGGGGGGAGGATGAGGAAACTGGTGACATTCACATTTACCCGTGTGGTTGTATGAGACGTTCCTCCACCAGGCATCAGGTGGTAATGGTTTAGCGGTGGAGGAGACCCAGGACCTGCATGTCCTTGACAGAGTGGGAGGGGAGTTGAAGTGTTCAGCCACGGGGCGGTGGGTTTACAGGAGACCACACGGTGCGGCACGGTGGCACAGTGGTTAGCACTGCTGCCTCACAGCGCCTGGGACCCGGGTTCAATTCCCGACTCAGGCGACTGACTGTGTGGAGTTTGCACGTTCTCCCCGTGTCTGCGTGGGTTTCCTCCGGGTGCTCCGGTTTCCTCCCACAGTCCAAAGATGTGCGGTCAGGTGAATTGGCAATGCTAAATTGCCCGTAGTGTTAGGTAAGGGGTGAATGTAGGGGTATGGGTGGGTTGCGCTTCGGCGGGTCGGTGTGGACTTGTTGGGCCGAAGGGCCTGTTTCCACACTGTAAGTCTAATCTAATCACACCGGGTGCAACAGATGCAGTACATGACATTGGTTGAGGTACAGGTAAATTTCTGAAGGATGTGGAAAGATCCCTTGGGGCCTTGGACGGCGGTGAGGGGAGTAGTATGGGCACAGTTTTTGCACTTCCTGTGGTGGCAGGGAAAGGTGCTACGTGTAGGATGTGGGCTGGTGGCAGCTGTGGACCTGATGAGGGAGTTGCGGACAGAATGGTCTCTCTGGAATGTTGATAGGGCTGGGGATATCTGTCTGTGTGGGGTCCGTTTGGAGGTGGTGGAAGTGGCGGAGAATGATGTGATGTAAGCTGAGATTGATGGGGTGGAAGGTGAGGACCAGGGGCTTCTGTCCTTTTTGCGTTGGGAGGGGTGGGTTTCAACGGCTGTGGTGGATGAAGTGGAGGAGATGCGCTGGAGGGCATCACCACCACATGGGAAGGAAAGTTGTAATCTTGGATAAGAAGGAGGCCATCTGGGACTTTCTGAGGTAGAATTGGTCATCCTGGGAACAGATGCAGCGGAGGCAGAGGAATTCAGAATAAGGGATGGTGTTTTTACAGGAGGTAGGGTGGGAGGACGTATAGCCTAGGTAGCTGTGGGAGTCAGTGGGCTTGTAGTAGACGTCTGTGGTTAGTTGGTCACTGGAGACGGTGATGGAGAGGTCCAGGAAGGTGAGGGAGGTGTCTGAGATTGTCCAGGTGAATTTGAGGTCGGTGTGGAAGGCATTGGTAAAGTTGATGAGTTGTTCAACCTCCTCGTGGGAGCACGAGGTGGCACTGATACAGTCATCGATATAGCAAAGGAACAGGTGGGGGTTGGTGTCGGTGTAATTTCAGAAGATGGACTCCTCCACGTATCCGATAATAGGCAGGCATAGCTGGGGCCCATACAGATGCCCATGTGGAAGGATTGGAAGGAGAAGTTAAGGATGGGGACCAGTTCAGCCAGGTGGATGAGGGTGTCGATGGAAGGGTACTGGTTGGGACGACGTGAGAGGAAGAAATGGAAGGCTTGGAGAACTTTGTCGTGGCGGATTAATGTGTACAGGGACTGGATATCTATGGTGAAGATGAGGTGTTGGGGGCTGGGGACATGAAAATCTTGGAGGAAGTGAAGGACGTGGGTGGTGTCACAAATGTAGGTGGGGAGTTCCTGGACTAAAGGGAATAGGACGGTGTCGAGGTAGGAAGAGATGACTTCAGTTCTCACCTTCTCCTAGATCTTTGTCAAGGACCTTACTAAAGTCCACATAGACAACATCTACTGCTCTGCCCTCATCTATCTTCTTGGTTGCATCCTCAAAAAAGCTTAACTTTACTTTCACTTGATGTAAAAGTACAGGCCATATGAATCAATAATTAGATTACAGCCTTGTAACCATTTCAGTGTCAGCAGTTCCTTAAATGCTGTTCATTTAACAAAGGGTCTTGTTCATTCTATACTCATCCTGTCCCACTCGTGTCAATCACACTTTCATCTTTTGACTGCATCTCATACTTATGTTCGATCGTAACCCCACATGACAGCTGGACACAGGTAATTTCTAATAAGTTTATGATCAGGAGCATTAGAACAGGTAGTGGTCATGGAGCTGTATTCGTCCACCTCAAAAGAAAGACAGATTTGAATTTCTTTAGCACTTTTCAGCACTTCAGGACATCTCAAAGTTCTTCCTGCCAGTACATTTTGAATTGCTTCCATTGATGCAAGAAGGAAAGGTGCCAGAAGATTTACATACAGCAATGTCCCACAAACAACAAGAGACAGTGACTCAATGTGTTGTTTCTATGCTGCTGACACAGTGATGAATATCAGCAAGATCACCAGATAAAAATTCTCTGCTTTGCTTTGAAATAATGCCATGAAATCTCTTACAGCCACGACGGGTCAGGTAAGGCCTTAATCTGAAATCTCATCAGAAGTCAAAATTCTTAGGGTTACCATTGGCCAGAAACTGAACCGGAATAACCACATAAATATAGTGGTGACAAGAGCAGGTCAAAGGCTAAGAATACTGCAACGAGTAACTCACCTCCTGACTCCCCAAAGCCTGTCCACCATTTCCAAGTCACAAGTCGGATACTCCCCACTTGCCTGGATAAGACCAGCTGCAGTGACACTCAAGTGGCTTGACACCATCCAGGACATCATCCAATTTGATTGGTAGCACATCCACAAGCACCCACTCCCTCCACCACCAATGCTCATTGGAGCAGCGTGTCTCATCTACAAAATACAGACATTCACTAAGGCACTTTCGACAGCACTTTCCAAACTCACAGCTGCTACCTTGTAGGAGGACAAGGGTAGCAGCTGCGTAGGAACAGTACCACCTACAAGATCCCCTTCAAAGCACTCACCATCCTGTCTTGGAAACATATCATTGTTCCTTCACTGTTGCTTGATCAAAATTTTGGAGCGTCCTTCCATTTGTGGGTTTACCTACACTAAATGGACTGTCACTGACACTATCTCAAAAGCAATGAGAGATGTGCAATAAATGTTGGCCCAGCTAACAATGGCCACATCCGCTGGAACAACATAAAGAATATGAAAATATCAGTCCATCAGTCTTCATTCCCATACTCAAATCCTGAAGTGAGACTTGAATCCTCAATCCTCTGACTCAGAGGTGAGGGTGATACTAAGAGAATCAGAGTTGATTGTTCCATCAACCAATTACATCATACTGACTCGTACCTCAACTCCATTTTTTCCCCCAAATTCTTGATAACGTTACTCAACAAAACCATATAAATCTTGTCTGAAGATTTTGTCTAGTATTGGGCGGGGGAGCTAGTTGGTTGAGTGGGAAGAAGAGAAATCCAAAATTCCACTGCCCTTTGTGTGAAAAGTGCTTCCTGAGTTAGCTGTGCGTGAATGGGATTCCTTGTTCTTGTTGCTGCCCCTACAACAAACAGTTTCTCTGTACTTACCCTATTCAATCCTTGTCAAATTTTAAACAGTTTGATCAGTCCTGAACTTTTGTACCCAAAGGGGACACATGGCAGGCTTACACATCAGGTCCTGAGAATTTAGCCCCTGATGTTTAGCGGTATGGTATTATTCTGCTGAATCAGAGGAGGAATTTTTTGACTGATTTTCCTCCTCCCAAGCAATGAGGAATTGGAGCTCATTCCAGCAAGTGAATCACTGCTGGTCTGAGACTGTCACATGTCATGAATCTGTCTTGGGACTTCCTGCTTTCATATCACAACAGTCCATGGGTGCCTTTTAACCAAGTTGCTAACACTGAGATTTTGTTCGGGTTGTTGCACTGACTGGCCCTGATTGCCAGTATATTTGGTACTGTATATGAGCAGTGACATTCGCACTGTAGGATAAATGAGCGTCACGCCATTTGTGCAATTTCACAGGGATGTAATTTGCAGCTGATTACAAGGAAATTGTGAGACCGCTTCGACAACCTGCTTATTAGGAAGCAGTCGACACATCTGCCCCTGCTAGTGAAACGGTTGCAGTGCAAATGAGATACAGCTGGGACAACAGGAGGCTGCCTTGATCTCCATTTACATATCGTGACCTACACTGGAACAGTAAACATAGCCACTAAATATTCTGTCAGCAATACCACTGTCAGTGTTGTGTAGCGTTTCTCTATTCATCCACAGAATGGTGGCATTTCACCATCTTCCACATGAAGTACACACATACGGGTTGAATTTTATAACACGCAGTCCTGGCTAAATAGTCGGGACAAACTGTCACCATCCCGAAGGCTGTCACACAGCAATTTAACATTGGGATTCACAAGCCAGCATGAGCCCTGGACAACCACAAACTTGTCACTGACTTCATCTCTCTATTTCAATGTATTGTTGAAAGACTGAAATTTCAGCCTTTGCCTAATTCGGTCAGTCTACACACCACATTTGCTACTCTTGCAGACTCCATAAAATCCTCCCATGTCTCAAGTTGTAAAGGCTTTAAGTAGCAACAATCTTGCCATCCTCACAGTCCGTTCAGAAGCTGAATTGCTCCTGTAATGTTTGAGTATAGCCAATATTATTGTTTGTACTGAATCTAATCATTTATGACATGTCAGTGATGCTGGCTGGGCCAGCACATAATGATTCCGATATATATAGATAGTTTGTGTAATACAAAAAGAAGGAATTAAATTTGCACCTTGCTGCAGTGCTAGGCATCCATAGAGAAGATAAGGTTGAACAAGTTTGGACTTGTAAAATGAAGGAAGAGTTTCACTTAAATTTGAATTTGTAGACTGTTGTATAGATCCATAGAGCATGGAAGCAGACACTTTGGTCCAACTTGTCCATGCTGACCAGATATCCTAAATTAACCTTGTCTCAAACCAGCATTGGAATTATTTATTAGAATGGCCCTACAGTGAGGAAAAGGAGGAGAGATTGGGACAGACGTCCACAAGTGTAGGTTTTAAGGAGTGTCTTGGAGAGGGGAAGGAGGCAGGCCCAGGAGCTGCTGGAGATACCACTTCAATGGTGAGGAAGGCCCCTTCAACAGCAAGCTGCCACTGTCTGCCCAGTTTAAACAGACTGTGAACTTCAATTCTGGTCTCTTGATTTTTGCTTATCTTCCTGTATCGTTGAAGCTTCTTTAACTCTCCTGCTGGAAGCTGTTAACATTTTTGCTTCACTAATGTGATTAACAGAGTGATATAAAATAAAAAATAGAAATTGCTGAACATCTGACAGAATTAAACGGCAGGGTAGATTTTTCGGAAGAAAGATCACTAGGCCCAAAACATTAACTCTGCTTTCTGTCCACAGATGCTGCCAGACCTGCAGAGTTATTTAAGCAATTTCTGTTTTTGTTTCTGATTTCCAGCATCCATAGTTCTTTCAGGTTTTCTGTGACTTGGTGTAATCCTGTTAGGAATAGAGCAAATTGAACTCCTTTACATCTCTGAGCAACTTTATGAATAATCACACTGGCTTTTAAAACCATGTCAAACTGGAACACTAGAAGACATGGAAGTTAATCAAAATAAAGTCAAAATGGCTCCCACACATGTACAGTGGTAGCCCGATATGTCAGCTGGTTATGTGTGGAATGAGGTCAGCACCCACGTGTGCTCGTACAGTCACTGTGCCTTCGGTGCACTCAGCCTCTCAGTCACTGCAGTGCCTGGGCTGCTGTGGTAAAGGCCCATTTCCCTTCACTCCCCACAATATCTCCTTACTCAGGCTCCAGACTAGCCATGGTACCTGCTGGAACAGTGGCACTGCCCACCCTTCAAACACTTCAGAATCTGACCCCCACCACTCACACTCAGTATGGAATGGGATTCAGGCCACTGGGCCCTGGGTCACAAGAACTGCCGATAGTGTCACCTTTGAAACCGGCTGCTGCTTTCTCTCATTTCAGTATGACACCAGGTGCCCCTTCATGTATGCTCTTGCTTCATCCAGAGATAGCATTGTAGCATTCACAGCCTTTAGAAACACCAGCATAATATAAGCACCATATCTGTTATTTTTCCGAGATTGGCCAATAATCCATTAAAATGGCGATTTTTAAAAAAATATTCTTTCATGGGATGTGGATCGGTGTCGCTGGCTCAGCCAGCATTTGTTGCCCATCCACAATAGCCCTGGAGAAGGTGGTGCCTTCCTCAATTTCTACAATCCATGTAGTGCACGTACACTGACAATACTTCTAGTGAGGGAGCTGCCGAATATTGACAAACAACAGTGAAGGAAGTGTGTGTGTGTGTGTGTGTGTGTGTGTGTGTGTGTGTGTGTGTGTGTGTGTGTGTGTGTGAGAGAGACAGTGAGACATTGGGAGGGGGTGTGTATGTGAGTGCAAGACTAAGTGTGTGAGAGAGGGAGCACGTGTGAGTGTATATGCCTCATTCGAGTCTTGATAACGCATTCGCAATCACGTTTTCACGACCTGCCACATGCACAATTGCCAAATTGAATGGCTCCGTCTAAACAGCTGGCACAAATGTCAATGAGTTGTGATCAATGTATCCAGAACATAGAAAAGTACAGCTCAGAACAGGCCCTTTGGCCCACAAAGGGGTCAGCACCCACGCGTACTCGTACAGTCACTGCGCCTTCGGTGCACTCAGCCTCTCAGTTTAGTCCTAATGTAAAATATAGTAACTTAACCTACGCACCCCTCAACTCACTGCTCTCCATGTGCATGTCCAGCAGTAGCTTAAATGTCCCCAATGACTCTGCTTCCACCACCACAGCTGGCAACACATTCCATGCATTCACAACTCTCTGCGTAAAGAACCTTCCTCTGACATCTCCTTTATACCTTCCTCCTAATATCTTCAAACTATGACTCCTTGTACCAGTCAATCCTGCTGTGGGGGAAAGTCTCTGGCTATTGACTCTATCTATTCCACACATTATTTTGTACACCTCAATCAGGTCTCCTCTCTTCCTCCTTCTCTTCAGAGAGAAGAGTCCAAGCTGAGTCAACCTCTCTTCATAAGACAAGCCCTCTAGTCCAGGCAACATCCTGGTAAACCTCCTTCGCACCCGCTCCAAAGCCTCTGTATCTTTCCTATAGTAGGGTGACCAGAACTGGGCACAATATTCCAAGTGTGGTCTCACTGGGGACTTGTTGAGCTGCAGCAAAACCTCGCGGCTCTTAAACTCGATCCCTCTGTTAATGAAAGCCAAAACACCATATGCTTTCATAACAACTCTACCCACTTGGGTGGCAACTTTGAGAGATCTATGCATTTGAACACCCAGATCCCTCTGTTCCTCCACACTGCCAAGAATCCTGTCTTTTATTCTATATTCAGCATTTGAGTTCGACCTTCCAAATTGCATCACTTCAACCTGGATAAATGTGAGCTCCATCTGCCATTTCTCAGCCCAGCTCTGCATCCTGTCTATGTCGCGCTGCAGCCTGCAGTAGCCCTCTATACTATCCTCCTACCTTTGTGTCATCTGCAAATTTACTAACCCACCCCTCAACCTCCTCATCCAAGTCATTTATAAAAACTACAAAGAGCAGAGGCTCAAGAACAGAGCCCTGTTGGATACCACTCACCATTGTCCACCAGGCAGAATACTTTCTATCTACAACTACTCTCTGCCTTCTGTCAGGCAACCAATTCTGAATTCAGATAGCCAAATCTCCCTGTATCCCATACTTCCTGACTTTATGAATGAGCCTACCATGGGGAACCTTATCAAATGTCTTGTTGAAGTCCATATACACCACACCTCCTCAAAGAACTCAATAAGGTTTGTGAAGCATGACCTGCCCCTCACAAAGCCATGCTGACTGCCTTTAATCACGCTATGCTTTGCCAAATAGTCATAAATCACATCCCTCAGAATTCTTTCCAAAACTTTGCTGACCACAGATGTAAGACTGACTGGTCTGTATTTGTCATGGATTTCCCTATTGCCCTTCTTGAAAAGAGGAACAACATTCACCTCCTTCCAATCCTCCGGTACGACTCCCGTGGAGAGTGAGGAGGCAAATATCCTCACCAGCGGCTCAGCAATCTCCTTTCTCACTTCCCGGAGCAGCATAGGATAAACGTGGTCTGGTCCTGTGGACTTACCAATCTGAATGTTTTCCAAAATTTCCAGCACATCAACTTCACCAATCTTGATCTGGTCAAGACTGTATCCCTGCTCCTCAAAGTTTCCAGTTACAACAAGTTCCCTTTCCTTGGTGAAAACCAAAGCAAAAACTTATTTAGGGCTTCCCCTATCTGACACCTCCTCAAGGAACTCAAGGCAATCCCCTATGAGTGTCTCAGATGCATTGCTGGTAATATAAACACTGAAATGTTGTAATGCCAACACCAAGTTTAAAGTCTCTTTTTCCACTGTTGAATATTTCTGTTGATGAATGTTCAACTTCTTGGAAAATTACCAGATGGGTCTTTCTATCCCCTCGCCATCCTCCTGCAGGAGCATCGCACCAACACCCACATCACTGGCATCAATAACCACCTTGAAGGGCTCCATGTAATCCTGTGTGGCCAATACTGGGGCAGTAGTTAACACAGGTTTTAGGCTGTCACATGCCTTTTGACAGTCCACTGTCCCCTGAACCTTCTTGCCCTTATTTAACAATTCAGTGAGTGGAGCAGCCACACTGCTAAACTTCGGCACAAATGTTCGGTAAACTTCCCTCAACCCCAGGAACCACAATACTGCTTCTTTTGTTGACGATGTGGGAAATTTCCAATTACTTTCGTTTTCACATCCTGTGGGGCTGTTTGTCCATGTCCAATAATATGGCCCAGGAAGGTGACTTAGGCTTTGGAAAATTCACTTTTAGTGAGATTTACCACCAAGCCTGCCTTCCAAAGTCGATTGAACAAATCTGATAAATGCTATAAATGTTCCTTGTTGTGGTTCTGTTCGCCGAGCTGGGAATTTGTGTTGCATACGTTTCGTCCCCTGTCTAGGTGTGACATCCTCAGTGCTTGGGAGCCTCTTGTGAAGCGCTTCTGTGATGTTTCCTCCGGCATTTATAATGGTTTCTCCCTGCCGCTTCTGGTTGTCAGTTCCAGCTGTCCGCTGCAGTGGCCGATATATTGGGTCCAGGGCGATGTGTTTGTTGATGGAATCTGTGGATGAGTGCCATGCCTCTAGGAATTCCCTGGCTGTTGTCTGTTTGGCTTGTCCTATAATAGTAGTGTTGTCCCAGTCAAACTCATGTTGCTTGTTATCCACGTGTGTGGCTACTAAGGATAGCTTGTCGTGTCGTTTCGTGACTAGTTGGTGTTCATGGATGCGGATCGTTAATTGTCTTCCTGTTTGTCCTATATAGTGTTTTGTGCAATCCTTGCATGGGAGTTTGTACACTACATTGGTTTTGCTCATGCTGGGTATCGGGTCCTTCATCCTGATGAGTTGTTGCTTTGTGTGCTGTTATGAGTCCTAGTGGTCGTAGTAGTCTGGCTGTCAGTTCAGAAATGTTCTTGATGTATGGTAGTGTGGCTAGTCCTCGCTCCGTTGTCTTTCTCTAACGACAGCTAACGATCCATATCCATGAACATCAACTAGCCACGAAACGACACGACCAGCTATCCTTAGTAGCCACACACGCGAATGATAAGCAACATGAGTTTGACTGGGACAACACTACTATTATAGGACAAGCCAAATAGAGAACAGCCAGGGAATTCCTAGAGGCATAGCACTCATCCACAGATTCTCTCAACAAACACATTGACCTGGACCCAATATACCGGCCACTGCAGCGGACAGCTGGAACTGACAACCGGAAGCGGCAGGGAGAAACCACTATAAATGCCGGAGGAAACATCACAGAAGCGCTTCACAGGAGGCTCCCAAGCACTGAGGTTGTCACCTAGACAGAGGATGAAATATCTGCAACACAAATTTCCAGCTCGGCGAACAGAACCACAACAATGAGCACCCGAGCTACAAATCTTCTCACAAACTTTGAAATGTTCCTTCTATGAGTGACTGAAAATCACCAGGTCATCAATGTACACTACACAGTTTGGTAATCGGCAATGACTTTATTAGTCATGCAGAGTATCTGGGCTAATGCAAAGTATGCAAAGTACTGGGTTAATGGTAAAATTCTTGGTAGTATAGATGAGCAGAGAGATCTCGGTGTCCAGATACACAGATCCTTGAAAGTTGCCACCCAGGTTGACAGGGTCGTTAAGAAGGCATACAGTGTTTTAGTTTTTATTAATAGAGGGATCGGGTTCCGGAACCATGAGATTATGCTCCAGCTGTACACAATTCTGGTGCGGCCGCACTTGGAGTATTGTGTACAGTTCTGGTCACTGCATTAGAAGAAGGATGTGGGAGCTTTGGAAAGGGTGCAGAGCAGGTTTAATAGGATGTTATCTGGTATGGAGGGGAGGTCTTATGAGGAAAGGCTGAGGGACTTGAGGCTGTTTTCATTGGAGAGAAGAAGGTTGAGAGGTGACGTATTAGAGACATATAAGATAATCTGAGGGTTAGATAGGGTGGACAGGGAGAGCCTTTTTCCAAGTATGGTGACGGCAAGCATGAGGGGGCATAGCTTTAAATTGAGGAGTGATAGATATAGGACAGATGTCAGAGGTAGTTGCTTTACTCAGAGAGTAGTAAGGGTATGGAATACTTTGCCTGCAACGGTAGTAGATTTGTCAACTTTAAGTGCATTTAAGTCGTCATTGGACAAGCATATGGATGTACATGGAATAGTGTAGGTTAGATGGGCTTCAGATTGGTATGACAGGTCGGCGCAACATCGAGGGCCGAAGGGCCTGTACTGCGCTGTAATGTTCGATGTTCTCCGTGACCAGTCCCACTTGTCCATCTTCGTTCCCATATATCTGCTCCACTCTCCCCTCCGACCTATTACCTTTGCCCCCACCTCCATCCACCTATTGCACTCTACCTACTTCCCCCCTCGCCCCACTCCCTCCCATTTATTTCTGCACCCCTGAGGCTCCCAGCCTCATTCCTGATGAAGGGCTTTTGCCTGAAACATCAATTTTCCTGCTCCTCAGATGCTGCCTGACCTGCTGTGCTTTTCCAGCACCACACTCTTGACTCCAGTCTCTAAAATTTGGCTGGAGCGTTTTTCATACCAAATGACATGACCTTGAACTGATATAATCCATTTGGCATTATGAAAGCCGAAATTGCCTTTGCTCTCTCTGAGAGAGGTGCTTGCCAGGAGCCTCGCAGCAAGTCCAACTTGCATTTCTAGGTTGCTTGCCCCATTGTTTTGACACAGTCCTCCAATTGTGGAATTGGATATGCATCAGTCTTTGTAACGGTGTTGGCTTTGCAATCATCCACCCATAACCATTGGGTACTATCTGGCTTTGGCACCATGACTATGGGTGAGCTCGTCACTGTAACTCACTTTGATTATGCCATCTTGGAGCATGCACTCTGTCTCCTTCCGAACCTGTGCCAATTTTAGAGGGTTACGCCTGTAAGGATGTTGCTTAATTGGAGCAGCATCTCCTATATCTACAGCATGCACAATTAGGTTGGTACTTTCCAATTTATTTCTGCATATCTCCCCATGTGATAGTAATAACTTTTTAAGGTCATTTGGATTTTCTTGTGGAAGGTAACTCAATAATTTATCCCAATTTTTGACATCTTCCTCCTTGTCCAATTTGATTTGAGGAATGGCCAGTGCAGAATCCTCTGAACTTGGTTCTTCCTTCTGTGCTGTAATCATTAACACCTTCTCCTCTTGCTTTCCTTCCCGATCAAAATACCTTCTGAGCATATTCACATGACACACTCTGTGAGATTTCGTCCTGTCTAGAGTCCTTATTAAGTAGTTCACCCCACTCAGTTTCTTCTCAATTTGATATGGTCCACTAAACCTTGCTTTTAAAGGCTCACCTGTTACTAGAAGTAGCATCAATACCTTTCCCCAATTGCAAAAATTGCAAATTTGTGATTTCTCATCCGTTTCCTGTTTCATTGTATACTGCGATACTTTTAAATGCTGTCTAGCCAATTCTCCAGCTCTATTTAATCCATCTCTAAAATTTGACACATAGTCCAAACGGGTGGTCCCTGAATTCTGAGTTATTAATTTCTCCTTAATCAATTTACTTCATGCCCAAAAATTAATTCAAATGGACTGAATTTGGTTGATTCATTCATTCTCTGATCGCAAAAAGTACAAATGGAACTCCCTTATCCCAATCATCTGGATAATCCTGACCATAAGCCCTCAATATGGTCTTCAGTGTTTGATGCCATCTCTCATGCTCTCTGTGATTCCGGACGGTATGCAGTAGATTTGAATTGCTTTATTCCCAAGTTATCCATAACTTCCTTGAATAGTTTGGATGTGAAGTCTGATCTTTGATCTGACGGGATCTCTATTGGTAGTCCGTACCTAGTAAAACATTTAAGTAATTCTTCTCCAACCCTTTTAGCTGTGATGCTGTGTAATGGGATTGCTTCTGAAAATCTAGTCGACACATCCATTATTGTTAATAAATACTTATTCCCCCAAAGTGGGAATAAGTATTTATTAACAATAATGGAGAAGTATTATTCTCCTGGGACCTATGCAATGAATCAAGACTCTTGTGAAAGGTTCCTCAAATGGTGGAATAGGTAATAAAGATGCAGGTTTTATTACTACTATGTGGTTTTCCGACTAACTGACACGTATGACACGTCTGGCAAAATTCAGGCCAGTAAAAATGTCTTTTGTATTTTACCTTGTGTTTTCCTCACCCCTAAATGATCTCCAAGTGGTAGCTCATGGACCACTCGCAGCACCTCCTTTCTACACCCTACTGGCAAAACAATTTGATGAATCTCTCCCCATTTTTCACCTGCTTGAATGTGTGATGGTCTCCATTTCCTCAATAAGACATCACTTGTTAAGTAATAACACACAGGAATGCATTCACTTTCTTTCTCAGTAAATGCCTTTTGATATAGCTGCTTTAACTCCTCATCTTTCTGCTGTAATTCAATCAGCTTAGCAGAGCTAAATACATTGGTGTGTTTACCTATTTGCTCCTTCTCTGTTCCACTATGATCAAGGAAAGCTTCAGATAACAATACATCAGCTTCCTTATCTGTGCCTTTTGATCTCTCCTGCTTCGTCTTGTGCCCCTGTGATCTTGTGATTACACAATCAGGGAAAATTCCTGGATAAACATTCTTCAAGTCTCCAGTTGCCTGCGTCTCCACTGGCTTTTCAACTAGAGTAAGCAGCACGTCTACTGGTGAAGCAGCTATATCATTTGCAAGGACAAATTGTATTCCCGGAGCTGAGACTTTGTCCAACAGTCCTACCACAAATTCACCGCTCTTCTCTGGACTCTCTAGCCTCACTTTACATAACTGAGCATGTTTTGTCTCCTGTTCCTGTTACCAGTACCGTCTCTGGCAATAGTCCATCAGGAGTGCATATCTCCTCCTCCTTCATCATTATAGACTGAGAAGATCCTGTGTCCCTTAATATTGTAACCTCTTTCCCTGCTGCTCCTGCCCTATGTGAATAAGCTTTACCCTTGCATGTATATTTTTAAGCAGACCTGGCACTTTCTCCTTAATCAACCTCTGATCATCTTGTACACTCTGAGGCAGTTGTCTAACTTCTCTTGTGCTTTTTGTTAATAGTCCAACAAAATTCCCAGGCTTGTTTGGTTTTCCTACATTTAGCTTTCTCCCAACCCTCCAACATTATGATTTTGTGTGACCCACTTTATTACAATGATAAAACCGGAGCCTTCTAACTTCTTTGTCCCTCTCAAGGGTTTCTTTTTTACTCTGTGGTAAATTATCCTTATGATCTTCACTGAGATCTACCTTTCCCTTTCCAGGGGAGGATTTCTCTTTGCCCCAGTTTCTAACCCTCATGGACTGAAATTCATTCTGGAAGCCAAACCGAGTTTTATGGACCAGCTCATAATAATCAGCTACTTCAGCTGCTAGCCTTGCTGTATTAACTCTCTGCTCTCCCACATGAGGTGATACTACTTCGTCACCGAGCCTACCCTCAGCCTTTATCTCCAGCCCTTTTAAGCTGACTTTCCTTTTCAAGTGTCAGTTTTGGAAGTTCAAAAGCGCTCTCTTTTCTTTCTCTGCTCTCTCTTTTTCCCTCTCTTTTGCTTTTAATCATAACTTCAAACTGTAGCGTTTCAGCTTTCCTTTCCTTATCTCTCACCTCTAACTCAAGCTGCTTCATTTGCAATTGAATTCTTGCCACCTCTATAGATTCTGAGTTTAAATGCTGAGCTACTGCTGTAATTATCTGTCCTTTCCTCACAGAAGCAGGCAGTTCCAATTCCAGCATCTCTGCTAATTTTTGCAACTTGGTCTTACTTACTTTTTACAAAACTTCCCAAGTTACTGCATCTACATCTGGCAACGTTTGGCGACTGAAAGAGGCATTACTATCGCAAACTTGGTCTACCGAACCAAACTAACACTTGGAATAAAGACCCTAGCACCTACAACTCGCTGTTTAAAATCCTGCAAAGAGCCCCCAGTCTGTTATGGACGGCTCAAAACATTGCTAATCAGGCAGCCCTAGATCTAACTTTGCAATTTATTTCGGTAAGTGTACATTGAAAATTACCCGGAGTAAGTTAGCTAGGTTGACTACTAGATTTTAAAACAGACAAAAACGTATTCACAAAATTACATGATGAAACACAAAGAACAGAATAAAGAACCCCTACAGAACTCAACCTATCCAGCTTAATTGTGCTGTTCCGAATACACACAACAAGAAACCTTCCTTTAAAATCCAACATAGATGGAACACATGTTTACAGGTTAAAGTGGAAGGGCAGAAAAGAGAGAGGGTTTCCACACAGCTCCCTGTTGAACTTCCCAGTGAACAGTGAACTAAAAACTGCTCAGCTCAGCTAGCTACAGAGAGCTGACCACACCCCTCTCTTTATACAGGTCACTGCTAAAGCATAACTACTTTAGCCTGAAGTCTCATTTGTTTATATGTAAGCAGAAGACCTCTCAAAATCGTTTTCATCTCTGTACCAAACCAGACTGATTGGAGCCCGGCCTGGTTTATGCCCCTCTGAAACAAATCAAGGACTGAGGCTCTTTGAGCCAAAGAACAGCTTTTAGCAAAAAAAAAGACTGGCTTTGTGACAGCTGTCCTTGTGCCTCTAGGTGCAGACAGCATGGGTTTGGAAAGGCGATGTTAAAAGAGCCTTCCTGAGATATCATAGCATAGTTTTTAGATGGTACACACTGCTGACATTGTATGTTAGTGGTGGACCCACTTTGTTGACTGTCAACAATAACACCATGCACTGCAATACTATGTAATTGTCTCACTTCAGGTTCTTCCATTAGTGCAGACAGATTGACACTAATGGGTCAGGGCATTGCTCTGAGAAATGAACCAGTGAATGGCTGTAACCTATTGTGCTGAGTTGAAGCAGGTGCAGTGAGTATACATGTTCAAATTGAAAACAGCCTGGCAGTTAACTGTCAATCAGCATATTGACAGCATTCTCCATGACATTGCTTATCCCAGAATCCACTTGCCAACTAATCCACAATCTCCTCTCATGCACTAGAAATGTCGGTTCTCCCAGCGATTGGTATTCTTGTGAAATGTCCTCACGAGGGTATGATACAAGGCTTAGAAAAAATGTCTTTTGTTCAATAATAAAGTTGTTTACTTGAATAAGAATCATTGATTTAGTCTTGCCAAATCATACAATGACTGGAACTTCAAGTCATTTTGTGAATTCAGCAGCTGGCATTGTTCACCTTAGCTCCCTGGGAAGGTCGTTGTTCGAGCTGTCAGTGGCTTGTGTCTAGGATACCTCCCAGAGGTACTCCTGCAGTGACAGAGCATGCAAGATGGTTCAGGAGTAAGGCAAATTGCATATTGCATAAACCATAGATATAAATGGCAGAAAGTTGTACTTTCACCTCTGTGAGGGTCTACAGTGAATAAGAAAGATCTTGTGGCCTTATTTCAAAAAGATGGGAAAAGGTTCATCCTGGTGTCTTGGGCAATAATCATCTCTCAACCAAAACCATTAAAACAGATGATATAATTGTTATCTAATTACAGTCTATGGGACCTTGATATCTGCAAATTGACTGCTACAATTCCTACATTATAACAAACAATACTTTAAAAAAATGATTGAACTGGATGGAAGAATTCTGAAAGGTCCTACAGAAAATCAATTCATTTAAATTTATTTACAATGTGTATAAAGAAGAAGGGACAAATATTTCTTGCCAGTTATGATATATGTAGGAAATTCTAAGAGTATAATACATATGCACATGATATTTTATTTTGTCTGCACAACTATCTTATAATCATGTAATCAAATACTACTCAGTGTAACATGATTCAAACCCTGCTGAATAAAGTAAAAGGTTAGATTAAATTGAGACGGGCCAGAGAGAATATTGCAAATTATAACAGCCAATTTAAAAGAAAATTCCAGGAAATGAAGTGATTAGCAATGACTTTGATGATGACTTTTTGGAAAGCAGATTGGATTTACTGAATACATTCCAAAATAGATCCAAACATTACAGAAAATCCTAGAAAACCATGTTCAAAACTGGAATTTTTCAATCTATCGTCAAGTTAAACAGATGATTTACAAGCATAGGATGCAGAAATGTGATACGAATTTCAGTATTAATTAACACCAACTGAACAGGTCAAAACTAATGGATCACATTAAATCGCATGTCCATTTGACTGCTCACAATGGGATACTGACCAGAGACATACAGCTTGGAGAAGGTCAGGACTGCAGAGATGAAGAAAATCAGAGTCAAGCCCTTCCTGATGAAGGGTTTATGCCCAAAATGTCGATTCCCCTGCTCCTTGGATGCTGCCTGACCGGCTGTGCTTTTCCAGCATGATACTCAACCAGCTTGTCTTACAAAATGCAAAACAATGTCCAACATTAGATGGGATTCTGCAATTGAACACCAACTGAAGTGAACAATCCCAAGTGGGCTAATAATTACGTGAAAAACTGATTTAAAATGATCAACTGAGCTCATAGGGTGGCTCACATATGTTTGCTACAAGTGAAAAGTATTCATGTTGCGGTAATTATTTTACAGAAGAGCCTCAAGATACAGGGTAATGATCATTTACTGAGCCAACATTGGGGCAAGTCTATCCCAGAAAAGATTCTGAGGTAGCACACTAACTCAAAAGAGGATTCATCAGATAGTCATACACTGCGAATCACGTAGATAATACATTACTTCAACTCCTAAATGGTCTACTTTAGACAAACACTGTTTTTCACGTATCCCCAAAGGCAGCAAAGCATCTGTTATCCCTAATCTTACTACTCCCTATCTTGCCAGGTGCCAACCTGCCTCCTCTCTGAAGCCTGTGCTGAATTCCCACCCCTGACTAAACCCTATTCTTTGTCCTTCGCTGGGTTCATCCTCACATTCCAATTTCAAATAAGGCCTCAGGATTAATGCTGTTTCAACCATGTTGCATTTTCACAGAAATTCTGTCTGCTGCATCAACATTTGAGTAGACTTATGCAGTTTAACTAACATTTAACCCAACTACTTTCTTCACTTGATTAAGTGAAAATGCATCTTAAATGATTTATATATTATTGCTTATAAAGTTAACTAAACTCTCTACCTCATTCTAATCCCAGCTGGCACTTCATGTGGATTTACAGATTACCTCAAGTCATATCCAAACTTCCCCAGAAGTATAAAAATAGAACATTAGTATGCAGTGCCCTGTGTTCTGCAAACAAAAAGAACATGTCCAGATTTCTAGATGGATTCTGCTCAGGACTTTAACCACTGGATAAATTAAAAATAGAATTTTTGCTGGTAGAGGCACTTGGCAGGCACCAGGCTGGTAATGAAATGGACACACATGTTCCTGATCAATAATACTTCTCAGCATAAATTAAAAACAGGCCAGAGATACAGTTACAATTACAGATTCTTATAGAAGTAATTCCACAGATTTACAGTAGCCTCTGCTAGAGCCTGAACAATGAAACAGATCAGTTTCTCCAGGACCAGCACGATGCAGTTTCCTCCATCCACTCAATTATGGGGCTCAAACGTGTAACTATTGTTTCTCTAATAGATTATTGTGAATGTTTACTGAGTGAGGAGGAAAACACGTGAGGTTATACTTTTCAGGAAATAGATAATGTCTCCTATTTAGTTGTCCTTAAGATAATAAAGGGGTTCAAATGGGGAGATGTGGAGAAGTTGCTTCCTGATGACACAGGACCTAGGAATAGGAGTTCGCCTTTTGACCCAAAACAAAATTCCTGCCCTATATGTCGTATTTGTATAGCCTTTGTGCCTTCTAATTTTATTTAGCTATAGATCCGCCATCAATATCACATGGATGCCTTCTGACTGGATCATTGAGGTCTTGGTTTGGATTATGCTTTATCTGGTTCCTCCCTCCATCCTTACCATCATGGATGGCCCTGCCAGGAGTTGGGAATGCCTGACAGCATCACCCTTGGGATCAATGAAACACTTAAGTCTCTCCAATGTAGCAAAGTGACAAACTACAGAATGAAAAGCCATTCATCTAGATTGTTCTATTCTGTAAACCTAATACCTTTCTCTACCCTCACTTGGCTCCTCACTGTTTGTGGGTAGGTATCTGTCTTGTCCCAGAACCAGGCTCCTTTAAAATGGCCTGGAACTGGGACCATGTTGGGAATTCCCAGGTCCCTTGTCACTGGCAGTTCTCCACATCTCAGCCCATAGAGTCATTCATGTTGCGGTAATTATTTTACAGAAGAGCCTCAAGATACAGGGTAATGATCATTTACTGAGCCAACATTTGGGAAAGTCTATCCCAGAAAAGATTCTGAGGTAGCACACTAACTCAAAAGAGGATTCATCAGAAAATCATACATTGTGAATCACGTAGATAATACATTACTTGAACTCCTAAATGGTCTACTTTAGACAAATACTGTTTTTCACGTATCCCCAAAGGCAGCAAGGCATCTGTTATCCCTAATCTTACTACTCCCTATCTTATGAAGCATTTCTAATAAAGAAATTTGTTTGTCTTGTCTGTTCTGGAATACAAAGTTCTGGTTCCTGTAAAAGCAAATTCAGTGTTTTTTTCTTCTCGTACCACCTTGTGTAACTAGTGAATCACAATATTAAACCATTAATCTTGCTCACTGGTGATAGAAAATGAGCCTTCCAGCTGTTCAAACAACAGAAACTGTCAGCATTTTCTTTCAATGTCCTACTGTTCAGCGCACAATGTTTTTCAAAGACCAGGTTCCCAATGACAATACAATTCTTATCCACAAAGCCACAATCAACAATTTCAACACTTAAATACGCAAAAGAGGAGCTTGATTGGATTCACACAGAACAACCAACAGGGAAACATTTGAGCCTGCTAGAATCACTGACTGTATAGGATATGAAGTATGTACGAATAGATCACAAAATCACACAAATGTGAAGGTGCAGGAGGCTATTTGACCCACCGTGCTTGTATCTGTTATTAAATGAGCATCGTTACTTAGTGCCAATCCTCTGCTTTCTGCCCATTCTCCTGCACATTATTTCAATCCAAATAATCATCCAATGCTCTCTTGAACACCTCAATCGAATCTGCCTCCACCTCATTTCCAGGCAGTGCACTCAAGTGAAAATAGCTTTCCTCTTTTCACTTCTTTAGCAGATCACTTCAAATCCATGGCCTTATATTCTTGCTCACTTTATAAGCAGTTTTCCTCTTAAACTATTAACTCATTCAAGAGCTGCCCACAAGCAATTTAAATCCACAGAGTTGCTTTAGGTTCCCTTAAACAAGACTAATCATATTTAAAAGACATTCATATATTTATAACTGGTAAATTAACTCAAAATACAAAGTTGTCTTCCACCTTTTATAACAAACATTACTTCCATTGTCAAAATACTCTTTAAACTCTATGCACTTTAAAATGCCCTGGCATTGACTGCTCATGAAGGGCACCGTAACAGGTCCCAAACACAGGAAAGAGGAGTTGGCCATTTAGCTCCTTCAGCATGATGGCTGTTTGTAATCTAACTCCATTTACCTACCTTTGCCCCATATCATGCCATACCTTTAGTCAACGAAACTCTATCAATCTTAGCTTTAAAATTAACTATTTATCCAGCAGGAATCATCATTTGTGGCAGAGAGTTCCAAACTTCTACCACCCTTTGTGTGAAGGGTTTTTCCTAAATTCATTCTGAAAAGATCTGGCTCTAATTTTAGACTGCCTCCTCATCCAAGTTTCCTCAAATGGAAATAGTTTTTCTCTATATCTAATCCATCGATTCTTTTAGATATCTTAAAAGTTCAGTCAAATCATCCTTTAACAGTCTAAATTCCAGGAAGCTGTAGTTTGCTTAATCTTTCCTCATATCTTGACCCTCACTGTTTAGGCATTTTTGTAGTAAATTCACACTTCACTCCTTCCAAAAACAATGAAAGGTGATTTCCAACACTGCAACATTTCTGCTCTATCTAGGTCTTTGCATAGCTGACTTTCATCCCTTATATTTTAGCCTTCTAGATATACAGGCCTATGCTGTCAATTGGCTCTATAATGGGAACAAGAGAGTTAGGAACAGGAACAAAATCAGACTGCTGGAGAAACACAGTAGGTCTGGCAGGATTTAAAGAGAGAAAACAGTTAACATTTTGAGTTCAGTGAACTTTCATCAGATAACCTCTATTGTTCTCCAGTCCTCTGTGTTTTTCAGAATTCCAGCATTTGCAGTTCAACGTTTATGAGAATTAGGAACAGGAGTAGGCCATTTAGCCCTTTGAACCTGTTCCAACACTCAATAGGATCATGAACTGATTTGATTTTCACTCTATATTCCTGTCTCCCATCCCATAATACCAGAATCCCTTGAAAACGAGATTTAACATCAGCCTTCACTAAATTTAATGATCTAGCCTCACTGCTTTCGAGGGAATAGAATTCCACATTTAATGGAATTCCACATTCCATTTTAATTATCCCTTGAAGGAAAAAGAATCTCCTCCCCTCAATCTTAAAAGGGAGTTCCCTCTAGACAACCACACCATGAACAATATTCACCTGAAACACACTCTCACTATCAACTTACTTCAACAGAAACAATTTGGTAGTGCAATTAAGGATAACACTAAACACATGATAACTTGCTCTCAGCAAATTCTCTCTGAAAATGAGGAATTTGTCCATGCACATGGGTTCAACTTTGGTGCCCTCTCACTATCGTAAATGGGAAGAGGTATTCACTGAGATTGAATTCCTTCATTACCAGTTTATCTAATCACAAACTACTGTCGAACAAGGATGCTTAACCTGAAGGCAAGCCTGGCAGATCGAGCACATGCATATTGTGAAACACCTAATGACTTGACAGATTTCCATCCACAATGTGAACGGCTGGTAGTGTTGAGTGATCTTAAGACAAAAGGAGAAAGTGAGGACTGCAGATGCTGGAGATCAGAGCTGAAAATGATCTTAAGATAAACCCTGATATACACCTATGTAAACCTGACAAAGTGACTGGAATTGTTATACTCAAATATGACTTCAGCAATAAAATGGATGCTGTGCTCAATGATGGTTCCAAGTTGATATCTATAGAACCTGCCAATACACTTGACCAAATAGCCACACTCAATAGCAAGCTGCAGAGGTCTAAATTGGACTTATGTAAGGATGATAACCTGTGGAGAGATATCATAGGAATCAAGCTCATGGCTTACCACATACCCAAGAGCTACCCAAGAGAAATAAAAGTTATATACTATTGAGAATTCCTTCATACAAGAGTGACATATTGAGGGCATTAGAATATCCATGTCATCTTTCAACATTGCCAACTTGCTTACTCAGAGACATACAAAAGCCTCTTTAAACGGTATATATCATGACAAACTAGATGGACCAATGGGGTCTGAATCTGTGTTCTCCAAACTTGAACTGAGCAATTCATGCAGTTAGGTTCAGTTTCACTATCACCATGTGCAACCAAATAGATGAAGTTCTCATGGGATCAACTCCAGGCCCTGCCCTTGATACCATCTTTGTTGCTGAGGGAAGGCATATCACACGAGTATTATGGTGCAGAAGGAGACCATTCAGCCCATCATTTACCAGATTTATCCTGAGATGCTCCGGGAAGTGAGAAAGGAGCTGGTGAAGATCTTTGTCTCCTCACTCTCCATGGAATCGTACCGGAGGATTGGAAGGAGGCAAATATTGTTCCTCTTTTCAAGAAGGGTAATTACAGACCAGTCAGTCTTACATCTGCGGTCAGCAAAGTTTTGGAAAGAATTCTGAGGGATAAGATTTATGACTATTTGGCAAAGCATAGCGTGATTAAAGGCAGTCAGCATGGCTTTGTGAGGGACAGGTCATGCTTCACAAACCTTATTGAGTTCTTTGAGGAGGTGACAACATAGGTCAATGAAGGTCGAGCAGCGGATGTGGTGTATATGGACTTCAGCAAGGCATTTGATAAGGTTCCCCATGGTAGGCTCATTCATAAAGTCAGGAAGTATGGGATACAGGGATATTTGCCGTCGATAGTATCGAGGGCTATTGCAGGCTACAGTGCGACAAAGACAGGATGCAGAGCGGGGCTGAGAAAAGACAGATGGAGTTCAACCTGGAAAAATGCAAAGTGATGCATTACGGAAGGTCAAACTCGTATGCTGAATATAGAATTAAAGACAGAATTCTTGGTAGTGTGGAGGAACAGAGGGATATTGGTATGCATGTACATAGATCCCTCAAAGCTGCCACCCAAGTGGATAGGGTTGTTAAAAAAGCATATGGTGTTTTAGCTTTCATTAACAGGGGGATTGAGTTTAAGAGCTGCGAGGTTTAGCTACAGCTCTACAAATCCCTGGTGAGACCACACTTGGAATATTGTGTCCAGTTCTGGTCGCCCTACTATAGGAAAGATACAGAGGCTTTGGAGAGGGTGCAAAGAAGGTTTACCAGGATGCTGTCTGGACTGGAGAGCTTGCCTTATGAAGAGAGGTTGACTAAGCTCAGACTTTTCTCTCTGGAGAGGAGGTGGTGACCTGATCGAGTATACAAGATAGTGAGAGGAATGGATAGAGTCAATAGCCAGAGTCTTTTCCCCAGGGCAGGATTGACTGGCACAAGGGGTCATAGTTTTACAATATTAGGAGGAAGGTATAGAGGGGACGTCAAAGGTAGGTCTTTACGCAGAGAGTTGTCAATGCATGGAATGTGTTGCCAGCAGTGGTGGTGGAAGCAGAAAATAGAGACTTTTGAGCTACTGCTGGACATGCACATGGACAGCAGTGAGTTGAAGGGTGCGTAGGTTAAGTTAATTTATTTTACATTAGGATTAACCCTTGGCACAACATCATGGACCAAAGAGTCTGTTCTGTGCTGTACTTTTCTATGTTCTATTCCTGCATCATCTCATTAAATGAGCATTACCTATAGCCAATCTCCTGTTTTTCCCCCATATCCATTTACATTATTTTTATCTAAGTAATCACCCCACATTCTCTTGAATGCCTTAATTGACCCTGCTTCTACCAAACTTACGGGCAGTGCATTCCATACTCTAAATACCTATCAAAATGATCCTGCATGATCATGGATGATCAAATCACCATTTGTTGTACATTGTCTAAAATTATGATAGGGTGCCATGTCTGGCCTGAGCGTTCTCCCAGTCTACCTCAGAGCACCCTGGAAGGGGAAGGTATCTCAGAAATTTGAACATATGAGCGGCACGGTGGCACAGTGGTTAGCACTGCTGCCTCACAGCGCCACAGACTCGGGTTCAATTCCCGACTCAGACTGTGTGGAGTTTGCACATTCTCCCCGTGTCTGCGTGGGTTTCCTCCGGGTGCTCCGGTTTCCTCCCACAGTCCAAAGATGTGCAGGTTAGATGAATTGGCCATGCTAAATTGCCTGTAGTGTTGGGTAAAGGTAGGGAAATGGGTGGGTTGCGCTTCGGCGGGTCGGTGTGGACTTGTTGGGCCGAAGGGCCTGTTTCCACACTAAGTAATCTAATCTAATCTAATCTAGCTGTTCCACGCTGCTTCTTTGCAATAAACCCCAAATGGATTTCTCCAGTAACAGGATGCTGCTGTGCAGCCAAGGGGAGATTTCTGCGCCTGCACGTGTGTATTGTGATACATGGGTTTTGGTGTCAGTCTGGTGCCAGGTATGTAGGCTGTACGTCCCAGCGACTAGGGGGCTTTATCAAACAAAACACCCCAGTGACCATTTACAGGTGGTAACACACTGACTGTGCACAAACAGCCTGCATGCACAGGCCTCAGAAAATTATATCCACCACTAGGATTGATTCTGCTATAGGAAATTATTTACTAAATAATCTGGATTATGCTAAGCTACATTGGGAACTAGTTTAAGATCATCTGTTGGGCTCATTGTGATATATATTTATGCATCCTTGATGATATATATATAGAGGCAAAAGTGAGGACTACAGATGCCAGAAACCAGAGTTTGGATCAGAGTGGTGCTGGAAAAGCACAGCAGGTCAGGCAGCATCGGAGGAGCAGGCAAATTGACGTTTCGGGCAAAAGTCCTTCATCAGGAATATAAATATATAAATACATAGAGCTCTTTATGCAGGGAAAAGGAATTTGTACATACATTGCACTTTTTCATATAGAAAGGTCATAGGGACAACCAATCTCTGCTGTATCTGCATGGTAATACACTGACCATTCAGAATGTACCTACCTAGTCTGTGAATTAAGGTTTACTATTAACTATTTTGCTGCATCTGAAATGCCAGTGCTGGCACAACAAACCAGCATCCTCTTTTTATTCTGTCTAAAATGGCATCCCTTTATTCAAGTCTGTTTCTTGTGTCATAGTTCTGATGAGTGCAAGACCAAAAGCTTCAAATTCTAGTTTCTTTTAGCAATGTTTAAGTTCTTTGCTGCTAAGCAATCATTTACAGGCTTCTTATCCTTAATCTGATTCTCCTAGTTCTAGTCTACCTCACTATCCTTCTAGTATTCACCCTTACAAATTCTCATGGGATCTTATATTAATCCAATAAGATGATTCCCTCATTCTACTAAATTTCAAAGGGTACAGGGCCAGCTTGTTTGAATTTATTTCATAAGATAAACATTTCCAACCCGGAAAGGACAGCAGACATTGTCTTAAATGCTTCCAACACAATATATCTTTTTTCCAAATAAGGAGACCAAAAAGATACATGGGACTCCAGATATGGTCTCATCAAGAACTTGACCAATGGCAGTAAAACTTCCCTCCTTTTATGTTCCAATCTCCCAGCAATAAACTTCAACATTCCTTTTACCTTCCTATCACTTGCATCACCTACACATTAACCGCACGTGAGTCATGTACCAGAACACCCAGGTCCCTCTGTACCACGGACGTCTTCAATTTATCTCCACTTAAATAGCATCTGCCTTTCGCTTCACATTCACATTTTCTACATTATATTTCAGCTGTCAGATTTTTGCCCACTCAACCTATCTGGATCGCTTTGCTGACATTCTGCTTCTTCTTATTTTTCTGAATATCTTGGTGTCATCAGAAAATGTACGACCATAGATTTGGTCTCTTTATCAGGAAATTGATGTAGTTGTACACATTTGAGGCCCAGCATTAGCCCTTCTGGAACATCATTAGTTACTGTTTGGCAGGGCAAAACAACACATCACCTCTCTCTACTCTTTTGAGTAGATAACAGGAAACAATTCTTAATTCATGGTAATATGTCATCTCCAGCATCATGTGCTCTTATCCTGTGTAGTAATTTTTGATGTGTCACCTTTTCAATCACCTTTTGGAACAAAGATCAAAGAAACAAAGAACAATACAGCACAGGCATAGGCCCTTCATCCCTTCAAGCCTGCACTGACACATTTTGCCTTTCCATACTAAAACTGTCTTCACTTATAGGATCTGTATCCCTCTATTCCCTTTCCATTCACAGATTTGTTCAGGTACCTCTTGAATGCTGCTTTTGTATCTGCTTCTACCACCTCCTCTGACAGCACATCCCAAGCATGCACCACCCTTTGTGTAGAAATCTTAATCTCGTACAGCTCTTTTAAACTTGCCCCCTTGCACATTAAACCTCTGTCCCTAGTAATTGACCCCTCTGGCCTGGGAAAAAATTTCCACTCTATCAATGCCATTCACAATCTTATACATTTCTATCAGGTCGCTCCTCAACCTTTTGAGTTCCAATGAAAACAAACCCAGTTTATACCTTTCTTCATAGCTAAAATCCCCCCTACCATGTATCATCCTGGTAAACCCTCTCTGTGCCCTCTCCAAAGCATTCACATCCTTCTGGTTGTGTGGTGACCACAACTGTACACAATATTCCAAGTGTGGCCTATCTAAAGTTCGATAAAGAAATCCTAGTGCTCCCCTATTTAAAGGCTTCCCTTCATCCACTTGTTATTTTCTCAAAAGCTCTCAAAAGGTGGGCAGCACTGTTGTCTTACAGCGCCAGAGACCTGGGTTCAATTCCCGCCTCAGGCGACTGACTGTGTGGAATTTGCACATTTTCCCCGTGTCTGTGTGGGTTTGCTCCGGTTTCCTCCCACAGTCCAAAAATGTGCAGGTTAGGTGAATTGGCCATGCTAAATTGCCCGTAATGTTAGGTGAAGGGGTGAAATGTAATGGAATGAGTCTGGGTGGGTTGTGCTTCAGTGGGTCGGTGTGGACTTGGTGGGCCGAAGGGCCTGTTTCCACACTGTAAGTAATCTAATCTAACCTTAATTAGATTTTAAACACTATTTCCCTATCACACATCCAAGATGATTCTTCAAAATTACATCATGATTTTCTAAGTACCCTTCTACAGCCTCCTTAATAATGAATACTAGCAACTTTCCTATGATGATATAAGCCAAACTGCTCTATAGTTTTCTGCTTTAGTTGCCCTCCTTCCTTGAACAGAGAAGTTATAATGGCTATTTCTCAATCTGCTGTGACTCTTCCAGAGTTTATGGATTTTTAGAGAATTATAATTAATGCCTCTATAGCTCTGCTGACATTTCTCTTACAGCACTACAATGTAGGTGATCTGGTCCTGGTTCCTTGTCAGACATTAATTACAACATCTTTTGCCAGCATTGTTTCTTGTGTGATAGTGATTATTTTAGGTTCCTTCCTCCATTCAACTCATGCTTTTGAAGTGTCTTTGAAACATTTTCTAAGTCTTCACTCTGAGGCTGTGCCTTGGATCCTAGTCTTTCCTACTAGTGAAAACATCTTCTCCATGTCCACTCTATCCAGGCCTCACATTATTCTGTAAGTTTTAATGGGATTCCCCCCTCATCTTTCTAAGCTTCCCTGAGTACAGACCCAGAGTCGTCAATCACTCTTCATATGAAAAACCCTTCTTCCCCAGGATCATTCTTGTAAATCTCCTCTGGAACCCCTCCAACGCCAGCACAGCGTTCCTTAGATACAGGGCCCATACCTGCTCACAATCCAAAGGCGGTCTGACCAGACTCTTATACAGCCTCAGAAATATACCTCTGTTCTTGTATTCTAGCCCTTTTGAACTGAATGCCAACACTGCATATGCGTTCCTGCATGTGCATGTTAACCTGAAGAGAATCCTGAGTTAGTACTCCAAAACCTATTTGTGCTCAGATTTCTGAAACCTTTTCCTATTTAGAAAATAGTCTAAGCTGCTGGTCTTCCTCCTGAAGTGCAAAATCTCACCCTTTACAACATTGTATTCCATCGGTCACTTCTTCGCCCATGTTCCTAGCCTGTCTTCTGTAGCCAAAAAGTGCGGCGCTGGAAAAGCACCGCAGGTCAGACAGTATCCAAGGAGCAGGAGAGTCCATGTTTCGGGCATAATCTGCAGTCCTCACTTTCTCCCTATCTTCTGTAGCCTCCTTACTTGCTCAACACTACATGCCCTCCAACCTGTAGGTCTGCAAACTTAGCGTCAGTGCCCTTCATTCAGCCTAAACAGTCCATTTCTGTGTTTATGCTCTGTTTGGCCTTCCTCTAATTTATACTCATCTGGAAGCTTGAAAACACGTACCAACAGATTTAAGAACAGTTTCTTCCTCACTGTTATCTGATTTATTTATGGATCTCTCTAATATTTTAGTTGGTCTTTCTCTGCACCTTCTCTGTAGCTGTAAAACTATATCGTACATTCAGTTCTATTACCCTGATGTACTTACGTAAGGTATGATTGATCAGGTTAGCACGCAAAACCATACTTTTTACTGTATCTCGGTGCATGTGGCAATAATAAATCAAATCAAATCAAATCATCCAAATTGATCATAACTATATAATCTCTTTTCCCTAGCTTTTATGTTTTCCCCTTAAATGCACCTATATGACTCACTTTAATCACTCTTTGAATTCGCAAGTTCCACATTTTTATCACTCTTTTAGTAGACAGGTTTCATCTGAATTCCCAGTTGGATCTTTTGGTGACTACCTTATAGTGAAGACCTCTATTTATGTCCTTTTCCCATTTCCAACAAAAGGGAATGTTCACTCTCTATCCACTCGATTAAAACCTCTCAAAAATTTAAAACTCTCATAATTCTCTGTTATGTCACCCCTCAACCATATTTTTCCCCTAGACAGAAGAGGCCCAAGCCTGTTAATCCTTTCCTGACATTTACCCAGAGTTTTTTAGTGTCATTTTCCTAAACCTTCCCAGTTCCACTGTAGAAAGGCTTTCCAATGTGGGGGTCAATAACCCAAATGGAACAGTGAGCTAAGATTTTGGGGTTGTGGGATTGAAGCTGTAATGGCTACTGTGGGCTTCTGAGTAAGTTACAACAACTATGTTCCCACTCCAACCTCTTGTTTTCACAGCTGTCTCTGAAGACTCTCCACAATTTACGAGCTTTGAAATGGGGTCACAATGGGAAAATGCATAGGGGGCACTGCTCTCCGCCTTTTTAAAAGCAGGACATCCAAAACTGTACTCAGCATTGAATCAAGAGTTGATAGAAATCAGAGGAGTAGGCTATTCAGCTGCTCAAGCCTGTCCTGCCATTCCTTATGATCTTGGCTGATCAAACAACTCAACAGCCTGTTCTTGTTCCTTTTCTCCTCAGCTTGATCCCTTTAGCTCTAGGTTCTATATCTAACTACTACTTGAAATCATTCAGTGTTTTGCCCATTAACTGTTTTTGTGGTCGTGAATTCTACAAGCTCACCACTTTCTGGGTAAATAAATTTCTCCTCATCGCAGTCCTAAATGGTTCAGGCTGTATCCATACACTGTGACCCCTGGTTCTGGACTCATCTGCCATCAGGAACATCTTTCCTACATCTACCTTGTCTAGTCCTAGGCGGTGGTCTAGTGGTTTTATTCTTAGATTATTAATCCAAAAACTCAGATAATGTTCTGGGAACTCAGGTTTGAATCCCATTATGACAGATGGTGGAATCTGAATTCAATGAAAAAAAAATCTGGAATTAAGAATCTCCTGATGACCATGAAACTATTGTCAATTGCTGAAAAACCAAACTGGTTCACTAATGTCCTTCAGGGAACAAAATCTGCTATCTTCACCTGGTCCGGCCTACACAGGACTCCTGACCCACAGCAATGTGGTTGACTCACAGTTGCCCTCTGAAATGGCCTAGAAATCCATTCAGTTGCTCAATTACCACAAAATCTCAACAAAGAAATGAAACCAGATGGGCCACCTTGCATCAATCTAGGCACCAAAAAGGATAATGGCAGAAACAGCCCTGTCAACCTTGCAAGTCCTCCTTACTAACATCTGGAGATTAGCACCAAAATTGGGAGAGCTGTCTCACGGACTGGTCAAACAACAGCTTGATATAGTCATACTCACAGAATCAAACCTTACAGATAATGTTCCAGACACTACCCTCACCATCCCTGGATTGTTCTGTCCCAGCAGAGGTGGCAGCACAGTGGGATACAATTGGGAGGGAGTTGCCCTGGGAGTCTTCAACATTGAGTCTAGACTTCACAAAATCTCATGGCTTAAGGTTAAACATGGGCAAGGATCCCTCCTGCTGATTCCCATGTACCATCCTCCCTCAGCTGATGGATCAGTTTCTCCTCCATGTTGAACAACACTTGGAGGGAGCACTAAGGGTGGTAAGGACAGAGTACTCTGGGTGGGGGGGTTCAAAGTCCACCATCAAGAGTGGCTTGGCAGAAATACTATTGATCGAGCTGGGCAGGTCCCAAGGGATGCAGCTGCTAGACTTGGCCTGCAGCAAGTGGTGAGGGATCCAACAAGTGGGAAAAACATTCTCAATCTCAATGTGCAGGCTGCAGATCCATATGTCCATGACAGTATCAGTAAGAGCGAACTTCTAGTGAAAACAAAGTCCCGATTCACTTTGAGAATAACCTCCTTCATGTTGTGTGGCACTATTACAGTGCTAAATGGCACAGACTTCAAACAGATTTAGCAACTCAAGTCTAGGTATCCATGAGGTGCTGTGGGCTAACAGCGGTACCAGAAATATACACCAATACAATCTGTAAACTCATTGCTTGGCATATCCCCCACTCAATCATTACCATCAAGTCAGAGGATCAACCCTGGTTCAATGAAGAGTGCAGGAGGGCATGCCAGGAGCATTCTTGTGCAACGCCATGTTAGAGAAAAATCACGCTTTAGAAACAGTGTGTAAAGTGTTGGCACTGTAATCACGTTGCAGCCAATACACGTTTTAAAAATCCGTGCTGTGGAACCAGCATCCCCAATTCATCAATCGCATTACAGCGAATTTGAGTTGACGAAACGGGTGTTATAACAGTTTGACCTGTACTTTAATGGCAAACAATATAAGCTACAAGAGATCGAGCTAAGTGATCCCACAACCAATGGATTAGATCTAAGCTCCGTAGTCCTGCCACATCCAGTCGTGAATGGTGGTGGACAGTTAAACAACTCACTGGAAGAGGAGACTGCACGTATATCCCCATCCTCAATGATGAAACAGTCCAGCACATCAGCACAAAAAATAAGGCTGAAGCACTCACAATAATCTTCAGCTAGAAATGTCAAGTGGACGATCCATCTTGGGTCTTCCAGTGATTTGATTTGAATTATTGTCACGAGCACCCAAGTACAGGTTTGTTTGCGAGCAGTACAGGCAGATCACAGAAAGCAAGGACCTACAAATCATAGGGTGAAAAAAACTTGGACATAGTGAGGCATACAGGTTACACGCGTACAGGGCATGTGCGAGGCCCGATCAACATTAACAAGATCAACATTATTTGAAATTAGAGAGTCCATTCATCAGTCTAATAGCGGCAGTGAAGAAGCTGTTCCTGAACCTGTTGGTGCGTGTGTTTAAGCATCTGTATTTTCTGCCTGACAGAAGGGGTTGTAGAAGAGCGTTATTGGGGTGGAAGGGGTTTTTGATGATGTTGGCAGCCTTTTCACAGCAACGACAAGTGTAAATGGACCACTACAGTGATCTCCAGCATCACAGATTCAAGTCTTCAGTCAACTTGATTCACTTCATGTGATATCAAAAAAGGTTGGAGGCAGTAGACAGTGCAAAGGCTATTGGCCCTGACAACATACTGGCAATAGTACTGAAGACTTGTGCTCCAAAACATGCCACTCCCCTCGCCAAGCTGTTCCACGTACAGTTACAGCACTGGCATCGATTTGACAATGTAGATAATTGCCCAGGTATATCCTGTGCAGAAAAAGCAGGACAAATCCAACTCAGCCAATTACCATCCCATCATTTAACTCTCAATCATCACTAAAGTGATGGAATGTGCCATCAACAGTGCTGTCAAGCAGCACTTGCTCAGCAATAACCTACTTAGTAATGCCAGGACCACTCAGCTCCTGACCTCATTACAGCCTTGGTTCAAACATGGATAAAAGAGTTGAATTCCAGGGATGAGGTGAGAATGACAGCCCTTGACATCAAGGTGACATTCAACTGACTGTGACATCAAGGAGCCTTAGTAAAACTGGAATTAGTGGGTATCAGGGGCAAACTCTCAGGTGGTTAGGGTTATAGCCAGCACAAAGGAAGATGGTTGTGGTTATTGGAAGATCAGTTATCTTAGCTCCAGGACATCTCTGCAGGAGTTCCTCAGGGTAGTGTCCTAGGCCCAACCACCTTGAGCTGCTTCAGCATTGACCTTCCCTCCATCATAAGGTCAGAAATGGGAATATTTGCTGATGATTGCACAATAATCAGCACGATTTGCAATTCCTAAGATATTGAAGCAGTCCATGTTCAAATGCAATAACTCTGGACAATATCCAGATTCAGGCTGACAAGTGGAAAGTAACATTCACACCACACAAATACCAGACAATGACCACCTCCAATAAAAGACAATCTAATCGTCATCTCCTGATATTCAATCTGTTAACAATACTGAATTCCCACTATCAACATTCTTGTGGGTATCATTGACCAGAAATTCAACTGAATTCACCACATAAACACAGTGGCTAAGAAAGCAGGTCAAATGCTAGGAATACTGCGACTCCCCAAAGCCTGTCCACCATTCACAAGGCACAAGTCAGGAGTGTGATGGAATAATCCCCACTTGCCTGGATGCGCGCAGCTCCGACAACACTCAAGAAGCTTGACTCAAAAGCAGCCCATTTGTTTGGCACCACATCCACAAGAATCCACTCCCTCCACTGTCAAAACTCAGTACACACTGCTGCCAAGATCGACAAGACGCACTGCAGAAATTTACAAAAGATCCTTAGGTAGAACCTTTGAAACCCACAACTCTTTCAGTCTAGGAAATGGAATGAAGGAAGCAGATACATCGGAACACCACCAACTACAAGCTCCTCTCCAAGCCACTCATCATCCTAACTTGGAAATATATCGCTGTTCCAGCTCTGTTTCTGGATCAAAATCTTGGAATTCCCTCCCTCAGGGCATTGTGGGTCAATCTACAACACAAGCACTGCAGCAGTTCAAGAAGGAAGTTCCCCGGGCAACTGGGGACAGGCAGTAAATGCTGGTCATCCAGTGATGCCCATGTCCCACAAGTGAATAAAATAACCATTTCAACTTGCCTGGCCACCTTCAGAGAATTATGCAAGTGAACCCTGAGGTCCCTCTGCTCCTGTACTCCTCTCAAAGTTGTACCATTGAGCCTGTATTGTTCCTTTTACCAAAGTGCATTACCTCACATTTCTTTGCATTGAAAGTCCTCTGCTAGATACCTGCCCATTTGGCTAACTTGTCAATGTCCCTGTGAAGTTGTTCAGTGTCATTGTCATGATTCACTATTCTCCTGCACTTGGTATCATCTGCAAGTTTAAAGATTTTGCCAAATTGTTTACTTAAATCAAGAAAATATTAGGGTCCGAACACCAATCCCAGGGGAACACACCTTCAACTCATCTCTAAACGGAGAATTGCCCCTCGGTTTCCTATCTTATAGGCAACTTCTAATCCATGCTGCCATAGAGTCATCAATTCCAAATATTTCTAAATTGCTAACCAAATGCTAGCACCTTATCAAATGGTTTCTGGAAGTCCAAACATACAGCATTCACAGCACTAGCCTCATCCAGAGCCAGTTTCACCTAATCAAAGAACTCAGTCAAATCCACCCGCTGAAGGTTTGCCTGTGTGAACTCAGTGTTTTTCTGATTCCTTGATGCCATTTCAATCGGCCAATACCTGAATATCAGAATAGCTATTCTCACTTGTCCTTTTAGATGTTTGATAACGTGGAAATGTAAAGCATTTTCTTGATGTCTATGTGAAGTAATACTATCAAAATCAGATTCTCTGGCCATTTCATTCACTTGCTAGTTGGTGCAAAACCAGTGTCACGTTTACCTGGATACCATCAGTGACTGCATAATGAAGGTAATCCACTGAAAGTGCTTTGTGACCTCCTAGTAATATGAAAGATAGTTAGATTTTTAAAAAATTTATTGTTTTAAAGTCCTTTAGAAAGCAAACAGTTACTCTCATGTGATTTCTTTTTAATCTGTTCACTCTTAATTCTGGCTGAGACTGATTATGCAAAGTTGTGTCTAATTCAATTTCTACCTCTGCTTTGATAAGGCAATTACACACCAGAGATGCAGAGCGCACTCTCATGCTCAATAAAACATTTCTGTTGAAAGGGGCATTTGCTCTTCATTAAAGCAGACCTTAACAGACACAGATTAAAGGCAACTCCTGGGCTGTGAAGAAAAGGGTTGCCAATTATTTTCTCTTATTTGATGTGAGACAAATGAGCAGCCAAAAGGTGAAATGAATGGTGGCAGGATTAACATCTGCTGAAGGCGATGGTAACCTTACACTGATTTCAATTGTCAGCCAGAATCCTCTGGAGTTGCTTGCTCACATTTGTTTGCAATTTGCAGTCAGTGCTTCTGTTTAAACAGTAAGAAAAATTCTTCCCTTAAATAAAATAAGTAGGAACTGAGGTAGATAATACTGTGAACCACAATTGCCTGTCAGGTAGTTTAGTTCAAATGAATTATTTGCGCCAGTAAACATGCACTCCATGTGTCCTGAAGTAGCAGTTCATAGAGTAAGTGGCCTTGCTCAAATATCAACTAAGTCTGTTGCACCGCTCAATTAGTTCATGGCTTGTTTGAAGAAATAACCACATCTACCTGCTCTGGCTCCATATCCATTGACGGCCTTGCTGATCAAAAATATTCATAGGTTTTGGAAAATTTTTGATCAACTCCTAGTTGTTTGGGGAAGTGGAGGAGACAGTTCTAGATTTCCATGTTGCGTTTTGTGAACAATCACTTTTGGACATCACATCGAAGCAGTTTGGCTTGTTAAAATGTTAAAATTAAGATCATATTAAAATAATATTAAGATTAAACCCCTTTACTTTGGATTTCTCTGGCAGGGGACATAGAGTATGATAGGATTTAATGATGTAGATATAGAGAAACTATCTTAACCACCTTAATTAATTCTTTCTCCACATACACTGTCATAATATACTTCCAGCATTTTCAGATTTCAAGCATCTGCTTCATTCTGAGTTCCAAATAAGTCACATGTTTAAATTCTATACTCAAGGGAATACAAACCAAGCACATATAACTTTGTCTATGTAGTATAACACAAAGCTGGTGGGAGGATCAGCTGTGAGGAGGGTGCAGACTTGCTTCAAGGTGATTTGAAAAATTTGAGTGAGTGGGCAAATTCATGGCAGATAAAGCATAATGTGGATAATTGTGACTTTATCAACTTCGGTAGCAAAAACATGAAGACTGATTAATATACAAATGGCTGTAAATTAAGAGTGGGAATGTGCAACAAGAACTCTGTGTCCTTATACACCAGTTCCTGAAGGTAAAACTAAGATCAGACAAGGTAGATGCAAACAGGATGGTCCCAGAGGTCATAGTCTAAGGATACAAGGTAAACCATTAAAGACTCAAATCAGGAGAAATTTCTTCACCTGTGGTGAGAGTGGTGAACCTGCAGAATTCGCTAGCATGGACAGCAGCTGAGACCAAAACATTGTACAATTTCAAGGAGGAGTTAGATATAACACTTGGGGCTAAAGGGATCAAAGGATGTGGAGGAAACACAAGAACAGGCTGTTGTGTTGGATGATCATCTATGATCATAATAAATGGTGGAGCAGGCTTGAAGGGCTGAATGCTCTAATCTCCATGTTTTTAAACTGCCCTCATAATTTTTTTACCTTTATAGCTCTGTTGGGCCCAGATCTGGACCTATTCTCACCAAGTGAGTTAAATCAAAATCAGGGCTAATGTGAACTAGACACTGCTAAAAGGAGAAGTAGCCTGATCTGAGAAGTCAGCCAAATTATGGGGAGGTAATGGCCTAGTAATATTATTGTTGGACTGACAACCCAGAGACCCAGCTAATGTCTGGTGACCTGGGTTTGAATCCCGTCATAACAGATGGTGGTGTTTGAATTCAATAAAAAATATCTGGAATTAGGAGTCTAATGATGACCATGAATCCAATCTTGCTGGTCAGTAAAACTCATCTGGTTCACTAATGTCCTTCAGGGAAGGAAACTGCCATCCTTACTCGATCTGGCCTACATGTGATTCCAGACCCACAGCAACGGTTGACTCTTAATCACCCTCTGAGCAATTAAGAATGGGGCAATAACACTGCCTGGTCAGCGATGTCCTCTTTCCATTAAAGAACAAAGAATTTATAGTGTTTAACTCTGTATATGTGTGGATGAATGCGTTTGTGACAAATGCCACCCGAAATGGAGTCAATCATGTCAGCATATGCAACAGTTCCTCCCTTGGCTCAATGCTTGATCATTTTGAACCCAAATCTGTTGGATCATGGCACCATATTTGTGTTGGGAAGATGCAGTGTGTGTGTGGAAAGGCCACTTCAGCAAGATCCTGCAAGGTGTCCAGTGCCGCTGGAATCCCACCACAGAGATACTCATTCATGTACAGAACATATATGCAAGGTGTTGGAATTCCAACTTATTGGATCATGAAATTCTGGGTATTATATTCATCACTGTCTTAACTAAGTCACTCCACTGCAATTTCCAATTTCACCTATTGGTCAGAAGGTGGTTAGATGAGCCAGGTCACTTTCCCATCGTTGTCTAGGCATTTTGTTGAGTGATATAAATGACCATGGTCTTCCAAACTTTTTCACAGGGCCTACATTAGCGTACAAGGATCATTACAACACTGAAACAGTTGATTTTGGTAAACGTATCACAGTCACCATTCATAACTGCCTCTCAGCAGTCATCAACTAGTGCCCTTGAGGTACACCTTGTTCTGGTGTTAAATCAGTTCTCTTGGATTGGTAGGCTCAGTAATTCCTCCCCAGCTAGACCCAATGAATTACTATCTCCTGCTACGGCAATCGAGCTTTCACACCCAGCTGGACTGAATCAGTGCAGCCTTTGACCCAATTGTCTTCAATCTCATCATTTTCTGACCTGGTTATCAATATAGCTCAACAGTCAATGAACCTCACCATTGGCAGTGTTCCACCCAAGCCCGCTCCTTTCGTTGCCCAACCCCACTCTCCTTCACAATGTTATTCTTCCTAAAGCATCAGGTGCTTTACTTTTCAAATTTTGAAACGAGGGAATGCTGGAAAAATGAACAAACATGGTGAACTACTCATATGAGCACATCAGCATAATTTATATGAGGTAAAAAGAATGAAGAATCTTGATTACCTTCTTTGCTCCAGTCAGGGCCGATTTCTGTAGTTTACGATAGCAGTACTTAGCATACGTGCTAATAGCAACACCTATCAAAGAGGAACAGAAAACCATTAGACATGGCAGACACACTAAGGGTAACAGTGGGGAGCAAGGTGCATGTGAGCTCATGTATGTTTTTTTTTCCTTTCTCTAGACCATCATTGGTTTTCAGTGGAATTGTGCCACAATTTGGCATTAAAAAGAAATGCTCAATGTTGATCAAGACAAAAGGGTGTCACAATTCCTTTCATTGAGTAGGATATTCATTGACGGTCTGATCTCCTGTACCTTTGGTGAGGCATTACATGCTCAAGTAGGGTAAAGTCTCTGTTGGCTGGCCTGAAAAATGGATCATCAGACACTCTGTGATACAGGCTGGAGAAAACCTTAAGATTAGATTACATACAGCATGGAAACAGGCCCTTTGGCCCAACAAGTCCACACCGACCCTCCGAAGAGCAACCCACCCAGACCCATTCCCCTACATTTACCCCTTCACCTCACACTACAGGCAATTTAGCATGGCCAATTCACCTAACCTGCACATTTTTGGACTGTGGGACGAAACCGGAGCACTTGGAGGAAACCCACGCAGACACGGGGAGAATGTGCAAATGCCAAACAGACATTTGTCTGAGGCGGGAATTGAACCCGGGTCTCTGGTGCTGTAAGGCAGCAGTGCTAACCACTGTGCCGCTGGATTCTCTGTGTGAATCCTAACTCACAGTGGCTATTGATCTAAGGAGAATTCTGATGGTTTGCGTCACGTTGGCCAGTGAGAGGAACATTTTATGCATCTCCAATTCCAGAAAAATTGTTATCTGATGGACAACTGTCACCCCAATTCTTATCTGTCAATTTATCTTGATTGATATTACAATCTGTCTTCAGACCTTCTGAGCTACACGTTTTTATCGCCCACACTTCCTCCTCTAAGGTGCTAACATAATTTTAGTATTATCTTCCCTGAGTTAAAAAGTTATGGTTCCTAGTCAAAGCCACTAGAATTTGACCTAGATAACCTAGTCTGATACTTAAGTTTGGCAGAGATGAGTGCTGGATTATTCTATTTTGGGGAGCTGTTAAATTGGGCCTCCTACAGATGGAAATTGAAGATCCCTGAGGTCTTATTTCAAGAATAGGAACAAATTTTCTCCCTCATGTCTAAGTCAACATTCCTTCCCCAAGCAAACACAAGAAAAAAAACAGGTCATTTATATAATACTCAAGATATCAGTATTTGCAAATAACTTACCATACTCATTTACAGAGCAGTGACATGTTACAAATTACTATTGTGGCTGTGAAGCAATTTGGGAATGTTCTGAGTAAATATTAGGGACTTTATTAATGCAATTTCTCTTGCCTCATTGTGCTGAAATAAAGATCGATGGCACTATTTCCTCCAACTCCTGAAACCTTGTCAAATGTAAGCCATTGCTCCTTTCTCAACTTCCTACTTCTATTCATCATGACATGCCTAACTAACAAAGCATGCAGCGATCTGCTCAAAGTCCTGAACAAATATTGCTCAAAGGGGCATGTCGGTTTCCCAGTGAGTCTCAATTTACTGTGTTCTCTTGCTCCCTTTTGAGAAATCCCATGTCCTTCACTTGACCTTTCTTCACAATGATGTAGACCAACAAGTCACTCCGTGATCTAGTACATTATTCTCAGCCTACTCTGCTACTACAGAACGGCACTGTCTTTCAACAAGGAATTTAAACAGATATCATTCAGTGCACTGGTGTAGCTGCACTCCCAGCTCAAATAAAGAGCATGGCTCCTATAATGGCGTCACACAATTTCTATTTGATTTATACTCTACAAAGATGCAAATTTGTGATGCATCCCATGTCTCATTCAGACTTAATTAATGGCTCTACTTGAAATCAGATGGGGATTTGTCTAATGTCCTATTGAGCAATCCTTTCTTAACTAACATGGTCATAAAGCAAATTAACTACTCAATCTATCACTGATACAGTGGTCATTCTGTTCAACTAGCCTTCATTTCTCTAAGCAATAAGTGACCAATGCAAATTTTACTTTTTGTCTAATTTTATAGAAGAAAATTGCATTTGGATAATTTTAAAATTTTTTTAAGGGGATGTCGATGTTGCTGGCAAAACCAACATTTGTTGCCCATCCCCAATTTCCCTTCAATTGAGTGGCCACTTCAGAGGGTAGTTAAGAATCACTTTGCTATGGATCTGAAGATACACATAAAGCAGACCAGGTAACGAGATTAGATTTCCAGTTAACCAAAGGGGATTTTATGTTAATCAATGATAGCGTTCAATTTCAGATTGTATTGTTGAATATATCAGCTGCCAAGGTGGGATTTAAACCCCTGTCCCAGAGCATGGCCTGGTCTGGATTATTAGTTCAGTTAAATTGCCGCTACATTACCTCGCTCCTGCCCCAGACAACATTGTGACATATTAACATGACAATATCTCACAACACTTTTAATTGTTCCAGAGGAACTCAGGGCTGCTTTCTCATTAGCAAGGGATGACTGGTGGTGTCTGAGGATCAGTTGGCTGGATGCCTGTTTTGTGACACTGAGTGAATCCAACCGTGCTAGCTCAGTTTGCACATCAGTTGAGGTTACCATCTAAGTCCCACCTCTTAACCCCTCCCATCACCTGAAGTATAATGACCCTTGGGTTAAACTCATCACCATATCTCTTTAATGAGAGAGCAATCCTATGGTCCCCTGGGACTATGGTGACTTTACTGTTTTCTTTATTGTTGCAGTAGTAGAACTATGACATTCTGTACTTCATTCTATCTTTGCATGACATAGAATTTTACAGCACAAAAATAGGCCATTTATGATCCCACTCTTCATCCAATGCTATCAGCATAACCATACTTGTAAAAACACAGAAACATTTGTATTATAGAAGGCAGCTATTTGATTGATTTTGTCAGTGTTGGCAGAAGACAGCATTTCAGTCTAAACCAATTTTCCAGCACATATCGAAGTGATTTTTAAAAAAAACGCTGCGAGGGTTTCTGCCTCTCCCACCTATTCAGGCAATGAGTTCAAGACCCCAACTACACTCTGGAATGGAAACATTTCTCGACCTCCCTCCAATCAATGCACCAATAGCTTTAAATCTATGGTCTTCATGTTACTGGCCTCTCTGCAAATGAATTAAGTCCTTCTTATCCACTCTGTCTAGGCTGCTCATAACTTCATGCTTTTCAATTAAAACTGCTTCTTCTTTCTCAGAGAGAACACCACCAGTCTCTCTTTCCTCCTAGCTAAAATGTCTCATTTCCAGCAGCCGCCTTATAAATTCCTTCTGTACCTTCTCTAGTGTGATTATGGCTTTCCTTTCATGCAGTGACCAGAATTGCATGCAATGCTCAAGCTGCTCTAACTAGTAATTCATGCCCAGGTGCTTACATCTGTGCTAAAAAAAAGTATGCTTTTTTGATCACCATATCTGAATGTCCTGCTACATTCAGAAACCTGTCAGCATACACTCCAAATTCCCTTTGATTATTTATGAAATATTCCCTTCCCTTGTCTGTCCTCCCCAAATGACATTCTCTGCACTAATTTCATTTACTGCATGCTATCTATCTTACCAGTCCATTGACATCCTCCTTTAGTTCACAATGCTCTTCCTTGCTGTGAATTTTATCCGATTGATATCATCTTCAAAATTCTTAACTCAGTCCCTTACAGTTAAGTCTAAATCATGGACATACATCATGAACAACAAGTGACCCTGACTGAGCCCTGTGGAACTCAGTCACAAAAATGCTGTCAACCAGAACACTTTGCTTTCTGCCACTCAGCCAATTTTGAATCTAATTTGCTAATTTTCCCTGGATCACATAAGCTTTTAACTTCTGACCAATCTACCATATGGGACCCCTGTCACAAACCTCGCTAAAATCATTTGGATTACATCAAATACCTCACCTCTATCAATCCTAATTTCAATTCCCTCCAAACATTCAAACACTTTAGGCAAACATTAACAAATCCATGCTGACTGCTTGTGATTAATTTATACTACTTTAAATAACAATTAAGTTTCAGAATTTTTTCCAATTAGTTGCTGAGGTTAGTTTGACTGGGCTGTAATTACTTGTGCTATTTCTTCCCCCTTTTGTCAACAATAACACAAATGCTGATGCTTCAGCACCATGGAGGATTAGAAAACAACGGTCAGAATTTCTGCCAATTCTTTCATTGATTCCCTTAGCATCCTGAAATACCTATTAGCCGAAACTCATGATTTATTCACATTCAAGGATGTTAATTAAACACTTAATATTTCCTCCCTTGCTACATCCAACGTATTGCACGTAATTTCTCTACAAAAGCAGGTCAGTGAAAATACACCACGTGATTCCACATAGCCCTTCCACCATCGAAAAGGCACAAGGCAGGAGTGCTCCAACAATACTCAAGAAAACTGATATCATCCAGGCCAAAGTAATCCACTCGATTGGCTCCACATACATCATGTTAAACATCCACCACCAACACAATGTGGCTGCAATATGTATTCCTTCACACAAACTACTACAGAAACTTGCAGCAAAATCGATGTTTCGGGCAAAAGCCCTTCATCAGGTACATTCAATAAGATCACGGTTAATCATGATTACTCAACTTTCTCACTTACCCTGGAAAATCTTTCACCCTTGAATTTACCAATAATTTATCCACCTCTAACTCTCCCATCTTTTAAGCAAGAGATTTCCAAAGACTGATGATTTTCTGTGAGGAAAAAAAGAACCCCGCATCTCTATCATCAATAGAATGGCAGGGTGGCACAGTGGTTAGCACTGCTGCCTCACGGCCAGGACCCGGGTTTGATTCCAGCCTCGGGTAACTGTCTGTGTGGAGTTTGCACATTCTCCCTGCGTTTGCGTGTGTTTCCTCCGGGTGCTCCAGTTTCCTCCCACTATCTAAAGATGTGCAGGTCAGGTGGATTGGCCGTGCTAAATTGCCCATAATGTTAGGTGCATTAGTCAGAGGGAATGGGTCCGGGTGAGTTACTCCTCGGAGGGTCAGTGTGGACTGGTTGGGGCTGAAGGGCCTGTTTCCACACTGAAGGGAATCTAATTAATGATTGACAAGCCTATCCAACATTTCCTCCTAAGGCATTCCAGCCATTAGTCCTTCTCTGAAATGCTTCCAATGTATTTACACCCTTCCATAAAACAGAAGACCAACACTATACATAGCACTCCAGGTGTGGTATCTCTGTGTAAATGAAGCATAACTTCCCTACTTTTATATTCAATTCTACTCGCAAGAAAGGATAACATTCTACTTGCTTTCGTAATTACTTGTGGCATCTCCACCCCTAACATTGTGATTAATGCATCAAGAGACCAAGGCGACTTTGCAATCTCTCAGTATGAAGACAATATGCTTTTAAAAAGCACTCTTCCTGCCAAAATTGACAATTTCGCATTTTCCCACATTAAATTCCATTTGCCAGATCATAGCCCGCTCACTAAAATGAATTATATCCCTTTAAAGCTCTTGTGGCCACTTCACAATTTACTTTACAAATGTCCCTTTGTGTCATCAGGCAAAATAGCAACCATACTTTCAGACCTTTTACTCAAGTTATTTTTAGAAATTGTAACAAGTTGAAGCCCAGCACTGATCCCTATGATAATCCAGTCATTATACATTACCAACCAGATGATGATGCCTGCATTCTGGTTTTCCCATTAGCTGACCAATCTACTAACCATAAGTGGAAGCGGGTATGTCGGAGGACACAGTCAAGAATAGAGTAGTGCTGGAAAAGCACAGCAGTCAGGCAGCATCCGAGGAGAAGGTAAATCGACATTTCAGGCAAAAGCCTTTCATCAAGGGCCTCATTCCTGATGAAGGGCTTTTCCCCAAAACATCGGTTTTCCTGCTCCTCGGATGCTGCCTGACTTGTTGTGCTTTTCCAGCACCACTCTAATCTAAATTCTCAATCTACTATCCATGTCAATATGTTACTCCTTACACCATGAACTTTTATATTCCTTGATAAGGCACTTTCTTTTCTTTATTCATTCATGGGATGTGGGTGTGGACTGGCTATTGTGCACTCCTAATTGCCCAGAGTCAACCACATTGCTGAAGGTCATGTGTCAGTCAGAGCAGGTAAAGATGGCAGTTTCCCTCCCTAAAGGGGGGGTTTTTCCAATAATTGACAATGGATTCATGGTCATTAGATGCTTAATTCCAGATTTCTTTTTTAGATGAATTCAAATTCCACCATCTGCCATTCTGAGACTCGAACCTTCGGGCTCCAGAACACTACCTGGTCTCTGGATTAGCAGTCCAGGCGATATTACCATTACACCATCGCCTTTATCTTATCAAATATTATCTGACAATCCAACAACAGCACACTTACAGGTTCCCCTTTGCTCACAACAGTCTTACTTTCTCAAGAACTCCAACAGTTGTGTTGGTCAAACACAACTTCCCTTTCACAAACCAGATTAACTTTGTCTGATTACCCTGCACATCTCTGAATGCCTTGCTGTAATTTCATAAAATGTAAAAGATCCCATACCAATATTATGAAGAGATGCAGTAGTCCACCCCTTGTCTTGGCCCAAACTTACCCCTCACATAATATCAATTAAAACAGGCTGCTGAATGTGGGACCTTGCTGTGTGCAAACTGGCTATCATGTTCCCTACTTTCCACGAACTAGGCTGGTTCAAAAAGTACTTAATTGATGATAGAACACATTAGGATGCTGTAAGGTCATGAAATATTGTAAAAGGAAAGAACTTTCCCCTTCCACTGCTTGCTTGGTATGAGGCTGGGTCTCTTTAAACTAAGGAGAAAGTGAGGACTGCAGATGCTGGAGATCAGAGCTGAAAACGTGTTCCTGGAAAAGTGCAGCAGGTCAGGCAGCATCCAAGGAGCAGGAGGATTGACGTTTCGGGCATGAGCCCTTCTTCAGGAAGGGCTGAAGAAGGGCTCATGCCCGAAACGTTGACTCTCCTGCTCCTTGGATGCTGCCTGACCTGCTGCGATTTTCTAGCAACACATTTTCAGCTCTCTTTAAACTAAAGGGAGAACATTATCATCTGAAGAATCTGTAATGTCAGTATCAAGTTAGACAGGGAGACTTACTTTTCCAAGGAGAAAGTGAGAACTGCAGAAGCTGGAGATCAGAGTTGACAGTGTGGTGCTGGAAAAGCCCAGCAGGTCAGGCAGCATCCGAGGAGCAGGAAAATCGACATTTCCATCATAAGCCCTTCATCAGGAACCCCTCATTCCTGATGAAGGGCTTATGCCTGAAATGTTGATTCTCCTGTTCCTCGGATGTTGCCTGACTTGCTGTGCTTTTCCAGCACCACACTCTCGATGTACTTTTCCAGCATGGCTCCATGGATGTTGATTCCTTCAAACTCCTCCTCTATAGCTATTGTTTACCTCTGCAATTTATGGTGAATGTCAGAAAAGTTATATCTGAGATGTCGGAATCACAAATCCTGCCAGGTGGACTTACCTAGAGCCCTCAGACAGCATCTTCCAATTTCACAACCTCTACCCTATTTAGAAGGACAAGGGTAACAAATACATGAAAGCACAACCATATGCAAGTCAAACCATTCCTTCACTGCTGTTGGGTCAAAATCTTTGCAATGGGCACTATGGGTATTCTCACATCACAACAAGGTAGCTCACCAACATCTTCTCAAGGGAAATTAGGAATGCGCAAATACTAGACAGATCAATTACACCCACATCCTGTGAATGAATAATAAAAAAAAGTGTTGCATGATTATTTTGAGCAGGAATCATGTAAGTTTCATCTGCCCTTTAAATTTGGGAACCACGGAAATGAGCAAGTTGTGAAGATCTAGAATGCATTGTTTGAAAAGGCCATGGAAGCAGATTAGTAAAATACTCAAAAGGAAATGGGAAAAACGCTCAAAAAGGAATTAAGTTTAAGGTGTTGTGGGGAAAGTGCAAAGTCATGGGGTCAAGTGGATAGCTTTATCAAAGGGCAAGGACAGGCACAATGGGCCAAACAATCTCCTTCTGTGGAATGTGATTTCAAACAGCGTATATTCAGCACTGTACTCCCTGAAATCAGTTAACTCAGTGAAGATAGGTCAGGATCTTCTCAGCTCTATGGCTGCCTTTGACATCTCAGCTATGCAGTAGGTACACTAAGGGCACAACAATTAGCTTCAATGTTCCTGCTTAAAAAGTGATATTTAGAGGTCTCTTTTGGAATGTACAGGTAACAATTGGACCAAGTTTATGTGATTCCCCCCTTACCTGCCAAATCGTTGTTCAGAATTCACAAGGATGCTGACTTGGCGAGGTCAGGGAAATTCTACTGCCTTCAGAGGGTCACTGCAGCCTGAAATAGCAGCTTCAGAAGAGAAAGCTGCTGATGGGAGGCACGAGGAAACCTGTCTCTCTCACCTTCATCTTGCTCTCTGCCGTGTCCTTCACCAAATTGCTTAAATTCCAGCGCCAGTGAAGAAATTATTTTTATTTAAAATGAGACTGAGTATTTGTGAATGTGTATATGCGCAAGGTGCACAGAGATTGGTCCTTAGGGAGGCTTCTGCAGAGTCTGTGGCCCAGTATTCTAGCAGCCCAGCGTGGACAGCCTGCTCCAGCAGAATCTTCCAGCCTGGTGGGACTGTCTTTTCCCATTTGTTGAACTAAGATGGAATTTGTCTTAATGTTTTACTTTTTCTTATCTATGCCTTCTGTTATTAATACACATCCCATGATAAGGCGACTTAAACAGTTTTTACTGTACTTTTTTTGTAAAAAAATACAAATGACAATAAATGACTATCCAATATGATTCTGTATAACATTAAACACATTCTGTTGTACTGTTACATTGTCACAAACAATAATTTTGTCATGTACTGGGCAGCTGGTGCAACTCTGATTGAAGATTATGAATACAATCTGCAGAAGTCACTTGTCAGAACTGACCTTCAATATACTACTGCAGTGATATAAACCACTAGGTGGCCCAATCACTGCTATCTTTCTTCATGAAACTGGTATTAGCATGACAAGATCCCATTAGTATCCCAGGGATAAATGATCTCCAGCTTTTAGATACTCGGCTTAAATTCTGACACACACAGTGATGCTATGAATAAATCTCAATAATTTACTCAGTATTAATGGTTGAAGGTTCAGACTTCAATTCTCAATTATCTAAAACACAGTGTTCCACAATAACAGGTCAATGAGTGTTGCCATCTAAAGCACTGAAAGTAGCAGTAGGCTGGTGCTTGATTGCAATAACTGCTACTTGTAGGTTTCTCAAGATCCACAGCAATGTGTTTGATTCTGGATTGCCTTCTTGAGAAGTCTAGCAATCTACTCAAGTGAAGAAAACTAGGGCTGAGTGGCACTGCCAGCAACACCCACATCCTGTGACAGTATTTTCCCAAAATTTGTGCAATCACAGAAAGAAACTTACTTTGGACAATCTTTTAAAATGTGCAATTCCAACTCTGCTCCACTATTTTACTCCCTACTGAATGCACCTTTCATTTACTCCTGTCTCCTGGCTCCAGGATATCAAGTAAAGTTTTCCAAAGCATTCCAAAGGAGGGTAATAAGCTGACCAAGCCAACGGTGGAGATATTAAGACAGTTATCAACACAAAGAAGCTGAATGAAAGGTCTCCCATAGCAGCTTCTCAGCATGGCATGGCTCAGCAGCCTCCTGGTATGGCGTACTCTTGGTCTGGCATGGTGGCCTGAAGAGATCTCCCAGCCTCATGATCCCCAAGGTGAAGCCTGGCATGGCCTGGAGCCAGGCCCTCGTGTGGACTGGAAGCCAATTCCCAGGGTCTGTTATTCTGAACTTTTACCTTTGCAACGCTGGACAATTTATTTTTCTACTGTCTAAAATCCTGTATCTAAAGAAACTGTACGTGGGTACCTTGTAAGTGGCGCCGTATAAATGTTTCACTATACTCACTGAGTACATGTGACAATAAAGGCTAACTCTAATTCTAAGAGGTGGGAAATGTTTCCTTGTTTGTCATGTTATCTACCAGTAAATAACACAGATTGAGTGATTTGGATTCAGTTTACTTGAAAAGCTCTAACAGGTTTATAAACAGCTCAGACCACTACAGGCAGTTACCAATAACTCTCTGTGCATCTTCATGCAAATTTTCTGGTGCTGAACTGCACATGGCAGTTGGTCATATGGTTTACATCCTGGTTCGAATAAAGGAGCAGGGATATCTTACTGCAATTGTAATAGCCTTGGTGAGTCTTCACCTGGAGTTAGCGAGTTTTGAGAAGGCTTGTAGCTCAGGTTGAGATTGTGTAAGTAAGTTTGCTCGCTGAGCTGGAAAGTTTATTTTCAGACATTTCATCATCACACTAGGTAACATCAGTGAGCCACCAATGAAGCACTGGTGTTAGTGACCCGCGTTCTATTTATGTGTTTAGGTTTCCTTGGGTTGATGATGTCATTTCCTGTGGTGATATTAGTTCTAGTGGTGATATCAGTTCCTGTTCTTTTTCTCAGAGGGTGTAAATAGGGTCTAAGTCGATGTGTTTGTTGATAGAGTTCCGGTTGCAATGCCATGCTGCTAGGAATTCTCGAGCATGTCTCTGTTTGGCTTGCCCTAGGATGAAATCTAAACACATAAATAGAACGCGGGTCACTAACACCAGTGCTTCATTGGAGGCTTACTGATGATGTTACCTAGTATGATGACGAAACGTCTGAAAATAAACTTTCCAGTTCACCTGGAGTAGTGTGTGAAGTCTTCCTCTCTATATCAGAGGAAGGGTGTTCTGGCAATCGAGGGAGTGCAGCAAAGGCTTACCAGTCTGATTCCTGAGGTGGCAGGACTGAGGAGATATTCAGTAAATAAGGATTATATTCATAAGAGTTCAGAAGAACAAGGGCGGGGGTGGGGGGTGGATATCTTAGAAACCTATAAAATTCTAACAAGATTGGATAGGAAGGATGGTCCCAATGACAGAGGAGTTCACAACCATGACCACAGTCTAAGGATATGTGATAAACTATTGAGAACTGATAGGAGGCAATATTTCTCCACCAAGAGAGTGGTGAAACTGTGGAATTCGCTACCACAAAAAGCAATCAACACCAAAATACTGTTTGAGTTGTAGGAGATGTATGTCGCTCTAAAGGCATCAAAAGATCTGAGGAATAAGCAGGAACATGCTATTGAGTTGAATGATCAGCCAAGATCAGACTGAATGATGGGGCTGGGTCGAATGTCCTATGTCTGCTCCTATTTTCTATGTTTCTATGGTGCTTGGCTCATTAATAACCAAGCATGTTCAAGACAAGCTTGATAGACTAATTTATTTTTTGAGGCTTCAGGTTAAAGGATTGTGGATGCTTGAACCCATTTTTTAAAACTGGATCACTGAAAGGGCATTGGGACTTCCTTCTTGGAAATCACATGGCTTAAACTAATTGCATGGACCTATTTACAGGAAACCACGTACTTTTTGGAGTTCAGTTAGGGCACAAATCCAAGAAAGAGAGAGAGCAAAACCACTCAGTTTGACCTCTGCCTTTTTGAGACAATGAAACATCCAGTGAGGCATTCAAAAGGATGTTGTAGAAAGTTGTGGTTGCCACATTCTGGGAAAAATGTGAATGCATTGCAGAGTGCAGAAGCAATTTACCAGAAAGCTTCCAGGAATGAGAAACCTCAGTGGTGATGATAGATTGAAGCTTCCTTGGAGAGAAGAAGGCTGAGAGGAGATTCGATGGAGGCTTCAAAATCACTAGTGGGCTAGATACTTTAGATAGGCAGAAGTTGTCCTCACTCGTAGAATAAAAAAGAATCAGAAGGCATAGATTTCAAGATGTGCGCAAGCAAAATAAAGGTGATGTTAGAAAAAGGCTTTTTCACAAAGCAAGTAAATAAGGTTTGGTATGCATTGCTTGGAAAAGTGGTGAATGCAGGTTCAGTTGATACATTCTACAGGACAAGTATGATTTTTTGGATAGAAATGATGTGCAGAGATATGGGCAAAAGGCAGGAGATTGGTAACAGAACCAGTGCAGGCACAATGGACCAAATGGCCTCCTTCAAGAATTCTGTGATTATGGCATTAGGTGATTATTTGGATAGAAATAATGTGCCATGGTGTAGGGAAAAAGCAGGAGATTGGCACTAGATAATGATGCTTGTTTGAAGAACTGATGCAGGCATGATGGGCTGAATGGCCTCCTTCTGCACCGTAATACTCCTGCAAATCAGTGTGGTAACTGAAACACTGATCTAGCTGTTTGCCTGAAAAAGCCTCTAAATCCTGAATTGCTGAATGAATTGGGAAACTTGAACACACAATCTAGTAACTCAGAGGCATGGGTCACACTGACACCTTGTCTTCTTGGACCAGAGCTAACTGTCTTAACATATAACACAGTCAGAAGTCACATGACACCAAGTTATGGTCCAACAAGTTTATTTGAAATCACAAGTTTTCAGAGCACTTTGTCAAGTGAAGTGGAAGGAAGCATACAAGCATAAAATTTATTGATCTCTCTGTGCTTGTGCACTTCCCTCCACTTCACCTGACGAAGAAGCAGTACTGTAAAAGCTTGTCATTTCAAATAAACCAGTTGGACTATAACCTGGTGTCATGTGACTTCTGACTGTGTCATATAATAATGTGTTATATGTTAAGACAGTTAGCTCTGGTCCAAGAAGACAAGATGTCAGTGTCACCCATGCCTCTGAATTACTAGATTGTGTGTTCAAGACCCATTCTAGAGTCTACAGTACATAAGTAGAAATAACAACTCAATTTATGCAATGCCTTTCATGTGACAAACTGCTTTATTTTTCAGAGAAGCATTTAAAGCAAAATATTACACACTGAGTCACAGGAGGAGAAATTTAGGTCAGATGATCCAAAGCTTGATCAAGGAGGAAAGTTTAAGGAGTATTGTAAAGGAAGAAAAGGTGGAAAATGCAGGTAATAAGGATTGAAAATAAGAATGAGAATTTTCAAACTGAGGACTTGCTTAATTAGGACCCACCGTAGATGAATGGGAGTCTTTTGGATGACCTCAACTTGCTTGAGGGTAGAATGTGGAAGGCTTAGGGTTACATTTCAGTGCAGCAGTGAGGGAGTTCCACCCTGTCAAAGTGCTGTCTTCAGTAAGATATTAAAATCTGGCTTCTTCTTCCCTTTAAAGTGTATGTAAAGGACTTAATAGTACCATGGTGGCTCAGTGCTGCCTCACAGAACCAGGGATCCGGGTTCAATTTCCGCCTTGGGCAACTGTCTGTGTGGAGTTTGCACATTCTCCCCGTGTCTGAGTGGATTTCTTCCAGGTGCTCCGGTTTCCTCCCACAGTCCAAAGATATGCAGGTTGGTGAATTGGCCATGCTCAATTGCCCATAGTGTTAGGTGGATTAATCAGGGGTAAAATGTAGGGGAATGGGTCTGGGTGGGTTGCTCTTGGAGGCTCGGTGTGGACTTGTTGGGCCAAAGGACCTGTTTCTATACCGTAGGGAATCTAATCTACCATTCAAAGAGAAACAGGGAACTTCTCTCAGTGCGGTCGACAACATATTGAGCATCTTAGTCAAATCTCTTCTTAAGTTCCTTTGGTTTGAGGAAAATAATGATGGATTTTCTAGACACCTCTTCATCTCTGGCATCAACCTGGTAAATCTCCTCTGCACCCTCTTCAAGGTTCTCCCTGAAGTGTGATGCTTAGAATAGGTTATCGTAATCCAACTGAAACCCGAAGAGTAATCTGTAACGTTACAACATAAATTACAAACTTTTTCACATTCTGTAAATATATTGGTCCCTTAAAAAACAAAATGTTGAATATTGGGGCCCAATAAAAACTGAAATTGCCCAGTACTCACTCTGTAGCACGAAACTTCATTTAGCAGCTATTACGACATTAATTAACTTTCCAAAATTCTTGTGTACGAGAACAAAGAGAAGAATTGAAAGAAACATGGAGGCCACATTGCCCAATGCATTCGTGTCAATGATTTATCTGATGCCAAATATACCCTATTATCATTTTTCTTTGCAAAAATAAGTAGAACTTCTCTTTGAAAGATTAATAAACTAACCCATAGATTAAGGTGGACAAAGGGGACAACAGTCATCCAGCATCATTGGCTGAAAGAATTCAGACAAGTGATTGGCCCAGTGCATGTTACCCTTCCCCTAAAAATACAATAATAACAGCTTTGCAAGAGCAGTGAATCATTTAACACCTGCAGTTAGTGCTGAAAGTCTGAGAAAGATCTGTTGGAGTATCAAAGAATCTGAAAGGACAGGAGGACAGGACAGGAGGCACTGGGGGAATCCTACAAAGGTTAGGCCTATTTTGTGCTGGGGGCCAAGGAAATTAGGGAAGCCAAATCCGCAGTGGAAAAGCTGCACAAGGGCCAAGAGAGTTCTGGAGTCAGATCCGTGATGGAGGATCCATGCTGGGACAAGAACTGAATAGGCCAGTGTGTGCTGGGGCAGAAAGGAATTCTATCGGAGGGCAGTTCTCTAAAGCAGTCTTCACCGGGCAGATAGAAGAGGGACCAGTAGGAGAAGACCCAGGGAAGAACCCCCTAACATCTCAGACAGAGAGGAGGATGCTGTCCTGAACACTTTAAAGAGATTGAAACATTCCTCACCAATAGCATGTTTGTCTTCTGGTATCAATGAACCAACAATCCCAACTGTCACACTTGCATACTTGCTTCATCTAATTAACTAATGTATCACATTTAAATTGCTGCTTCTTAACAAACTCAATAAACCTTCAGAACATCACTTACAAATCATTGATTGTCTATATTAAGGAAACTGCGAGTGTGAATTCCTACAAAAAAGCAAGGAATGAAGGAAGGCATAGGAGGAAAATAAAATAATGAAGGGATCAAGATTAAACCCTAATTCACACCTCAACCAGCAAATTAGCTACGGAGGCAGAACTTTGTTTCAGTTTGCAGGATCCAGCAATATTTGGTGCTGAGTAATGATACAAACACAATGCTGCTTCTCCAATGTTCAGTTTAAAACTACATGATACTTGCTGGATAATTGTGCACTGCTGGCAGGCAGTGAGACACACTTAGCTGAAAATGGTGTAAGAACATTAGGAAGGGAGACAGCTATTTAAATCATAGAGATTTCTGCACCATTCACTCAGATCGTCACTGATTAGTACCTCATTCTTCTGCCTACATTGTTCACCCCCTCACACTGTTACTGAACAAAAGTTAATCTATCTTGATTGTCAAAGTTCCAACTGAGCCAACATTCAAAGCCTCCCGGATGACAGAATTACAGATCTACTCCACCCTCTGTGCAAAAATTGCTTCCTGATTTTCCTTCACAATTTGGCTGTAATTTTATGATGCTCCCTTGCTCTGGATTCCGCCAGTTAATGTGACCTAGCCCTGAGCAGAACAGCAGCTTTAGCGTCTATGCACTTATGCTCCCAAAGGCCAGCATTCTGTACAACATAGTCAAAGCAAGGTGTTCCTACAATGTGAAGATTCACCTCATTTGGAAAGCCAGCAGCTATCCATCAACAAAATATGCTGAGACTGTTAGCGAAAGACATTGGATAGTCTAAGTAGCAGCAAATTGGTTGGTTTCTGACAGAAGAGAATAGCTGCCAGCTTAACATTAAATTGATTGTACTAGTTGCAAGATGAGCAATGGCTTCCATTAATCGTGACTGCAGTACTATCTAGCAGCCAGCTTCAGTGGATATGTCACATCAGTTTAAAATTGAACAAAATATACTTCCTCTCTGTTTTCAAAGCTCAACAACAGCATTATGCTGTTTACAATATAGGATGTTCCTGATGGGAGTGAAACCGTAAAACTGAGGAAACCCCAGGCCATCGGAATGGTGTTTCTTCAATTATAGCAGTCTAAAAATGGTATTTCTTCCATTTTCAACTAACCCAAAGGTAGTTCTTCGGTGAAACAGGTCTCTATTGATCCAGCAAGAGTAATAAGCCTTTGAATAGCACGATAATTTTCTGAGCATACTCCAGGGATCCAGACTGAGGACAATGAGGGAGTGGGTGAGCAGTGTGAAGCACTTTTTACAGTTTTGAAGCAGAAAGCAAACAAAGCGCTCTTGTTCAATGACATACGAGTTAGATTTCCAGGTAGAATAGTAAAAGAGGAAATTCTGAAATCGTTCGAGACCTAAAAAGATGAGGAATCTTTCTGGGTGGAGAAGTAAGATCTGCCGAATGGTTTTACTCACCCATAGCTCTCTGCCATTTTACAAGACACCAAGTGGTAAACATTGATATTTAATGCACACATTTACAATAGAAACTCAAAAGCAAATGAGCTGGTGCATAACGTCATGAGAATACATTTAAATATTAAGATTTTGTACGTTTTAAGAATTAATTCACTGCACATAGGTATCCCTAGAAAAACTAGCATTGTTCTTAGTCAAGGTCACCTTCGAGGCCAGAGTGATGGCTACAGCATCAGCGGCATAGACCGGGACTCATGGTGGTGGCGGGTGGGCCTGGAGCTTGGATCCCAGTGGTGGTAGGCCCAGAGTCTGGGTCCCAGTGGCAGTAGGCCCGGACCCTGGATGGCGGTGGCAGTGCCTGGAGCAAGGATTCCTAACAGTGGTGGTAGGCCCTGGGCCTGGACTCTTAGCTGTGTTGATGAGACAGGAGCACAGCTAGGTCTCCTGGGATATCCGTGTCATCATTGATGTTCCTGGAGCGGGACTTCTTAAGGACTGAAACATCTTGCAGAAGCCCTGAGCAGTGCTTGAGACCCCAATTTGAAGAGAAGATGAACCACTTATTTAAATAATTTCTTTTGATCCTTATTGTAACTCAAAACAATGCCAGATTGTGACAACAAAACGTTTTTAATGTGTCTTCAAGATATATGTGACAATAAATCATTAATTCATTTAGCAGACTTATAATAGAAAGTAACTGAAATATCACGAGCATTAGCATAGCCAAAGCTATTCTTTTGGAAATTTGGAAAAATGACACATGAACAGAATCTAAAATATGTTCTAACTCAAATAATCAGTTTCCTGATTGGAAGCCAGAATCCCAGAGTTGTAGAGATAGGAAACTGGAGCAGGAGGAGGCCATTCAATCTCTCAAGCTTATTCTATTGAAATGACTCATGAGGTCTGGGCCTTGTTGGTAAAACCAGCCTTTGTTGCCCATCACTGCCCTCTGACCACATGGGATCAATGTTGATTTCACCAGTTTCCTCATCACCCTCCCCCCACATCATCCCAGAACTAACCATCCAAGTTGGCACCGCCCTCTTGAACTGTCCATCTTCTTTCCCACCTATCCACTCCAACCTATCACCACCATCCCCTACTTCATCTACCTATCATCTTCCCAGCTACCTTCCCCCCAGTCCTAAACCCCTCCCATTTATCTCTCAGTCACTTGAACACGCCCCCCACCACATTCCTGATGAAGGGCTTCAACTCTCCTGCTCCTCGGATGCTGCCTGACCTGTTGTGCTTTTCCAGCGCCATACTTTTTGACTCTGATCTCTAGCATCTACAGTCCTCATTTTGTCCTAATAGCGCTTGGACTGAGTGGTTTGCTGGACCATTTCATAGGGTATTTAATAGTTAACCACAGTGCAGCAGATCTGGAGTTACACGTAGGGCAAATGGGGGAATGGATTGGAAAATTTCCTTTCTCACGGGCATTAGTCAAGTAAATGGGTTTTCATGACAATTTTTGCTAATTTCATTGTCATCTTTACTGATAGCTGGCTTTTAATTCTTAATTTTACTCATTGAATTTAAATTCCAACAGCTACTATGGTGGGATTCGAAGCCACGTCCCCAAAACATTTGTAAGGACCTCTGGATTACTAATCCAGTGTCAGTACCGTGACACCAGCCGTCTCCCCAAGAGAAATTACTTCAAACCTCAATTCCCAAACAACCTAAACTCTTAATTGGAGACTCGGTGGTGCTCTCTGGTTCTAGATATGTGCCGGGGAATATAGGCCTGGGAAAATTCCTTCCTATATATACTTTTTAAAATGCTAAATGTTTGAACGATAAAAATGAAAGCATCAATGCAGAAGGGATGCTCTGCCCAGAGTGATCCTTGTTTCTTCCTTTTTCACCTCCTCTTGCTCGTACAGAGAGGACAGGATAGTGTTCCATATTGACTGGTTATGTGTCGCATCCTGATGAAGGGCTCCTGCCCGAAATGTCGATTTTCCAGCTCCTCGGTTGCTGCCTGACCTGCTGTGCATGTCCAGCACCACTCTAATTTTGACTCTGATCTCCAGCACCTGCAGTCCTCATGAATGCCTATGTGACACATCCTGCCTGCCCCTAATACAAGATGCGGGGCAGGCAGCTACTCTTTGTGAAACAGAGGAAGACCAACAAGTTGGGGTAGTGGGAGTAGTGAAAATTTTACTTGAGCAATAATGGAGGCACTGGGGAAGTTTGAATAACTAAGCGAAGAAAAATAAATTTGGAGTGACTCCAATTTTCCTTTTTTAAATTCATTCACAGGATGTGGACATCGCTGTCTAGGCCAACATTCGTTGCCCAACCCTATTTATCCAGAGGGCATTTAAGAGTAAGTTACATTGTTAAGGGTACACATACGCCAGGGAAGGATGGCAGTTTCTTTCTCTGAAGTGATATCAGTGAACCAGATGGGCTTTTCCAACAATGGTTTCACAGTCATCATTAGACTCTTAATTCTAGATTTTGAATTCCAGGTTCAAATTCCACTGTGGCAGGATTTGAATCCAGGTCCCCAGGTCGTTATCTGCTCTCTGGATTAATAGTTCGGTGATAATAACATTCGGCCATCACCTCCCTTCCAGTACGTATTTAGCTTCACTATAAAGTAGTTGAAAAGTGTGGCGCTGGAAAAGCACAGCAGGTCAGGCAGCGTCTGAGGAGCAGGAGAATAAACATTTCGGGCATACGCCCTTCATCAAGAATGCCTGAAACATCGATTCTCCTGCTCGCCGGATGCTGCTTGACCTGCTGTGCTTTTTCAGCATCACACTTTTCAACTCTGATCTCCAACATCTGCAGTCCTCACGTTCTCTTACTCAGTATAAAGTACACAGATCTCAACTGAGAGAGTCTTCCATCATGCAAAGAAACTTAGAAGATTTTTGTTCATTCATTATCAGGATGAGGGCATTGCTGGCTATGCCGACAATTATTTCCCATCCCTAATTGCCCAGTTTAAGAGTTAGCCACATTGCTGTGGATCTAGGTCCCAGTAGGCAACATCGGTAAAGGATGGCAGTTTCCTTCCCTAAAGGACATTAGTAAACCAGATGGCTTTTCTTCCAACAATTGACAGTGGATTCATCATCATCATCTCTTAATTCCAGATTTTTTAATTGAATTTAAATCCACCCATCCACTGTGGCGGGATTCAAACTGGATCCCCAGAATATTGCCTGGGTCTCTTGATTAACAGTCTAGTGATAATACCATGAGGCTATCACCTCCTCAAAGGGAGGCAAAGCATTGGAAATCATTAGAATCCTTCCAAAGCATTAGAAATCATTACTGCAGTGGGGTTAGTGAGCCTTTGTCAAATTACTTTTTATATGTCCCAAAGTTGTCTCATTTATGACTTTTCCAGCTTCCAAGTATGAAATGGAAACTGAAAGAACATCATTATAATTCACAGGCACCTAGTTTTAAAAGTGTTGTCACTGTATACAAAATAATGAGTGGAATAAACAAGAGTCAATAGCCAGAGACATTTCCCCAGGGGGCAGGACTGACTGGTACAAGAAGTCATAGTTTGAAGGTATTAGGAAAAAGGTATAAAGGAGACGTCAGAGGTAGGTTCTTTATGCAGAGAGTGGTGAATGCATGGAATGCGTTGCCAGCTGTGATGGTGGAAGCAGAGTCATTGGGGACATTTAAGCGACTGCCGGACATGCACATGGATAGCAGTGAGTTGAGGGGTGTGTAGGTTGTTACTATATTTTACATTAGGATTACACCTTGGCACAACATCATGGGCCAAAGGCCTGCTCTGTGCTGTACTTTTCTATGTTCTATGAAACGTGACAGCTGAATTGCACACAGCGCTGCACTGGAGTGAGAGTCCAGATTTTGTGTCAAGTCTCTAGAATGAGACATGAACCTTATAGAACAGTGAAAGCCTCAGCTTCTGGGCTCGAAGGGGATATCATTCAATTCATATTTTATTATTTAACTGAAATAGGTCTTTCAAGGGGGTAACTTCATTCTAAGTGATTTGATTTATTTATTGTCATGTGTATCTAAGTACAGTGAAAGTATTGTTTACAAGCAGTACAGGCATAGTCAGCAAGGATGTACAGATCATAGGGTGAAAAAGAAAATTAGAGGCACACAGGTTACGTTGCACAAGGTGTGCACGAGGCAAGATCAACATGAGCAAGATCAGCACTATTTAAAGATAAAGAGTCCATTCATCGGTCTAATGACAGCTGGGAAGAAGCTGTTCCTGAACCTGCTGGTTCATGTGTTCAAGTTTCTGCCTTTTTGTTTCCATTTTACTCTCTGTGTGTGGTTAACATACAAGTACATAGTTGAGGAGGAAGTGAGGTCTGCAGATGCTGGAGATCAGAGCTGAAAATGTGTTGCTGGAAAAGCGCAGCAGGTCAGGCAGCATCCGAGGAACAGGAAATTCGACGTTTCGGGCATAAGCCCTTCATCATTCCTGAATTTCCTGTTCCTCGGATGCTGCCTGACCTGCTGCGCTTTTCCAGCAAGGACACAGTTGAGGCTACCTCAATAAAAGGTTTTAGGGCAATGATTGATAGCTTTTTGAACAGTAAAAGAGTTAAGGGTTATGGTGAGCGGGCAGGTAAGTGAAGCTGTATCCATGAAAAGATCAACCATGACCTTATTAAATGGTGGAGCAGGCTTGATGGGTCAGAGAGCCCATTCCTGTTCTATTCCCTATGTTCTTACATTAACTTGTTAAGTTCAGAAAACCTCCTACTGAAAATCTCCAATTGATACATACACTGGGGTCAACCTATTAATCCTACACACTCAACGTAAACTAGGCTAGGAATTGTGAAAACACAAATAGGAAGATAAAATTGCAGAGATTATGAAGGAGATACGGACAATCCAGGCAACCTGTGCATAAATCATGGTTATGCAATTGGGTGCACATTGTCCTTTCAAATCAATGAACTCAATCCAAATCCCATGTAATTAATAGTGATTCTCAACCAAAAAAAAAACAAGTGCTAGAAGATTAAAAACAAAATATCTGCTTTACTAAACTACCAAAACATTACCTTTCCCCTCCTGTTCAATCAAAGTGGCAAATTATTTGCCAATAAATGAATAAGCAAAGTGCTACTCACCGTTAGTATGTTAAACTGAGACAAACAGTGAACTGGAGCAATGAAGAACAGAATCAATGCATTTATTGATGTTTCACCACAGCTAAACCACCACAGAACTGAAAGAAGCAGCAGAAACTTTATAAAATGCAGCAATGGATGGATACAGACAGGTAAGTGAGAAGGATTCGGATTTCCCATTAAGTTCTTTCACACTGAAGTAATTTTAAAAAAAAACAAAGACAAGACAAACCTCTTAATATTCTTTGTCCTGCATTTTTACTGAGTAGAGGTCACTGGGTTTACAAAGTTGGAGACTGGAAAAGGAGAGCTTTTTGGAGAGGGGTGGGATAGGTAAGAGACTAGACACTGATAAGTGATGTCATAGTATTGGTGAATTCAAGTAGAATCTTTCCAGTTGGTAAGACTTACGAAGACTTTTATATTTAACATTGCTTGGAGGATTTAAGCATTGAAGGATTGTGGACAAAGGAATTTATTTCTGGTGTGGTTTCTTTAAAAGAGGTCAAACGTTCACTGTGAACAAGAGATTTTTGTTTTAACAAGGCCTCCGAGAAACTGAATGCTTTTAAGGCAACAATAGATAGATTTTTGAACAGAAAAGCTGTGGTGAGTGTTGGGTAAGTGGACCTGAGTCCACGAAAAGATCAGCCATGATCTTATTAAAGCCGTAGCAAGCGTAATGGGCCAGATGGCCTATGCCTGGTCCTATTTCTTACGTTCTTAAATCACAAGACTGGGGATAACTGCCTGCATGTTGTAAATCCTGCTCTGAACAATGACTAGCTTTAGGAGTTCTTGTTTTATCTAGTTCAGCTGGAGGAAAGCCTATTAAGAACAAGTTGAGCTGGTGGAAAGATTTCTGAGCGAGCTGCCCAGTTGAACACTTATCTCTGCATTAGTTCAGGGTGAAATCTATTTGTTCTTTGCAAGAAGGATTGAAAAAAAATCTCAAAATTATATTTCCTGAGCATATTGCATCTGCAAGACAACAGAGGCAACCATTCATGATTAGTGACTTGACCACATGTGCCATCAGATCAATGGACCCCAGAACATTGTACCCTTCATCCTTTTGCCTTCAAGGTAACCCAATAATCAATGTGTTTTATTTTCAAAAAGCCAAACTGTATAGAGGAATCTATTGCTTGTGTGAGTATGTTTTAGGGATATTTCTCAAAATAAACATTTATATTTCTACATTACTGGCTGTGTATGTTGCCAATTATTGTATCCTTATTGAAAAAGTGTTACGTGCTATTTTAAAAATAAATCAATAATTGTGACAGACGAACCTGGTTGGTCAATCTTATTGTTTAATATCTCGTACAGACAGGTGTAGAATTAGCTCATCTTGGTACTGGGAAAAAGTAGCTTCATTTTATGTTGTGTATTATACTTTGGGACTGGAGCAACGGTAGATTCCTCCAGCCTCAGTTGTAGTTAAAAGTGGGGGAGTTGTCCAAGGTAACCAACAGCAACGTCATTTAATTTGAAGTGGGTTACTAATAATCGGAAAAAAAAAGTGCATCAGGTTTCTTTTGCAGTATTATATCAAAATAGCTTGAGCGGTCATTATGAATTTTCTGGAGGTGCAGGATTTGCAAGGAGTAACTAAGATTAGCTGAACTGAATTGGCTAAGAAGTTGAGGATTGGAGTCAAAAGCAGCTGCTGGAAAGACATGGTCGATATAGGACAAATCTGAAGCTGTAAGAACAACAACACAAACCAGATGGTGAGTCAACTGATTTAGTGGGAATTCAACCCAAATGAAGCAGCTTGAAATAACGGAAGCAGGAAGGAGAATGTGAAATGAAAAAAACACAAACTTGAGAAAAAGAAAATAAAAGAGAACTTCGGTGGGTAGAAGAAGAAAGGAATTGAGCATTTCAGGTAAGAGGAAAGGAGAGAGATAGTGACAGAAGGAAGTTGAGAATAAAGCGATTGTAAATCTATAGCTTTGATGGTACATTTAAAAACCAAAAAGCTACCTTTTTAAATGGAGTTTGCCATTACAGCCCTATCTTTTAAGAATTGATCACACTGCAGTGGAAAACAATGTAATGGCCAATGTTTTGTCCTGAATGTGACCTTATTTGAATTGTATAAGAATTAAGAAGGTATCGAGATAATTGTCTAGGTTATGTGCAAAGAGCAAATGAGAATGAACATGTGAACAAATGTGTGAACATGTCTTAATATATTTTTACTTTGTTCACACTTTATTATGAAATGCAGTGTTTTATTTCTCCGAGGGTGAAGTCATTACAAATTGATTTATATTTAACAATGCTTGGAGAACTTAAACTTTGAGGGATTGTGGGAAAAGAATAATTAATCTCATGTTTTATGAACATATTGAGGATAGTTCTTCAAAACAGGTCACTGAAAGTTCATTATGGACACTAGAGATTTTTTGTTAAACAAGGCTTCTGAGAAATCACATAACTGGTGATAACTGTTTGCTTTACTGTACACGCTGCTGGGGCTGTTTTGAACAGTGACTTTTTTGAAGAGGGTTTTGTATTATCTGGTTCAGCTGGAGGATATAAAAACAGAGATTGCTGGAAAAACGCAGCAGGTCTGGCAGCATCTGTGGAAAGAAATCAGAGTTAATGTTTTGGGTCCAGTGACCCTTCCTCAAATCCTTCTTCTGCTGGAGAGAGGTCTGCTAGAAACAAACAGCCAAGCTCCCATTTGTGAAAAGAACATCCTCTATAACAATTCAGGGTGAAAACTTTTGGTTTTTTTGGAAGAATATGAAAGGAACATTTCGAGATTGTATTTCTTCTGCAAGACATCAGAGAGAACCATGCATAATTATGAAGTGACCACAAATATCAGAGCAACAGACTCTGGAGTATCCTTTGTTTTATTCTGTTGCCTTCAAAAATAACCAATTAGCTCAAGTGTTTCTTCTTATAGAAAGTTGCTCTCTGCAAAGAATTTCTTTTTCCCTTTTGCCAGACGTGTGAAAAAGAGAGAGAGAAAAAAAAGTGTGTGTGTTTTCAAATATTTATAAGGATAAGCAATTTATTTCTATACTGCCTTGCATTAAGGACAAAAGGGTAACTAGGGAGAGAATAAGGCCACTCAAAGATCAGCAAGGCGGCCTTTGTGTGGAGCCGCATGAGACGGGGAGGATACTAAACGAGTACTTTGCATCAGTGTTTACTGTGGAAAAGGACATGGAAGATATAGAATGGAGAGAAATAGATGGTAACATCATGAAAAATGTCCATATTATAAAGGAGGAAGTGCTGGATGCCTTGAAATGCATTCGAGTAGATAAATCCCCAGGACCTGATCAGGTGTACCCTAGAACTCTGTGGGAAGCTAGGGAAGTGATTGCTGGGCCTCTTGCTGAGATATGAGTATCATTGATAGTCACAGGTGAGGTGCTGGAAGACTGGAGGTTGGCTAATGTGGTGCCACTATTCAAGAACAGTGGTAAGGACAAGCCAGGGAACTATAGACCGGTGAGCCTGATGTCAGTGATGGGCAAGTGTTTGAAGGGAATCCTGAGGGACAAGATGTACATGTATTTGGAAAGGCAAGGACTGATTAGGGATAGTCAACATGGCTTTGTGCGTGGGAAATCATGTCTCACAAACTTGATTGATTTTTTTGAAGAAGTAACAAAGAGGATTGATGAGGGGAGACCGGTAGACATGATTTATATGGACTATAGTAAGGCATTTGACAAGGTTCTCCATGGGAGACTGGTTAGGAAGGTTAGATCTCATGGAATACAGGGAGAACAGAGAGGGTAGGGCAGTTGACGTGGTACATATGGACTTCAGTAAAGCCTTTGATAAGGTTCCACATGGTAGGCTGTTGGAGAAAATGCAGAGGCATGGAATTGAAAGTGATTTAGTAGTTTGGATTAGAAACTAGCTTTCTGAAAGAGGGCAGGGTGTGATGGTTAATAGAAAATATTCAACCTGGAGTCCGGTTACTAGTGGTGTGCCACAAGGATGTGTTTTGGGACCACTGCTGTTTGTCATTTTCATAAATGACTGATGCAGGCATAGGTGGATGGATTAGTAAATTTGCAGATGACACTGAAGTCGGTGGAGTAGTGGATAGTTTGGAAGAATGTTGCAGGTTGCAGGGGGACTTGGATAAACTGCAGAATTGGGCTGAAAGGTGGCAAATGGAGTTCAATGCAGCTAAATGTGAGGTGATGCACTTTGGGAAGAATAACAGGAAAGCAGAGTACTGGGTCAATGGAACGATTCTTGATAGTGTGGATGTGCAGAGGGATCTTGGAGTCCCTCTGCACATAGATCCCTGAGAGTTGCCATCCAGGTGGATAGTGCTGTTGAGAAGGCATATGGTGTGTTAGGTTTCATTCGTAGAGGGATTGAGTTCTGGAGCCGCAATGTCACACTGCAACTATACAAAACTATACTTGGAACATTGTGTACAGTTCTGGTCGCCATACTTCGGGAAGGATGTGGAAGCTTTGGAAAAGGTGCAGAGGAAATTTACCAGGATGTTGCCTGGACTAGAGGGAAGGTCTTGTGAGGAAAGGCTGAGAGACTTAGGTCTGTTCTCATTGGAAAGAAGGACACTAAGAGGGGATTTGATAGAGACATACCAGATGATCAGAGGATTAGATAGGGTAGACAGTGAAAGTCTTTTTCCTAAGATGATGACATCAGCTTGTACAAGGGGGCATAACTACAAATTGAGGGGTGATAGATTTAAGACAGATGTCAGAGGCAGGTTCTTTACTCAGAGAGTGATAAGGGCGTGGAATGCCCTACCTGCCAATGTAGTTAACTCAGCCACATTAGGGAGATTTAAACAGTCTTGTTGCACTGTTAATCTGGAGATCCAGGTAATGTTGTGGAGAACTTGGGTTCAAATGCTGCCATGGCAGCTGGCATTTGAATTCAATCAAAATCTGGAAGTCTAACGATGACCATGAATCCATTGTCAATTGTCAGGAAAAACCCAGCTGGTTCACCCATGTCCTTTAGGGAAGTGTTATCCTTACCTGGTCTGGCCTATATGTGACTCCAGACTCAATGTGGTTGACTCTTAACAGCCCTCTAGGCATTTAAGGATAGGCAATAAATGCTGGCATGGCCAGTGAAGCCCGCATCCTGTGAATGACTTTTAAAAATGGAACTCTCTTAACCAATGCTATTCTCCATTGTAAACTTTCAGAATACATTAAGATTCCTGTCAATTTCTACTAATTAATGATAAAATCATTCTAACATTAATGCCTTTTTATTTCTGTATCTGTAAAATAGCTTATGACTATTTTGAGTAATTCTGAAATTTCTTTCTTATAACTCCTCTTTGCTTTCTGTACGCCTTACTCAATAAGGACTTGAAGGCTTCAGGTGAGAAGGGTCAGGTAAGCACAGCAGAGAATAAAATAAGGAATTTGAGGATGTGTGTCAGTCATTAAAATTCACCACCAGAGAAGATGGTTTCACTTGAACTATGAATAGCATCTTGTCATCAGTACTCTCTCCATAAATTAATATTAATAAACACCAATATCCTTTTTATTTGTTGCCTATTTCCAGGATTTAAACAACAATTGAAAAATAAAATTGTTTTGGCTTTTTGTTTTAAACATCATCATGACTGAGCTTGAATATAGCCAAATATGAATAGCAATCAAATCTGAGATGGCCTCTGATATATTGCACTGTGTATTGAAATTGAAGCTAGATTGATTAAAATTGTTGATTAAAATTACACCGAGGCTTTTTGGAAAAGAAAGAAATGGCAATAGAATTATCCACTCAAAATAGTTTAAGTAAAAAAAAGCATCAAAGAGGGGATAAAATCTGCACATCTGACTCAGGAAATCCGAAACCTTTTACCAAAACCTTAAACTAGCTGATGGGCTAATCAAGGTTTGCTCACACCCTGGCTGTGGTTCAATGGAGCAGATCTGTTTTTCCATCCAAGAGCCCTGTGGCCATTGCACTGCATCTTAGAATGGTGCCAAGCTGAAGGAGGAACAGCGCAAGCACATGCAACTGGACACTAGGCCAAGACACGCTGGCTCTCAGCATCAAACCCTACCATCAGCATCCGCATTACAAGGCTTTGCTTTCTTTCGCAATTTCAATTTCTTCTCATTTTTCCTTTCCTGGAGTTCTTTAATGTGTCGCGTCACTGGTAAAATAAATGAAAGTTTGAACAAAACGAAACCAAAAAATGGAACAGGCTCTGCTGTTCAAATACACTATCACAAAATGAGACAACACAGAAAGTGGCCATTTGATCCAACTTTAAAAGAGCTATCAAATTAGTCCCACTTCCCTTTTATTATTGTAGAGAATTGTAAATTCCCACCAAATTCCATTTTGATATGTTACTGAGTTGACTCCTGCTACCTTTTCAGGTGGTCTCTTATAGAAACAGAGAATCCCTGCAGTGTGGAAACAGGCCAATTGGCTCAACAAGTCCACACCAACCCTCTGAAGAGTATCGAACTCTGACCTATTCCCCTACCCTATTACTCTACATCTCCTCTGACTCATGCACCTAACCTACACACCCCTGAACACTATGGGCGATTTAGCACAGCCAATTCACCTGACCTGCACATCTTAGAATTGTGGGAGGAAACCGGAACACCCAGAGGAAACCCACACAGTAATGGGGAGAATGTGCAAACTCCACACATACAGGTGCACGAGACTGGAATCATACCTGGGTACCTGGCGTAGTGAGGCAGCAGTGCTAACCACCGAACCACCGTGCCGCCTGCAATTCTAGATTACAAAATTCAATTTGTAGAATGTTTTCAGCATATATTACTGTAGGTCATGGAAATAAACTTGTTTAATTACAAAAGGAACTTTTTTTGGCTTTTTGTGTACGCCACTTCCTGGCCAAGAGGTGGTCAGCCCTTTGTAACTACACGTGAAAACCCTGCATTCTAATTACTTTCTCTTCGATTTTCCCTCCTCATATTACTGGGCCATTATAGTAGAAGTCTATTCTTTTGTCTCTAATCTAAACTACTAGAATATTGGCTAATGATCTAGAGATGTGTGTTAAAATCCCAACACGGCAGCTGGGGAAACATAAATTCATTTAATTATAAATCTGGAAAAAAAGGTTGATCTCAATAATAGAAATTACATTGGCACCACACCCCATCTTTTTCTCCACTACATCGATGACTGTATCGGTGCCACCTCATGCTCCCACAAGGTTGGTTGAACAGTTCATCAACTTCACTATTAACTTCCACCCTGACCTCTAGTTCATCTGGACCATCTTGGACACCTCCCTCCCCTTCCTGGACCTCTCCATCTCCAGCATCCGACTCAACATGGTCATCTATTTCAAACCCACTGACTCCCACAACTACCTGGACTACACCTCTTCCCATCCTGCCCCTGTAAAAATGCAATCTCTTAATCCAATTTCTCTGCCTCCACCGTATCTGCTTCCAGGAGGAGTAATTCCACTCCTGGACATCAAAGATGGCCTCCTTTTTCAAGAACTGCAATTTCCTCTTCCACATGATCAACAATGCCCTGCAGTGCATCTCCTTCACTTCCCGCACGTCCGCCCTTGAAACCTACTCCTCTAACCACAACAAGGACAGAAAGCCCCTGGTCTTCACCTTTCACACCACTCATGTCCGGATACAGCGCATTATCCTCTGCCATTTCCGCCACCTGCAATCAGATCCCACCAGGAATATATTTTCCCTTCCCAACCCTATCTGCATTCTACAGAGACCATTCCCTCCCTGTTAGGTCCATGACCCGACCCCCCACCCCACCGCCCACCTCCAACACACCCTCCACTCCCAGCACCTTCCCCTGCCACCAGTGGAATTGCAAAACCTGCGCCCACACCTCCCCACTCACCTCTGTCCAAGGCCCCAAAGGATCTTTTCACATCTGGCAGAGATTTTCCTGCACCTTTAAACACTTCCCCTACTGTGTCCATTGCTCTTGATGTGGTCTCCTCTACACTGGGCAGACAGGACACCAACTCGCGGAATGTTTCAGGTAACATCTCTGGGACACACGCACCAACCAACCCCACTGCATTGTGGCTGATCACTTCAACCCTCCCAAGGGTATGCAAGTTCAAGGGCTCCTCCACCACCAGATCCAAGCCACCCGACGCCTGGAGGAAGAACGCCTCATCTTCCTCTTCAGTACCTTCCAACCACACAGCATCAACACCAACCTCACTGGTTTCCTCATCTCCCCTTCCCCCACCTTATCCCAGATCCAACCCTCCAACTCAGCACCGCCCTCTTGAACTGTCCTACCTGTCCATCTTCCTTCCCACCTATCCATTCCACCCTCCCCTCCGACCAATCACTATCACCCCCACTTCCACCTACCTATTGCCTTCCCAGCAACCTTCCCCCACCCCCACCCACCTATTTATCTCTCAGCCCCCTTCCCCACAAACATTCCTGGTGAAGGGCTTAGGGCCGAAACATCAATTCTCCTGCTCCTTGGATGCCTGACTAGCTGTGCTTTTCCATGCCACACTTTCAGACTCAATTAAAGCAATCATGACTACATTGTCATAAAAACACATCTGGATCATTAATGTCTGTTAGGGAAAGAAATCTTGTACACCTATCCATTCTATCTATGACTCCAGAATGAAAGCAATATGAATGATTTGTGGCTACCCTCTGATAAGGCCTAAGTCACTTAGTTGTATCAAACTGATACAGAAACAAGCACTTTGAATATAAAAACTCCACACAGACTGTACTGGTCAAGATGGATGGATACACTTTCTTAAAGACAACTAATCTGATTTGACAACAATGCTCACATCTCAAGAATGAAAAAACGAACCTGGAGATCTTCATTAGGTGTTTCTCCCCACTAGTGTGAGAGGCTCTCCATTTGAGGATGAACCTAAGTGTCTCGGTATGATATTTACTTAAATCAAAAGCTGCATGTGTCTTACAAAATGATCATTTTACCAACCCATATGCAGCTATGTGAAGGCAAGGACAACATTTCTCACATATTATCTGGGATGAATGTCAAACCAAGGTTGGATGCTGCAACATACCAGAGCACCAGGTCCATTATTCTCCTTAAAGATGATCAAGCCGGTTATGTCACAGAATTACTGCAGCACAGAAGGGAGCCATTCGGCATATTGTGTCTGCACTAGCCATCCGAATGAACAATTGAAATGAACCACTCCAGATGTAATATTAAAATCCTTTGCACTGGACTGAACCACGTATTCAATTACTTCCCTTTGGAATATAAACTTGAGGGAGCACATGGTTTAGTCCTGCTTGTGCTTTTCACTTTAGTTGCATCAATATGTTGAAAGAAAACAATGGTATACCACTAATTATCTGCAGAACAGAAAGACATTGATTTAAGCACATAACATATGCTGAAGACATCAAATGATGAATCACAATGCACCAATGCATGCTGTAGATTTGATGTCTCAATTTTCAAATGGAGTGCATTCAGAGTTTCAGACTAAGAACTAACAGACAAGTTCATTCTTTTTCCACTGTTCCTATTTAGTAATCTGCCCATGTGTTAGATTTGGACAACTTGTCAGGCACTTGACACAGTAGCATATTCTTCCCTGTAAACCCAACCACTTTGACTAACACTCGTTTTATCATTAGATTATTACAAACCATAATCAACTGATAAACAGGACCTTTCCAAGCTTACTGGTATCATGAAGAATAAAATAGTGCACCAGCAGCTGTGACATCACCAGGTGAAAGCATTCTAATATGCTTTTTGCATTTCCCACACAAATCCTTACATGAAAATCATTACAAGAAAATCTAAGGGGAAAACCAACCTGATGATTAAGAATACAGGCCCTCAATTTTGCCATTGCTTTTGACAAAATAGCTCTGTCAATGAAGGAGTAAATGGTCATTTTATGTCCTCCTTTTGCTTTATGTCAAGTGAACCACGTTGTAATCCTAACAATCTCCTCAAAGGGTCCAAATTCTATAAAAATATAAGATTGGCTCCTAGGATATAGAACATAGAAAAATACAGCGCAGGACAGGCCCTTCGGCCCTCGATGTTGCGCCGATCCAAGCCCACCTAACCTACACTAGCCCACTATCCTCCATATGCCTATCCAATGCCCGTTTAAATGCCCATGAAGAGGGAGAATCCACCACTGCTACTGGCAGGGCATTCCATGAACTCACGACTCGCTGAGTAAAGAATCTACCCCTAACATCTGTCCTATACCTACCACCCCTTAATTAAAGCTAAAGATATGCTCAAAATTAGCCCCCTATTAATTTATGCATTCCATTGTATTCTTCTCTCTTCCTGACCTAGTATTTCAGCTAAAATGGCAACGTACCACAAGTGTAAACCAATAATTTGTGTTCAGTGAACACTAGTGGTGCAGTAAAACACCTCACTATGCTTCACAGGACCGTTACTAGGCAAAGTTAAATACTAAACCACACAAAGGTGTGCTCAGACAAGTTAGAGGAAGCTTCTTCAAAGAGGCAGGTTTTAGGCAACATCTTAACAAAGAGAAAGAAGAGTTGGGGAAGTTTAGTGAGGAAATTCCTCAGCTTAGAATATAGGTATCTGAATATATGGCTGTCAGTCTTGAAGAAGAATCCAGAAGTGGAGGAAAGCTGAAATAGTTGAGTATTATTGAGCTGGAGGAGGTGGGGAGATTATTGTTGGATCTTTCTAACATCAAGGAAGAGTTGTATGGGACTCCATGTCCAGAAGTGAGCAGAAGAGTACTTGATAGCCGATGTTCAGTGAAAATTAGGATATGGGTCACAGAGTTTGGCTGAGGTAAGTTTATAAATGGTGCTATTGGGAGAGTTGGGCATTAGGAGGCATTTTAACATTCCCATGGCATTGCACCAGGCCCTTATAACACCCATTTACGGGCATTTTGTTGCTTTCAAGATGCTTTGTGTCCTCTCAGTTCAGGACGCGACTCCAACAATTGAAGATTTAACATTATTAAAATTCAGTATTGTCAGAAACCTTTGCTGGTTCTTCATTATTTTATCCTTTTCATTATTTTTGGTTTGAAACTATGAACTATAGGCTGAGAGCTAAAAGACGACCTTGTTTTTTTTTTAACAAACAGAGAACAAACTGATATTTGTTGATAAGGCCAGGCCTGGAAGTTAAGCACAGATTGATTCCTGTTCAAAAGTGCTCCATAGATGCTTCAACTCCAGTAAGGCTTTATGCTCAAGCAGATGACAGATGTAGAATATTATCTGGGCCTCATTGGGAGACAGCCAATCTAACAAATAGAGGCCAGACTTTAAATTTTTTTTGGAATTCTGCTCATATCAGAAGGATTGTGCCTGTGAAAGTTACAGGATGGGGTTTGATTGCACCCTCATTGTCCTCTCATGATCAACTTATTGAAAGTTTGGAGAGTAGAATCTGTTATAAGCATTAAGTGAACATTTATCAAAGTTTAATGGAAGACATTTGCAAGCATCAATGTTGTCAGAAATCCTGCAAGATCCAAAATCCTATGAGCAGTGACGTTATCGATGACAGACTGCTTACGTGAATTTGCCAGTTACATTTTATTTATTATTTTTCCTTTTGATTATTCCTCTAATTGTGTCCTTGTGCCTATCTGTCCTTGTGTGACAGTGGGGGCTACAGTTAAAGAGGATTAGGTTTAAATCACAGACATTAATTGAATTACCTTGTGGTTTCACTCTGCTCTGCTAAGCTACAGTATTATGAATATATTGTTAAATCTTTGTTTAAGCTATAAATATAAACTGGTATCAGTTATTCACAAAGTATGGTTATGAACCATTGGTGTCAATTTTTAGGGTCTCTGAGGGTTTTAATTTTAACTGTGTTGCGAATACAGAGATAGGGAGGTCAATTGATTCAGCTGTCTGTCTCCATGGCATAAGAGTATCATCAGCATTGTTTAGTTTAAAAACAAACAAAATTCCTTCCAGGCTAGTGCATGTATCATTTAGAATATTAAAGTGGTAATGAAGCTCTGAATGAATCCTATTCAGTTCATGTAGTAGATTCAGCATTCTGAAGCATGTGTGTGGTTATTAAATGTCATCCTTGGAAAGATGCATTTGGAACTTCAGTTCTCTTTTCAAGGTGAAAGTCCATATAAAAACTTCTCAATGGATGGTGACAGGTTTTTAGCAGATATAGGTTGAAATATCAGAAGTATTAAATGATGTCCTGACACCTTCAGCAATGCCTGTGCAGCGATTTGCTGAGTGCAGAATCATTTGACTCATCAGTCTCAGTGCCTCTCCGAGTACTGTCGAGTGAGAGTTCAAACATTTTCTCACACAATTTTGTCATTTAGTGATGGAGCTACATATTCTATAAGAGCCAGAATGCACTGGGAAACTTAAACATTTTTATTACAATAAAGGATAATGTCAAAGGCAACTTTGATGGAAAAAATGAAAAAAAAAGATAGGTTTTAATAATGTATATCAGGAAAAGCTATTTCCATTGTTTGCTAAATCAGTAAACAGGTGGCATTGCCAGTAAAAAGAATAAAAGGACAGGCTAGCTTTCTTTCTACAAAGAAATGACCGAGGACATAGAATACATTACTAGAAACAGGCATGGAAACTGAATGCAATCGAGGTTTAAAAAGAAATAAATGCATTTGAAAAAATGAAAATATTAAGTTGCGACAGGGAAGAGAAATTAGATTAAATTAACTTTCTTTTAAAAGACCAGCAGAGCTGTAACTGGCTGAATGCCACCTATTAAATAAACCCCCATGGTTTACTCTGAAGTAATGTCCGGGGTGAAGGGACTGACCTAGTATGAGTTACCAGGTAAAAGCCTCTGTGAAGGGATGTCCTACATTTGTATTGCTGGTGCAATTAATTTCAACACCATTCAAGACAAAGTAGCTCACTTGGTTTGAACCCCATTCACCATCTTCAATAGTCATCCCTTCACCACTGATGCACATTGCTGCAGTTTGTACCATCTACAAGACACAATGCAGCAAATCACCAAGGCTCCTTCTACAGCACCTTCCCTACCCTGAGTGATTGCTGTGTGCTCGGTTTAACATAAACGTGGCTCACTCCTGCCACACCTGACTATGCCTTACAACCTGAAGGTTTCTATATATAAGACATGGCATCCTTGGGTAAGGTAAGGGACTGAGTCTGCTTCCTAATCAATATCTCTTGGTGTTCAGACGTGGTGACCCTGGTGAGTTAATGCTCCCTGGACCTTGAGTATCTTACAGTAAATGCTCTCCTGACCACTTGCCATACAAGTTCACCTTCGCCATCCTGACAGCAGTCTACATAACATCCCAGACAGAAGTGAAGAATGCTCTGGATGAAATTTACACAGCCACAAATGCACTTGAGATGGAATATCCCGAGGCCCTTATTCACTGTAGCTAGTGACTTCATCCAGGCCAAGTGGGTGCTACCAAAATACCATCAACAAGTCTCCTCTTCCACCGGGGGCCGAACATCCTTGACCATTGTCCAGCAAAGTTGTCTATTGCTCCATACCTCATATTCACTTTGGAAAATCAGATCTCAACATTGTGTTCCTCCTCCTAGCTTACAAGCAGAAACTGAAATGTGAGGACCCAGAACAGAAAGTAGCACAGTGCTGGACTCAGGCAGTGGAAGAGCTTCTGCGGAACTGCCTGGAATTGGTGGATTGGTCCATATTCAAGAATTCAGTGATCGACCGAGATAAGTATGCCATGCTGTCACGGACTTCATTAGCAAGAGTGTAGAGGACTGTGTGCCGAAAAAGTCAATCCATATGTTCCCCAACCAGAAACCATGGATGAACCAAGAAATCCATTGCACACCTGGTCTTCAGTGGGCAGTGTTCAAGTTAGGAAAAGGAATTTGTGGAATGTCTATGAGATGACTTTTTGGAGCAGTTTTTGGTGGAGCCCACTAGGCAACAGGCAATACTGGATTAAGAGTTGTGCAGTGATGCAGACTTGGTAAGGGAGCTTAAGGTGAAGAAAGAGGAGAAAGTGATCATAATATGATTGAAACTAATCTGCAATTTGAGAGGGAGAAGATAGAATCAGAGGTAACGGTGTTATAGCTGAATAAAGGCAACTACAGAGGCATAAGAGTGGTGCTGAATTGACTGGGAGAGGAGCTGAGCAGGAAGGACAGTGGAACAGCTACGACAGGGGTTTCTAGGAGTAATTCAGGAGATACAGCAGAGATTCATCCAGAAGAAAAATAAGCAAGGTACAGGGAGGATGAGACAACCAGAGCTGACTAGGAAAATCAGGGATAGCAAAAAACAAAAGAGAAAGTATATAATGTGACGAAGGGCAGTGGACACCAGAGTGATTGGGAAACTTACAAAGACCAACAGAGGGCAACATAAAAAATAAAAGCGGGAAAAGATTAAACATGAGAGTAAGTTAGCCAGCAGTGTAAAGTAAGTGTTTCTTTAGATATATAAAGAGCCAAAGAGATGCAAAACAGGACTTTGGACCTCTGAAAAAGGACGTTGGAGAGATAGTAGTGGGGAACAAGGAAATGGCTGAGGAATTGAATAATTACTTCACGTCAGTCTTCATGGTGGAAGACATGGGTAATATGCCAAAAATTCAAGACAGTGAGGGGCAGAGCTGAATGAGGTGGCCTTCAAGGAAAAGGTGCTGGAAAAACTAAATGGCCTGAAGGTGGATAAATCACTCAGACCAAATGGATTACTCCTCAGAGATCGAAGGGAGATAGCTGAAGAGATGGTGGAGGCATTAGTGGTGATCTTTCAGGAATTGCTAGAATCAGGAAGGGTCCCAGAGGGCTAGAAAATTGCGAATGTAACATGCCTGTTTAAAAAGGGAGTAAGGGAAAAGACAGAAAATGACAAACCGATTAACCTCAGCTTGGTCATGGATAAGATCCTGGAATCCATTATGAAGGAAGAGATGTCTGAATACTTGGAGGTGTATGGTAAAATAGGGCAACTTCAATATGGTTTCATCAAGGGGAGACCATGCCTGACAAATCTGCAAGAATTCTTTGAGGAAGTAACGAGCAGGTTAATCCAAGGAGAGTCAATAGCTATTATCTACCTGGATTTCAAGGAGGCTGATGAGTAAGGTAAGAGCCTATTGTGTCAAAGCCAATGTACTAGTATGGATAGAAGCTTGGCTATCTGGCAGAAAGCAGGAATCGGGGATAAAAGGGCCCTTCTGAGGATGGCAGCTGGTGACTAGTGCTGTTCTGCAAGGCTCAGTGTTAGGACTACAACTTTTCGATTAGATGAAGGAACTGATGGCATTCTGGCTACGTTTGCAGACGATTCAAAGAAAGATAGACGGACAGGTAGCATTTTCTAAATGGGAAGAAAATTCAGAAATCTGAAGTGCAAAGAGACTTGGGAGTTCTAGTCCAGGATTCTCTCAAGGTAAACTTGCCGGTTGAGTCAGTAGTTAGGAAGACAAACACAATGATGGCATTATTTTGAAAGGACTTGAAGATAAAAGCAGGGATGTACTTCTGAGGCTCGAGAAGGCTCTGGTCAGACCACATTTGGAGTATTGTGCTGAAAATGTGTTGCTGGAAAAGCGCAGCAGGCCAGGCAGCATCCAAGGAGCAGGAGAATCGACGTTTCGGGCATAAGCCCTTCTTCAGGAATGAGGAGGGTGTGCCAAGCAGGCTAAGATAAAAGGTAGGGAGGAGGGACTTGGGGGGGGCGGCATTGGGAATGCGATAGGTGGAAGGAGGTTAAGGGTAGGGTGTTAGGCCAGAGAGGGGGTGGGGGTGGAGAGGTCGGGAAGAAGATTGCAGGTCAAGAAGGCGGTGCTGAGTCTGAGGGTTAGGACTGAGATAAGATGGGGGGGGGGGGAGGGGAAATGAGGAAGCTGGAGAAATCTGCATTCATCCCTTGTGGTTGGAGGGTTCCTAGGAAGAAGATGAGGTGCTCTTCCTCCAGGCGTCGTGTTGCCATGGTCTAGCAATGGAGGAGGCCAAGGACTACTTAATGACTACAGCATAATCCCAACCAAAATAATTTCCAAACTCTGAGATCTAGATCTTTGCTCAACCTTCTGCAATTGGATCCTCAGCTTCCTGACCCACAGACTGCAATCAGTGAAGATTGACAACAGCACCTCAACACCCCAAGGATGTGTACTCAGCCCCCTACTGTACTCCCTGTACACTCACCACTGTGTGGCCAAATTTCATCTGAACTCCATCTACAAGTTCGCCAATGACACTACCATTGCAGGCCAGATTTCAAACAAAGATGAGACAGAACACAGAAAGGAGACAGCATGTTTGGTGAAGTGGTGCTAAGTTAACAATATCTCCCTCAATGCTAGCAAAACTGAAAAACTAATCATCAACTTCAGGAAGGAGGAAGGCACACCACTACTTACATCATGGAGCTGAAGAGGAGATGATCGAGAGCATCAAGTTCCTAGGAGTCGCCAACAATCTGTCTGGGATTTGCCACATTGATGAGATGGTCAAGCAGGCACAATATGTCTTCTTTCTCAGGAGGATAATAAAATTCGGCATGTCCATAAGGACCCTCACCAACCTTTACACATGCACCATAGAAAGCACATTGTCTCGATGCATTATGGTTTGGAATAGCAACTGTTCTGCTCAGGACCTTAAGAAACTACACAGGGTTGTGAACATAGCCCAGTCCATCACACAAATCAACCTTCCATCCATTGACTCCATCTACAGTTCTCACTGCTATGGAAAGACAGCCAACATCATCCAAGATTCCTCCTACCTCAGTTAAAATATTCCAATGTCTTCCATCAGACAGAAGACACAGAAACTTAAACACATGCACCAACAAGTTCAAAAATAGCTTTTCCTAATGTTATTAGACTTCTGAATGGATCTCTCAAATTTCGAATCTAATGCTGATCTTGCTTTTTGTGCATTCTCTTTGCAGCTATAACTTTGTATTCCTTGCTCTATTCAATCACCTTATGATTTTCGTATATTATAATCTACCTGTACTGCACAGAAAACAAAACTTTTCACTGTACCTAGGTACATGTGCCAATAAATCATCGCCGAGAACTACCATCCAGAAGGTGAAGGGCATCAGGTGTATGGGAACACTGCAAATGCCCCCCAATCCACATTCCATTCAGAGGTGCAAATGCACTGCTGTTCCTACATCATGGATGGACCAATACTGCCTTTCAAGCAGTACTTTAGGAATACATGTACTGCTGTGGTTCATCATAGATTTTTCAATGAAAATTGGGGATGAACAGCAAATGCCAGTACTGTCAACAAGGTCTAAACTTTGTCAATGAATAAAAACATTTGCAATTCATCCCTTAGATGTGAAGATTAAGGGATTATGATTGGAGCTCATAATTATGTAGGGAATTTGTAGTAAAAAATGAGGTCTGCAGATGCTGGAGATCACAGCTGCAAATGTGTTGCTGGTCAAAGCACAGCAGGTTAGGCAGCATCTCAGGAATAGAGAATTCGACGTTTCGAGCATAAGCCCTTCATCAGGAATAAGAGAGAGAGAGCCAAGCCGGCTGAGATAAAAGGTAGGGAGGAGGGACTAGGGGGAGGGGCGATGGAGGTGGGATAGGTGGAAGGAGGTCAAGGTGAGGGTGATAGGCCGGAGTGGGGTGGGGGCGGAGAGGTCAGGAAGAGGATTGCAGGTTAGGAGGGCGGTGCTGAGTTGAGGGAACCGACTGAGACAAGGTGTGGGGAGGGGAAATGAGGAAGCTGGAGAAATCTGAATTCATACCTTGTGGTTGGAGGGTTCCCAGGCGGAAGATGAGGCGCTCCTCCTCCAGCCGTCGTGTAGTTGTGTTCTGCCGGTGGAGGAGTCCAAGGACCTGCATGTCCTCGGTGGAGTGGGAGGGGGAGTTAAAGTGTTGAGCCACGGGGTGATTGGGTTGGTTGGTTCGGGCGGCCCAGAGGTGTTCTCTGAAGCGTTCCGCAAGTAAGCGGCCTGTCTCACCAATATAGAGGAGGCCACATCGGGTGCAGCGGATGCAATAGATGATGTGTGTGGAGGTACAGGTGAACTTGTGGCGGATATGGAAGGATCCCTTGGGGCCTTGGAGGGAAGTGAGTGTGGAGGTGTGGGCGCAAGTTTTACATTTCCTGCGGTTGCAGGGGAAGGTGCCGGGGGTGGAGGTTGGGTTGGTGGGGGGTGTGGATCTGACAAGGGAGTCACGAAGGGAGTGGTCCTTGCGGAACGCTGATAGGGGAGGGGAGGGAAATATATCCTTGGTGGTGGGGTCCGTTTGGAGGTGGCGGAAATGGCGGCGGATAATACGTTGTATGCGCAGGTTGGTGGGGTGGTAGGTGAGAACCAGTGGGGTTCTGTCTTGGTGGCGGTTGGAGGAGCGGGGCTCAAGGGCGGAGGAGCGGGAAGTGGAGGAGATGCGGTGGAGGGCATCGTCGATCACGTCTGGGGGGAATCTGCGGTCCTTGAAGAAGGAGGCCATCTGGGTTGTGCGGTGTTGGAATTGGTCCTCCTGGGAGCAGATGCGGCGGAGACGAAGGAATTGGGAATATGGGATGGCGTTTTTACAGGGGGCAGGGTGGGAGGAGGTGTAGTCCAGGTAGCTGTGGGAGTCAGTCGGTTTATAATAGATGTCTGGAATTTGTAGGAAATGACTTCTCTTTCTAGTGGAGGATTCAGCAGAAACATACACCTGAAACTAGAAAGAAGCTGGAGAAAAGCAAATCCTGGAAAAAAAAATCCCTTTGCCCAAATACTGATAAGAATGTGTAATCCAGTGTTCCAGAAACCAGAGCTGCAGAATCAAGTGAGCTGTTAAAAAGGTGCTAGGATTAACTGAGTAGCAAACATTTTGAGGGATAAAGAGACAGAGCAGAGAACTGTTTAAAATGTTTTAACTGGACTGCAGCAGTTAAAGAAGGCAGCTCCCTACCAACTTCTCAAAGGCAACTAGCAATAAATACTGACCTAAACAATGATGCCCATATCCCATGAATGAATTAGAAAAAACAAATAGCAGAACTGTCTGGACTACATTACTGCATCAGTGAGATGTTACTGGACTCTAATCCAGAGACATTAGCAGCTGGAGATTTAAATTCAGTTAATTAATTGAAGAAATCGGAATTAGAAAATGCCTATATCAGTGATGCCAAATGTATAGTTGTAAAAAGCTACCTGGTTCACTCATTAGGGAAGGAAATTTGCTAACCACACCCTGTGCAGATCAACCACGGTGCAGTTGAATCTTAACTGCCCTGTGAAATGGGAGAAAGTGAGCATTGCAGACGCAGAGAGTGTGGTGCTGGAAAAGCACAGCAGATCAGGCAGCATCTGAGGAGCTGGAGAATTGACATTTTGGGCATAAGCCCTTCGTCAGGAACGAGGCTTGTGGGCTGGCGGAATGAAAGATAAATGGGAGAGGGCTGGGACTGGGGAGAAGATAGCTGAGAATGCAATAGGTAGATGAAGGTGGAGGGGTGGTGATAAGTTGGAGAGGAGGGTGGAGCGGATAGATGGGAAAGATGATGGACAGGTCAAGAGGTCAGTGCCGAGTCGGAGACTTGGGACTGGGATAAGGTGGGGGGAGGGGAAATGAGGAAACTGGTGAAATCCCCGTTAATCCCATGTTGTTGGAGGGTCCCAAGGTGGAAAATGAAGCATTCATCCTCCAGGTGTCGGTTGGTTAGAGTTTGGCATTGAAGGAGGCCTAGGACCCGCGTGTCCTTGATGGAGTGGGAGGGGGGTGTTGAAATGTTCAGCCACGGGGCAGTGGGGTTGGTTGGTGTGGGTGTCCCAGAGATAATCTGTGAAACAATCCGCAAGTTGGCGTCGTGTCTCCCCAATGTAGAGGAGACCACATCGGGGGCAATGGATACAGTAGATGATGTGTGTGGAGGTACAGATAAATTTCTGTCAGATGTGGGAGGTCCTTTGGGGCCTTGGATGGAGGTGAGGGGGGAGGTTTAGGGGCAGGTTTCACACTTCTTGCAGTGGCTGGGGAAGGTGCTGGGAGTGGGGTGAGGACTGGTGGGGGGAATGGATCTGACAAGGGAGTCGCGAAGGGAATGATCTCTCCGAAATGCTGATAGAGGTGGGAGGGAAATATATCCCAAGTGGTGAGGTTGGTTTGTAGGTGGCGGAAGTGGTGGAGGATCTATACTGAGGTTGGTGTGGTGAAAGGTGAGGACTGGGGGGGGGGGGGGGGCTTCTGTCCTTGTTGCATTGGGTAGGGTGGAAGTGCGGGAAGTGGAGGAGATGCGGCAAAGGCGGAAGGATTGGGAATAATCGATGACATTTTTACAAGAGGCAGGGTGGGAGGTGGTGTCATCTAGGTAGTGGTGGGTGTCTCTGGTGACCAACTAAACATGGACATCTACTACAAACTCCGCTATATCTGTTCCCAGGATGACCAATTCCACCATAGAAAATCCCAGATGGCCTCCTTCTTCAAAGACCACAATGTCCCCTCCCATGTGGTTGGCAATACCATCCAGCGCATCTCCCCCACTCCCAGCACCTGATGAAGGGCTTATGCCTGAAAAGTCAATTCTCCTGCTCCTCAGATGCAACCTGACCTACTGTGCTTTTCCAGCAACACTTTCGACTCTGCCCTCAGATATAGCCTAGTCAGCCATGCGTAGATATTAAATGCAAGTATAAAAACACATTAAGTATTAAATATAACCCTAAGTTTATAAGGTGCAAGTGTATAAAATTAACCGATTCGAGTCTGTATTTCCATTCAATTCGATCACAGCTGATCTCAACGTGGCCTCAACTCCATTTTCCTGCCCGCTTTCCATAATCCTTCAACCAATATTAATTAAAAACCTGTCTTTCTCCTCCTTCACTCTACTCAATGTCCCAACATCCACTACACTCTAGGCAAATGAATTCCAAAGAATAACGACCCTTTGAGAGATGTAATTTCTCATCCCTGTTAGAAGTCTGCCACCCCTCATTCTAAGACTATGATATCTCTTTCTAGATTGCCCCACATGAGGAAACATCCTCTCTATGTTATACTTTGTCAATCCTCTTTAGCATTGCAGCTCCTCGCATTCTTCCCAGCTTCAAAGAGTATAAGCCTAAACTGCTTAATCTCTCTTCGTAAGACTCACTCTTCATACCTCTGGAATCCAGTGAATTTCCTCTGAACTGCCTCCAATGCAATTGCATTCCTCAAGTAAAGGGACCAAAGTGAATAAAATACTCCAGGTGCAGTCTCACGAAAGCCTTGCAGTAATTGCTGCAACATTTCATTACTTTTATACTCTAGTCCTCTGGCAATAAAAGCCAACATTCCATTTGCCTTACCAGGAATATACAACTCCAAATAGAATATAAATTAAATTAACATAAAAATGACAGAACAAGTATAAAAGGAAAAACAAATGGCTGCTGATATATATCGATATCCTGGCACTTGCAAGAATTCTACTGTTATGAAATAGCATATCTGTAATGACACTTTGACAGATTTTTGAGTGGAGATCCCAGCCATGGGAAGTGAAAATAAATTCTGGAGCCTCATATTCTCACCAGCTTAACTGAAAAACAAACTTATGCACTTGTTTAGTGAGCAAGTATTTAAACAAAACCCCTTGAGGTGTTGGTCTACCATAACAGAACCATCTGACAACTGAGAGGAGCTCAGTACAGTCACAGCTGAATGATTTAAGAGGCAGTAGTCATGGGCACTTGGAAACCTGCAGCAAGGATTGTGCCTGGAGATGATGGCAACCGTCATACTAATGGGCAGCATCCCACAGGCCTGAGGGAACAGAGCATTTCAGATGGTAGCTGTCATTTTCTTTCAGGCATACATACTGATGTCAAATGATCAGTACAGTAACAAAAGCTACTGTAATCATTTTTCATATTACTGGGCCTAAATCACACAGTGAAAAATAAAAGGATGGTGCCTTTGCAAACTCAGGACCTTTCAAAGCACTTTACAAACAAAATGAAGTGCAGGCCTCGTATTTGCCTCTTTTGAGGCGCCACTGGGAAGGTGGCGGGAAAGGCAAATAATTGGACTGGTTAGCACTAGAGAGATACTCACCCCTTTTCCAGTCAGGTTCTGGGTGGGACGGGCCATGTTCGATCATCCTGAACCATTGCGAGCTAAAGTCCTTAAATGGTCAATAATGAAATGTGGTGTCTTCAAGGCAGCCTGGCCCCGGCAGGTAGGGAGCAGGGAAGTTTCCATTTGCTTCAACCTGGCGGCAACTGGGGAGGCACAGGTGGAGGGCACTGCTGAAAGCCACCACTGTGCGCTTGCCTCTGAACCCACTTCCTCAGCGACCTCAATCCCCCTGAAAGTAACATTGCCCTTCTCAGTGCAGCGGATGTCATGGCAATGCAGCATGGCCCCCCACAGTGTCACTGTCCAGCCCTTCCTGATTGATGGCCTCTGACTGGCTGACAGGGCCTCTCTAGCAAGGTACCGGATAGGCTGAGAGACCCACCAGTCAGCATTTATGTGCCACCTTGGTGCTAGATCTGCTGAGCTTTCTCACTGGTGAGGTTGGGGGTAAAGGTTAGTCACCACTAAAGATGTCCACCTCCACTACTTAGAACAAAAAGAGGTGTAGTCACAGCTATAGTCACTATTGTAACTTGGGAAATGCAGAACCAACTTGCAAGTTCCACCAAACATCATAATGGAAAGATTGGCACCTTCAACATTGCAGCATTTAGTCAGACCTATGCAGGCATTGTTAACACAAAACTGGTGCTGCAAGCAGACCTGACAACACAGGGAGTGACTGTGCAGATTTGCCACTGAAAAACAAATTCCAAGAATGTGACTCAGTCCCTTTAAAAAAGGTGATGGATAAATTTAGAGTTGTTTACATATGATTTTCCCTTCCAATTCCAGCACCCATTCCTGGCACAAAGTAGAATAGCAGTCCATCGATGTGAATGAAGCTGGTGCCTCAGAATCATATGAACAACGAAACAGGACGAGGCCATTCAGCCCCTCAAGCCTATACCACCATTCAATTTGATAATGCCTGAACAATATCTTACCATCATCAGACACAAAACCTATTTTTTCTCAGTTTTCTGACATTTAACTGATCCCTAAATTCAGAAGTTTTGTTTTTAGTCGGGAAATGGGAGTAAAGAGCTCATGATATTTACTCGTGTTTTCATAAAGATGTACTTCCTGACACCACCCCTGAATGATTCAGCTCTAATTCTAATAATGGGCAGGTGTTGACAACACAAGATTTGATGAGCAAGTTATTGGAAAATCTACTTCTATATTTCTGCAGATGCTGGAGAACAGAGTCAAGGTTAGAGTGGTGCTGGAAAAGCACAGCAGGTCAGGCAGCATCTGAGAAGCAGGAAAATCGACGTTTCGGGCAAAAGCCCTGATGAGGGGCTTTTGCCCGAAACGTCGATTTTCTCTTTTTCCTTCAGTTAGGTGGCTTTGAGTTTTGAGTTCAAGTTCCAAGACAAGGAGATTGAACACAGAATTTAGGGCTGACACTCCGAGTGCAGTAGTGAGATAATGCTACACTGTCAGAAGTGTTGACTTATAGATGAGGTGTTAAACCTCGGCCCCAGTTGCTTTCTCATGTGGACTTAAATGATCCTGTGGCACAACTTCAAAGAGGAGTAGGGGCACTCTTTTTGGGTCTTGGCTGACACTCATGCCTAAATAAACATGTAAAACCAGGTGATCAAGTTGGCTGTGTGTTTCTTATGTTAAAAAAGTTAATAAGCCTTATGGGGAGACAGTTATATAGTGGTAATGCCGCTGGACTAGCAGACCAGAGTACCATCCTAATGCTCTTCAAAGGTTTGAAATCACATTGCAGTACACGGTGGAATTTAAATTCAATTAATAACTGTGGAATTGAAAGCTGCTCTCAGTAACAATGAGGCACCATGATATACAAACTGTTTTTGTTCTGTTCCATGTGACAAAGATTGTAAAACAGACTTAAAATGTGCAGCATAAAACTATCATCAACTGTTGTCAAAACCCATCTGGTTCGCTAATGCTCTGCATGGAATAGAATCGGTCATCCTTACCTGGTCTGGAGTATATGTGACTCCAGAGCCACAGTAACGTGGTTGACTCTTAAGTGCCCTCAAGCAACTCAGTTCAAAGGCAATTAGGGATGAGCAACAAATGCCATCCTTGCTGGCAGTAACCACACCCAATGAGAAAATAAAAAACACTTAATTGTCAAATACTTTGGTACAACCTGAGGTTGTAAAAGCTGCTTTACAACTGGAAGTCTATTTACTGAATAAGCTGCCTTCTGTACCACCCTTCCATCTTTGATGTGGCGGGGCACAGATTCATCGCAACCAATATAAAGTAGAAAGCAACATGCTGCTATGACTTGGCATATTAAGTCACTGCCAATTTCATAGAGAGAGTCCACAAGGACTGACCATGCAGTGAAGAAATCAAAGTGACATTTTACACAATGACTTTTCAATCTAGAGATTACTGTTGTCAACATTGAGAACAGGCTTTTAGCAGTGTGCATGCAATGAGTACAATAACATACTCTGTGTAAAACCCTGCCTTTATAGTCTGTGGGCAATACATCATTTCCTCAGCTCATAGCTAAAATTAAAACTTGGCAACTTCGAATAACTTTTGTCAACAACAAAAATAAGCAGCAATGTACAAAAAAAGAGTAAAACGGTCAAGAGGCAGGATGTAGCCTATGATAAAAAGCTCATTTTGAGAATGTTTACAACCTACTCCATACGAAACAGAACAAAAGTCCCTTTTATTTCTTGGAAAAAAACATGTTGGTTTTGCAGCACTACGTATGACGTGGAACAGTGCAGTCCTCCTGCGGATGGCGTCTCTGACAGACAGATTTTGTGAAGCTGCTGAGGGAGGGCACTGGGCTGGGGGATTTTGATGTACTGCCAGAATCCATGCTCCCTCCAGGGACCAGCATAAAACACAGGTATGTCAGCTCACTTCCAGAATCATTCAACATTTTTGAAACATCTCCATTAATGACTGAATGGATCGACAGATGGTGTTTCACAGAATTGAACCACACGGCAATATTCTACCTTTTGATCACTGGTACATTTCTTCACTGCATGGTCAGTCTCTCTATGAAATTGGCAGTGACTTAATATGCCAAGTCATAACCAACTTCAAGCCTGACCTGAAAAACAGGGACTACAACTAGACTCTGAATCCTGAGAAAGGGAAATGGGGGAACTAATCTGTGTGTTTCCCAGGGCACCAACTAAGTACAGGCTTATGTGAAACCTCCTCAGTGTTCATAGCCATAACAATTATCTGGGATCATCAGTCCAGACTCATAAATACAAAGCAGATTCTATGTAAAGAATTTGAATTTGAATTTTGAATTGACTTGAATTGAATTGAATTTATTGTCATGTGTACTGAGGCACAGTGAAAAGCTTTGTTTTGTGAGCAATACAGTCAGATCACAGTTAAATAGCACAAATACGTAAATAACAGGTAAACAACTTTAAAAACCAAGTGGAATTAAAGCAAAATATTGCAGGTGGTGGAAATGTAAAACAACCACAGAGAATGCTGGTGAAACTCAGCAGGTCTGGCAGCATCTGTGGAGAGAGAAATACAGTTAATGTTAACATTCCGAATCTGACACTTGAAGTAGACAGACTGCCTTAAGTTCAGAGAGAAGAGTTTCCTCAGCGCAGTAATTAGCACATGAGAATAATGGACTGGGTGACCACTTCACAGAACACCCGCACCCAGTCCACAAAGACCCAGAGCTTCCAGCTGCCTGCTAGTTCAACAAACCACCTTTTCTCTGGCCAACATCTATCTCAGGCTTGCTGCAGTGCTCCAGTGAAGTTCAGCATGAACTGGAAGAACAATCCACTTTGCATTCTGCAGGGGAACAGCCTTCTGGACTCAATATCGAGTTCAACAATTTTAGGGCTTGAGGCACCTTCTCCCCAACCCCCACACAGCAGGCCTTGTTATCACGTAGTCTGTTATTACACCCCACCCATTGTTAGCCAATAATACTCCCCATTAGTACTCATTTCCTCTCCTAGCCTGACCGTTATTCACTCTTTTGTCTGTCCAACTGTTCTCTCTTTGGGTTCTACCTATATATTATTTATTCATTAGAGATTGGTACATCTCTAACTAAATGAACAGGAGACCAAATTGGACAGAAAGTTCACCAATTCTGTGAAGGCTGCAGGACTCATATCTTTTTATTTAGTGTTTTTAAAACTTGTGGAGTGAAATGAGAATAGCCTGTTTTAAAAACTGGCATTTGAAAGCAAGTAACCTAACACCCATGCCAAGCATAGTGCAAGCAAACATTTGAATAAACAGCAATTGGAGTTTCAGTTTCAGACCGTTCTGAACCAAGAGGGTGTACAATGCAGCTTTTGCAGGCAACAAGAGATTGATTGATTTATGGACGATGACAATTTGCATGCTAACAACAATGTTATTAGTTCTCAGGTAACTGAGCAGCATGGAGCTGGGAACAAAGTACAGAGAGTCAGCAAGAGAGAGATAAAGGGAGAGGAAGAGAGTTCAGTTCTCCTCCAGCTCAGAAGCAGTCTCTCTGTTCTCTGCAGTCAAAACTCACATGAAAACTTGAAGAAAACCAGATTATCTTTCCTGCAACAATTGCCATAGCTGTGACTTTTAACTAATAAGTCAGTGACTATTTCTGAATGAATCTGCCACCCTGTATCCCTTTCCAACCAGTGGACATATCAGGAGAAAGATGAATGAAGCAATGCACTGGCCAGCAGAAAAATCATAAGGATCATCTCAACAATAACACTTGGGAATGAAGATTACTGAACTGTCTTTCTGGTTTATCCCATCTATCCATAGTCTATTCTAAAATAAACACATAAAATAAAGAGCTGCATATGCTGGAGATCTGAAACAAAAACGGGCATTGCTGGCAAAACTCAGCAGGTCTGGCAGCAGCTATCTGGAGAAAGGAGAGTTAATGCTTTTAGCAAAATGTCAACCCTGTTTTTACCCATAGATGCTGCAAGACCCGCTGAGTTTTCGCCAGCAATCTACTTTACTCTGTATGTTTGTCTGTCTGTGTGAATAAAGGGCAGTTTATAAGGCGATTAGAGAGTTTTCATAAGTATTGTATTATGCTGTGGTTTAAAACTATTTACCTGTTGCTGGAGTTCAATCACTTTTAGTAGACAGTGATTCTTGTTCAGTACAGTGCCAGATGATTGCAGCATGGCAAATAGTATTCCTTCGCCCAAGAAAGGGAATAGGGATAATCCTGGGAATTACAGATGAGTCAATCCCACGTCTGTGATAGGTAAAGTATTGGAGAGGATTCTGAGAGACAGGTTTTATGTTTACTTGGAAAACTATACTTTGATTAGAGATAATCAGCATGGCTTTGAGTGGCAAGTCATGCCTCACCAGCCTTGTTGAATTCTTTGAGGATGTGACAAAACACATTGATGAAAGTAGAGCAGTGGATGTGGTATACATGGATTTTAGCAGGGCATCTGGAAAGGTTCCCTGTGGTAGGCTCATTCAGAAAGTAAGGAGGCATGGGAAACAGGGAAATCTGGCTGTCTGGATACAGAATTGGTTGGCTCATAGAAGATAGAGGGTGGTGATTGATGGAAAATATTCAGCTTGGAGCTTGGTGACCAGTGGTGTTCCACAGGGATCAGTTCAGGGACCTCTGTTTTTTGCGATTTTTATAAACAACTTGGAGGAGCAATTGGAAGGGTGGGTTAGTAAGTTTACCAATGACACAAAGGTTGGCGGAGTGATGGATAGTTTGGAGGACTGTGTTGTTTGCAACAGAATATTGACAAGATGCAGAATTGGGCTGATAAGTGGCAGATGGTATTCAACCTGGAAAAGTGGAACCTGATTTACTTTAGAAGGTTGAGTTTGAATGCAGAATACAGGGTTAATGGCAGGATTCTTGGCTGTGTGGAGGAACAGAGGGATCTTGGGGTCCATGTCCATGGATTTCTCAAAGTTACCACCCAAGTTGATAGGCTTGTCAAGAAGGTGTATCGTGTGTTGGCTTTCATTAGCAGGGGATTGAGTTTAAGAGCTGCATGGTTGTAGAGCCCTGGTTAGACCACATTTGGAATATTGTGTTCAGTTCTGGTTGCCTCATTATCGAAAGAATATGGAAGCTTCAGAGTGGATGCAGAGGGGATTTACCAGGATGCTGCTGGGATGGTGGCATGTCTTATGAAGTAAAGTTGAGGGAGGTAGGGCTTTTCTCATTGGAGCAAAGAAGGTGACATCTTAGAGGTGGACAAGATCAGCACAGAAACAGTTAAGCGAATATTTTTAAGCGTGGCCTTACAGTAAGTCTGCAGTAGTGAGTAGAGTGGGTTCTTTCTTGAATATCTGTTTTATTGAGATGTGGCTTATATTTTTAAGTTTAATCAAGAGACATAAGTATTAAGTTAGCCTGGAGCACTGTTTGCAGAGGAAGAAGGCAGTGCTATTTTTTGGCTCTGGAGATTGAAAGAAGCAGCAATGGCCTCAAGGAGAGTGATATGCTCTTCTTGTCAGATGTGGGAGTTTAGGGAGAGTTTACATGTTACTGAAGGTTATATCTGCAATAAATGCCATTGGTTGTGAATCTTATCTAATTGAATGAATTGGTTGGAGTGACAATTAGATGCAATGAGGAATTTACAAGAGCAACGGGATGTGATGGATGGCAGTTATAGGAAAAGAAAAAAGTTGCAGATAGTCACATAGATGAGTTAACTCCAAGAAAAGTAAGAGAGATAGGCAGGTAGTGTTCTGTGGCTATCTCCATTTCAAACAAGTATGCTGTTTTGGAAAATGTAGGGACTGACGGATTCTCAGGGGAATGTAGCATGAACAACCAAGTTTCTGATTTGGAGACTGGTTCTAATGCAATGAAGGGTACATCAGATTCCAAGAGGTCCATTGTGTTCGGAGACTCTAGCCCGAGGCACAGACAGACTTTTCTGTAGCCAGCAGCGAAAAATCAGAATGGTGGTTGCCTCCCTGGTGTCAGGGTCAAGGATGTCTCAGAGACAATGCAGAATGTGCTCAAGGGAGAGGGACCAGCAGGAGGTAATTGAACACATTGGAACCAATGACATAGTAAGGGAAAAGGATGAGATTTTGAAGGGAGAATATATAGAGTTAGGCAGGAATTTAAATAGAAGGTCCTCGAGAATAGTAATATTTGGATTACTCCCGGCGCTGCAAGCTACTGAGGGTAGGAATAGGAGGATAGAGCAGATGAATGCATGGCTGAGGAGCTAGTGTATGGGAGAAGGATTCACATTTTTGGGTTATTGGAATCTCTTTTGGGGTAGAAGTGACCTGTACAAGAAGGACAGATTGCACCTGAATTGGAAGGGGACCAATACACTGGCAGGGAAATTTGCTAGAGCTGCTCAGGAGGATTTCAGTATTAAGATGGGGGAGGCGGGGGGACCCAGGGAGTTAGTGAGGAAAGAGATCAATCTGAGACCGGTACAATTGAGAACAAAAGCAAGTCAAACAGTCGGGGGGGACAGGTACAAAGCAGCAAACAATGTACGACTCATAAGTTAAACTGCATTTATTTCAATGCAAGGAGCCTAACAGGGAAGACAGATGAACTCAGGGCATGGTTAGGAACATGAGACTGGGATATCATAGCAATTACAGAAACATGGCTCAGGGATGGGCAGGACTGGCAGCTTAAATGTTCCAGGATACAAATGCTACAGGAAGGACATAAAGGGAGGCAAGAAAGAGGAGGGGGAGTGATGTTTTTGATAAAGGATAGCATTACAGCTGCACTGAGGAAGGATATTCCCAGAAATACATCCAGGGACATTATTTGGGGTTGAACTGAGAAATAAAAAAGGAATGGTCACTTTATTGGGATTGTATTATTGACCCCCTAATAGTCAGAGGGAAATTGAGAAACAAACTTTTAAGGAGATCTCAGTTAGCGGTAAGAATAATAGGATGGTTATGGTTGGGGATTTTAACTTTCCAAACCTTGACTGGGACTGCCGTAGTGCTGTAGGAGAGGAATTTGTTAGGGGTCTACAAGAACATTTTCTGATTCAAGATGTGGATGTACCTACGAGAGAATGTGAAACTTGACTTACTCTTGGGAAATAAGGCAAAGCAGGTGACTGAGGTGTCAGTGGAGGAGCACTTTGGGGCCAGCGACCATAATTCCATTAGTTTTAAAATAGTGATAGAAAAGGATAGACCAGATCTAAAAGTTGAATTTCTAAATTGGAGGAAGGCTAATTTTGATGGTATTAGGCAAGAACTTTCAAAAATTGACTGGGGGCAGATGTTCGCAGGTAAAGGGACGGCTGGAAAATGGGAAGCCTTTAGGAATGAGATAACGAGAATGCAGAGAAAGTATATTCCTGTCAGGGTGAAAGGAAAGGCTGGTAGGTATAGGGAATGTTGGATGACTAAAGAAATTGAGGGTTTGGTTAAGAAAAAGAATAGACAATAGACAATAGGTGCAGGAGTAGGTCATTCTGCCCTTCAAGCCTGCACCACCATTCATTATGATCATGGCTGATCATCCTCAATCAGTATCCTGTTCCTGCCTTATCTCCATAACCCTTGATTCCACTATCCTTGAGAGCTCTATCCAACTCTTTCTTAAACGAATCCAGAGACTGGGCCTCCATTGCCTTCTGGGGCAGAGCATTCCACACAGCCACCACTCTCTGGGTGAAGAAGTTTCTCCTCATCTCTGTCCTAAATGGCCTACCCCGTATTTTTAAGCTATGTCCTCTGGTTCGGGACTCACTCATCAGCGGAAACATGTTTCCTGCCTCCAGAGTGTCCAATCCTTTAATAATCTTATACGTCTCAATTAGAACCCCTTTCAGTCTTCTAAACTTAAGGGTATACAAGCCCAGTTGCTCCAATCTTTCAACATAAGATAGTCCCGCCATTCCAAGAATTGACCTGGTGAACTTACGCTGCACTCCCTCAATAGCCAGAATGTCTTTCCTCAGATTTGGAGACCAGAACTGCACACAGTGCTCCAGGTGTGGTCTCACCAGGGCCCTGTACAGCTGCAAAAGAACCTTTTTGCTTCTATACTCAATCCCTCTTGTTATGAAGGCCAGCATGCTAGCAGTCTTCTTCACTGCCTGCTGTACCTGCATACTTGCCTTCATTGGTGTACAAGAACACCCAGATCTCTTGTACTGCCCCTTTGCCTAACTTGACTCCATTGAGGTAGTAATCTGCCTTCCTGTTCTTGCCACCAAAGTGGATAACCATACATTTATCCACATTAAACTGCATCTGCCATGCATCTGTCCACTCACCTAACCTATCCAGGTCACCCTGTAATCTCCTAACATCCTCCTCACATTTCACCCTACCACATAGCTTTGTATCATCATCAAATTTGCTAATGTTACTATTAATACCATCTTCTATATCATTAATATATATTGTAAAAAGCTGCGGTCCCAGCACTGATCCCTGCGGTACCCCACTGGTCATCGCCTGCCATTCCGAAATGGAGCCGTTTATCACTACTCTTTGTTTCCTGTCAGCCAACTAATTTTCAATCCAAGTCATTACTTTGCCCCCAGTACCATATGCCCTAATTTTGCTCACTAACCTCCTATGTGGGACTTTATCAAAGGCTTTTTGAAAGTCCAGGTACACTACATCTACTGGATCTCGCTTGTCCATCTTCAGAGTTACATCCTCAAAAATTTCCAGAAGATTAGTCAAGCATGATTTCCCCTTCATAAATCCATGCTGATTCCGACCTATCCTGTTACTGCTATCCAGATGTGCCGTAATCTCATCCTTTATAATAGACTCCAGCATCTTTCCCACCACTGAGGTCAGACTAACTGGTCTATAATTTCCTGCTTTATCTCTCGCACCTTTCTTAAAAAGTGGTACAACATTAGCCACCCTCCAATCCGCAGGAACTCATCCTGAATCTATCGAACTCTGGCAAATAATCACCAACGCATCCACGATTTCTAGAGCCACATCCTTCAGTACCCTGGGATGTAGACCATCATGTCCTGGGGACTTATCAGCCTTCAGACCTAACAGTCTCTCCAACACCAATTCCTGGCAAATCTAAATTCCCTTCAGTTCAGGTCCTTCAGCCACTGTTACCTCAGGGAGATTGCTTGTGCCTTCCCCAGTGAACACAGATCTGAAGTACCAATTCACCTCTTCTACCATTTCTTTGTTCCACGTAATATATTCCCCTGTTTCTGTCTTCAAGGGCCCAATTTTAGTCTTAACCATTTTTTTCCCTTTCATATACCTAAAAAAGCTTTTACTATCCTCCTTTAGATTTTTGGCCAGTTTACCTTCATACCTCATTTTTTCTCTGCGTATTTTCTTCTCAGTAATCCTCTGTTGTTCTTTAAAAGCTTCATAGTCCTCCGTTTTTCCCACTTATCTTTGCTATGTTATACTTTTTCTTTTTTAACTTTATATGTTTCTTAACTTCCCTCATCAGCCATGGCCACCCCTGTCTCCTCATAGGATCTTTCTTCCTTTTTGGAATGAACTGATCCTGCATCTTCTGCATTATACCCAGAAATATCTGCCATTGTTCCTCCACTGTCATCCCTGCTAAGGTATTGCACCATTGAACTTTGGCCAGCTCCTCCCTCATAGCTCCATAGTTCTCTTTATTCAACTGAAATATTGTCACTTCTGACTGTATCCTCTCCCTTTCAAATTGCAGATTGAAGCTTATTGTATTATGGTCACTATCTCCTAATGGCTCCTTCACTTCGAGGTTCCTGATTAATTCTGGTTCATTGCACAATACCAGATCCAGAATTGTCTTCTCCCTGGTAGGCTCCAGCACCAGCTGTTCTAGGAATCCATTTCGGAGGCACTCCATAACGTCACTTTCTTGAGGTCCAATACCATCCTGATTCTCCCAGTCTACCTGCATGTTGAAATCCCCCATAACAACTGTAGTAACATCTTTGCTACAAGCCAATTTCAGCTCCTTATTCAACTTACACCCTACATCCATACTACTGTTTGGGGGCCTGTAGATAACTCCCAAGAGGGTCTTTCTATCCTTAGAATTTCTCAGCTCTATCCATACTGACTCTACATCCCCTGATTCTAGATCCCCCTGTGCAAGGGACTGAATATCATCCCTTACCAACAGGGCCATCCCACTCCCTCTGCCTGTCAGTCTGTCCTTAGAAGGAAGTATATGTCAGGTGTAGATAGGATAGGTCAAGTGAATCCTTAAAAGAGTATAAAGGAAATAGGAGCATACTTAAGAGGGAAATCAGGAGGGCAAAAAGGGGACATGCGATATCTTTGGCAAATATAATTAAGGAGAATCCAAAGACTTTTTACAAATACATTAAGGACAAAAGGGTAACTAGGGAGAGAATAGGGCCCCTCAAAGATCAGCAAGACGGCCTTTGTGTGGAGCCACACAAGATGGGCAAGATACTAAACAAGTATTTTGCATCAGTGCTTAATGTGGAAAAGGACATGGAAAACATAGAATGTAGGGAAATAGATGAAAAGTCATGAAAAATGTCCAAATTACAGAGAAGGATACTGGATGCCTTGAAACGCATAAAGGTGGATAAATCCCCAGGACTTGATCAGGTGTACCCTAGAACTCTGTGGGAAGCTAGGGAAGTGATTGCTGGGTCTCTTGCTGAGATATTTGTATCATCGATAGTCATAGGTGAGGTGCCAGAGGTTGGCTAACATGGTGCCACTGTTTAAGAAGGGTAGTAAGGACAAGCCAGGGAACTATAGACCATTGAGCCTTATGTCGGTGGTGAGCAAGTAGTTGGACAGAATCCTGAAGGACAGGACGTACATGTATTTGGAAAGGCAAGGACTGATTTGGGATAGCCAACATGGCCTTGTGCATGGGAAATCATGTCTCACAAACTTGATTGAGTTTTTTGAGGAAGTAACAAAGAGGATTGATGAGGACAGAGTGGTGGACAAGATCTGTATGGACTTCAATAAGGCATTCGACAAGATTCCCCATGGGAGACTGATGAGCAAGGTTAGATCTCATGGAATACAGGGAGAACTAGCCATTTGGATACAGAACTGGCTCAAAGGTATAAGACAGAGTATGGTGATAGAGTGTTGTGGAGGCCTGTGACCAATGGAGTGCCACAAGGATTGGTGCTGGGTCCTCTACTTTTCATCATTTATATAAATGATTTGGATGTGAGCATAAGAGGTACACAGTTAGTAAGTTTGCAGATGACACCAAACTTGAAGGTGTAGAGGACAGCAAAGAAGTTGTTGTGGTTCTGTTCGCCGAGCTGGAAGTTTTTGCTGCAAACGTTTCGTTCCCTGGCTAGGGAACATCATCAGTGCTATTGGAGCCTCCTGTGAAGCGCTGCTTTGATGCTTCTTCCGGTATTTATAGTGGTTTGTTCTTGCCGCTTCCGGGTGTCAGTTTCAGCTGTAGTAGTTTGTATGTGGGGTCCAGGTCGATGTGTCTGTTGATGGATGTTCTTGCCGTTTCCGGGTGTCAGTTTCAGCTGTAGTGGTTTGTATATGGGGTCCAGGTCTATGTGTCTGTTAATGGAGTTTGTGGATGAATGCCATGCCTCTAGGAATTCCCTGGCTGTTCTCTGTCTGGCTTGTCCTATGATGGTAGTGTTTTCCCAGTCAAATTCATGTTCCTGGTTGTCTGAGTGTATGGCTACTAGGGATAGCTGGTCGTGTCGTTTTGTGACTAGCTGATGTTCATGGATGCGGATTGTTAGCTGTCTTCCTGTTTGTCCTATATAGTGTTTTGTGCAGTCCTTGCATGGTATTTTGTAAACTACGTTAGTTTGGCTCGTGCTGGCTATTGGGTCCTTTGTTCTAGTGAGTTGTTGTCTGAGTGTGGAAGTTGGCTTGTGTGCTGTTATGAGTCCTAAGGGTCGCAGTAGTCTGGCTGTCAGTTCTGAGACGCTCCTGACGTATGGTAGTGTGGCTAGTCCTTTTGGTTGTGGCATGTCCTCGTTCCGTGGTCTATCTCTTAGGCACCGGATGATAAAGTTTCGTGGGTATCCGTTTTTGGCTCTTTTGAATAGTGTCCTGATGCAGCTTCGTTTGTGTGTGAATTCACGAGAGAAGCCAGACAGAGAACAGCCAGGGAATTCCTAGAGGCATGGCATTCATCCACAAACTCCATTAACAGACACATAGACCTGGACCCCATATACAAACCACTACAGCTGAAACTGACACCCGGAAACGGCAAGAACATCCATCAACAGACACATCGACCTGGACCCCACATACAAACTACTACAGCTGAAACTGACACCCGGAAGCGGCAAGAACAAACCACTATAAATACCGGAAGAAACATCAAAGCAGCGCTTCACAGGAGGCTCCAATAGCACTGATGATGTTCCCTAGCCAGGGAACGAAACGTTTGCAGCAAAAACTTCCAGCTCGGCGAACAGAACCACAACAACGGACACCCGAGCTACAAATCTTCAACCAGACCTTACACAGCAAAGAAGGTTACCTCAGATTACAACAGGATCTTGATTAGGTGGGCAAATGTGCTGAGGAGTGGCAGATGAAGTTTAATCTAGATAAATGTGAGGTGCTGCATTTTGGGAAAGCAAATCTTAGCAGGGCTTATACACTTAATGGTAAGGTCCTAGGGAGTGTTGCTGAACAAAGAAATCTTGGAGTGCAGGTTCATAGCTCCTTGAAAGTGGAATCGCAGGTAGATAGGATAGTGAAGAAGGCATTTGTTATGCTTTCCTTTATTGGCAAGAGTACGGAGTACAGGATTTTGGAGGTCATATTGCGGCTGTACAGGACAGTGATTAGGCCATTGGAATATTGCGTGCAGTTCTGGTCTCCTTCCTATGGGAAGGGTGTTGTGAGACCTGAAAGGGTTCAGAAAAGATTTACAAGGATGTTGCCAGGGTTGGAACATTTGCGCTACAGGGACAAGTTGAATAGGCTGGGGCTGTTTTCCCAGAAGCATCAGAGGCTAAGGGGTGACCTTATAGAGGTTTATAAAATCATGATAAATAAACAAAGTCTCTTCCTGGGGAGGGTGCGTCCATAACTAGAGGGCATAGATTTAGGGTGAGAGGGGAAAGATATAAAAGAGATCTAAGAGGCAACTTTTTCACACGGAGGACGATATGTGTATGGAATGGGCTGCCAGAGGAAGTGGTGGAGGCTGGTACAATTACAACATTTAAAAGGCATTTGGATGGGTATATGAATAGGAAGGGTTTGGAGGGATATGGGTCGAGAGCTGACACATGGGACAAGATTAGGTTGGGATAACAGGTCAGCATGGACGAGTTGGACTGAAGGCTCTGTTTCCGTGCTGTACATCTCTATGACTCTGACTCTGAATAGGTAGAGTGGATGGCCAAAAACAGTTTCCCAGGGCAGAAGTGGTTATCACGAGGGGGCATTGTTTTAAGGTGACTGAAGGAAGGTTATGGGGAGATGTCAGATCTTCATACAGAGAGTGGTGAGTGTGTGGAATGCACTGCCAGCAGTTGTAGTAGAATCAGGTACATTAGGAATATTTAAGTGACTCTTGGATAGGCACATGGAAGATAGTACAATGAAGGGTATGTAGGTAGTCTGATCTTAGGATAGAATAAAACGTCGGCACAACATCGAGGGTCAAAGAGCCTGTTCTGTATTGTACTATTCTATGTTGTATGAAATCTTTGTGATGATTCCAGGAATACTGGCGCTCAATTTCCAGCACACTATCCCAGTGAGTCATAAAAAGATCATGAAGCTGCTTCATGTAATAGGATCCATAGTGGAAGAGTTTTCAGAATTACATATAAATAAAATCATTGTACACTAAAGCCAGTCTATGTCTCAGCCAAGCCTATCCACCTCCAAACTCTCTCTCTCTCTGTGTATTTTCTTTGAAGGGATATATCTAATCACACACCTGAAATCATTGAATATTTGTGTCCCTTGCTAGTTATGTCACACAAATCTGGACAATGGCTGAAAGATTTCTGCTTAACCAGTCTGCACACCCCATCCTCATTCTAAGTACTCTTGGTTTAGAATTGCCTCTCCCAATATTCTAGCCCTTCATCATTACAATAACTTTTTATCATTATTTCAAACACCTGAATAAATTTTAGAATCCATAGTGTGGAAACAGGCTATTTGGCCCAACTAGTCCACACCGATCCTCTGAAGAATATCCCATCCAAACCTATTCCCCTAGCCTATTACTTTATATTTCCCCTGACTAATGCACCTAACCTACACATCCTTGAACACTGAGGGCAAGTTAGCATGCCAAATTCACCTAATCTGCACATCTTTGGACTGCGGGAAGAAACCAGAGCACCCAGAGGAAATCCACACAGACATGGGGAAAATGTGCAAACTCTGCACAGACAATCATCCAAGGCTGGAATTGAACCTGGTCCCTGGTGCTGTGAGGCAGCAGTGCTAACCACTGAGCCACCGTGACACCCCACACTGTAGGGATTCTAAATGTAATTAAGCAAGTTCTTGGAAACTGCAATTGAGCTGCCTTTCTAAAAAAAAAACAAAGTATATTTCCACAATTGTTTTTATGGATCAGAATAAATGAAATCTCTTGTTTGCTTCATCTATTCTTATGCTCTTCTGAGTACCTGGGCTAGGACCATTATACTCTTTCAGAAAATGCTTCATTTCCAATTACTTGTTGACTCTGTATACCCACCTTTTCAACAGCTACTTCCCATCAGACACTCAACTTTTCCTACTGTACCTTGTGAAGATTCTTTCCATCCCTGAATATTTCTTAGTTCAAGTACCTGCCTCCATCTCTCTCTCAATACCATTCTGAAGCAGGCTGGTATGAAGAAGCTATGCTGTCTTGGGAAATGTTTCTCTGGTCTCAGCAACTAAAGGTTCGGCTGTTTCTAGTTGAGTGAACCCAGCTCAAGCTGGAAGCTGAAGATGTCAACTCTTCATCTCTCTAACTTAATGCAACAACTAGCAAGTGCTGCATCTTACTGTAACATCCTTCTCTACATTTTTAAAATATTCGCTCATGGGATCTGGGTGTCACTGGCTAGATTGCTCTTCTCTACTGGCTATATTGCCTATCCCTAATTGCTGTAAAGTGGTGAGCTGCCTTCTTGAACCGCTGCAGTTCTTGGAGTGTGGGGACACTTGCATTTCTGTTGGGAAGGGAGTTCTAACATTTTGACCTAATGACAATGAAGGAACAGCCAATATACTTCCAAGTCAGGATGGTGTGTACCCTGAGTTCTGAAGAAGTATTGCAACAGACATGAAACATTACCTCTGCTCATCTCTCCACAGAGGATGCCAAAACTGCTGAGTTTCTGCAGCATTATTCTTTTATTATTTCAGAATTTCAGCACTCGCTGTATTTTTGTTTTAATTGGCGCATGTCCCTGTCCTTCAAAAGGGTAAAGGTTACAGGTTAATTTCTGTTTTCTTGTACATGATCTGAGAGGAAAACTATGCCTTAAACTAAAATGCTCACGTTCGATCTCTGATAACTTGAATTGCAATGCTGGGTGATTGTCACCATTAGTTAGGGAACCACTACAGCTCTGAGCAAGATAATTTCCATGTCTTCTAATGAAAAGGTGCAATAAACATTGCAAGTACAGTTCATATTTTAAAATAACTCTGACATATCCAAAGGAACACATTATTACAATTAGAAAAAGACTTGCATTTCTACAATGCCTTTCACAGTGCCTCTTAATATTACAAATTGCTTTATAACCAATGAAAAACAATAGCTGCTGTGACAAGAAAACATGCAGCCAACTCAAAAACCACAAGACTCTACAATCAGCAACAGGATAGTGAATTTGTTTTGCTGAAATTGGCTGAGACTAAATAATAGCCAGAATAACTGGCAAGAGTGCCCCTGCTTTTCTTAAAGTAGTGCCCTGGGCTTGGTCACATCCAAATGGGGCCTTGACTTAATAACTCACCTGAAAGACAACATCTCTGACAGTGCATCACTTAGAAGCAGTAGATGGGCTGCATTTAGATTTTCAGAAAGACACATGATATTAGTAAACAAAATGTAAACAAATTGTCAGTCAGAAAGCAGTAGGAATAAACAGGTCGTTTTTGGGCATGCAGTCTGTTCCTACCGGGGCAAGGAGTCCTGCTGAGGTCACAGCTGCTCACAGTTTCTGAATGATTTGAATATGGGAGCCACAGTAGAGGATCAGCCATGATCTAACCTCATGGTAGAGCAGATTCGATGGGCTGAATGCCCCACGCTTGTTACTACATTCTTTCGCAAAACTGTACTAATGTTCTCACATTTCTAGACTGGGAACTGAACCCACAATCTTCTGAGGCAGAGCGTGGGAATGCTTTCAATAAGCCACAGCCAACGCAAAAATAAGCAAGTGTTGAGGACATCAAGTAAGTGAATTTAAAGGAAGTTTTGGGAGAAATCAAACCGCTTTTCAACAGAAGAACGGTAAAAATGCTAATTGTAGCCTTGTTCTGTACCACTGTGGTGAATGTTAGGAAAGATATTGCATAATTTCTGTCTGAAAGCCTTCTCCTTCTTCAAGGACAATTGATTTTTTATGTTCTATCAAGGGTCCCATGCTGCTGAAACCTATTGATTTCCATTGTTTCACAGATCATGATTTCAATGAAAAAGACTGAGCAGCAAGTATGAAACGTAGAGCTCAGAACAACAGAGGGGCAGAATAAAGAAATTTACAGTCTCTTACACTCTCTTCAAGTTCACCTTTGGCATTTAATTATATTCATTTTAAAAAAGAAAGGCATGTATTTGACTCGAGTGGCACCTCCCATTTCAGAAAAACACACCGTATCTTCCAGACTCCACCTCCAATCTCAACATCTGAGACTCGAGTGTATAATTCATAAGGTGGCAAAAATATTCCTGTGCAATGAAATAAACTTGCAATTTCTATGAGTCTTACAATCTCTTATTCTGAACAGTATACTTCTCTCCCCAAAAGTAGATTTTGGACAAACAGTTTTCAGAACCAAATTGAATGATCATGTCAGACATCCCACCAGTAAAAACAAGAAAATTGTTGGGTAAAAAATATAGCATTGCCACAATAACAGCGCTGCTTCTTTCCAGAGACATTTTTGCCCTCAAAGCACATAATTGATTTTAACATCGGTGTCTAATCAGACAGATTTGAAAGTAGATGCAGAGTGAGATCCTACAATTCAGAGTGGTTTGAATACGTATTTCCAATAAGTGATATGCACTGCATAAAGTAATCATTGAAATAGATTACCAAAATGGAATCTAATTGAGCTGAGATGATGTATTCTCATAAACTTCAGGTTTGCCATAGAAAGGTTTTGGATAATTCAGTAGCTACAGTAATCTAACACCTCACCCTTTCTAATCAAACGTTTATCTTCACCGCCAATGTTCAGTCATGATGTGGAGATGCCAGTGTTGGACTGGGGTGGACAAAGTTAAAAATCACACAACACCAGGTTATGTTCCAACAGGTTTATTTGGAAGCATCAGCTTTTGGAGCGCTGCTCCACAACCACAATCTGGTGTTGTGTGATTTTTAACGATGTTCGGTCAGACAATTGCATGACCCACAGGGCCACAGCAATGACACCCCTTGTTACAGGCCATGGATGCAGTCACATGGTTCACCAATCTTGTGATCAACACATTCATGAGAAAACACCTAGGTGAATCAAGTTTGTAATTACAAACTTAGTAATTACCAAATGCATGTGAAGGAGGAAGTGAATATCCCTTAACTTAATTCAGAAATACTCATAGAAGGTAACAAACATCCCTTATTGTTACTGTTAAAACTTATACAATCAGTAATCTTTCTGGTAACTTTATGGTGAGGAGTAAGCTGTTTAGAGGAGATCGGAGGAAAAATGTTTTCACCCAGTGGGTGGTAGAAATATGGAACATGCTGCCTGAAAGGGTGGTGAAGCAGGTATTCTTCCAACATTTAAGCAGCATCTGAATGAGCACGTAAAATGCCAGGGCACACTTAGTTATGGACCAAGTGTGAGACCATAAGATCATAAGACATAGGAGTGGAAGCAAGGCCATTCAGCCCATCGAGTCCACTCCGCCATTCAATCATGGCTGATGGGCATTTCAACTCCATTTACCCACATTCTCCCCGTAGCCCTTAATTCCTAGTGACATAAGAATTTATCAATCTCTGCCTTGAAGACATTTAGCGTCCCAGCCTCCACTGCACTCTGTGGCAATGAATTCCACAGGAGAAATGGCTCCGCATTTCTGTTCTGAATTTACTCCCTCTAATTCTAAGGCTGTGTCCACGGGTCCTAGTCTCCCCGCCTAACAGAAACAACTTCCTCGCGTCCACCCTTTCCAAGCCATGTATTATCTTGTAAGTTTCTATTAGATCTCCCCTTAATCTTCTAAACTCCAATGAATACAATCCCAGGATCCTCAGCCGTTCCTCGTATGTTAGACCAACCATTCCAGGGATCATCCGTGTGAATCTCCGCTGGACACGCTCCAGTGCCAGTTTGTCCTTCCTGAGGTGTGGGGACCAAAACTGGACACAGTACTCCAAATGGGGCCTAACCAGAGCTTTATAAAGTCTCAGTAGCACAACGGTGCTTTTATATTCCAACCCTCTTGAGATAAACGACAACATTGCTTTTGCTTTCTTAATCACGGGACTCAACCTGCATGTTTACCTTTAGAGAATCCTCGACTAGCACTACCAGATCCCTTTGTACTTTGGCTTTACGAATTTTCTCATCATTTATAAAGTAGTCCATGCTTGTATTCTTTTTTCCAAAGTGCAAGACCTCTCATTTGCTCACACTGAATTCCATCAGCCATTTCCTGGACCACTCTCCCAAACTGTCTAGATCCTTCTGCAGCCTCCCCACTTCCTCAGTACTACCTGCCTGTCCACCTAACTTTGTATCATCTGCAAACTTCGCTAGAATGCCCCCAGTCCCTTCATCCAGATCATTAATATATAATGTGAACAGCTGTGGCCCTAACACTGAACCCTGCGGGACACCGCTTGTCACCGGCTGCCATTCCAAAAAAGAACCTTTTATCCCAACTCTCTGCCTTCTGTCAGACAGCCAATCCTCAATCCATACCAGTAGCTCACCTCGAACACCATGGGCCCTCATCTTGCTCAGCAGCCTCCCGTGTAGCACCTTATCAAGGCCTTTTGGAAGTCTAGATAGACCACATCCACTGGGTTTCCCTGGTCTAACCTACTTGTCACCTCTTAAAGAATTCCAACAGGTTTGTCAGGCACGACCTCCCCTTACTAAATCCATGTTGTCTTGTTCTAATCCGACTCTGCTCTTCCAAGAATTTAGAAACCTCATCCTTAATGATGGATTCTAGAATTTTACCAACAACCGAGATTAGGCTAATTGGCCTCTCATTTTCCATTGGTAAATGGATGAGTATAATTTGACATTTGTTGGTCAGCATTGGCATGGTGAGTAAAAGGGCCTGTTTCTACACTGTGTGAATCTGTGAATCTCTTTGAATTTCCTCTGTGAAGTAACTTGACACCTTTACAGTATAAATGCAAGCTGTTGTTAGGCATATGTGCAACTGTCATAACGACTTAGCCATGAGTCAAAAAAAATCAAGAACACAAGATTGTCTCCATATATAAAGTAATTAACACAAGAAGCTGCACTATGAAGAATGATCAATTTACTTGGTTCCTGCAAATGCAATCCTAAATCTCTTGGATTACAAGCATCCCGGTCATTCCATATGTGTATTGCACAATATATCTGCTAAAAGACTGTTTTAAATTCACAATCTTTTTTAATTGCAAATTGTTTTACTTCATTTGCTTGAAAGTGACCCTTTGTTGAGACTTATTTCCAAGGGCAGTTGTTACTCTTGTGAAGATCACTTAAATTGGTCTATGAGTTGCACTGCAGTATCCTACAAATTACTGAATCCACATTAAGCATCACAACTGCCACAACCTGGTCATTTTTCGAAGAGTCAACCAGGTGTGCAAATGAGGGCAATGCCTTCAACGTAGTCTTCTTCTACCATGGCCAGGCTTTTGATATGTTAATGATCAGTCTTCCATGCGAGACCTAAGAGCCAATGGGACCCAAGGAAACTTGGCTAATTGGATCCCAATAGCTGAGTGGCAGGAAGCTGAGGGTGATGATTGAAGGGCACGTTTTTGACTGGAAGCCTGTCTTCAGTGGCGTTCATTAGGGAACTATGTTAGGGCGCTTGCTATTTGTAGTATATCTATAATGATTTAGATTTGAGTAGAGTCAGAGTTATACAGCACGGAATAAACCGTTAGTTCAACATACCAAAAAGAGAAAACCCTGGAAAATCTCAGCAGGTCTGGCAGCATCTGTAAGGAGAGAAAAGAGCTGACGGTTCGAGTCTAACTGACCCTTTGTCAAAGCTAAAAATAGGGAGGTATTTATACTAGGCTGGGAGAAGGTGAGTCATGGCTCCAGAAGCAAAGGTAGCAATAAAGAGGTGATAATGACAGTGCACTGAGAGATTATAGGGAGATTAGGAGCTGTGAATGACCAAGACTGAAGTGATGGGTGAAGCAGAGACAAAATGTAAAACAGGGGAGAAGGGTAGCAAAGGGGGAAGAGGAGTGGAAAAAGATGATGAGAGAGTGGGGAGCGAGAGAAAGAGAGACAATCAAGAAACAAGAGGTACAGAACAGTGAAAAATATAAAAATATTTTAAAAAGATAAATAAAATAAATGAAATAAAATTACGGAGCAGAATGAAAACAGAGGAGTCGAGATGGGATAATCATCTGAAGTTGTTGAATTCAATGTTGAGACCGGCAGGCTGTAACGTGCCTAGTCGGAAGATGAGATGCTGTTCCTCCAGTTTGCGTTGAGCTTCACTGGAACATTGCAGCAGGCCAAGGACAGACATGTGGATATGGGAGCAGGACTGTGTGAGGAAGTGGCAAGCCACGGGAAGGTCCGGGACCTGATTGTGTACAGACCGAAGGTGCTCAGCAAAGCGATCATCCAGTTGGTGTTTTGTCTCCCTGATATAGAGGAGACCACATTGGGAGCAATGATTGCAATAGACCAAATTGAAAGAGGTACAAGTGAAACGCTGCTAAATCTGAAATGAGTGTTTGGGGCCTTGGATGGTGAACATGGAAGAGTTAAAGGGGCAGGTGTTGCACCTTCTGCGATTGCATGGGAAAGTGCCGTGTGTGATGGGAGAGGTGTTAGGTATGGTGGAGGAGTGGGCTAGGTTGTCCCGGAGGGAACGATCTCTACAAAATGCAGACAGGTGGAGGGAAGGGAAGATGTGTTTAGTGGTGGCGTCGTATTGGAGTTGGCAAAAATGGCGGAGGACAACCTAGCCCACTCCTCCATCACACTTTAGGAGCTGGTCATTCACAGCTCCTAATCTCCCTATAATCTCTCTATGCACTGTTATTATCACCTCTTTATTGCTACCTTTGCTTCTGAAGCCATGACTCACCTTCTCTCAGCCCAGTATAAATACCTCCCAATTCTCCCCTTTTTTTAGCTTTGATAAAGGGTCAGTTAGACTCGAACCGTCAGCTCTTTCCTCTCCTTACAGACGCTGCCAGACCTGCTGAAATTTTCCAGGGTTTTCTCTTTTGGTTTCAGATTCCAGCGTCCGCAGTAATTTGCTTTTATCCTTGGTTCAACTTATCTGTTGTTCAACATAGTTCAATACATCCCCACCACTAGGGATATATTTCCCTCCCCTCCCCTATCAGCATTCCGAAAAGACCACTCCCTCCGTGACTCCCTTGTCAGGTCCACACCCCCCACCAACCCAATCTCCACTCCCGGCACCTTCCCCTGCAACCGCAAGAAATGCAAAACTTGCACCCACACCTCTCCCCTTACTTCCCTCCAAGGCCCCAAGGGATCCTTCCATATCCGCCACAAATTCACCTGCATCTCCACACACATCATTTACTGCATCTACTGCACCCGATGTGGCCTCCTCTACATTGGGGAGACAGGCCGCCTACTTGCGGAACGTTTCAGAAAACACCTCTGGGACCAACCAACCCAACCACCCCGTGGCTCAACACTTCAACTCCCCCTCCCACTCCACCAATGACATGCAGGTCCTTGGACTCCTCCATCGCCAGACCATAGCAACACGACGGCTGGAGGAAGAGCACCTCATCTTCTGCCTAGGAACCCTCCAACCACAAGGGATGAACTCAGATTTCTCCAGTTTCCTCATTTCCCCTACCCCCAACCCTCGAACTCAGCACCACCTTCCTAACCTGCAATCTTCTTCCTGACCTCTCCGCCCCCATCCCCACTCCGGCCTATCACCCTCACCTTAACCTCTTTTCACCATCTCATTTCCAACGCCCCTCCCCCAAGTCCCTCCTCCCTACCTTTTATCTTAGCCTGCCTGGCACCCTCTCCTCAGTCCTGAAGAAAGGCTTATGCCCGAAAAGTCGATTCTCCTGCTCCTTGGATGCTGCTTGACCTGCTGCGCTTTTCCAGAAGCACATTTTCAGCTCTGATCTCCAGCATCTGCAGTCCTCACTTTCTCCTTCAACATATCTGTGCCGACCATTAGATATCCTAAATTAACCTAGTTCCATTTGCAAGCATTTGGACCATATCCCTCTAAACCTTTCCTATTCATGTACTCTTTCAGATGCCTTTTCAATGCTGTAATTGTAACCAGCTCCAAAGACAGCTCGTCCCCCTGGTGCCCACCTTCCACCTTACTAACCTTCGCATAAACCAAATCATCCGCCGACATTTCTTCCACCTCCAAACGGACCCCACCACCAGAGATATATTTCCCTCCCCATCCCTTTCTGCCTTTCACAAAGACCGCTCCCTCCGTGACTACCTGGTCAGGTCCACACCCCCCAACAACCCACCCTCCCCTCCCGGCACCTTCCCCTGTCACCGCAGGAATTGCAAAACCTGCGCCCACACCTCCTCCCTCACCTCCATCCAAGACCCTAAAGGAGCCTTCCACATCCATCAAAGTTTTACCTGCACATCCACTAATATCATTTATTGTATCCGTTGCTCCCGATGCGGTCTCCTCTACACTGGGGAGACTGGACGCCTCCTAGCAGAGTGCTTTAGGGAACATCTCTGGGACACCCGCACCAATCAACCACTCTGCCCTGTGGCCCAACATTTCAACTCCCCCTTCCATTCAGCCGAGGACAGGGAGGTCCAGGGCCTCCTTCACCACCGCTCCCTCACCACCTGACGCCTGGAGGAAGAACGCCTCATCTTCCGCCTCGGAATACTTCAACCCCAGGGCAATGTGGACTGCACCATTTCCTCATTTCCCCTCCTCCCCACCTCACCCCAGTTCCAAGCTTCCAGCTCAGCACTGTCCCCATGACTTGTCCTACCTGCCTATCTTCCTTTCCACCTATCCACTTCACACACCCCCCTCCCCCATGACCTATCACCTTCATCCCTACCCCCATCCACCCATTGTATTCTTTGCTACCTTCTCCCACTCTCCTCCATGACCTATCACCTTAATCCCCAACCCCACTCACCTATTATACTCGATGCTACTTTCTCATCACCCCCACCCTCCTCTCATTTATCTCTCCACCCTTCAGGCACTCTGCCTGTAATCCTGATGAAGGGCTTTTGCCCAAAATGTCAATTTTTCTGCTCCTTGGATGCTGCCTGAACTGCTGTGCTTTTCCAGCACCACTCTAATCCAGACCCTTCTCCCATACACTACATGAAAAAGTTGTCCCTCAGGTCCTTTTTAAAATCTTTCCCCTCACCTTAAACTGATGCCCTCTAGTTTTGGACTGTCCCACCCTGGGAAAAAGACCTTGGCTACTCACTCTATCCATGCTTCTCATGATTTTATAAACCTTGATAAGATTATCCCTCAGCTTCCAATGCTCCAAGGAAAATAATGGGAGGGTTGATCAGTAAGTTCAGGGATGATCTAAAATCGGCCACATGAAATTCAACCCAGATACGTGTGATGTGATGCACTTGGGTAGGACAAATGAGGCAAGCAGGTAGGACCCAGGGGAGCACTGAGGAGAGAGGGACCTTGGTATGCAAGGCCCCCCTCCCTCAAGATGGCAGGAAGGGTAGATAAAATGGTTAAGGCAATAACTGGGATATTTGTTGATATGAGCCAAGGCATAGAGTTTAAGAGGAGAGAGATAATGCTGGAACTGTAAAATAAGTTGGTTAGGCCACAGCTAGACTGTGTGCTGATCGGGAATCATATGAGAAGCAGGATGTGACTGAACTTGAGGGGTGCAGAGCAAATTTACCAGCATGTTACCTGGGTTTGAGAGTTTTAATTATGACGATAGATTGGATTGACTGGGCAAAAAAAAAATCTGCAGATACTGGAAATCAGAAATTACCAGGAAAACTTAACAAACCAAAACATAAACTTTGATTTCTCTCCACAGATGCTGCCAGACTTGCTGAGTTTTCTAGCCATTTGTTTTTGTTTTGGATAGTCTGTAGTTGCTTTCATGTGAGCATCTTTAATGTTACGTTCATCCAGTCAAGTGGTGAGTTGTGCCTTGTAGATGGTGGACAGGCTTTGGGGAGTTAGAAGGTGAGTTACTTGCTGCAGTCTTCCTGGCCTCTGACTGGCTCTTGTAGCCATTTTATTGATATGGCATGTCCAGTTGAATTTCTAGTTAATGGTAACTGCAGAGTATTCATTGTGGGTGATTCAGTGATGGCAATGCAATAAGGAGTGTTGGTTTGATTGTCTCTTATTGGAGGAAAGTGGGCAAGAAAGGGAAGTTGAAGCCCAAGATTAGACATAATTGTATGACAAGGCAGAGCAGGCTTAACAGGCTATATGGTCTATTCCTGCTCCCTTTTCTTGTGAAAAGGCAGTCAATGGAAATGAGAACTTGTTCAAATTGTTCCCATGTGTATAAGAATTGATCTCTACATTCAGCTACTCAACTCCAATTGTCTACACGCCTCTAGAGTTTTCCATTCCCAGACCTCCTGCAGAGTTAGTTCTTGCCCAAATCTGCAGCTGCACATTCAGTATAACTATCTCCACAAAAGAATGAACACATTACCATTCTTCTTAATCTTTTAGAACTGCTATAAGATGAGTAAACATGCAACAGCCTCTTATAGCCCCTCATGTCAGTTCCTTTCCAATCAGCAAATGTTTAATGATTTATTATGGAGGGTTGATCAGATTTTTAAAAAATTCACTTGTGGGGTATGGGTGTCACTGACTGTCTTTATTATCTGTCCCAAGTTACCCTTGACTAGCTGGTGGTGAGCTGCCTTCTTGAACCACTGCAGTTCATGTGCTGTAGGTTGCCCCACAACGTCCTTAGGGAGGGAATTCCAGGATTTTGACTCAGCGACAGTGATATGGTTCCAAGTCAGGATGGTGAGTGGCTCAGAGGGGAACTTGCAAGTGGTGACGTTTCCATGTATCTATTGCCCACGTCCTTCTCAGTGGAAGTGGTGTGGGTTTGGAAGGAGCTGTGTAAGGATCATTGGTGATTTTCAGCAATGTAGACAGCACACACAGCTGTTCCTGAGCATTGGTGGTGGAGGGAGTGGATGCTTGTGGATTTGGTGCCAATCAAATGAGCTGTTTTGTCCAGGATGGTGTCAAGCTTGAGTGTTGTTGGAGCTGCACTAATCCAGACAGGTGGGGAGTATTCCATCACACTCCTGACTTGTGCCTTGTAGATGGTGGACAGCTGAAAATGTGTTGCTGGTTAAAGCACAGCAGGTTAGGCAGCATCCAAGGAATAGGAAATTCGACGTTTCGGATGGTGGACAGGACAGTCAAGAAATGAGTTACTTGTCACAGTATTCATTGCCTCTGACTTGCTCTTGTAGCCACTGTGTTTATATGGTGAGTCCAGTTGAGTTTCTCGCCAATGGTAACTGCCAGAATGTTGATTCTGGGGGATTAGTGATGGTAACACCATCGAATGTCAAGAAATGGTGGTTAGATTCTCTCTTATTGGAGATGGCACCTGGCTGGCGTGAATGTTACTTGCCACATGTCAGCCCAAGCCTGGATAATGTCCAGATCTTTTTGCATTTGGCTATGAACTGCATAGTAGAGTTGCCAATAGTGCTGAACATTGGAGAACATCTCCATGCCTGATCCTATGATGAAGGTCTTTGATGAAGCAGCTGAAGATGGTTGAGCCTAGGACACTATCCTGAAGAACTCCTGCAGTGATGTTCTGGAACTGAGATGACTGACTTCCAACAACCATAACTGTCTTCCTACATGCTATTCTGACTATATCCAGCAGAGCGTTTTCTCTGATTCCCATTGATTCCAGTTTTCTTGGAATCTTTGATGCCACATTCCGTCAAATGTGATCTCAATATAAAGGGCTGTCACTGTCACTTCACTTCTGAATAAAGTCTGGAATAACTCAAGTAGAAGATAAGTCCAATTCCTTAAGGGCTTAGGTACTATTGTACAAAACCTCTGGTATTTGGCACTAATTGTCAGCATCAGTCAGACAGGATGCCTACTGAGGGAAATGTTCTGTAGCAAATCACACTCTCAGGTATGCAGAACACAATCGAAGGCTGCTGCTCTATGACCAAAGTTTCTTTCATTTTGTGACAGTGGGATGTTGATGCTGTCAGGTTCCAGAATAGGTTTCATAGAGCTGACATCAACCACAGAAACACAGGAACAGGAGGAGGCCATTTCATATTTGAACCTACTTCAACACTTAATCAGATTGTGACTGACTAGTACCTCTCCTCAAAACACCCACACATTGATCCATGTCACTTGATACCCTGACTGATAAAATAAGTCAATCAGAGTCTTGAAGGTAAACATGTCAAATTTGGTAGGACCCATCTTCACATTGTTCTCTCAGACTGAATGGGAGTCAGTGACACAAACACACTGCATCACCAAAGTAAAAACATTTTAGTTGCACTTTGCTTGAGAGGAAGTGATACTAAGAGAACATGGTGCATCGAAATTGCTGTATTTCTCAGCACTAGCATTTCAGAACTTGGTGGTTATAAAATGCCAAAGAGACAGATATATAGACCAATATCGAGATCAATTATTTAAGCCACTTTCTTCAGTATTCATACACGCAAATTCTAGAGACTGGATAGAAAATCATACCTGCTCTACACACTTGGATGCATTATTCAAATGGTGACAGAACAAAAAAACTGTTCTGATATCTATCACCCTCTGTGAGTGGTACATGTAGAAAGTATATGAGGAGCAGTGATAGCAGTTAGTTATGTAATTTATAGCTCAATAGTGGCCTGTCTTGTTAATTCATCATCAGTGAGTTATGGCCAATAATGTGTTGGGATTACAACTCTACTAAATACCGTCCTCTTTGTCCTTATACTATATATCAGATGAGCAATTAAAATGACAACTTCAAACAGTTTGAGGCCAGAATTAGTTTTAAACAAGGACTAAGCAGATGGCTTAACTATAGACCTGTTGTGGTGAGATTGTCATAAAACCTTTTATTTCTAGTGTCATCTATCTTCAATTGTACCATTATCGTCATGAAATTCTGAACAGATTTACAAGGTGACTCCTTTTCCTTAGTAGAAATATAGGAGACTCAATATTGAAAGCCACGTGTGTCATTGAATGATGTTATTGGTCAACTTCCACTGATCATAATCAAAACAGTTTTCTGTTTATTTAGTCTTAATTTTGAAGTGATTAATTTATATTTTGAATATATTATACACTCCAGTATATCAATACCAAAACCTATGAAAGACTCAAAGAAATTGCATGGGTGACCTACTCGTGGTACTTAGGGCCACGAAAGCCCGTGGTAGGACAGATCAGGAGAAATGATTGCCTCGACTGGAGGAATGATAATTCAAGGGTAGCTCTTTAAAATTACAGCTTGTCAGGATGTCAGAAAGCATTCATTCACATAAAGGGAAGGGAAAATCAGGAAATCTCCATGTTCTCTCCAACCTTCTCAGAAAAAAAACTGAATTCTGGTGTGATTGAAAATTTTGAAACTGAGATTAATAGATCTTTGTTGGATGAGGGTAAATGTAAGGATAAAATCTTAGATCGATAAGGGTATTAATTGATGGAATGGAGATTATAGGTAAATTTTGAATTAATTGAATGGCCTCCTTTTGCCATGACTTCCTCCTGTACCTATTTTTCCCACAAACTACACTCAACATGGAAATCTCAATCAGTATTTCAGCAGTATCCTTCCCAACCCCTGCCTGGATCTCCTACACTAACTCCTTTTACACACACTTCTAAGTGTTACATAGGCCCCTTGTCTCGCAGTAGCTACACATTTTATGGAGGAACTGCCTGCTTCAACTAGGTATCATTAAAAAAAACTTAAAGCCATGACCAGCAGCCACAAGTTCACAAAGTCTGTCATAAATAATATTTAGGCAGGGGAGCTAACGTGATGTGCATGTTATTGAGATGTACTTGATAGATGTATATAACATGCATGTAACATATAAGAAGCAGTGAAATGTTTTGATGCACTAACCATTTCAGAGAAGGGAGGGCAAAAAAAAGGTTCTCATTTGTCCTCTTGTGAAATATATAAGTTTACACATAGTCCATTTGGGTGTTTTTTCCATCATAGAGGCTTACCTTTTGCATCATTCACGGGATCCATGTGCCTGTAGATATAGCCTTCCAGGTAGGAGTGAAATTTGGGAGTAGGAGGGAAGAAGGCCAGGCAGATGGCCATTAATTCCCAGCCCCTGGCAAGACTCTCATATCTAAAGTTTTCGGTGGTCTGCCGGCACAGTTGGATGTACAGTTCGTCCCTCAGGCCCTGCATGCTCCAGCCTTTTGTGGCGATCTCCAGGGCCACGTTAACCTGGTCCACCTTGGCCCTCCGGTCCCCCATGTACATTTGGATCAATTTGAACACTTCGCATGCTTCCTTCTTCACATTACGGTCAGCCGTCATTATCATGGGCTTCTTGATCGACTCGCTGCTCCAGGCCAGCATGTTGGCAATGGATACTTTGCGACGGAATATTCCCTGTGTGTGCTTGTTGAAGTGTTTGGAAGCCCAGTTCTCAATATCTGTCTCAGAGGATGGCTTTCGCAGCATGAATCCAGGGAAGACGCAGCTAGCACTGGGCATCATGCTCCGGCTCTGCCTTCCAATATCATACTGACTGCAAGTGCCCAGGTCTTCAGACTGTAGAAAGAGAAATGGGTCGTCAGTGTTTGATAATGTGACAGATTCCATTTATGCATTGAGAAACTGTTCAATCATGAAGGAAAACAGAAACTGAACATAAAAAGATGTTCTGTCGAGAAAAAAGGGGGTTAACTATCCGCTCAGCTGGCATGGCATGTCTAAAACATTACATGTCTTTTTTTTCACAGATGGTGCTTGACCTGCTGAATATTCCAGTTATTTTCTGACTTTATTCCATATTTCAAAGTATTTTTGCTTTTAATCAAGTGTACTTGCACTTTTATTTGCAATGTAAAATGATTGCTCCTACCTAAGCATCAGAATAAAACAAGAACTGCTTTAACACACCAATACAATGACTCACAAATTCCATACCTAAAGAAACCAGCCAATGTCTCCTGCTGATTTGAGGTCATCTCTATCCAGCACTTACTGGGTAGTACTAAAGTACTTTAGCTAGTCAGGCCATAAAGCTTACTAGCTCTCCCTGGGGGGAAAGGAATGGAGTAAAGAGCTTTTCCACACCAATCCAGAATTGCATTGCACCTCAAACAGAATTTAAACTGAAGTTGATTTTGAATTTTATTGCAGTTCCTCTTATTGTGATTAATTGAAGATGCTCGTGACCATTACAATCCACATTTTGGGAAGGGCAACAGTTTGCCATAAGCTCAACAGCCAAGCATTTCTCACTACGGGAGTCTCATACTTGCATTTCCCACACCATTAATTTTTGTAGCCTCTCTAAAGATGCTTTCAGATTGAGCCAAGACATTTTCAACTGGAGCCAGCTTCTCTGATGGGTTGTCCTAATTGCTGGCATTAGTAAATTCCGGAAGCCTCACTTTTGATTTACAAGTGTCCCTGAGATCCATGCTTGAGAATCAGCATCAACAATATACAACATACACAACAAATTGAGAGTTGTCACTAATTTTGCCCCAAATTTCAGTCTTGTGTAGTAAACCTGCACTAACTTGGAACCTGGTTTAAAACACCCCAAGTTTAACTTGTGTAACTTTTCACAACCCAGGACAGATTTCATCTTTGCTCTTAGCAGAGTGGACCCATTGTTTAGTTTAGATTCCTGTCTGATTAGATCAGATTCCCCTACAGTGTGGAAACAGGCCCTTTGGCCCAACAAGTCCACACTGACCCTCCGAAGAGTAACCCACCCAGACCCATTTCCCAACTAATGCACCTAACACTACGGACAATTTAGCATGGCCATTTCGCCTAACCTACTATCTTTGGACTGTGGGAAGAAACCAGAGCAGCTGGAGGAAACCCACGCAGACATGAGGAGAATGTGCAAATTCCACATAGACAGTCACCCGAGGCTGGAACTGAACCTAGGTTCCTGGCGCTGTCAGGCAGCAGTACTAACCACTGAGCTACCATGCCGCCTATAAATTTTTCACATTGTCATTCAACGTAAGACCATAAACTATAAGAACAGAATTAGGCCATTCAGCCCACTGAGTCTGCTCCATCATTCAATCATGGCTGATATGTTCCTCAACCCCATTCTCCTGCCTTCTCCCGGTAACCCTTGATCCCCATACCAGCCAAGAACCTATGTGTCTCTATTTTAAATACACTCAATGACTTGGCCTCCACTGCTCTCTATAGCAATGCATTCCACATAGTCAATAACCTCTCACTGAAGAAATTCCTCCTCACCTCAGCTCTAAAGAGACATCCCTTCACCCTGAGGCTATGCCCTCAGGTCGTAGTCTCTCCTAGCAGTGGAAACATCTTCTCCATTTCCACTCTATCCAGGCCTCTCAGTTTCTGTAAATTTCAATCAGATCCACCTCCCAACCCACCACCACCCCCTCCCCCCACCCTTCAAAACTGCATGGAGTGCAGACCCACCTGAGTCTTCAACTGCTTCTCATATGACAAGCTCTTCATCCCTGGGATCACTCTTGTAAATCTCCTCTGGATCCCTCTCCAATGCCAGCACATCACTCCTTTGATATGGGGCCCAAAACTGCTGTCAGTATTTCAAATACAGTCTGACCTGAATCTTGTACAGCCTCTGCAGTACACTCTGCTTTTGTATTCTAGCCCTCTTCAAATGAATGCCAACGTTGCATTTGCCTTCCTAACTGCCAACTCAACCTGCATGTTAACCTTAACAGAATCCTGAACTAGGACTCCCAAGTCCTCTCACGCTTCAGATTTCCTAAGCCTTTTGGTGTTGAAAACATAGTCTCTATTCTTCCTACCAAAATGAAAACCTCACACCTTTCCACACTAGATTCTATATGCCTTTGCTTTGCCCACTCTTCTGCAACCTCCCCCTTTCCTCAACATTATCTGTCCCTCCACCTATCCTAATGTCATCGGCAAATTTAGCAACAATACCCTCAGTTCTTTCGTTCAGATTGTTAAGATATAATGTGAATAGTTGTGGTCCCAACACTGAGCCTTGTGCAATACCACCTTGCACAAGGTAGTCACCACCTACCACCTTGAAAAAATACCCCTTTATCTCCTTTCTCTGCCTTCTGTCAGTCAGCCAATGCTCTATCCATGCCATACTTGCCCCGAACATTATCTTATCCTATTTAGCAGCTTCTTATGTGGCACCTTGTCAAAGGCCTTCTGGATTCTCAAACAGATCACATCCATTGGCTCTCATGTCTAAGTTGCTCATTACCTCCTCAATGCCTCCTCCTTTATTGTGTGCAGTTTTGGTCGCCATACTATAGGAAGGATGTGGAGGCATTGGAACGAGTGCAGAGGAGGTTTACCAGGATGTTGCCTGGAATGGTAGGAAAATCTTATGAGGAAAGGCTGAGGCACTTGGGGCTGTTCTCATTGGAGAAGAGAAGGTTTAGGGGAGATTTGATAGAGGTGTATAAGATGATTAGGGGTTTAGATAGGGTCGACACTGAGAACCTTTTACCGCTAATGGAGTCAGGTGTTACTAGGGGACACAGCTTTAAATTAAGGGGTGGTAGGTATAGGACAGATGTTAGGGGTAGATTCTTTACACAGCGGGTTGTGAGTTCATGGAATGCCCTGCCAGTAGCAGTGGTGAACTCTCCCTCTTTATGGTCATTTAAGCGGGCATTGGATAGGCATTTGGAAGTTATTGGGCTAGTGTAGGATTCGGTCGGCGCAACATCGAGGGCCGAAGGGCCTGTACTGCGCTGTATCTTTCTATGTTCTATGTTCTAAAGAATTCTAACAGATTTATCAGGCATGTAATGAAGCCATGCCGACTCAGCCCTATTTTACCAAGCATTTCCAAGTACTCCAAAAGCTCATTCTTAACAACGGACTCTAAAATCTTACCAATGCCCAAGGTCAAGCTAACCAGCCTTTAGTTTCCTTCTTCTGCCTCCCTCCCTTCTAAACAGGGGAGTTACCTTTGCCACTTTCCAATCCTTGGGACTCTCCTTGACTCCAATAATTCCTACAATCACCTTCAGAGCTCTAGGGTGGCATCCATCCCAAAACTTCAGACCTTTCAGCTTCTCCAGCACCTCCTTAGTGATAGCCACTACACCCACCTCTGCCCCCTGACTCTCCTGAAGTTCTGGTATGTTGCTGCTGTCTTGCATTGTGAAAACTGATGCAAAGTACCCATTCAGTTCCTCTGCCATTTCCTTGGTCCCATTGCTACTTCGCCAGACCCATTTTCCAGGATCCAATGTCCACTCTTGCCTCTCTGTTAACACTTTTTTTCCCATCTCTATCGCTCCTTCACCATTACAGGCGCTTCCAGTTTTTTGCTCGAGACACCGTCACAATCTGTTCCGCTTGCTCCCCCTCCCTTTTTTTCTCTCTCCCATTATTCAGCCTGTTTCAGTTATGAAGAAGTCATTTCAAACCTGAAACAGTCACTGAATTCGTCTCCCCGCAGATGCTGTCAGACCTGCTGAGTTTCTCCAGCACTTTGTTTTTATTCCAGATTTCTAGCATCCACAATATTTTGCTTTGATTAGAGTTTCATCCTATTGGTTTCATCTTTGGGCATTGGTAAGATTGGTTGGAGCTGCATTTACATCTCGGCTCCAGAGATGAAAGGAGACAATCCTCTTCCATTTAATCTAAGTCACTTTCATGGTAATTATTTCTTTTTTTATTATAAGGTATTACTGATGTGCTAACAAATTTTCAAAAGAAAAGGTCACTTTCATAATAAGCTTTCAATACATAGAGATTTTTCATTCTTCTATGGGATACAGGTGTCACAGGCAAGGCTAGAATTTGTCATTATGTCCGTGGTGTCAGAGTCATATGGTCATTCAGCACGGAAACAGATCCCTCGGTCCAGCCAGTCCATGCCGAACATATCCCAAACTAAACTAGTTCCATCTGCCTGCTATTGGCCCATATGCTCCAAACCTTTCCTATTCATGTACTTAACCAAATATCTTTTAAATGCTGTATTTGGAACCACATCCAACACTTTGTCAGGAAGTTCTTCCACACGTGCACCACGCTCTTTGTAAAGAATTTGCCCCTCACGTCTTTTTTAAAATCTTTTTCCTCTCACCTTAAAAATATGCCCCTTAGTTCACATCCTCTCTGAATGGATTGGCTAAGGTATTTCAGAGGGCAATGAGAGTCAACTACATCACTGTGAGTCAGGAGTCACATGCAGGCCAGATGAGGTACGGTAAATTTCCTTCCCTAAAACACATTCATGAACCAGACGGGATTTTACGACAACCACCACTGGTCGCCATTAGACTCGTTTGCATTTCAGATTTTCTTGAATTAAAATTCCACCATCTGCCCTGGTGCGATTCAAGTCCATGTCCTCAGAATATTAGCCCAGGGTTCTGGAACACTATCTGGTGATATTACCATGACACCACCATGTCCCTAAGTTGTCATAAGGCAGAAAGTAGTAAAAGAATACTGATGAAGGGCTTTGCCTGAAACATCAATTTCGCTGCACTTTGGATGCTGCCTGAACTGCTGTGCTCTTCCAGCACCACTGATCCAGACTCTGGTTTCCAGCATCTGCAGTCATTGTTTTTACCTCCTAGAAAGAATACTGTGTCAGATCAAAAGGGAAAGAAACAAAATCAAAACAAAGCATAAAACTAAAAAGAAATAAAGAACTGCAGATGCTGGAAATCAGAAACAAAAACAGAGATTACTGAAAAAACTCTGGTCTGGCAACATCAATGGAGAGAAAGCAAAGTAAACACTTCGAATTCTTCTTCAGAACAGTTCTGAGAAAAGATATTTACAAAGAAATGTTTACATCAGTTTTCTAAATAATGTTTTCGCTAGAAACGAAAGAAAGAAATTTTGTTTTCCTCAACTGTCATTGAGAAGACAGAAAACTTGGTCCTAGATCTCTGCCAATGCCCATCTGCACACAGATAATTTTTCTTTCAAATTTGTTCTCAGGGTGTGGGGTTGATGGCAAGACTAGCATTTAGTGCCAACCTTGGAGTTGCCTGAAATGGTGAAACTCTGCAATTCCTCTGGTGAGGACACTTGCGAAATGCTCCCATAACACATTGCTGAAGCAAGATACCACCTGCAGCACTTCATCCTCTTAATACAGCTCAGAACTCCACAACAGTGTGGGACAAAACTTACTGCTCTAACGATTAGCACCACCTCCAACAAACTGCTGACCTTTAAAGTTTTCAAATTGCTGCTGATCGATGAGGGGAATGTTGGAAGTCACTTAAATCTGCATTACACATACACTTTGCTTGAAATTCTGGACGGCAGTTGCCATTGAGTGTTTCAACAGTTTACTGGAGTGGAGCTCCTTTGGTAGAATGGCAGAATTGTCAATTCATGAAAACCTGCGATGTTCAAAGGGATAAGGAAGCAGGATTAATCCACGTAAAGGCTCAGAGCCAGCTTATGATCTTAAGAAAGCGCAAAGTAAGCAGAGTCAAATGAAATGGGTTTGCATCGCATTCCAACGTTTCTGTTCTCCCATCTTCCTTGAATATTTCTACAGGCACTGATAATCCTCAAGTTCCTCAGGAGATCCCCGAAACTAAGTGTTTACAGCCTATTTTTTTCTGGAAGAGTAGCATGAATAGTAGTCATTTTGCTTTTATCTTAAAGTAGTAAAACAAGCTAGCATTTCATATAATTTCATAAACATGTATGGCAAGGTGGCTCAGTGTTAGCACTGCTGCCTCACAGCGCCAGGAACCTGGGTTTGATTCCAGCCCCAGGCGACTGCCTGTTGAGTTTGTACATTCTTCCCGAGTCTGCGTGGGTTTCCTCTGGGTGCTCCGCTTTCCTCCCACAGTCCAAAGAAGTGCAGGTTAGGTGAATTGGCCACGCTGTATTATCCATAGTGTTCAGGGATGTACAGGTTAGGTGCCTTACTCAGGGTGGCAGGGTAAAATGTGAGGAGGATGTTAGGAGATTACAGGGTGACCTGGACAGGTTAGGTGAGTGGACAGATGCATGGCAGATGCAGTTTAATGTGGATAAATGTGTGGTTATCCACTTTGGTGGCAAGTACAGGAAGGCAGATTACTGCCTAAATGAAGTCAAGTTAGGTAAAGGGGCAGTACAATGAGATCTAGGTGTTCTTGTACATCAGTCAATGAAAGTAAGCATGCAGGTACAGCAGACAGTGACAATAGACAATAGACAATAGGTGCAGGAGTAGGCCATTCTGCCCTTCAAGCCTTACCACCATTCAATATGATCATAGCTGATCATCCTCAATCAGTATCCTGTTCCTGCCTTATCTCCATAATGCTTGATTCCACTATCCTTGAGAGCTCTATCCAACTCTTTCTTAAATGAATCCAGAGACTGGGCCTCCACTGCCCTCTGGGGCAGAGCATTCCACACAGCCACCACTCTCTGGGTGAAGAAGTTTCTCCTCATCTCTGTCCTAAATGACCTACCCCTTATTTTTAAGCTGTGTCCTCTGGTTCGGGACTCACCCAACAGCAGAAACATGCTTCCTGCCTCCAGAGTGTCCAATCCTTTAATAATCTTATATGTCTCAATCAGATCCCCTTTCAGTCTTCTAAACTCAAGAGTATACAAGCCCAGTCACTCCAATCTTTCAACATAAGATAGTTCCGCCATTCCAGAAATTGACCTGGTGAACCTAAGCTGCATTCCCTCAATAGCCAGAATGTCTTTCCCCAAATTTGGAGACCAGAACTGCGCACCAGGTGTGGTCTCACCAGGGCCTTGTTCAGCTGCTGAAGAACCTCTTTGCTTCTATACTCAATCCCTCTTGTTATGAAGGCCAGCATGCTATTAGCTTTCTTCACTACCTGCTGTACCTGCATGCTTGCCTTCGTTGACTGGTGTACAAGAACACCCAGATCTCTTTGTACTGCCCCTTTACCTAACTTGACTCCATTTAGGTAGTAATCTGCCTTCCTGTTCCCGTTGAGGGGATCTGATTGAGACGTATAAGAATATTAAAGGATTGGACACTCTGGCAGGAAACATGTTTCCTGTTCTTGCCACCAAAGTGGATAACCATATATTTATCCACATAAAACTGCAATATGCCATGCGTCTGTCCACTCACCTAACCTGTCCAAGGCACCCTGTAATCTGCTAACATTCTCCTCACATTTCACCCTGCCACCCAGCTTTGTATCATGCTAATGTTATTACTAATACCATGTTCTATATCATTAATATATATTGTAAAAAGCTGCGGTCCCAGCACTGATCCCTGCGGTACTCCACTGGTCACTGCCTGCCATTCCGAAATGGAGCCGTTTAACACTACTCTTTGTTTCCTGTCAGCCAACCAACTTTCAATCCAAGTCAGTACTTTGCCCGCAATACCATGCACCCTAAGTTTGCTCACTAACCTCCCATGTGGGATTTTATCAAAGGCTTTCTGAAAGTCCAGGTACACTACATCCACTGAATCTCGCTTGTCCATCTTCAGAGTTACATCCTCAAAAATTTCCAGAAGATTAGTCAAGCATGATTTCCCCTTCATAAATCCATGCTGACTCTGACTTATCCTGTTACTGCTATCCAGATGTGTTGTAATTTCATCTTTATAATTGACTCCAACATCTTTCCCACCACTGAGGTCAGACTAACTGGTCTATAATTTCCTGCTTTCTCTCTCGCTCCTTTCTTAAAAAGTGGTACAACATTAGCCACCCTCCAATCCGCAGGAACTCAACCCGAATCTATCGAACTCTGAAAAATAATCACCAACGCATCCACGATTTCTAAAGCCACCTCCTTCAGTACCCTGGGATGTAGACCATCAGGCCCTGGGGACTCATCAGCCTTCAGACCTAACAGTCTCTCCAACACCAATTCCTGGCAAATCTAAATTCCCTTCAGTTCAGGTCCTTCAGCCACTGTTACCTCAGGGAGATTGCTTGTGCCTTCCCCAGTGAACACAGATCTGAAGTACCAATTCAACTCTTCTACCATTTCTTTGTTCCACGTAATATATTCCCCTGTTTCTGTCTTCAAGGGCCCAATTTTAGTCTTAACCATTTTTTTGCCCTATCACATACCTAAAAAAGCTTTTACTATCCTCCTTTATACTTTTGGCCAGTTTACCTTCATACCTCATTTTTTTCTCTGCGTATTTCCTTCTTAGTAACCCACTGTTGTTCTTTAAAAGCTTCCCAGTCCTCCGTTTTCCGACTCACCTTTGCTATGTTATATTTTTTCTCTTTTAACTTTATATGTTTCTTAACTTCTCTCGTCAGCCACGGCCATCCCTGCCTCCTCATAGGATCTTTCTTCCTTTTTGAAATGAACTGATCCTGCATCTTCTGCATTATACCCAGAAATATCTGCCATTGTTCCTCCACGGTCATCCCTGCTAAGGTATTGCACCATTGAACTTTGGCCAGCTCCTCCCTCATAGCTCCATAGTTCCCTTTATTCAACTGAAATATTGTCACTTCCGATTGTACCCTTTCCCTTTCAAATTGCAGATTGAAGCTTATTGTATTATGGTCACTATCTCCTAATGGCTCCTTCACTTCGAGGTCCCTGATCAATTCTGCACAATACCAGATCCAGAATTGCCTTCTCCCTGGTACACTCCGGCACCAGCTGCTCTAAGAATCCATCTTGGAGGCACTCCACAAAGTCTCTTTCTTGAGGTCTAATACCATCCTGAATCTCCCAGTCTACCTGCTTGTTGAAATCCCCCATAACAACTGTAGTAATATCTTTGCAACAGGCCAATTTCAGCTCCTTATTCAACTTACACCCTTCATCCATACTACTGTTTGGGGGCCTATAGATAACTCCCAAGAGGGTCTTTCTACCCTTAGAATTTCTCAGCTCTATCCATACTGACTCTACATCCCCTGATTGTAGGACTCCCACGCAAGGGACTGAATATCATCCCTTACCAATAGGGTCACCCCACCCCCTCTGCCTGTCAGTCTGTCCTTACGATAGCACGTATAGCCTTGAATATTCATTTCCCAGGCCCTGTCCACTTGAAGCCACATCTCAGTTATCCCCACAATATTGTAGCTGCCAATTTCCAAAAGACCCTCAAGCTCATCCATCTTATTTCTAATACTTCATGCATTCATATATAGTTTTTTAAAATTTGTTACTGCCCTTAACCCTCCTACCAACTCCTATTTCACTCAACCTTCCAGCATGATCCCTTTTCGAGTTTTCTGCTTCATTAATACCGTTGTCTTTCTCGATTTCCCTTGTTCTAACTTTCTCTTCAATTTCCTTCTTAAACTTACAGTTTGTCCCCCCCCCCCACCCACTACTTAGTTTAAACGTAGCTGTGTTGCAGTAGCCAACCTGCCTGCCAGAATTCTGGTCCCCAACCTATTAAGGTGCAAACTGTCTCTTTTGTATAATTTATGCTTACCACAAAACATACCCCAGTGATCCAAGAATTTAAATCCTTGCTTCCTGCACCAGTTCCCCAGCCACACGTTCAAGTCCATTATCTCCCTGTTTCTGGCCTCACCAGCCCGAGGAACTGGAAGCAAACCAGAGATAACCACGCTGCACATCCTGCTTTTCAGCCTTCTTCCTAGTTTTCCGAAGTCCCGCTGTCGTATGTTCCTTCTCTTCTTCCCGACATCATTTGTGCCGACATGTACCACCACCTCTGGCTCTTCACCTTTGCCCTTGAGGATTTCCTGCACTCTGTCTGCGATGTCCTTAATCCAGGCACCAGGAAGGCAAAACACCATCCTTAAATCCCGCCTGCTAATAGCATGCTGGCCTTCATAACAAAAGGAATTGAGTATAGAAGCAAAGAGGTTCTTCTGCAGCTGTACAGGGCCCTGGTGAGACCGCAGCTGGAATATTGTGTGCAGTTTTGGTCTCCAAATTTGAGGAAAGACATTCTGGCTATTGAGGGAGTGCAGTGTAGGTTCACCAGGTCAATTCCTGGAATGGCAGGATTATCTAACGTTGAAAGATTGGAGCGACTGGGCTCGTATACCCTTGAGTTTAGAGGGGATCTGATTGAGATGTATAAGATTATTAAAGGATTGGACACTCTGGAGGCAGGAAGCATGTTACCGCTGATGGATGAGTCCCGAACCAGAGGACACAGTTCAAAAATAAGGGGTCGGCCATTTAGAACAAAGTTGAGGAGAAACTCCTTACACAGAGTGTGGTGGGTATTTGGAATACTCTGCCCCAGAAGGCCAAGTCTCTGGATACTTTCAAGAAAGAGTTGGATAGAGCTCTCTAGGATAGTGGAATCAAGGGTTATGGGGATAAGGCAGGGACGAGATTGAGGATGAGAATACTTGTATTCCTGATGAAGGGCTTTTGCCCGAAATGTCGATTTTACTGCTCCTCGGATGCTGCCGGAACTGCTGTGCTTTTCCAGCACCACTCTAAGCTAGACTCTGGTTTCCAGCATCTGCAGTCATTGTTTTTACCTACTGATTGAGGATGATCAGCTATAATGAATGGTGGTGCTGGCTCGAAGGGCAGAATGGCCTACTCCTGCACCTATTGTCTATTAGTCAGGGGTAAAATGTACATTAATAGGGTAGAGGATCAGGACGCGTTGTTCTTTGGAGGGTCGGTGTAGACTTGTTGGGCTGAATGTCCTGTTTCCACACAGTAGGGATTCTATGAATTCTATGTACATGCCTTCTGTATGAGAAATGATCAGTCAAGAAGCAGTGGGATATCTAGAAATTGTAAAATGTGCAATAATGGATTCATATGACTTTTGAACAGACTTCTCAAATGTTAATTTTGTCACTCTCTCTGCACCTTCTTTTCAGCTGTAACACTGTATTCTGCACTCTGTTGTGCTATCCTTAAGTACTTTGTATGGTACAATCTGTCTGTATAGCATACAAAACAACACTCCACTGTATTTCAGTACATGTGGTGACAATCAATCAATACCTGGACTTTTTTCACTAAGGTCAATGACAAGGTATACTGGAAGTTATTTTCTTCAAAACAGCATTTCTTGGAAACCCCAGGTTCTACATAATTACTGGGCTTGGTCATTTGAACTCACTTCAGAGAGACTACCTGACTGTGTTTTCTAGGTAAAAACAATGACTGCAGATACTGGAAACCAGATTCTGGATTAGTGGTGCTGGAAAAGCACAGCAGTTCAGGCAGCATCCGAGGAGCAGGAAAATCGACGTTTCGGGCAAAAGCCCTTCATCAGGAATACAGGCAGAGTGCCTGAAGCGTGGCTGTCCTGTTTGAACAGCATTTTATCTTTCAGTTGTGGGAAGAAAATGCCTGCTACAGAACAAGCCACTCAGGTTGTCTCTTTTTGGAGTGGCTTTGTGGTGAATCCAGAGTGACTGGAAGTTTCCTGAGCCAGCTACATCTGCCAAAGTCCTGAAGAGAACTCCTATAAGTGACATAGCACATGTCAGAAAATTAGCCATCTGAACACCTCAAAATCTCACCCTTTTTGTCTTCAAGAACAAAGACGGATAGGCCAGAAGTATTATTCTTTCCCCTGAAAATGAACCTGTGCAGAGAAAAATCATATATTTGCCTTTTACTATGGGTTTGTGCATGTTTTCTTTGGGTTGGTAAACATTTTACATTTTCATATTACAAACTATGTTAATCAGTTTTACATCTTCGTTGTCAAGATTTTCTTTAAAATACATCAATAATTTTGTCTTTATTAAGGGAACTTGATTGATGCAGTTTTTAAGTTTAATATAGAGAAAGCATATAATTGGCTATCAGGAAATGGGTAAAACAATTCACCTTATGTTTAGCTGATAGAACACTGGAACTCAAGAAAGACAGTGTATTTCTCCTATCTCAGTCATGACAGACAAAAAAAAATTATCCAGTTTGCCTTCTACTATCTAGCAGTTATTGATTGTTGAACAATTATGGCAATTAATCTCTTGTCTATTTTTCTAGAACTAAGCCAGATGAGGTCATCAAAAACCTGGAGCGGGAAGATTTGAAAATCAACCTGCTCTCCCAAGCAGGGTACAAATTGGAATTTCTTTCAAATTTTAAAACCACAATCAATTACATCACATGTGCAGATCACCACCTCTTGTATAGAAGGATTACATACTTAGAAAAAAATGACTAATGAACAGAAGCTCATCTCCAGGGAGGAAACAGGAAAGTTTTCCCCCAGGTCGTCAGATTATTAAGTTGCTACATGAAGATGAATTGAACTTTACCCACTGTTTGCCCTTGGGCTGCAGTCTTTGACTGTCTGAAAACCCAGGGGTATAAAGCAAAGGTCTGCCGTGAGAGTACATCAACCACAGATTAACTGTAATTCTTCTCTATTGAAGGACTTTTAAGAAGTAAGTAGCATTATGTTTCTAATCCATCTTCCTATTCCCCTCTCAGCAATCACTTCTTACCTCTACTATATGTTTTTGTAGTACATTTATGGGTTTTGGCTTTTAATTTATGAAGCGGGTCATATGGAAGGTACAGCAGGAAGCAATCTGAACAAGGGCCAAGTGATTAGGTCTCAGGCAGAACATTCAGTCCAATACTGAACACCCTATATCAGGAAAAACGTCGGGATGTCAGTGATAGCGTGGAGGAGATATACTAGAACATACCAAGGTTTAACTTCATTTATTGTGTAGAATGATTAAAGAGATCATGATTGTTCTAATTGGAGGAGATAAGGTTAAGGATAAATTTAACAGAACTGATAATACGTAGGCAGAAATTGTTCCTATTGGTAAAAGCATCAGTAAGGTGAAAACACAGCTTTAATGTCATTGGGAAAACTTCTGACGGAAAGTAGAGAGAATAATTTTACATTTCAATTTGAAAAACAGTGGAAGAAAATTCAAGAACAATTTTCAAAAGAGAACTGGACAAATAGTTGAAGCAGATGAAATAATTGGAGTGTGGGAAAAGAATATGGGAATGAGACTAAATAGCTCTTTAAAATAGTCAGCATTGGCACAGAGGGCTGAATCATCTTCTTTTATCCTGAAGATTCTATCATCATGTGAATCTAGCCAATGCTCAGAGGTACAAAGGCTGCTTGGTATAACCCATCAGCTTCTAATTTTGAAAAAAGTTCGAAAGCTTCTCCTTTTAAGAGACCTTTCTTGAAATTTACGTCCCAGGTAGACGGGGTGATTAAGAAGGTGTTTAGCACGCTTGCCTTCATTGCTCAGAACTTTGAGTATAGGATTTGGGACATTATGTTGAGGCTGTACAGGATGTTGGTGAGGCTTCTTCTGCAGCACTGTGTCCAGTCTGGTCACCCGTTATAGGAAGGACATCATTAAATCGGAGAAGGTTTAGAAAAAGATTTACTGGGATGTTACTGGCAATGAAGGGTTTGAATTATAAAAACAGCCTGGATAGACTAGGACTGTTTTCACCAGAGTATAGAAAGTTGAGGGTAACCTTATAGCAATTTATAAAATCATGAAGGGTAGAGATAAGGCAAATAACAAAGGTCTTTTCCCAAAGGTGGAGGATTTCAAAACTACTGGGTATATATTAAGGTGAGAGGAGAAAGCTTTAGGGGCAGAGAGTGGTTCGTGTGTGGAATGAACTGACTGATAAAGTGATAAATGCAGATACAGTTACAACGTTTAAAAGACATTTGAATAAGTACATGAATAGGAATGGTTTGCAAGGACTTGGGCCAAATGCAGGCAGGTGGAACTAGCTTAGTTTGCGTACGTGGTTGGCTGGACCAGTTGAACTGAAGGGTTTGTTTCCACGCTGTACGATTCTATGACTCTAATAAAGAAAGAAAAATGTCCTTTCCATGGATGTTGATAAAATATAACACTGTACTGCTTAACTGCTTTATCGCTACAAAATCTCATTGATTTATACTCGACTTTGAAGACCGTTAGCGGCAACAAAACGAGGAAGGATCGACTGTTTTGATATAGCTCCTTTCACATTCTTATGGTCTAAAATACTGGACAGCCAAGTTATTGCTTTATCTGACATGGTCCCCAATTTAGTTCTGAATAATTCACTTTTTTCAAGCACTGAAAAAGGTACAGGTAATTCTGCTATAATGCATGTTTCTTCAGCTCAAATTGGATATAACACGGTCGATGAATGTAGACATCGTTTGGATAATACAAACTTTCTACTGAATGGGTATAGCGATTTTCTATAGTGGTTTGCCATAGTATAATTTTCTAAAGCGTGAGGTCACGAGGAACCCAGCTGTCGTGTTATAGCAGAACGACCCGTATTGAAAAAAAAGATTGCTTTACTGCACACGTTAAAGTTGAATTGTGCATTTTTATACATTGCAAGTAGAAGAATATTCATGAGAAGAAATGAAAACATTTTTCTTTTACTTCACATTGCATTTCAACTTTAAACATTCCCAGGGAAAGCTGTCTAAACATCAGCAAGAACAATCTCAAGTACTGTTTAGTAAGGATCCCTGTGCTCACTGACCTACGTTGGCTTCAGGTCCAACAATACTTCAAATTTATGTACAAATCCCTCAAGAGCCTTGCCCTTCCCTATCTGTGTGGCTTTCACAAGCTTTACAACCCTTCGGGAACTCAGTTGCTCCAAATTCCCTTCTCCTATCCCACTTCAGTTTCAAATGGTGCCTTCAGCTGTTGAGGTCCCTCCCTGATCCTCTTCATTATTCTCTCATCCTTACTGCTCTTTTGCTTCTTGAAGCCTACTGCTGCCTTGTCCAACCTTTTGATCATCTGTTCCAATATCTTGCGGCACAGTTTTAGCAGATAATGTGTCCTGAGAAATTGGGAAATCTTACCACATTAAAGGTACACTGCCAACATGTTTTTGTAATGCCTCCAATTTAGCGAACCACCGTCTGCAAATATCTCTATTTCCTGCACCAAGAATTTTTATACTCCAACTGAGACCGATGATTTACTGTTAAATTATGGACAATTTCCTACAGTGGATTTGGGCCAGAGAACCATCTGACTTTATACTTGTAAACTCACATTATTTAGATATAAACCATCAGAGAGAGGATACTTTTCTCCAAACAGCATGATCTGGATGCAAACCCAGGCCCACAGGTGTGAAACAGCAGGTAAATGTTTCACCTGAGAATGTCAGTCAGCCAGCCTAGGCAGTGACAAATTAATTTACCACAGGAGGCATCTTTTTAAACAATTGTGCAGCACTGTGCTAAAGTGGAAATTGTTGATTACAGGAAAGAAACACTCCTGAGGAGAAAACATTACTTTTGCTTCAAAAAATTAAATTCTGCTCCGACGGAGTGGCAAGATAGAAGCTGTGTTCCTGATTGCTGACACAGTGAGTACGATAGAAGCAGCAATAGTTGGACCCGTGTGTGCATTATCTAGCAGCTGCAGTATCGACCTGCTTTCTTTCTTGGCTGAGGATGAGGGAGTGGAGGAAAGGTCGCAGAAACAAAATGAAATTCATTTACATTTTCTTTAATGAATCGACTGGACCAAGAGTGTGGGCTCAATACCAGTAATCAAATGCCAGTGTGAAAGTCCAGGAAAATGTCATGATGTAAAACAAACCACCATGACAAATATGAATGTAACAAAAGTAGCACGAAACCAACCACAGAAAACAGTGTGGACATGTCAGCTGCAAGTTAAAGTCATGAAACATATCCACCTTGAATACAAATCACTGAAGTTTAAAAACAATGTAATTAGGTTAGATTCCCTACAGTGTGGAAACAGGCCCTTCGGCCCAACCAGTCCACACCGACCTTTCGAAGAGTAACCCACCCACCCATTCCCCTCTGACTAATGCTCTGAACACTATGGGCAATTTAGCATGGGCAATTCACCTGACCTGCACATCTTTGGACTGTGGGAAGAAACCTGAGGAAACCCACGCAAACAAGGGGAGAATGTGCAATCTTCACACAGACAGTCACCTGAGGCTGGAATCGAACCTTGTACCCTGGTGCTGAGAGGCTGCAGTGCTAACCACTAAGCCACCATGCCGCCCTTAATAAAATGAAAATAAAACAAGTTGATGACCATGTAAACCTGCCAAGGAAACAACAACAAAAAATCCATAATCTTATGCCAGAATATTTAAACAAATTATACAGAAACATAACTTTTGAAAAATTCAGTAAAATACTGATTTTTAATTTTCCATATATTTAATGGTAAAGTTTTTTTTTCAGCAATATTCCTTTAAATGCTGCGGTAACTATAGTGATTTAGCAGATTGCTAAAGTGGAACAAATTCTTCTTGTAATAAATGAGGTGACATACAGTGCATGATTTCTAGAATTAAAAAGAACCTCAAGATATGTACATTCATGCAGAAAAGATTAAAATCTCGAAATCCACAATTCCTTGCTTTTACCCAAAGTAGTCTTGCCACCTGCAAGGAGCTTTCCTCACCGGTTACCGTATAAAGGCAGCTGTCTGATGCTGAGTTTTGAAGTAAGGATTTTATGCCCACCTTCCAGCTGCACCTCGAAGAGAGCTGACTGGCACTTTCCCACAGAGTGAGCAGTAATATTCTAAGGAAGCAATGTCACTGGGCCAGGTTCATGCTGATCTGAGCAGCTGGACTCAAGCAGTACTGTGAAAGGCTGGAAATCATTTACTCACTTCTAAGTTGCCTGCTGAGATAAAAACAAAACTGGGGACTGGGAAAAAGCAATAACCTGCTCAGTGTGACTCAGCTTTGGTTCCACCAGGGTCATTCAGTTCTTGAATTCATTATAATCATAGATAAAAGACCTGAACTGCAGAGGTGAGGTGAGAGTAATTGTCCTTGACTTCAAGGTCACATTTCACTCGCTATGGTACCAGAGTCCCTAGCACAACTGAAATTAATGGGAATCAAGGGCATAACTCTGCATTGGTTTGAGTTATACCTGGCACAAAGGAAGATGGTGTGGTGATTGAAGGTTAATTGTTACTGCTCCGGGACATTGCTGCAGGAGTTCCTCGGAGTATTGTTCTACGCTCAACCATCTTCAGTGTTTCATCAATGACCTTCCCTCCTTCATAAGGTTAGAAGTTGGAATATTCACCTATGGTTGCACAATGTTCAGCACCATTTATGACTCCTCAGATACTGAAGCAGTCCATGTGCAAATGAAGCAAGATCTGGACAATATCCAGATTTGGGATGATAAGTGGCAAGTAACATTTGTGCCACACAAGTTTAGGCAACTAGTGAAAATCGAACCATTATCCTTTGACATTCAAATGGAATTCGCATTTCTGAATCCTTCAGCATTGTTCGCTGATGACTGTACAATGATCACCACTATTCATGGCTCCTCAGATACTGAAGTATGACCTAGACAACAGCCAGGTTTAGGTTGACATGTAATATTCACACGACAAAAATGATCATCACCTTCTCTACAAGAGAGAATCTAACCATCTTTCCTTGGCATTTAATCACAGAATCCTCATTACCAAAATCTTGGAGCTACCAGTGATTAGATCTGGAACAGGAACAGCCAAATAAATGCTAAGCCTCCAAGAATAGGTGAGATCTAGAAGATTTGCAATGAGCAACTCATCTCCTGACTCCTTAATGACTGTGTACCATCTATAAGGCACAAGTCAGAAAGGTATTGGAATACCTTCCATTTGACTGGGTGAATACAGTTCCAACAACATTCAAGAAGCTCAACATCATCCAAGGTAGAATAGCCTGCTCAATGGGCAGCCTGCACCCACCACCTTCAAAATTCAATCTCTTCACCATCAGCACATAGTAAAAGCAGTGCGGACCATGTACAAAGTGTACTGCAGCAAGAGCTTCAACAGCACTTTCCAAATCTGTGGCCTCTACCATCTACAAGGGTGAGGACAGCAGGTGCAGGGTAAAACCTCCACTTGCAAGCTCTTTTCCAAGCCACACACCATCCTGTCTTGGAACTATGTCACCGTTCCTTCACGGAGGCTCAGTAGAACCTCTGGAACTGCCTCCCTGACAGCAATGTGGGTGTACGTACATCATATGCACTGCAGCAGTTGAAGGCACCTCTCCACCACTTTTTCAAGGGCAGCTAGGGATGGGCAATAAATGTTGGCCCAGCTGACAATTAGATTAGATTACTTACAGTGTGGAAACAGGCCCTTCAGCCCAACAAGTCCACACCGACCCGCCGATGCGCAACCCACCCATACCCCTACATTCACCCCTTACCTAACACTACGGGCAATTTAGCATGGCCAATTCACCTGACCTGCACATTTTTGGACTGTGGGAGGAAACCGGAGCACCCGGAGGAAACCCACGCAGACACAGGGAGAACACAGTCACCTGAGTCGGGAATTGAACCCGGGTCTCAGGCGCTGTGAGGCAGCAGTGCTAACCACTGTGCCACCGTGCCGCCCACCAACATGTCCACATTTTGTGGATGAATAAAACAAAGAGAGTTTTCAAGGCTCGCTAATGTCCGGCGCTTTGTCCAATCAATGGGCCAAAGGAACCCACATTTGGCCAGAGTGAAATTCGACAAGCAGACCTATACTCTCCTTAAACTGAGATAGTGCTCTGTCATGACCTGAATTAGATGGCCAGTTGATAAATACTCAACTGCTCTTTCACCTCCCTGTTCCACAACAGAGGTTACAGTTAAAGACTGGTGTTCAAGACTGAAATTGGTAGATGTTTGCTGGGTAATGGGGCAGGTGTTTTGGTTAAGGCACAAAATAGGCAGGATCTAAACGAACGGGAGAAAAGTCCAAAGAGATTTCTCTTGGCCCTGCCTTCTAGCAGAATGTAATGACTGAGCTTATCTGCATAATTTACACAACAACTTAAAACACTCTAAAAATAGGCAGGCAATCACATTGGTTGATTATACTACTCAAGTCAGAGTGTGAACAGCAATATTCCATGCATTCCTGCGGCTTTGTTTGTGTTTGACAACTATAATTTACCTGTTAACTATAAATAAAATAAGCTAGCGGTATACATATTTTAAGACCTGTGTGTAAAGTTTCATTTAAAAAGGGTTGCTCCATCAGCTTGCCACCTCTCTGACTATTTCTCCAGCTAGACCAACCAAATAAGGATCTCACAGGGAGCATTCCAAAATAAAAAGCATTTCTTTCATCTCACAGATCAAAATTTGCAGGCAAAGACTGGCAGTATTGCTAACTACAAAGAGGACTGTGAGCAGGTTTCAACTGAACACGGCATTTTACAGGATTGATCAGACAGATGCCAAATAACTTCAGCACAGAGAAGTAAAACAATTCATTCTGGATCGTCAAATACACAAAATAGTAAAAAGAGAGAGAGCGCTTGGGTACCTAAATCTACAAAAAGAACCAAGTGCTGTTTGATATAGCTGTATTGAAAAAGAGACATCTTATGTTTAGAAAGAGGAATTAAAAAGCAAATGCAAGGAGGTAACAAAGATCAATAGTTTGCATTTATATAGCGCCTTTAATTTAGAAAGTGGCATTTCATCACCGAAAAACATTGAGTATAAGTAAGGCAGATACCCAAAAGCTTGATCAAAGATGTTAATTGAAATAATACTATTAAGTTTGGAAAATGAAGTACAGAGGTTCATGATGGGCATTCCAAAACTTACAAATATTAATGCAGTGATCAAAATCAGGGATGCTCAAGGATTTGAGGAATGCATGTATCATAAGGATTGCAGAGCCAGAATAGATTAGAGAGAAGGAAATGGTGATCCCATTGATGGATTTGAAAACATTTGTAACTCATTGACTAGGTTGCATTTCAAGTTATGATGTCATACTTTGCAATGATGTATAGGTGAACAAGGATACGGGGACCAGAGACTTTAGAAATGTACTTCTTTTCATAGGCGTGATGATGGGAAGTTTTCATAATGTGAATAAAGAAAAATAATGTGCACTGGTCAATAAGTTCATATCAAGAGCATTTCCAGAACTAATGATAGTAAGGGATATGGTGATAGTATGGAAAGTAGCATTGATTAGTAGGGCAGTTTGATGGGCAGAATGATCTACTCTTGCATCTATTCTCTTAAGAACAGTATCAATCAGTAGAATCCTTTTCTTGCTTAATTGAGATTTGCTCAATTACAAACCATGGTAGAATCTGAATTTGTAATGGCTTTTAAAGAAGAAGTCAATGAACGTTTGAAAAAGAAAAGTTTCAAATGGCATAGCAAACTGAACTGAAGAGATAGATCTTCAGCAAGACAGCATAGTGAGATGAGTGGACTCACATGAAAAATTTGCCCATGCTACCATTTTTGCATCTGTGCAGTGCTGCTTCTCCCTTGCATCAACATGAACTTATGCACTGAAGATTCAGAGATAAAGTATGGCCTGACAACAGCAAACAAGACAAGGTTGCTCATCACAGAAGCTTCAATGTACTTTGCTCCGTTGAGGGGTGGACTTACTCCAAGTTAAGACTGCACTTATAATTGGTGCAAAGTGAAAGCCATGAAGTAATTAACATCCTACATAAAATGTTAACAGGGACTCCGTTTGAGCACTGCACCCACTGCTGGGCATCATTGTTGGGAGGCGATTGACTTTGGAGATAAGCTACAACACAGAATGCATCAGACGCTCCATGTCATGAGAAAACGCTCCATAGTTACAACCGAGCAGTCCTGGGGCAGCAGCCGACACAGGGGAAAGCAGACTGGGAACATTTGCATGGCAGGGAAACAGTTCCAGAGCAGAGGGAAGTGTGGGGGTAACTCTCCGGGAGCAGCGGGCAGAGAGAGGGGGAAATAGTCCCAGAGCAGTGTGCGGGGCAAGGGGGAAACAGTCCCTGAGCAGTGTGCAGGGTGAGGGAGAAACAGTCCCAGAGCAGTGGGCAGGGCGAGGGAGAAACAGTCCCAGAGCAGTGGGCAGGGTGAGGGGGAAACAGTCCCAGAGCAGTGTGCGGGGTGAGGGGGAAACAGTCCCAGAGCAGTGTGAGGGGCGAGGGAGAAACAGTCCCAGAGCAGTGTGCAGGGCAAGGGGGAAATAGTCCCAGAGCAGTGGGCAGGGCGAGGGGGAAACAGTCCCAGAGCAGTGGGCAGGGCAAGGGGGAAACAGTCCCAGAGCAGTGGGCAGGGCAAGGGGGAAATAGTCCCAGAGCAGTGAGCTGGGTGAGGGAGAAACAGTCCCAGAGCAGTGGGCAGGGCGAGGGGGAAACAGTCCCAGAGCAGTGGGCAGGGTGAGGGAGAAACAGTCGCAGAGCAGTGGGCAGGGCGAGGGGGAAACAGTCCCAGAGCAGTGGGCTGGGTGAGGGAGAAACAGTCCCAGAGCAGTGGGCAGGGCGAGGGGGAAACAGTCCCAGAGCAGTGGGCTGGGTGAGGGAGAAACAGTCCCAGAGCAGTGGGCAGGGCGAGGGGGAAACAGTCCCAGAGCAGTGGGCTGGGTGAGGGAGAAACAGTCCCAGAGCAGTGGGCAGGGCGAGGGGGAAACAGTCCCAGAGCAGTGGGCAGGGCGAGGGGGAAACAGTCCCAGAGCAGTGGGCTGGGTGAGGGAGAAACAGTCCCAGAGCAGTGGGCAGGGCGAGGGGGAAACAGTCCCAGAGCAGTGGGCAGGGCGAGGGGGAAACAGTCCCAGAGCAGAGGGCTGGGTGAGGGAGAAACAGTCCCAGAGCAGTGGGCAGGGCGAGGGAGAAACAGTCGCAGAGCAGTGGGCAGGGCGAGGGGGAAACAGTCCCAGAGCAGTGTGCAGGGCAAGGGGGAAAGAGTCCTAGAGCTGTGGGCAGGACAGGGTGGGGGCGGGAGAAACAGTCCCAGAGCAGTGGACAGGGCGAGGGGGAAACAGTCCCAGAGCAGTGGGCAGGGCGAGGGGGAAACAGTCCCAGAGCAGTGGACAGGGCGAGTTGGAAACAGTCCCAGAGCAGTGGACAGGGCGAGGGGGAAACCGTCCCAGAGCAGTGGGCAGGGCGAGGGGGAAATAGTCCCAGAGCAGTGGGCAGGGCGAGGGGGAAACAGTCCCAGAGCAGTGGGCAGGGCGAGGGGGAAACAGTCCCAGAGCAGTGGACAGGGCGAGTTGGAAACAGTCCCAGAGCAGTGGACAGGGCGAGGGGGAAACCGTCCCAGAGCAGTGGGCAGGGCGAGGGGGAAATAGTCCCAGAGCAGTGGGCAGGGCGAGGGGGAAACAGTCCCAGAGCAGTGGGCAGGGCGAGGGGGAAACAGTCCCAGACCAGTGGACAGGGCGAGGGGGAAACCGTCCCAGAGCAGTGGGCAGGGCGAGGAACAAACAGTCCCAGAGCAGTGGGCAGGGCAAGGGGGAAACAGTCCCAGAGCAGTGGGCAGGGCGAGGGGGAAACAGTCCCAGAGCAGTGTGCGGGGTGAGGGGGAATACAGTCCCAGAGCAGTGTGCGGGGCGAGGGGGATACAGTCCCAGAGCAGTGTGCGGGACGAGGGGGAAACAGTCCCAGAGCAGTGTGCGGGGCGAGGGGGAAACAGTCCCAGAGCAGTGGGCAGGGCGAGGGAGAAACAGTCCCAGAGCAGTGGGCAGGGCGAGGGGGAAAATAGTCCCAGAGCAGTGTGCAGGGCGAGGGGGAAACAGTCCCACAGCAGTGTGCGGGGCGAGGGGGAAACAGTCCCACAGCAGTGTGCGGGGCGAGGGGGAAACAGTCACAGTCCCAGAGCAGTGTGCGGGGCAAGGGGGAAACAGTCCCAGAGCAGTGGGCAGGGCGAGGGGGAAACAGTCACAGTCCCAGAGCAGTGTGCGGGGCAAGGGGGAAACAGTCCTAGAGCTTTGGGCAGGACAGGGTGGGGGCGGGAGAAACCGTCCCAGAGCAGTGTGCAGGGCGAGGGGGAAACAGTCCTAGAGCGGCGTGCAGGGCAAGGGGGAAAGAGTCCTAGAGCTTTGGGCAGGACAGGGTGGGGGCGGGAGAAACAGTCCCAGAGCAGTGTGCAGGGCGAGGGGGAAACAGTCCCAGAGCAGTGGGCAGGGCGAGGGAGAAACAGTCGCAGAGCAGTGGGCAGGGCGAGGGGGAAACAGTCCCAGAGCAGTGGGCTGGGTGAGGGAGAAACAGTCCCAGAGCAGTGGGCAGGGCGAGGAGGAAACAGTCCCAGAGCAGTGGGCAGGGCGAGGGGGAAACAGTCCCAGAGCAGTGGGCAGGGCGAGGGGGAAACAATTCCAGAGCAGTGGGCAGGGCGAGTGGGAAACAGTCGCAAAGCAGTGGGCAGGGCAAGGGGGAAACAGTCCCAGAGCAGTGGCCAGGGCGAGGGGGAAACAGTCCCAGAGCAGTGGGCAGGGCGAGGGGGAAACAGTCCCAGAGCAGTGGGCTGGGTGAGGGGGAAACAGTCCCAGAGCAGTGGGCAGGGCAAGGGGGAAACAGTCCCAGCGCAGTGGGCAGGGTGAGGGGGAAACAGTCCCAGAGCAGTGGGCGGGACGAGGGAGAAACAGTCCCAGAGCAGTGGGCTGGGTGAGGGGGAAACAGTCCCAGAGCAGTGGGCAGGGCGAGGGGGAAACAGCCCCAGAGCAGTGAACAGGGCGAGGGGGAAACAGTCCCAGAGCAGTGGACAGGGCGAGGGAGAAACAGTCGCAGAGCAGTGTGCAGGGCGAGGGAGAAACAGTCCCAGAGCAGTGGACAGGGCGAGGGAGAAACAGTCGCAGAGCAGTGTGCAGGGCGAGGGGGAAACAGTCCCAGAGCAGTGGGCAGGGTGAGTGGGAAACAGTCCCAGAGCAGTGGGCGGGACGAGGGAGAAACAGTCCCAGAGCAGTGGGCTGGGTGAGGGGGAAACAGTCCCAGAGCAGTGGGCAGGGCGAGGGGGAAACAGCCCCAGAGCAGTGAACAGGGCGAGGGGGAAACAGCCCCAGAGCAGTGAACAGGGCGAGGGAGAAACAGTCCCAGAGCAGTGGACAGGGCGAGGGAGAAACAGTCGCAGAGCAGTGTGCAGGGCGAGGGGGAAACAGTCCCAGAGCAGTGGGCAGGGTGAGGGAGAAACAGTCCCAGAGCAGTGGGCAGGGTGAGGGGGAAACAGTCCCAGAGCAGTGGGCGGGACGAGGGAGAAACAGTCCCAGAGCAGTGGGCTGGGTGAGGGGGAAACAGTCCCAGAGCAGTGGGCAGGGTGAGGGGGAAACAGTCCCAGAGCAGTGGGCAGGGTGAGGGGGAAACAGTCCCAGAGCAGTGTGCAGGGCGAGGGGGATACAGTCCCAGGGCAGTGTGCAGGGCGAGGGGGAAACAGTCCCAGAGCAGTGGGCAGGGTGAGGGGGGAATAGTCCCAGAGCAGTGGGCAGGGCGAGGGGGATACAGTGCCAGAGCAGTGTGCAGGGCGAGGGGGATACAGTCCCAGAGCAGTGTGCAGGGCGAGGGGGAAACAGTCCCAGAGCAGTGGGCAGGGCGAGGGGGAAACAGTCCCAGAGCAGTGGGCAGGGCGAGGGGGAAACAGTCCCAGAGCAGTGTGCGGGGCGAGGGGGAAACAGTCCCAGCGCAGTGTGCGGGGCGAGGGGGAAACAGTCCCAGAGCAGTGGGCAGGGCGAGGGGGAAACAGTCCCAGCGCAGTGTGCGGGGCGAGGGGGAAACAGTCCCAGAGCAGTGGGCAGGGTGAGGGGGAAACAGTCCCAGAGCAGTGGGCAGGGTGAGGGGGAAACAGTCACAGTCCCAGAGCAGTGTGCGGGGCAAGGGGGAAAGAGTCCTAGAGCTTTGGGCAGGACAGGGTGGGGGCGGGAGAAACAGTCCCAGAGCAGTGGGCAGGGCGAGGGGGAAAACAGCCCCAGAGCAGTGAACAGGGCGAGGGGGAAACAGTCCCAGAGCAGTGAACAGGGCGAGGGGGAAACAGTCCCAGAGCAGTGGACAGGGCGAGGGGGAAACAGTCCCAGAGCGGTGGGCAGGGCGAGGGGATAACAGTCCCAGAGCGGTGGGCAGGGTGAGGGGGATACAGTCCCAGAGCAGTGGGCAGGGCGAGGGGGAAACAGTCCTAGAGCAGTGGGCGGGGCGAGGGGGAAACAGTCCCAGAGCAGTGGTCAGGGTGAGGGGGAAACAGTCCCAGAGCAGTGAACAGGGCGAGGGGGAAACAGTCCCAGAGCGGTGGGCAGGGCGAGGGGGAAACAGTCCCAGAGCAGTGGGCAGGGTGAGGGGGAAACAGTCCCGGAGCAATGGACAAGGCAAGGGGAAAATAGTCCCAGAGCAGTGGACAGGGCGAGGGGGAAACAGCCCCAGAGCAGTGGACAGGGCGAGGGGGAAACAGCCCCAGAGCAGTGGGCAGGGCGAGGGGGAAACAGTCCCAGAGCAGTGTGCGGGGCGAGGGGGATACAGTCCCAGCGCAGTGTGCGGGGCGAGGGGGATACAGTCCCAGAGCAGTGTGCGGGGCGAGGGGGAAACAGTCCCAGCGCAGTGAACAGGGCGAGGGGGAAACAGTCCCAGAGCAGTGGACAGGGCGAGGAGGAAACAGTCCTGGAGCAATGGACAAGGCAAGGGGAAAATAGTCCCAGAGCAGTGGACAGGGCGAGGGGGAAACAGTCCCAGAGCAGTGTGCGGGGCGAGGGGGAAACAGTCCCAGAGCAGTGTGCGGGGCGAGGGGGAAACAGTCCCAGAGCAGTGGGCAGGGTGAGGGGGTAACAGTCCCAGAGCAGTGGGCAGGGTGAGGGGGAAACAGTCCCAGAGCGGTGGGCAGGGTGAGGGGGAAACAGTCCCAGAGCAGTGTGCGGGGTGAGGGGGATACAGTCCCAGAGCAGTGTGCGGGGCGAGGGGGAAACAGTCCCAGAGCAGTGGGCAGGGCGAGGGGGAAACAGTCCCAGAGCAGTGGGCGGGGCGAGGGGGTAACAGTCCCAGAGCAGTGGGCAGGGCGAGGGGGAAACAGTCCCAGAGCAGTGGGCAGGGCGAGGGGGAAACAGTCCCAGAGCAGCGGGCAGGGCAAGGGGGAAACAGTCCCAGAGCAGCGAGCAAGTTTGGAGGAGGCAATCCCAGAATGTACTGTGGAGCAGCTGAGTGCTGGTTTGGAGCAGATTGGGAACAGTTGTTGGTCTGGGGTCTTGTCCGGGCAATCAGACCATGTGTGGAAGCCCCTGCACTGAGCTACAGCTACTCGGAGGTCACCACTGATGCTACCTAGCCAGGTAATGAAACGTCTGGATATCAAACCTACAGCTCAGCGAGCAAACCTACACCCTATACTGCAATGTAACGTTCAGTTCAATTTTCTTTTATCAGATGGCAATGTCAATCCTTTAACTCTGCCTTATTTCTAACTCACTGTATAAACAGTGTAAGGTAATGTAACTACTTTTCATTTTATTCCTTTTTTGTATCTAAGATTTGTACCTCAGCCCTTATACTGAAGATGGCACCATAACAGACAATATTGTAAAACTTTTCACTGTATTGCACTTCTGAACTTGAGTACATGTACAATAAAGGATATTCTATTCCAGATTTATGGAAGGAAGGGGCAAGGTGGATTTTTCCTCTTTGTTGATAAGACAAGAACAAAAAGCAATATTGATTATGTTGGATATATGGCAGAGAAGTAGGTCTTCCAGCTGAACAAATCTGGCAGATACATGGGGACACCACTCCCTGCAGATACCCCTGCAGCCACCCATCTCCTGAGTTTGAGTTATATTGCTGCTCCAGCAGCATCGCTTGGTCAAAGTCTCGAACTTCCTGACAGTACTAAGGATGTAAGGATACTGGGCCAGCAGGGGTTCAAGAGCAATTACAGATGGACAATAAATGCTGGCTTGGACAACGTTACCCACATCTCATGAATGATTTTTAAAAAGTGATAGTTACGCTTCTGTCAAGCCTTTTCTCACTTTCCTTATCTAAATCGGCAACCATCTCTTATCCATGCCGTTAAATACTTGTCTAAATGTATCTGTACTGTTCATGTCAATTCCTGTTGGCACAGTGGCTCAGTGAACAGCACTGCAGCCTCACAACACCAGGGACCCAGGTTCGATTCCAGCCTTGGGCGACTGTCTGTGTGGAGTTTGCACATTTTCCGTGTGTCTGTGTGGGTTTCCTTCGGGTGCTCCAGTTTCCTCCCACAGTCCAAAGCTGTGCAGGTCAGGTGGATTGGCCATTCTAAATTGCCCGTAGCATTAGTCAGAGGGAAATGGGTCTGGGTGGGTTACTCTCCTGAGGGTCAGAAAGGACTTGTTGGGCCGAAGGGCCTGGTTTCCACACTATAGGGAATTTAATCATTATTGGATTTCTTGATGATAATCTCATATTGAGGGCCTCCAGTTATGATTTTCCCCACAAGAGGAAACAGTGGCAAGAGGACAAAATTCCAGAGTAAGACATCGCTCATTTAAGACAGAGATGAAAAGGAATTTCTTCTCTCAGAAGGAAGTGAATCTGTGGAATTCTGTGTGGCAGGGTGTGGGAGAGGCTGGATTAAGTATATTCAAGGCTGAGACAGACAGATTTGTAAGGTTATGGGGAAAAGGTTGGAAAGTGGAGTTAAGCATGTAACAGATCAGCAATGATTTCGTTCGAACAGACATGATGTATTGAACAACCTACATCTAGTCTATAAGAACTTATCATAATTTTCAATATCTCCATTACTTCACTCTTTTATCAAAACAGAAAAGGCCCAACCCGATCGTTCTATTTGACTATGATCACCCATGTCTTTCTGGTATCATCTTTGCAAATCTTCACCGAATGCTCTCCAGATCCTCTGACACAGCAAGGCTCTAACCATAGCCAAACTAAGGTTTGGAAGTGGTGCTGGGTCACTTGTTGTTTGTTGCATTTATTAATGATTAGGACATGAATGTGGGAGGTATGATCAATAAGTCCATGGGTGAAATAAAAATTGACGGCGCAGTAAATAATGTGGAGAAAAGCCTTAGGCTTCAGGATTATATCGTCGGGCTGATCAGATGGGCTGAACAGTGGTAAATGGAATTTAAACCTGAAAAGTGCAGGGCGCTGCATTTTGGGAGGACTAATAAGGCATGCAACCGGAATGCAAAGTCCTGGGCTCATGGTAAGATTCTTGGTAGTGCAGATGAGCAGAGAGATCTCGGTGTCCATGTACACAGATCCTTGAAAGTTGCCACCCAGGTTGACAGGGTTGTTAATGAGGCATACAGTGTTTTGGCCTTTATTAATAGAGGGATTGCGTTCCGGAACCAGGAGGTTATGCTGCAGCTGTACAAAGCTCTGGTATGGCCACACTTGGAGTATTGTGTACAGTTCTGGTCACCGCATTATAAGAAGGATGTGGAAGCTTTGGAAAGGGTGCAGAGGAGATTTACTAGGATGTTGCCTGGTATGGAGGGAAGGTCGTATGAGGAAAGGCTGAGGGACTTGAGGCTGTTTCCGTTGGAGAGAAGAAGGTTGAGAGGCGACTTAATAGAGACATATAAAATAATCAGAGGGTTAGGTAGGGTGGACAGGGAGAGCCTTTTTCCAAGTATGATGACGGCGAGTATGAGGGGGCATAGCTTTAAATTGAGGAGTGACAGATATAGGACAGATGTCAGAGGTAGTTTCTTTACTCAGAAAGTTGTAAGGGTGTGGAATGCTTTGCCTGCAACAGTAGTAGATTCGCCAACTTTAAGTACATTTAAGTCGTCATTGGACAAGCATATGGACGTACATGGAATAGTGTGGGTTAGATGGGCTTCAGATTGGTATGACAGGTCGGTGCAACATCGAGGGCCAAGGGGCCTGTATACGCTGTAATGTTCTATGTTCTAAGGGAGTACATCTCGAGGGGTAGGAGTCTAGGAAGTACAATGAATCAGAGGGAGCTTGATGTGCATGTCCATAGATCCTTGAAGGTAGCAGGACAAGTAAATAATATGGTTAAGAAGGCATATGACTTTCATTAGACAAGGCTTTGAAGATAAAAGCAGGGAGATCATGATGGAGCTGTATATAATTTTAGGCAGGCCATGATTGCTGTGGGATCTGGTCATCACACTGTGTAAAGGATGTAACTGCACTGGAGAGGGTGCAGAAGAGATTCACCAGGATGTTGCCTAGAATGCGAAAATCAGCTACAAAGAGAGACTAAATAGGCTGGAGTTATTTTCCCTAGGGCAGGCTGAGGGGATATCTAACTGAGGTGAACAAAGTTCTTTTCCAACCTTGAGTGATTGTCTATGGGGAGTTTGCACACTCCTGCTGTGTCTGCATGGGTTGCCTCTGGGTGCTCTGGTTTTCTCCCACAGTTCAAAGATGAATGGTGGACTGGCCATGCTAAATTGCCCATAGTGTCCAGGGATGTGCAGGCTAAGTGGATTAGCCAAAGGAAATGCAGGGTTATGTGGACTGGGTCTTGGTGGGATGCTGTTCGGACTTGACGGGCCAAAAAGTCTCTTTCTGTACTGTAGGGATTCTATGATTCTCTTGAGCATCCCTCTGATTTTATTGCTCCACCATTGGTGGTCAAATCTCCACTGCCTCAATCCTAAATGTCTGGAGTATGCTATTTCTCTGCCACTCTATCTCACTATTCTCCTTTCAGACACACTTTAACACCTACCTCTGACTAAGCTCTTTGTCACCTGTTTTAATTCCTCTTTCTGTGGCCCAATATTGTACCTTGTTTTAAAATGCTCCTATGAAAACATTGGAATGTTTCATTACATTAAAGACACGATAAATACAAAAGTTGTTGAAATAGCTTCAAATTGATGTTACAAATAATAGTGAAAAAGCCCATTAAATCTCAGAACTTGGAAATTGATTTATAAAGCGCAAGAGGGAGTTACCAACACAATAAGCGTGATTTGATTACCGCTGTCAGTGCACAGTTAATTATTAACTTATTCCATTCACAAGATGAAACAACCACCAGGATCAGCAGGGTTAATTATTCTAAACTTCAAGATATAATCAAGTAGTTAGTTGAGCAATTATCATGTTTGCTGTCACATATATATTTTGATTTAAGTTGCTTGAGATTGCAGAAACACGTTGATAATCTAAGTGTGTATGTAAAATTAGCCAGTCTTATAAAATAGAAAAGGTACTGATCTCAGCCTGAAATGAAGTTAAATGCTAAGTCGGTGACAAAGTAATAGCAAATTTGCAGAAGGTTTATTTGTTGTTTAGTGCCTAATGGGCTGCTGACTATAGGAAAAGCTCCATCAATACAGATTCCACCATGAATTATCAGGGAAATTCAATGTGGAACTACACTTTGCTGATGTTTAATATTCAGCACAGCAGAGCTACATGCTCACAAGTGCAAGCATAATGATTATACACACAATCAATCACAGGCAACAACTGGAGAATGCAGATGCTTACCTGCTTTCCAAACTCAATGTGAATAAAGTATGCCTGCTTATGAAGTCCAATACTAATTAAAACAGTTGACAATTTCTGAACAGTTTCTCAGCTTGAAGTTCTCCTTGCATTAGGGTTAATAAATTTTTTTTTGTTAAACCTGATATATAATTTGGTTAGGAATAAAAAGGAGTCTCTATTTTTAGTATGTTGTAAGGTCTCCATTGTTATTAATGTTCCAGTGCTTACTTAACTTTAGGTTAAAGGTTTGAAAGATCCAAGGAAGAACAGCAAGAATCTATTGAGGAATAAGCAAACAAAAACCAGAAAGAAGAAAACTGGAGAGAAAAATACACCTTTAATTTTCTCTCTTTCCTTAATTAATTCTCTTGCTCTCCACATCCAATGTTGCCAACTAATTTATTCCCTACTTTATGCTTCATTGTTACTGTACAAGTTTATTGCCCTACTCTCCTGGGAGTTTATGTACAGCATTATAGATGGCAGCAAAGTTCCATTACTTCTGTCGTACTTCACATATTAGTCTGGACAGACAGTGAGGGCCAACAATATGGAATTTTATCTCATTCTCATTCGGCACCCTCATCCACACACAAGGTTTTTTTCTCATCTGGAGTTGTTGTAGAGGAATTGTTTCTGAAATTTCCTCCTCATGAGCTTGAGGAAATTATTGCGCAAATATAGCATTCACTGCTCTGACATTCTAGCCCAGGTCAGCTAACTCATGACATACCTCAGACCTTAAAATAAACACAAAGGACTTGGACGCTTAAAATCTGAATCAAAAACAGAGTGCTGGAGGAACCAGAAGGGTCAGATACTGCCAGATCTGCTGTGTTTCTCTCTCTGCTGTGTTTCTCTCTCTGCTCTGTTTTGTTTCTGAGACCTTCATGGTCTGTGCAGTACAGAAACACACTAAGTTTCACATGTACTGCAAAAGTAAACCAATGCTCAAGATAACAATGATGTGGAAGTGTGGTGTTGGACTGGGGCAAACTTGTTGTTACCGTGTACAAAGTTAAAAATCACACAATGCCAGGTTATATCCAACAGGTTTATTTGGTCCTGATGAAGGAACAGTGCTCTGAAAGCTTGTCCTTCCAAATAAACCTGCACAACTGGTGTTGTGTGATTTTTAACCATGTACACAATAACAACAAGTTACCTAGCATAGAAATGAACAGAAAAATAAAAACAGAGTTTAAATTAGATAGAAATTAGTCCAAAATAAAAATATTTAATCTGGGAAATTTGGGTGAAAACAAATCTGGCCCAGGTAAACCAAAGATTGGCACAATAACTGTCATTAAATAAGAGGAGATAGTTTGGGTACAGTTGAGGTACATTCCAATGAGGAGAAATGGCAAGGCGAAGAAATCTAGAGAATTAAAAAACAAACAGTGAGTTAGATGAAGCAGAAAACGTGAGACATATAGCAAGTGTATAACATAATTGAGAGCCAGGTCAAAGATAGAAAGTTCAAAAAGCAAGTGGAAAAATAAAGAAGAGAAACAAAGGGAGCATGAGAAAAGACAGATAGCTAGCATTAAAGGTCTACTAACAGGTAAAAGGGTGGTAAAAGCAGGGGCACAGCCAATGGGGGATTTACACGCTAAGCAGTAGGAATGGCTGACCTACTAAATGAGAGATTTGTAGATGTTTCTTTACCAAAAGGAATACACAGCCCAAGTCACAGTGGAAATTGAGATGCTGGACAGGCTAAAACATAGACCATATTTCAAGTTGCTAAGTTACCAGGAGGAGATGCCTCTGAGGATAACGAGGAAAGTAAGGGTGAAAATAGCGAAGGATCTGGCCATATCCAATCTTCCTTTATATGGAGGAATGGTGCCAGAGAACTGGAGAATTCCGACTGTTACATCCTTGTTCAGAAAAGGGAATGAGGGAAAACCCAACAAAGACAAGCCAATCATCTAGAACTCAGGCAGTGAAGTTCTTAGAAATAGAAGTTTTGGACAAAATTTAAGAATCACTTGGACAAACGTGGATTAAGGAAAAACAGCATAGATATATTAAGGCAAGTTATTTTTTACTAACTGGATTAATACTTTTGATGAGGTGATAAAGGGTGGATGAGCATAATGCATTTGATGTAGTGCACGTGTTTTTAAAAGACATATAATAAGGCCTCATAACAGGCTAGGCAACAAAATTAAAGCTCATGGAATATAAAGGACAGTATTATAATCAGGGAGAAGGAACATTGGTAAAAGATCCACAGTCCATGAAAAGATAGCCCATATAAAAGATTTAATAGCAGAGCTCTTGAAAAACAGCAACAGGATTAGACAACGTCAGCACGTATTCAAGAAAGGGAAACCAAAGTTAATGCTTCAAATCCAATAACGTTTCTTCATAACCATGTCGAAGAAAACTGGAAACGTTTGCTGTTGGAACATTGCACTTTTACTGTGTTCAAAATATTTCAATTTGTGTATTTCTTTACAATGAGCTTGGTTTATTTCTATGTTATCTTATTTGCAAAATAATCTTTTTTTAAACAATTGTTAAAACAAATCGTGCTTATGCCTCAGTGACAGACCATCTCTTTAAACAAAAACTAAATATGATCTATCAAGCCAGATTTCAGTCAGGGATCTGACTCATCCAGCAATAACATCAGCTGGGATCATAACTGAAGCATATTATGTAAATGGAGAGAGATGTAGAGCTCCAAATGCAGGGGGATCTGGATGCTCTACTGCACGGATTGCAAAGGTTGGTATGCAAGTACATAAGTAATTAGGAAAGCTAGTACAATGTAAATGTTTATTGCAGGGAGAATCAAATACAAAAGCTGGGAGATTATGCTTCACTTATACGGAGCTCTGATGAGATCCTTTCTGGAGTAATATGAACACTACTGGTCTGTTTATTTAAAGAACCATGTAAATATATTGGACCATAGATTCCCTACAGTCTGGAAGCAAGCCGTTCAGCCCATTGAATCCACACCCCCAACCCTCAGTAGTCCATTCAGACCCATCCCCCTACCTTATCCCTGTAATGCTGCATTTCCCATGGCTAACCCATCTACTCTGCACATCTCTGGACACTATGGACAATTTAGCAGGGTCAATCCACCTAACCTGCTTGTCTTTGGACTGTGGGAGGGAACTGGAGCATCCCCACACAGGGGAGAATGTGAAAACTCCACACAGACAGTCACTCCAGGGTGGAATCAAACCCAGTTTGCTGGTGCTGTGAGGCAGCAGTGCTAACCACTGAGCCACCGTGCCATATTGGAAGCAGTTCAGAGAAGGTTTGCCAGATTAATATCTGGAATGAGAGGGTTTACCTGAGGAAAGATTAGGCAGGTTCGGTTTGTACTGACTGGAACTTTGAAGAATAAAGAGAACTTGATTGAAACATATGAGATCCTGGGTGGATGTGGAGAGAATGTTTCCTCTTCTAGGCCAATCTAGAACTTGGGTCACTGTTCAAAAATAAGGGGTCACTCATTAAGGAAAGAAATGAGGATCCCTTTTTCCTTGTCAAAGTCTTTGGAATCTTCTTTTGAATCTCTAAATTACCCTCCTCACAGATTAGAATGCTTCCAAGTTTTGAATCTATCACAAATTTTGAAATTGTACCCGAAGACCCAGAACTTGGTCATTAGTCTGTATCAGGAAATGCTGAAAAATCTATGGCAGCTCAAAACAAACATCCATTCACACTATGACTCTGTTTCTCATCACTCAGTCAAGTCGGTCTCCATGGTGTTACTGTCCTTTTTATTCCATGAACTCTGACTTTTAGTTTTAGTTCAATGAGAAAAATATTCCTGCTCATGATCAGAAAATGTCAAAGTTGTTACAAGAATAGCTCGTGCAAGCAAAGAGCATGTCACATTCAGGGAGTATGGCTGTTCTTCCTTTGTGGAATACAGAGAGTTTTAATCTGCTTTAATCTTGTTTTGCACCAGACCTGCACAAATAGTAACACTGAGCATAAACGTGTCATCCCAACATCCTACACTTGGTGAATATGGAAGGTACCTAATATGACCTTTTTTTTGGCTAACCTTTACAGTTACTCTCTCATGTTAACATTGATCTGGTTGCATTGAAGACCTACCTGTGATGGGTGTAAGTAAGGTTCCGGTGAAGCTAAGTTAGTTTGGACAGAAACACTCTTTTCCAGTAGCACTTGAGGGAAGCCCAGCTTTTCAAATGTGTTCCTTTTCCAGTGTTTGCCCTCCTGCTGAGCCAGAGCTTCATCTTCACTGAAAGCCCGAACGACAGGCCCTGGCATAGGTAAAGGAAGGGCCCCATCACTCTCATAGCCAGACACTTCTTTCTGGGAATCCCAGCTGCTGCGCTGTTTGATGTGATGGAGCTGCTGTGCCTCCCGCGCCAGCCTTGCCTGGGTTGTGTGTACATCCGAGTATCCCCGCAGCATCTCTGCCTCAACGGTCTTGTTGTCACTCTGGCTCACCTGAGTCTTGTCAAGGGGCGAGTGCCTCTCTTCAGCCAGCAGCCGCTCTGGGACAGGACTAATTTCTCCACAGCTTTCCCCTACCACACCACAAGTCTCTTGGGTCAGTGAGGGCTTCCTGCTTTTCCTTTTCCTTGTGCTTGGGGAGTAGCCTATTGAAGATAACGAGTCATGCTGGCTGGACCATGACATGGAGTCCTCATGAATCAACTGACTGCCTTGCTGACTATACCTGGCTTCAGATCCTTCCAGGCCATTGTAATCGGCAGATCTTGAATCAGAACACTGAAAGTCTCTAACCAACGAATGGCTGTGCTGTAATGAGTAAGAAATAGTGGATGTAGCACTAGGTGAATATCGATGTTTTGTACTTGTTTTGAACTTTGGGCTGGAGCCAGACTGCTCTACATATACCAGCTGCTTCACTAGTTCTTTGCCCACTGGACTGTATTCTAAGCTCATTGATTTCTCTGGACATTTTTGCTTTGTTAATACTAGATGCTGATAAGGAGAGTTCTGGCCCTGTTTGGGTGAGTGAAGCATTGGATGTGGCTTCCGGACTGGTGATTTCTGTGGTGACCCTGCTTTGTAGAGGCTCATTCCCTCACACTGCACTTCCATGGGTGGCTCATCATAAATAGGTGCCTGGTATTCAACAGGAGGCTCCTCATAAAGAGGCGGCTCATAGCCATAGCGAGGAGATGAAGGCTGGGATTCAAAGGAATATTTTCTGTGTTGGTAATGGATTGGGGAATGATAAGGCTCCCCTCTTGCCAGTACTGGGGAACAGCCACCAATGTGCTCTGCCCTTTTCAGGTAAGGAGATGATTTGCGCTCTGTAAAGAAGACCTGGTTGTCACTATCTGAGGCGAAGCTGTGAGCGTGCGACAGCTGATGACCTGAAGGCCGGCGTGACCGTGTTCCTGGCTGGTTCTCAGCATTCCCATTACCCTGATGCAATAAATAACTTGGTTCCCGGTCTGTAACTTTAATTAACATTCGCTCCTTTGTTCCGGTCATCCAGCGATGAGGTGATGTCCTGCAAACAAAAATTGAAAAGGAAGAAAAGTGCAGAGTTAAAACAAGGAGCCCAACAATATGAACAGTAGCTACAGAAAATGAAACTATTGATGCATGGATCCCTGTTTTTTCACTCTCTTGTTTGTTTAATCCACTTTGAACACTGAGAAAAATCTTTTAAATGAATTATTTTTGTTTTGCATTTAGATCAATCTAATAATGGCAGTTCAGGTAATACTTTGGTACAGAGGCAATGTGTGATCACTTCAACCATTTCCAAGCTGCTTCACTCCAGCAAAGTCTAAAAATAGTCACTTCCAATAAAAGATTGCATGTAAACTTTTGCACCATTTCCTGGCTTCACCTCAAACTTTTCACAGAATGCATCAATTATCAAGCAATTTCCTTTGTGGCTAGATATTTACGTTTGGGTTAGATGTGCCACAACATTTCTCAACAGTTCGATTAGAAATTATGCTAATGAAAAATAAATGAGTAATAGGTTTATAATTATTTTTGAAAAAAATTATTTCAAATGTAACCTACTGTCATTATGCTTTATGAAGAAACATATTCTCAATTAGCTTAGAATCATAGAATAGTGCAAGGAGTCCATTGTGCTCATCAAGTCAGTGCCATGTTTTTGAAGATCAATATAGTTAGCTCCACATCCCTGCTGTTTCAGCATATTCATATAACTTTTTTCTCACTTTCATCCACTATCCCCATACCTTAGGATTACCTTATTGTTGAAGACATCTCTCAGCCTTGAAGATAATTACTGACCCAGCCTCTATAGCCTTCTGCGATAAAGAATTCCATAGGTTCACTGCCTTCTGAGAGAAGAAATTCCTCATCAACTCTGTTCTAACTAGGCAACTCCTCATTCCAAGACTATGCTCTCTGATTCTAGAGGTAAAAAATGAGGTCTGCAGATGCTGGAGATCACAGTTGAAAATGTGTTGCTGGTTAAAGCACAGCAGGTTAGGCAGCATCCAAGGAATAGGAAATTCGACGTTTCGGGCATAAGCCCTTCATCAGGAATGAGGAGAGGGTGCCAGGCATGCTAAGATAAAAGGTAGGGAGGAGGGACTTGGGGGAGGGGCGATGGAGATGTGATAGGTGGAAGGAGGTTAAGGTGAGGGTGATAGGCCGGAGTGGGGTGGGGGCGGAGAGGTTAGGAAGAAGATTGCAGGTTGGGAGGGCGGTGCTGAGTTGAGGGAACCGACTGAGACAAGGTGGGGGGGAGGGGAAATGAGGAAACTGGAGAAATCCGAGTTCATCCCTTGTGGTTGGAGGGTTCCCAGGCGGGGAAGCTGATTCTAGACTCTCCCAACAGGGAAATAACCTCTCAGCAACTACCATGTCAAGTTCTCTAAGAAATGGAAGTTTCAATAAAGTTCCCTCTCATTTTCTATAATCCAACAAGTACAGGCTCAATCTACACAAGCTCTCTTCATTAGGTAGTCCCTCCAAACCTTACATCAGTCTAGTGAACCCTCTCTGGACTATCTCCAAAGTCAGCATATCTTTCTTTTGATAAGGGGGTCAAAACTCTCCACCAAGTTCTTGGTATGATCCAACTAGTGACTTGTATGGTTTCAGCAAGATCTTCCTTGGAAGGCTCCATCCTACCTGCCTTCCTTATCATCCACTGGATATGGATGCTAGCTTTTTGTGATTCATGGACAAGAACCCCAAAATCTCTCCATGCTGCAGTTATTATTCATTCAAATAACATTCAGCTCCTGTATTCTCCCTGTCAAAAGCATAATTTCTAATTTCACATGCTATATTCCATCTATCAAGTTTTATCCCTACTTGCTTAATCTGTCTATACGCCCTTCCAGTATTTTTGTGTCATTCTCACCACTTGCCTTTCCACCTAGTTTTGTGATATCCACAAAGTTGGCTGTAGTGCATTTACTTTTCTCATCTAAGTTATAAATATCTACTGTAAATTACAGTTGCCCCAGCACCGACCGCTGTGGCACTCCACAATTTACAGGTTGAAATCCTGAAAATATGCCCTTATCTCAATTTTCTGTCTTCTACTAGTTAGCTGGTTCTATTCATGCTGTCATACTTCTAAACCAGGGGCTCTTATTTTATTAAGTAGCTTAATATCTTCTGAAAATCCAAATAGATTACATCCACATTGTCCCCTTTATCCTGCCTGTTATCTCCTAAAAGAATTTTACCTCCAACATCGTGGGCTCTTATGTGTGTAGTACTTCAACAGAGCTCAAGTCATCTCTCCAAGCATAACTGTGTTTGAAAAGTTAAATAGCATTGTTTAATGGCTCAGTTCAATTTGGCTACTTTTTTTTCCATAAAAGGCTCAGCCATGGATATGGGTCCAATCATTAGAGATTTGATAAACCACTGAAAAATGTTGTGATCTTACTATTGTTACTATTGGTGATGTTACTATTGAATGAATCAGATCCCAAATACAAAACAAATGAGCTCTGAGGAAGGGTCACTGGACCTGAAACGTTAACTCTGATTTTTCTTCACACATGCTGCCACACTGCTGAGCTGTTCCAGCAATTTCTGTTTCTAATTTACAGCAGCTGCAGTTCTTTCAGTTTTGAAATGAGAACCCAGAATGGAATCTGACCAGGTAGGACACAGTTTGTTTTGTTTTAGTTTAAAGTGGCCAAAGCATAAACACTCAAGAGTTTTAACAACAAGACAAACTTCACTACATGAAATAAATAAAAATAAAATAAGCTTAAGCTGTTTATATAAAACAATTTGAAAGATTTCAAATCACTTGTCAAAATAAAGTCCCAAGTGGTCCCAACGAACATCATATTAGTTACTCAAAAAGTAGAGAAATTTTCCTTTCCTATCAAAGGAGCAGGTTTGACATAATTGTTTCTTCTCAGTTCCTGTCCTGTGAGCATAGGCATTTTCTCTCGACCACTCATGCAACATAGAGCTTACGCTTCCTCAACTTTTTTTATTAATCTGCTGAGTTAAGACCATAATAAAAGAGTGGAAGTAAGGCCATTCGGCCCATCGAGTCCACTCCGCCATTTAATCATGGCTGATGGGCATTTCAACGCCACTTACTCTCACTCTCCCCATATCCTTTAATTCCTTGCAAGATTAAGAATTTATCAATCTCTGCCTTGAAGACATTTAACGACCAGGCCTCCACTGTGCTCTGTGGCAATGAATTCCACAGGCCGACCACTCTCCGGCTGAAGAAAGGTAATAGAAATATTTACACATACTCCCTATAATGTGGAAGCAGGCCATTCAGTCTACACCAACCCTCAGAAGAGCAGCCCATCCCTGTAACCCTGCATTGCCCATGGCTAACCCACCTAGCCTGGACAGTGTGAGGAAGCCCACACAGACACGGGGAGAACATGCAAACTCCACATAGACCAATGACTGAGGGTGGAATTGAACCTGGGTCCCTTGCACTGTGAGGTAGCAGTATTAACCACTGAGCCACCATGCCACTGAGTTCTGTCCTGGAAGCTGCAAAAACTATATCCATTCACTGAGGGAACTTTTTTTGATTAGATTAGATTACTTACAGTGTGGAAACAGGCCCTTCGGCCCAACAAGTCCACACCGACCCGCTGAAGCGCAACCCACCCATACTCCTACATTTTACCCCTTTTACCTAACACTACGGGCAATTTAGCATGGCCAATTCACCTGGCCCGCACATCTTTGGATTGTGGGAGGAAACCGGAGCACCCAGAGGAAACCCACACAGACACGGGGAGAACGTGCAAACTCCACACAGTCAGTCGCCTGAGTCGGGAATTGAACCCGGGTCTCCGGCGCTGTGAGGCAGCAGTGCTAACCACTGTGCCACCGTGCCGCCCACTGTTTTTGCTAACGGCTCTGCATTTTCTTTAAAAGGGGAGACTCTGCTGGCTGGCCTGTAGTACTCTTTCAAACTATTTTTCAAAAACCTTTACAGTAAATTAAACAAAAAACTTGTTTTACCTAGCTTCTGCTCAATTAAGATTTCTCTTGCCATTCATAAACCTCTCAGTGCAAACAAATTTCCATTTACACTCCAGGAGGCACACTCTAGTTTAAAGTCATAGTTCAAGAAAGACTGACCTAATTAATTGTTAAATCCCTTCAAAAAATAGACCAACATTCATATTAGAGCTGAAAATGTGTTGCTGGAAAAGCGCAGCAGGTCAGGCAGCATCCAAGGAACAGGAGAATTGACGTTTCGGGCATGAGCCCTTCTTAGGAATATATTCATATTCATTTACATTCATATTACACTAGTTTAAAATCACAAACCTTTCATGCAAGGAAAATTGCAAATCTTTGGATATGCCTACCTCAGGGAATTATGAATGCTTTCTTTTGAATATATTTAAGGCTGGAATAGACAGATTTTTGGTTTCTTAGGAAATCAAGAAATATGGGGAGTGGGCAGCAAGGTGGAGTGGAAGCCAGGATTCAGCCATGGTCATGACGAATGGCAAAGTGGGTTATAAAGTCATACAGCACGGAAATAGACCCATTTGTTCAACCAGTCCATGCCAACCATAATCCCAAACTAAACAAGTCCCATCTCCTAGAACTTGGCCCATATCCCTCTGAACATTTCTTATTCATGTACGTATCGAAGTGTCTTTTAAACATTGTAACTGTATCTGCAACCTCCACTTCCCCCGGAAGTACATTCTACACATGAATAACTTTCTGTGTAAAACAGTCGCTTCTCATGTCTTTCTTTAATCTCCTTTGACCTTAAAAATATGCCCCCTTGTCTAGAAATCTCCCACCCTAGGGAAAAGACACCAGTCATTCATCTTATCTATACTCCTCTTGATTTTATAAACCTTTATAACACCACCTCTTTAACAGACTCCAGTGAAAAAAGTCCCAGCCTATCCAGCCTCCCTTTATAACTCAAATTTTCCATTCCTGGCACCATCCTGGTAAATCTCTTCTGAACTCTGTCCAACTTAATAATATCCTTCCTTTTGGAGGGAGACCAGAACTGGATACAGTACTCCAGAAGAGGACTCTCCAATGTCCTGTACAACCTCAATATAATGTCCAAACTTGTACACTCAAAAGTCTGAGCAATAAAGGCAAACATGCTAAACACGTTCTTAACCATCCTATCTATATGTGATGCTAACTTCAAAGAATTATGTGCCTGAACCCCAGGTCTCTCTGTCCTACAACGCTGTCCAAGGCCCTAATTTTAATTGTGTAAGTTTTGCCTTTGCTTGTTTTATCAAAATGCAATACCTCTCATTTATCCAAATTAAACTCCATTTTCTACTCTTCAGTCCATTGACCTAATTGATCAAAATCTCTTTGTAATTTTAGATAACCTTCTTTACTGTCCACTGCACCACCAATCTGCAAACTTACTAACCATGCGTGTCAATGTAAAAGGTCAATGTAACACCTTTATTTAAAAAGGAAGGAGACAAAAACAAATAACTCTCGGCCAGTTAGCTTAATGTCTGTTTTTGGAAACATGTTAAGAATCTATTGTCAAATTTGAGAATTCTTTGAGGTAGTAACAAGCCAGATAAAGGGAAAGCAGTGGGTGTAATATATTTGGATTTTCAGAATGCTTTTGATAGGTACCACACATTAGGTTACTTAGTTTGACAAGAGTCCATTGTGTTGGGAGCAGTATATTAGCAAAGACATAAGATTGGTTTACCAATAGAAGATAGAGACTTGGGAATTTTCAAGATTGCAACCTGTAACTAGTGGTGTGCCACAGGAATCAGTGTTCCGGCCACAATTCTTCACATTCATAATTTGGACAAGGAAAGTGATTGTAATAAAGCCAAGTTTGCAGATTACATGAGAACACGTAGGAAGCCCAGTGGTGAGGATGACACAAACAATCTGCAGAGCGTTAAATAAGATAAAGTGAGTGGGCATAAACTTGGCAGATGGAATATAATGTGAGGAAATGTGAGGCTTTGCATTTTGGCAGGATGAATGGAAGTGCTAGACATTTTCTAAATAGAGAAAGGACAACAGAAAGCAGAAGAAAAGAGGGACTGAGAATCTTCATCCATGAATCACAAAAACCTAGCATTCAGTGGGTAACAGAGAAGGCAAATGGAATGTTGACATTTATTTCAAAGGGAATAGAATATAAAAGTTGGGAGATTTTGCTAAAACTGTACAAGGCACAAGACAAACCACAGATGGAATACTGTGAACAGTTTTGGACCCTTTATCTCAGGGGAGTATACTGGCAAAGGAGGTAGGCCAGGCTGATATCAGTTATGGAGGGACTACCTTATGGGGAGATGTTGAGTAGAATGGGCCCAATGCTCATTTGAATATAGGAGATTGAAAAGTGACCTTATTGAAAATACAAGATGCTTAGGAGACCTGTTAGGGTAGATATGGAAAGGTTGTTGCCCCTTATGGAAACATCTAGGACCAGAGGGCATAACCTCAGAAAAAGGGGTTGCACATTTAGATGGAGTTGAGGAGGAATTTCTTCTTTCAGATGATAGTGAATCTGTGAAATTCTTTACTGCAGAGGGCTGCTGAGGCTCGGTCATTCAGCATATTCAAGGATGAGACAGTTTTTAATGAGTAAGGGTATCATGGGTTATGAGAAAAAGGCAGGAAAATGGAGTTGAAGATGATCAGATTAGCCATGATCTCATTGAATGGCTGAGCAGATTCGATGGGCTGTAAGGCTTACATCTGCTTTGATATTTTAGCCTGTTAATGGTGCTATAATGTAACATACAAATTGTTGGCATTATTGCAGCGAATATGATTTTGTTAAAAAAGCTGTGCAGTTTTACTCAACTATTTCAGAGGGTATTAAGATTAAATAATGAATGTGTGACAGGGTATACAGAATAGATTCTGTTCCCTCAGGATATTGATACACCAGTTGGGTTTCATGATAATCTGGCAGCTGTCATGATCAGTTTTTCACCAATACCAGACGTATTAACTTCAATGTCACAATTTGTTATAATGGGAATTATAACTCCACATCCAAATTATTATGACAGTGCTACAGTAATTGCATTTTCTTAGGAGACAGGGAACATTTCAATCTCATTTATCGAGCCCTTTCACAATACCGACCTTATCAATTACCCATTTTAATACTAGGTTGTTTAAATCGATTCAGTATTTTGTCTTAACATTCCATCCGGTTACAACACAAAACTAGGTTGAGTTGTGAGTGGTGATGAAGATCTAAAGTGGCAAATTAGATCAATTTAAGTGAGGAGGTAAATGCCTGAAAGATACCGATATTACTATAATGTGCATTAGTAGGAAAAGGAAACAGTAATAGATGAGAAATGCCAATGCACAAAAGAATGTCCTTGTGCATCGGTCACTGAAAATAAGCATGTAGGTGTAGCAAGCAGTTAGGAAGGATGCTAAATTGGCTTTCATTGCAAGAGAGTTTATACATAGGAGCAAAGAAATCTTACTGCAGTTCTGGGCTTCGTGAGACCACATCTGGACTAGTTTGCACATTTTTGCTCTCCATATTAAGGAAAGATATACTTAACATTGATGGGGTGCAGCAGAAGTTCAACAGACTGATCCCTGGGATGGCAGGCTTGTCATAGAAGATTAATGCAAATAATGATTTGATAGTCATCAAGGAGATGTGGTTGTGGGACAAGGATTGGATCCTGAAGATTGAAAGGTATATGATATTCAAGAAGATTAGGAAACTAGGTAAAGGTGGAGGGGGTATCACTGTTAATAAAGGATGGCATTTTGTGCAATAGATAGGAAGTTAAAGATGATTTGGTTCAGAAGATTAGGATGTAGAATCAGTTTGAATAAAAATGTGGAATTGTTGGATAAATAAGTCACTAACGGGACTTGTCTATAGGCCTCCATCAGTAAACACAATGTGCAGTGATTGTAACAAGATCAACCATGAGGACCTCATAGAATAAGTTCCCTGATTGGACCAGGTTAACAGCCCCAATCAGGGAGCTCTGGCTGACAGATATAAACAGGAGTGTCAGAGGTTCTGTTCACTCAGAGCAAGCTTTCCACATGTACATAAAGGGTGACTTGGTGACCAACCCCTGTGGAGTTATTTCACAATGCAAAACATATATGAGGAGAAATATCTGGGTGTTTGTGATAATGGAATGGCAATAATTGTCCATGACACTAATTTCATAAAAGCTAGAAAAATCAGATTGAAGATAGTAGCCTGTGAGATGAGTTCAAATGGTTTGGTAAAGCAGCATGTTCTGGAACCAACCAGACAGAAGGTTGTATTAGACATATAATAAGATGAGATGAATTAATGACCTTAGGATAAAGGCAGTTCCAGCTGTCAACAATGACATTATGGTTGAATTTTACACCCAGTTTAAAGGAAAGAGATTTGCTAAGGCTTGTACTTTAAAGTTAAATAAGAGTAACTATATCAACATAAAGCCAAGCTAGCTGAAGCAAACTGGCATACTATGCTCGAGGATAGATCAAGAGAGACGCAGTTGCAGATGTTCAAACGGATATTTCAGAATAAGTATATTCCTATAAGAAAAGTTCTGAAGGAAGGACCAACCATCCACAGTTAACTACAATGTTAGAGAAAATATTAAACTGAAGGAAAAACCATATAACTGCAAGCTTTTGTGGTAGGGTCAAATAGGAAGAACAGTAGAGAATAAATAAAAGGTTAATCAGTTCAAATAAAACAGAATAGGAGAGGAAGATAGCTAGGAATATAGAAATGAACGGCAAGACTTTCTACAGGTATTTACAAAAGAAAAGATTAAATAAAGCGAAAATTGGTTCTCTGGAATGAGAATGGGAAGTTAATAGTAGGAAATAAGGAAATGTAAGAGAAAGTGAACAATATTTGACTCCTTCCTCACGATAGAGTGTACAAACCTCTTCCAAGAAAAGCTGGAAATCACAAAGTATTAGGAAAAGAGAAAGTTAATGAAATTATAATCACTAGGGAATCTCGGAAGAGATTACAAGGATGTTGCCAGCTATCGAAGGTTTGACTTAGGGAATAATGTTAGACAGGCCGAGATGTTTTTCACTGGAGCATAGGAGGTTGAGAGGGGGCCTTTTCGAGGTTTATAAAATCATGAGTATGGATAGGGGAAAAGCACCTACTATTAACCCTTAGATAGGGGATTTTAAGAATGGGGGCATTGTTTTAAGGTGACAGGACAGAGATTTAAAAAAGACACGAGGGACAAATGTTTTACACAGAGGGTGGTTCGGTGTGGAATGAATGTCCTGAAGAAGTGGTGGATGTGGGCACAGTTACAACGTTTAAAAGACACTTAGATAAATATGTAAATAGGAAAGATTCGGAGGGGGGGATGTAGGTCAGGAGTAGGCAGGTAGAACTAGTTTAATTAGGGAACATGTTTAGTATGGACTGATTGGTCCATACCGTATGGCTCTGTGACATTAAGAAAACTGAGCAAGCTGTGAATTGTCAAGTGTTCAGGTCTCAGTGGACTTTGTCCTAAGATCTTAAAGGAAGGTGTCTAATGAGGTAGTAGATACATTGGTGATAACTTTATAAAATTCCCTAGTTTCAGAAAGATTACATCAGACTGGAAAGTAGCAAGGAGGGGGAGGGAGACATTAAAAAGGAAACTATAGATCAGTTAGCTTGAAGACTGACAGAAGAACGGTGTATGGAACAGCCATTAAAGAGGTTATAACTGGATACTTAGGAGAGTTCATGGTACTCAGGGAAAGTCAGTATCGTTTTGTGGAATAATAATCATGTTTAACTTATTTATTAGAGTTCTTTGAAGGAGTAACATGTGCTGTGGATAACGGAGAGTCTTAGCCATGCTGTACTTGTATTTCCAGAAGGCATTTGATAAGGCATCATTTAAGTTTAACACAGGAAATAAAAGCTCAGTGTCAGGGACAAGGTATGAGGATGGATATAAGAATGGCAGAAAACAGCATGTATAAATGGTTGTGTGGCAGGGCTCTGTGCTGAGGTTTTCAACTTTTTAAATTTATACAATGAGTTAGATGAGGATGAATGAAGGCATACTCAATCTATTTGCAGGCATGAGACCTTCATCAGGAATGTTGGTGTGAAGGGAAGGGGCTGAGAGATATATAGGAGTGTGGGGGGTGGGGGCTGTGGGTGAGGGAAGGTAGCTGGGAAGGCAATAGGTAGATGGAGGTGGGGAGTGATGGTGATAGGTTGGAGTGGAGGGTGGATCGGATAGGTCGGATTGAAGATGGACAGGTAGGACATGTTCTAAGTAGGAGGGTTGGATCTGGGATGAGGTGGGGGGAGGGGAGATGAGGTAACTCCTCCACTGCCACTGACCACTTCAATTCCCCTCTCCCCCCCCCAACTCTGCCAAGGACATGCAAGTCCTGGACCAAATCCAAGTCTCCTGACACCTGAAGGGAGAACGCCTCATCTTCCGCCTTGGGATCCTCCAATCACACGGCATCAACGTCAACTTCACCAGTTTCCTCATCTCCCCTCCCTCTACCTCATCCCAGATCCAACCCTCCAACTCGGCACCACTCTCTTTAACGGTCCAACCTGTCCATCTTTCTTCCCACCCATCCACTCCACCCTTCCCACTGGCCTATCACCATCACAGCCCCACCTGCATCTACCTACTGCCTTCCCAGCTACTTCGCCCAGCTCCTCACCCACCCTCCTATATACCTCTCAGTCCCTTTCCTTCCCTTTTCAAGTCAGAGGTAGATTGACTCCCTTACCTAAAAAGTATTTAAGATGATTGAGGGTAGATGGAAACATGAAATTAAAAACACAACAGGTCAGCCATGATCTTATTAAATCATGGAGCAGGAGCAAGCTTGAGGGATCGATTGGCATACTCTGCTACTCCTATATCTTATGTGTATAACCTAGTATACCTTAACTGAACCAGCTCCAACTGAATATATTCTTGCTTAAATAAAGAGACCTAATTTTACACAATAGTCCAAGAACGGTCTCAACCTAAACCCTGTGTAATAGTAGCAGGAGTTCTAATTTTGTACTCCAACCCTTTTGCAATAAAGGTCAACATGCTGTTTGCTTTCCTAATTGCTTGATATACCTGCATGTCAACTTGCTGTTTCCTTCTCTGAGGTATCCAAAAAAAGGTTTGCATAGAAAAACAGTTACGCTTGCTCACTGGGCAGGAGTTAATTTTAGTTCAGCAGGGTAAAACAACTATATTGCTATAGTTGAGAAGCAAGTTGATAGAACACCAACAACACAATCATAAAATAAGACTTCATCACACTAACCATCGGCTTTTAAGATGTCAGCAAGGACTCAGCTGGTAACGCATGAAATTAAGTCACACATAAGACAAGCACATAATCTAGACTGACATGCCAGTCTAATACTGAGGGAATGCTGCACTGTCCAAGTGCTAATTTGTGGCCAGATGGACATAGCAGATCACACAGTATTGAAGAAAAATTATTCAAGTTCATAATTACATGTCAATCAATATCACAAAAATAGTTTATTCTGAAGGTTTGCTGGTCTCAAAATGCTAACTGTTTTTCTCTCTACAGATGTAGCCAGACCTGCGGTGCTTCTCTAGCACTCTTTCTTGTTTCAGATTTCCAGCATCTACAGTTGTTAGTGTTTATGAAAGCTTTTACATCATTACTTAATGCTGCATTTCCACATTACAACTGTGAATACATGTTGAGAGGTACTGCAATTGGCTTTGAAAGTGCTGAAAGGTGGTGGTGTCTTTTTCAAGTTAACTTGCTACATGAAAAAAACAGCATTTTTTCTACTCAATTGTAACATGCTCTTGTAAAATTTTACCTGTCATCAAGAAAGATGAAGTTCTCTGACTGTTATCCTCTATCCTGGAGATATTAATGAGATTGACAGCCTTGTATTAGAAGAACTGATGAACATAAAGCATGTTTGAAGACTGACAGTTATTTCTAATTTGCTCCTTGCTGGAATTTTTAACAAACGGTTCAAATTGGAATAGAACTGATTGAACTACTTTTCTTTGATACATATATGAGCAAGAAAGTGAATTCCATGGTTTTTCTTTACGACTTAAAATATGGACAAGCATTTACAAATGCCAGCTTAAATGACAACATGTTCATATTCCACTGACTTTCAGTTTAGCCCGTTGTCTTCAGGTATCATTTAGCCTATATATTGTTGCATTTTGAGTTAACTTGCTATTTATTTTAAAATTACATTAGCTTATTTGTCAACCTTTGCTCGCTCTCTCTTACCATGTTGCCAAATGTAATATCCCTGAAGGCTTCACTATATCACCCAGTTCACCCTGGATGAACAGCTTTTTTTAAAAAACTGTTCCAATTTTTTTATAGATGAGAAAATTTAAAAGCCACATCATTTCCACAATGCCCATGATTTTTTTTCCCCTGGATTTTGTTCATAGCAGTGTTTTATAGTCTAACCTTTCACTCCTGGAAAATCTTGGAGGGCTCACAACCCCATACTAAGTTGCCATGTGTAATCCTTTGTTTAATCTAAGGCCACTCTAAACCAGGCACAGGTAAACCCAATAGCAAAGCACTCTGTCAAATTAACAAATTAGATTAGGTTGGATTGGATTGGCTAGGTGGATGAAGGAAAATAGGCTGAATAGATCTCGGAACAGGGTAAATAGGATTAGCCCATGATCAGCTCTCTGCTTCAGATGGATGATCAGCAGCTGAATGTAACACTGCTGATTATAGAGTTCTTCATTTTCACTTTTTACTGTGAAATTCCCAGAGCTTACAATTGTCCTCAATCAACTTCCACTTCACATCTGACAGATTTGCAAACTTGCACAATTTTCTAAAACCTTGCAATTATTATTCAATATTTCCAACCTTTGGTTTTGAACATGTAAAATATACAAGAGAGCTTGTGTCACGACTGCCTGAAGTGGTTGCAATTTCTGTATATTAATATCAGTCAAGACTTACTGGATTGAGAATAACCATATTCTTCCAAAGCCTTCCCTTTAAATTGTAGATCGTTCCTGTGTTGACTCTTTCTCCCATCTACAGTGTCTGGATGACTTGGAGTACTCGTTCTAACTCTGCTCTGCCCTGGTAACCTCTAGCATTGGTTCTAACTTGACTGTGTCCAGACAACCTCTAATATCAATTCCATTCAACTGTGCAACTCCCAAATCATCACTGGGTTTTTAAAAAATGTTGAAGTATTATTTATCTACACATTGAAAAATATTTGCCCTTATTCTGTTGCAAATTAGACTGGGTCAAAAGTTAGGAAGTTACTGAAAGCTTTGATGATCCATCTTGGCTACAGTGATTCCTCAGCCACTCTTGTTGGCTCAGCCAGGATTTATTGACTACCTCTAGCTGCCATTGAGAAGATGATGGTGAGCAGCCTTCTTGAACCACTGGAGTCTATTTGCTGGAGATACAACATTAATGCCATTAGGGAAGGAGTTCTGGGATTTTGACCCAGCAGCATTGAAGAAACAGGCCTCTGACTTGCTCTTTTAGCCACTTACTTATATGGCTAGTTCAGTTCAGTTTCTGGCTACTGGCTGCCCCCAGGATGTTGACAGTGGGGCATTTAATGGCGGTATTGTTAGCGAATATCAAGGGGTGATGGTTAAATTCTGTCTTGTTGGAGATGGTCATTGCCCAACAATTATGTGGTGCCAATGTTACTTGCTACTTATTAGTCACAATACTGGCTGCATTTCATACCTGACACATAGGATGATGGATATGGTTATTGAAGTTCAGCCATCTCAGATCCAGGACATCTTTGCAGGTGTTCCACAGGATACTGTCCTAAGCCCAACAATCTTCAATGCTTCATCAATGACCATCCCTCCATCATAAGATCAGAAGTGGGGATGTTCACTGGAGATTGCACAACGTTCAGCAGCATTCAGAACTCCTCAGGTACTGAAGTGGTCCATGTTCAAATGCAACAAGATCTGAACAATAATAAGGTTTGGGCAGACAACTGACAAATTACATATGTGCCAATGCCAGCAATGACCACCTCCAAAAAACTGCACACACACACCATGGATGCTGGGGAAAAATAAGCACTACCGCAGTTAGGTGGTAGTGTGGGGGTTAAAAAAAAAGGTAAACTGAGTGTCGCAAAAAAAAGAAGAAAAAAAGAAAAAAAAGGACTGTCATTGCCCTTTGATGTCAAGGGCACTGCTTTGTCACTGGACCACTCAGGTGTTTTCCCTTGCTGGAGTGCTGGATCAGTGTCAGTGTGCACACCTGTGCAAGGACTCTCCTTCTCCTCCTTGAAGGTGTCAGAGGGGAAGGGGTCTATCCCTGGACTAGCTGCCCCAAAGAAAAAAGAAAAAAAAAAGAGACAATCGTCCCTGGACATTCAATGACATTTGCCATCACTGAATCCCCCACTATCAACATCCTGGAGTTCCCATTGAACAAACACTGAACTGGACTAGCCACGTAATTAGAGCTGAAAATGTGTTGCTGGAAAAGCGCAGCAGATCAGGCAGCATCCAAGGAGCAGGAGCTCCTGCTCTTTGGATGCTGCCTGACCTGCTGCGCTTTTCCAGCAACACATTTTCAGCTCTGATCTGCAGCATCTGCAGTCCTCACTTTCTCCTAGCCACGTAATTACCATGGCTACAAGAGCAGTTAAGAGGCAAGGAATACTGCAGCAAGTACCTCACCTCTGCCTCCCTAAAGCCTATCCACCCCTGCAAGGCACAAGTCAAGAGTATGATGGAATATTCCCCACTTACCTGGATGAGTGCTGCCCTAGCAAGGCTCAAGAATTTGACACAGTATTCATAGGACTGAACAAAGCAATCATTTGATATGCATCATTTCCACATACATTCAATCTTGCCACCAAAGACACCATGGACAGCATCTTCCAAACCCACGACCACTTTCATCTAGAAGAACAAGGGCAGCAGATACATGGAAACACCACACTTGAATATCCCGTCCAACCCATTCACCATCCTGATCTAGAAACATTTCACTGTTTCTTCAGCATTGCTGGATCAAAATCCTGGATTCCTCTCCCTGCCTAACAGTATTGTGGGGTACCTACACCAAATGGACTGCAGTGGTTCAAGAAGGTGGTTCACTGACTCGTTCTCAAGGGTAACTGGGATGGACAAAAATACTGGTCCAATTAGTGCTGTTCACATCTCATGAATGATTTTTTAAAATAAAATGCCAGTAATGATTCACCCACTATAATCCTGGGACTATCATTGAGCAGGAACTGAAATGGACCAGCCATATAAATACTGCGGCTAGAACAACAGAGCAGAGGGTAGGAATTCTGAGGCGAGTAACTAATTTGCAGGCTGTCAATCATCCTGTCGATCATCTCCAAGAGACAAGTCAGGGGTGTGATGAATTATTTCCAAACAACACTGAAGAAGCTTGACAACATCCAGGACACAGCAGCCCATTTGGTTGACATGAAATCCTTCAACTTTCTTGCTTTTTATCACAGTAGTGGCAGGGTTTACCATCTAGGTGGTCTAGAACTGGATCTAGATCCATACAGTAACTCACCAAGGCTTCCAATAACGTCTTAAAATACACAATCCCTGCACCCTAGAAGGACAAAGGCACAAGATGCTTATGAAAATCACCACTCCCAAAGCCCCCTCCAAATTTCACATCATCTGATGTGGGACTATATCACTGTTCCTTCACTGTCACTGAGTCAGAATTCAGAAACTCTTTCTTGACAGCCCTTTGATCTTCTACAATACAAGGACTGCAGCAGTTCAAGAAGGCAGCTTACCAGGGCAACTGACGAGGGTAATGAATGCTGGCCCAACTAGCAACACCCACACACCATAAATACTGATGGGAGACCATACTGTTAAAACTGGCGCATGCCACAGTTGTTTAATAATAAAGCCAGCATTTGAGGGAATTGGTTGCATTTTTCCAGAGGAAGAAAATAAATAATGAAGTAGCATTAGAAATTAAAACGAATAAGGTTGATCAGAGCTCATCAAGTCTGAAATGTATATACCTGATATTACAGTAATGTTTAAAAATATGCAAGAAAAACTGGAGGTTTCTACGACATGAGTCAAGTTTAAAAATAAAACATCAGGCCCAGGCCACTGCAACGCCTTCAGAGCGTTTAAACCCACAACTAAAAGCTTAATCAGTGCTCTCGGGGAAAAAAGTGTCTCCGCTTTTAAGCTTTGTCAATGGCGACATTGTGTTTCACTGAAAGCCCGTCATTACAGCATCCAAATCATTCTCGTGATGCACGGTATGAGATCTGCTCATTAAAAAAAATTTACGAGGCTCTTTTAAAATCAGCTTGATTCATCAAATCCCCCACACATAATTGTACTTGCAAACCAAAGAAAAATGCATATGCAAAATGAAAAGATAGCAATCCAAATTTAAATACGTATAGCACTGAAAAAACAATTGTACTGGGACAGGAGCTAGATTGGAATCAGTCAGTGGCAGTATTTCACTGCTTTAACAAGTAATGGTAACATTCTGCCTGGAATACACAGTGAAGCTGCAAATGAACTGAACCTGAAACAGTCATTTGCCTGATCTTTCTGTAGCCACTAAAAACTCATTTGAATATGTGTTCAGTAGTTTTGTTTATGTAAGTGCCACAACATCCCAACACAGAGTCTCACCTAACAGGTTCAAGCCCCTGGAGCTTCCATGGATGAAAGCAGAGGCTGCAGGTTGGATGAGCAAACCGTGATACAGGAAGCCACTCAGGCAGGGGTGCGGGGAGAAGAGTGTTAGGAATACAGCCAGAGGTTGCGATAGTTATCTATATAAAAAGGGCCGAGTGTGAGAGTCCAGATGGATGCGTGGTCTACCACTGCCAGGGTTTGGGCCTGGAAACTAACTTAAAGTGGAAGTGGTGGAGAGGGTGAGAAAGGGAGAGAGAGCGCGAGAGAGACAGAGCGCTAGTGAGAGGGACAACGTGAGAGACAGACAGCGTGCGAGAGAGAGAAAGTGCGAGAGAGAGAGAAACGTTTAGGCACTGTAGTCCACTGGAGTCTGTACAGGTGGCATGGTGGCTCAGTGGTTAGCACTTTTGCCTCACAGCGCCAGGGACCAGGGTTGGATTCCACACTCAGGCGACTGTGAAGTTTCCTCAGGGTCCTCTGGTTTCCTCTCACAGTCCAAAGATGTGCAGGGTAGGCGGATTGGCCATGGGAAATTGTTCATAGTGCCCAGGGATGTGTAAGTTAGGTAGATTAGCAAGGGAAATGCAGGGTTATAGGGATAGGACATTGGGAGGTCTGGGTGGGATGCTCTTTGGAGGGCCAAATGGCCTGCTTCCACACTATAGGGATTCTATGATGACACAGGTAGGGCTTGAAAAGAGCTTGGCTTACCCAAGGTCCAAATTAAAAAGCATAACCTAAAGGTAATGACCTCGGATTTATTCCCAGGATCTTGAGCAAAGTGGAGTACAATAAATAAGATCAAAGAGCTAAATGCATGGCTCAAAGACTGATGTGGGAGAAATGGGTTTCCATTCAAGTTGCAGTAAAGTGGGAGCTGATCTGTTGGGACAGTCATTGCCAAACCCATGCTAGGACCAGTGTTCTGGCAAATTGTATACCTAGGGCAGCAGAAAGGACTTTAAAGGAAATATAGAGAGCGAGAGACCAAGCACTGAAAGAAGTCATAAACTTGAAGGGAAAGATCAAGATAAGAATACAAGGCAGGAATAAGGGAAATGATAACCAGAGTAAGGCGGGCAAGGACAGAGTATATAAACATTCCAAAGCACTAGCAGAAAAAGCCAGAGGTTGCAAAAATAATAAAAAAGGCACAACAGAAAGCACTGAAGCTGAATGAATTTGGAATTTGTTACAAAACAGGTCAGCCGTCAGCTCAAGTAGAAATAAATATATACAATCAAATAGCCATTACAGGGACATGGCTGCAAGATGACACAGGTAAGGATCTGACTATTCAAAATGTTTTGGGAAGACAGGAAGCTAGAAAAGGGTTATAGGAAAGCTCTGTTCATTGCAAATCATGTTAGCACAATCACGAGTTGGACATACTGCTAAATATCAATCTTATCAGTGGAATCAGTTTGGAAATAAGAAAAAGGAAAGTAAGGAAGCCATTTGTAGGAGTAATTTACAGAAGGATGGGGTATACTGGAAGAGATAATAGGACTAATGAGAAAGGTGCAACAATAATTATGGCCGATTTTAATCTATGTGCAGATTAGACAATCAGATTGGCAAAGATAAGCTGGAAGATGCGTTCATTGTATGTATTCAGGACAGCTTCTTACTGCAGCACATTCTCGTGCCAATCAGACAGCAATCTATGCTAGATCTGGTAATGTGCATTCTTTTATTTTTTGACAAAATGCCAGCATTTTGTTGCCCAAGCCAATGGTCTCTGAGAGCAGTTAAAAGTCAGCCAGATGGCTGAGGATCTGGAGTTATGGATAAGCTTTCGGAACCAGATGGGTCCTTACAACAATCGATGATAGTTTTACAGTCACGGTTACCTAAACAAGATTTTGATTCCTGATACTTTACCGATTCAATTGAGAGTCAACTAGTTGCTGACTTCCCTGGAGGACTGTCACTAGGTTGCTTATCTAATGACAGTATGCACTAAGCCACCATATCTGCTTGCAATGAAACAGCATTAATTAATGACAGGGTTCTCCTAGGTAGCAATGACCATAGCTGTAATGAACGTTGTATTTAGTGCAAGTTAAGTAATAAGTAAACAAAGTACAATAAGTGAGGTGAAGTTGGTTTCAGGGAAGTAAGTTAATGGTATGCTGACATAAGCACAATTATTATTTCCTTTAGAAAGGAGAACAACTAAGAAGCTTAAAGGAAGTCATGACAACAGAGCTCGCAACTGTGAACATGATCCTCCTGTGCATTGTGGCAAATTATGGAAATGTCCATTTTCCCTGATGACCACGTGTGCAGGATGTGTGTCCAGCTGCAGCTTCTGGCCAACAGCATTTCAGAGCTGGAGCTGGAGCTGTGGCTGAAATCAGTGTGGGTTGTCCCCAGTGCTGAGCATGTTGTGGATAGCATATTCAGTGAGGTAGAAACAAGCAGAAATCACAGAGTAGCGGAAGGTAAGTTGTTCAGAAGTCACCTATGGCCTTCTAGCAGATATACCATTTTGGATAGTGTCGGGGTAGATGATTATGCACAAGAAAGCAGGAGCAGTCAATTTGATAACACCATCTGCTATAGTGGTAAGGGACTCAAATGTAAGGAGAACAGACATTTCTGCGGCTGCAAGAGAGACTCCAGGAGGGTAGCTTAACTCCTGTTGTCAGAATTAGGAATGTCACTGAGTGGAAGAAGGGTTACATCCGAAATGTTGACTTCTCCATGTCCTGATGCTGTTTGGCCTGCTGTGTTCTGTCAGCCTCCTGCCTGTCTATTTTGAATTCCAGGCATCTGCAGTTTTTCTGATTCTAACTGAATGGCTGCAGGGCATTCTGAACAAGCAATGTAAACAGAGAATGTGATACATATTGGTACCAAAGATATAGGTAGAAAAAGAGATGAGATTTTGCAAACTGATTTTAGGGAGCTAGGGCCTGGGTTGGACCAAAGGGTCTGTTTCAATGCTGTACATCTTTATGACTCTATGGCATACAGTGTGAGGTGGTTAGTTCAGTCGATTGCGGGAGAAATGGTGCTCAAGGGAGGGATTTACAGAGGCACTGGGATCTTTTTGGGGGGGGGGAAGAGTTGGAGCAATGGGACCTATACGAGGCTTGTACCTGGACCAACATCCTGCCGGGGAAGTTAAGGAGTATTGAAATTATAGGCCAGTTAAGGCACAAGGGCATTTGGTAAGTCTGATGTACAAGGATATGAATTGAGGGCACAAATTAAAACTGGGGCTATGATGTAATTGCTACTTCAAGACATGGTGAAGAGAGGGACAGGATTGACAGCTCAATATTTAAGGATATAGGGTCTTCAGGCAATTCAGGGAAGGAGGTGAAAGAGGAGGAGGGGATGTTTCAATATTGATCAGAGAATCAATTACAGCAGTAAGGAGGAATGACATCTTAGAAAGCTCCTCAAATGAAGCCAACTTAACAGCAAAAAAAAATCACATTGCTGGAAGCGTACCTCTTAGTTGGACAGAAATAGAAGAGCTAGAAATAGAAATAGTAGACAATTTCAGAAAAGTGTAAAAGTATTAGGGTGGTGATAGTAAATGATTTCAACTTCCCCAACATTAACAGAAGTAATCATACTACAGAAGGTTTAGAGGGAGCAGAGTTCTTACAATGCATCCAGGAGAGCTTTGGAAGCCAATATATGGAAAGCCCTACAAAAGAGGGAGTGATCCAGGACTTAATGTTGGAAAACGTGGTCAGGCAAGTGACTGAAATATCAATTGAATAGCATTTTTCAGACAATAATCATAGTTCTGTTAAATTCAAGATTGTTATGGAAAAGGACAAGGATCGACCTGAAATCAAAGCTCTAAACTGAGGCAAGGTCAATTTTAATAAAATCCGACATGATTTGGCCAGAGTGGACTAGGAGCAGATACTTTTAGAGGAAGGGCTTTTGCCCAAAACGTCGATTTTGTCGCATCCTGGATGCTGCCTGAACTGCTGTGCTCTTCCAGCACCACTAATCCAGAGCAGATACTTTTAGGTAAATCTGTCTTAGAGCAATGGGACACATTCAAATAGGACAGCAAAATAAGTGACATAAAAGAATAATTACAAGTAAACTAAAGGAAAATCCAAAGTAATTTTACAAGTACATTAAGAATGAAAGGATAACGAAGGAAAGAACAGGGACCATAATGTTCATTTGTGTGTGGAGCCAGAGGATGTAGTCACAGTTCTAAATGAATACTTTGTGCCAGTGTTGACTCGTGAGAGGGACAGACAATTTGGATATAGCAATCAGTGAGAAGGGCTTAAATATATACTTAAAAGAAATTATCATAGGCAGAGAGGAAGTTCTAAGTGCTCTGGCAGGCTTAAAAAGTAGGTGAAGTTCCACAGCTGAATCAATTGCATTGCAGGCTGTAGAGTGAGGCAAGGAAAAAATAGCACAAAACAATTTTCAATTGCTTTCTGGCCACAGGAAACTAAAGGACAGTCGATGTGGTTTTGTTGTTGAAGGGAGAAAGGGATAAATCATGGAATTGCACGTCAGACAGTCCAACCTCATGGTGGAGAAACTACTAGAAGCAATTCTAAGGGACAGAATTAATTTGCACTTGGAAGGCCAGGGATAAATCAGAAACAGGGAGCATGGTTTTTGTTCAAGGGAGGTGATGTCTGACCAACTTATGTGCATTTGGAAAAGCAATGATTGATTAGGGATAGTTAACATGGCTTTGTGAGTGGGAAATAATGTCTCACTCAGTTTTTGAGTTTTTTGAAGAAGTAACAAAGAGGATTGATGAAGCCAGAGCAGTGGATGTGATACATATGGACTTCAGTAAGCTGTTCAACAACGTTCCTCATGGTAGACTCATTAGTAAGTTACATCATATGGAACACAAGGAGAACCAACCATTTCAATACAGAACGAGCTCAAAGGTAGAAGACAGAAGGTAGTGGTGAAAAGTTGCTTTTTAGACTGGAGGCCTGTGACCAGCGGTGTGCCACAGGGATCGGTGCTGGGCCCACTGATTTTTATATAAATGATTTGGATGTGAAAGTAGGCGGAATCTTTAGTAATTTTGCAGATGACACCAAAATTGGAAGTGCAGTGGACAGCAAAGAAAGTTACCTCAGAGGACAATGAAATCTTAATCAGATAGCCAATGAGTCAAGGAGTGGCAGATGGACTTTAATTTAGATAAACGTGAAATGCTGCATTTTGGAAAGGCAAATCAGGGTAGGACTCATACACTTAATGGAAAGGTCCCGGGGAGTGTTGCTGAACAAAGAGACGTTAGAGTGCAGGTTCATCGTTCCCTGAAACTGGAGTCACGGGTAGATAGGATAGTGAAGGAGACGTTTGGTATGCTTGCCTTTATTGGTCAGTGCATTGAGTATAGGAGTTGAGGGGTCATGTGGTCGTTGTACAGGACATTGGTTAGGCCACTTTTGGAATTTTGGAATACTGCGTTCAATTCTGATCTCCCTGCTATAGGAAGGATGTTGTGAAATTTGAAAGGGTTCAGAAAAGATTTACAAGGATGCTGCCAGAGTTTGAGCTATAGGAGAGGCTGAAGAGGCTGGGGCTATTTTCCTTGGAATGTTGGACAGAGAGGTGACCTTATAAAGGTTTATACAATCGTGAGGGGCATGGATAGGGTAAATAGACAAGGGGTGGGGGAGTCCAAACCTTGAGGGTATAAGTTTAAGGTGAAAGGGGAAAGATTTAAAAGGGACCTAAGTGCAACATTTTCATACAGAGGGTGGTGAGTATATTGAAACGAACTGCCAGAGAAAGTTGTGGAAGTTGGTACAACTACAACATTAAAAAGGCAACTGGATGGGTATATGAATAAGAAGGGTTTAGAGGGATATGGGCCAAATGCTAGCAAATACGACTAGATTAATTTAGGATAACTGGATGGAAGAGTTGGACCAAACAGTTTCCACGCTGTTTGACTCTATGAATTAGTGATGCATCAAGGCATCTCCTCAATAACATTGTGATCCAGGTTAAAAATCACACAACACCAGGATATAGTCCAACAGGTTTAATTGGGAGCACTGGCTTTCAGAGCGCTGCTCCTTCATTAGGTGGTTGTGGAGTATAAGATTGTAAGACACAGAATTTATAGCAAAAGTTTAGTGTGATGTAACTGAAGTATAATTCTAGTTACACCACACAGTAAACTTTTGCTATAAATTCTGTTTCTTACAATCTTATTCTCCACAACTACCTGATGAAGAAGCAATGCTCCGAAAGCTAGTGTGCTTCCAATTAAACCTGTTGGACTGTAACTTGGCGTTGTGTGATTTTTAACTTTGTACATGCAGCCCAACAAGGCATCTCCAAATTGTGATCCAGGAGAAGCACATCTGCATTAAGTATTTGAAGTTAAAATATAAAGAGTTGATCAGGCAACAGTTGGAGTATAGTGTGCAGTCTATGATTTACTATTGACCAATGAGACTGCCAGAAACTGGCAGCTTGAAGAGCCACATTGCCATGATTAGTAAGTTAGCCGATAAAATTCCTCAAGGGTACATCAATTTACTTCTGTATAGAATAGTTAGATTTACAAATGGGAGAATTGAACTTGAAACAAGTTAACCTCTATTTTTAGAGAGGTAGTTAATGGAAACGTAACGGTTGGCTAGTTTAAAATAAAGACCATCACTGAATCTAACTGTGAACATTTCCGTTTTGTCAAACTCTTTCACAGTTCGGAAGCCGCACTGCCCTGTAATTGTAAACGTTTAGCATGACAGCGACACAGTCTCTCAAAAAACTAGATAGCTGAGGTTCACAGTGGCCAGTCCCATGAGTCTCACAGCTTTACCCAATAGATTGGCCTGATTATACTATTGTAATCTGTCACACATGTGTCCGTGCCAGGCCCTTAGTAATGGTCACAGTGAGAAAACAAATTACGATCAGTTTATAATCCAGAGTCTCTTTTAACATACCATTGTGGCGTGCTCGAATCAATAAGATTCTAGCTTGATTAACCGTAAGGTGCATGTCCAGGTATCAGGATGGGCGGGCATGTGCAAAGGTTTGACAAAGTTCCCTGTGGGCATTGGCAAAAACAATTCTGAGGAAATGGATTGTATTTCTATCAAATGTCTGGTCATTGAATTGAGATTAATTACTAAATACAGGACCTCTTTCTCAATAAATACTGGATGCACATGTACTTAAATTTCAAATGCTTTTTTTTCTAATTACTAACAATTTGCCGACTTGCTTTAACACAGCACAAATAAATTAGTCCTGGAGAGACTAAATCTGGAAAATTCATAATATGAAACTAAAACAGGCATCGAACAGATATTTTGTGTCTGTCTTCACTAACGAATTTAAAACAACTCCATCACCAGAAAAAAGATGCTGGGAAAACTATCAGATGTAAAGGTTAACAAGTATCCAGAATCAGGTAGCCTACATCCAATGCCCCCAACCCTTCCCCCCCCCACCAAAAAATGTGACTGCAGAGACAGTTAAGGCATTGGTTATAATCTTCTAAAATTCCTTAGAATTTGGAAGGATCCCAATGGATTGGAAAATAGCAATTGTAACGTATTTAATTAAGAAAGAAGGAAGATAGAAAACAGGAGACTAGAGGCCAGTTAGCCCAACATTTGTCCTGCTAGAATCCATTATTAAAGAGGCTATAGCAGGGTCCTTAGAAACTTGTAATGCAATGAGCAGTGTCACCATATTTTTCAGTCCTCATTTATGGGCCTGGCTGTGTTCCTGACAATCACAACTTTAAGTTGCTTTCCTTTATTGGTCAGAGTAGTGAGTACAGCAGTTGGGAGATCATGTTGCGGCTATACAGGAACATTGGTTAGGCCACTGTTGGAATATAGTGTGCAATTCTGGCCTCCTGCCTATCAGAAAGATGTTGTGAAACTTGAAAGGGTTCAGAAAATATTTACAAGGATTTGAGCTACGGGGAGAAGTTGAATAGGCTAGGGCTGTTTTCCCGGGACCGTCGGAGGCTGAGGGGTGACCTTATACAGGTTTATAAAATCATGAGGGGCATGGATAGGATAAATTGACAAAGCCTTTTCCCTGGGGTGGGGGAGTCCAGAACTAGAGGGCATGGGTTTAGGCTGACAGGGGCAAGATATAAAAGAGACCTAATGGGCAACTTCTTCATGCAGAGGGTGGTACATGTTATAGAATGAGCTGCCAGATGAAGTGGTGGAGGCTGGTACAATTGCAACATTTAAAAGGCAATTGGATGGGTATATGAATAGGAAGGGTTTGGATAGATATGGGCTAGGTGCTGGCAGGTGGGATTAGATTGGGTTGGGATATCTGGTTGGCATGGACCAGTTGGACCGAAGGGTCTGTTTCTGTGTTTTTTTTTTAAGATTTCCTACAGTGGAAACAGGCCCTTTGGTCCAACAAGTCCACACCGACCCTCCGAAGAACAACCCACCCAGATTCATGCTGGCAGGTGGGACTAGATTGGGTTGGGATATCTGGTCGGCATGGACTAGTTGGACCGAAGGGTCTGTTTCCATGCTGTACATCTCTATGACTCTAAGTGAAGCATTCATTCCGATTGTAATAAATGTTAAACCTGGAGTTAGATTACATGGAGTCTTCCTTAGCAGGAAAAACCGACATTAAAAGAGTCTGGATTTTCTGAGGTGAAATATGTTAAATGGTTAAATACCTACATTCGTAAATGAAATACCGCTAAAATAAATTTTAAAACTTTGAAAAAAAACTAACATTCCATGGTCTTCCAGAACCCCTTGTACTGTGTATACAGAGTGGATCTTTGGGGATTCCCTGTGCTCACTGGCCTCCAGACCACCTTCTTGGGCTATCATATGTTCTTGGATACATCGTGGCCCCTGCCTGGTGGCTACTCTTTGCATATCTGTGGCACACCCTCCGGCTAACAGCCGTGACCACCTCTCAGGTTCACTCAAACTGCGGAATGAGGGCCCTCCTCTTGGCCAGCTACATACTCTTGGCCTTCCTCCTTATACCCTCCCTGGCATGGGGTGGGGGAGAGGTTGTTGGCCATGGCTGGGCTCAGTGATTGTTTTTCTCTCTCTCTCTTTCTCAGAAGGTGACTAGGTTGCAGAGCTTCTGTAGTGGATTCTGGCAGACACCATGGGAAGGCTGGGACTTGAAAGCTGATGGGCTGATTGGTCTGATGGAGTTTGGAGGCTTCCTCGCTGGCTGTGAGATGATGCCTGTCTCGGTGGTCCTGTCATGATTTGCCGGGTGGGTGGGGGGCACTCCTAATTCAATGTTCTTTCACAATAGAGAGTTTTGACCTTAAATTTGTTAGTTGGATCCCAATTCTGATGATCGATGTGTATTGAATACTTATATTAACTACTTCTTGTTTATTATTGCTGCCACACAGATAAAACAGCAACAGCCTGTTTCACATCCTGGCTTTCCCTTACAGACAGTTCTTTTACAAATCTGTGACCACGCAGGTGAATACTGTGGCACGTCTCCTTACAGGCTGAGTTTTAATACACCCCCAGGGTGAAGCCATGGCATACTCCAAGTGGCAGTGGTTTCTGTAGATGTCACTCCCAAAGGTCCTGCACAAGAACCACAGTAGGCAAATGACAAGCCACTTACTGCCAGGATAAGGTTATAAATCTTAACTATCCAATCAATTCTCCGATACAAACAAAAGTAGCATGGATAAAAGGGGTGCATCTAGCCACCTGATTGACCCATTACAGAATACAAAGCCTTTATCATTTATACATTCGCCCTGTTGTGGGCTGACACTACACAAGTAAACAATACACTTCACTCCAGAATTTTTAGTCTGATCACTTCCAAGGAAATAAGCATACTGCAGTTTTATCATAATCAAACTGAATTCACTAAGCTGAGGAACTTGGAGTCTTTCCAAACCATAACATTTTACTTCCTTCATCCTGCTCAGCATCGCTTCTCATCCTAGTTAACAAGCTGCTATTTTATTGTCAGTTGGAAGAATCACATGAAATGCTATGGCGCTCACTCAGGCTCAGTTACTAATTTCATTCTTACTCTCAGTGATGGTGTCAGCTGTGGCTCAGTTGGCAGCACAATTCCTTATGAATCACAAGGTCATGAGTTCAAATCCATTCCAGAGGCTTAAGCAGAGAACCCAAGCTGACATTCTCAGTTTAGTCTTGAGCAAGTGCTGTAATGTCAGATGTGCCATCTTTTGAATGAGATGCTTAGCTCAGGTCATCTATCCTCTGATGAATGCAAAGGTTTTTTTTGTAGAACTGCAGGGAAATTCTTCCAAGTGTCTTGGTCAATATTTATCACCCTCAGCCAAAAGCACAAATAGATACTCTGGTCACTATCTCAATGTGGGTTGTGGGATCTTGTGTGCAAAATGAGTGCCCACATTTCCTTAATCGCAAAAGTGATTAGATTAGATTACTTACAGTGTGGAAATAGGCCCTTCGGCCCAACAAGTCCACACCGACCCGCCAAAGCGCAACCCACCCAGACCCATTCCCCTACATTTACCCCTTCACCTAACACTACGGGCAATTTAGCATGGCCAGTTCACCCAATCTGCACATTTTTGGACTGTGGGAGGAAACTGGAGCAGCTGGAGGAAACCCATGCAGACACGGGGAGAATGTGCAAACTCCACACAGACAGTCGCCCAAGGCTGGAATTGAACCTGGGTCTTTGGCGCTGTGAGACAGCAGTGCTAACCACTGTGCCACCCATTGATTGCATTTTAATTGCAAAAGTGATTGCATGTGTTTCATTGCCCATGAAAGGCTTTACAACATCCTGAAGTTGTGAAAGGCATTATAAAAATGCAAGTTCCTTCTTTCTTGAACCTTTGGTCTGGACAGAAAAAGTAAAATTTTGGGGGATTGGATGATGTATTGGACAGCACAATGACTTTTTAACTCAGGGAGCAGGGACCAAATTCAGCCCAGGATGAAACTATCCTCTTGCACCAAGTGGAAGATTCTGTTGGAAACTGACACAGTCGGTACATGTTCAAAATGGAAGTTAGCCCAGAATGCAACGCTACTCCCAAATGCTGACTAATACTGCACACTGATAGATGATATAGAAAATGACAAAGATAATAGTGTAGCCTTCCTATACTCAACCCTGCAGCTGGAGAAGAATAATCTTGTAGACACTATGTCATGGTAGGAACTCAAGAGAACTTAATATTGCAATAACAGTCTAAAGCCATGTTCTCAGAATTCTGAAAATAAATCATATTGATGTTGAAGTGACTCCAATCTTCTAATGTTAATGTTCTAGGAGCCTGAGTTTGAATCCTGATGGTGGAGTTAAGAATCTAATGATGATCATCAAACCACTGCTGATTGTCAGAAAAATCTACCTGGTTCACTAAAGTCCTTCATAGAAGGAAATCTACCATTCTCATCTAATCTTGCCTATACGTGACTGCAGATCCACAGCAATGTGGTTAACTCACTAACTGGGAACTTAATATGCAGGGTTATTTGACATTTCAGAGAGACAAGAGGGGTGGAAAAGGTGTAGGGCAGCATCACTAATTACACATCAAATGAGAGACAATCCAGGCTCAGAAGATTTGGAGTCCACTTGAGGTAAAAAAACAAGGAAAAGATGACATTATGGAAGTAGTGTACAGACCTCCAGAAGCCACTGGAAATCAACAAATAATGGGAACATGTAAAAAGAAAGCAGAAATAATTATAGGTGACTTGAATCTTCATGTTAATTGGTTTAATCAAATTGGACAGTTTAGCTACAACAACAAATTTACAGTATATATTAACAACTTGGAAGAAGAATATGAATGGACTGTAGCCAAATTTTCAGACGACATAAAAATAGGTGGAAAAACAATTTGCGGGAGCGATACAAGCAGTTTTTGGAGAGATAGTGATAGGTTAAATAAATGGGCAAAAAGTTGGCAAATGGAATATAATATGGAAAAAATGTGAAGCTGTTCATTTGGGAAGGGAGAACAACTGCAGGAAGCTGGGGGTATTTGTACACAGAACACGGAAAGCCAGCACAAAGATACGGCAGGGAATCAGGAAAGCTAATGGCATGTTGGTCCTTAGAACATAGAATAATACAGCACAGAACAGGCCCTTCGGCCCACGATGTTGTGCTGAACATTTGGCCTAGCTTAAGCACCTATCCATGTACCTATCCAATTGCCACTTAAAGGTCACCAATGATTCTGACTCTGCCACTCCCACAGGCAGCGCATTCCATGTCCCCACCACTCTCTGGGTAAAGAACCTACCCCTGACATCCCCCCTATACCTTCCACCCTTCACCTTAAATTTATGTCCCCTTCTAACACTCTGTTGTACCTGGGGAAAAAGTCTCTAACTGTCTACTCTATCTATTCCCCTGATCATTTTATAAACTTCTATCAAGTCACCCCTCATCCTTCGCCGTTCCAATGAGAAAAGGCCTAGCACTCTCAACCTATCCTCGTCCGACCTATTCTCCATTTCGGGCAACATCCTGGTAAATCTCTTCTGCACCCTCTCCAAAGCTTCCACATCTTTCCTAAAATGAGGTGACCAGAATTGCACACAGTACTCCAAATGTGGCCTTACCAAGGTCCTATACAGCTGCAACGTCACCTCACGACTCTTGAATTCAATCTATCTGCTAATGAACGCTAAGACACCATAGGCCTTCTTACAAGCTCTATCCAACTGAATGGCAACTTTCAAAGATCTATGAACATAGACCCAAGATCCCTCTGCTCCTCCACTTTACTAAGAACCCTACCGTTAACCCTGTATTCCGCATTCTTATTTGTCCTTCCAAAATGGACAACCTCACACTTGACAGGGTTGAACTCCATATATTTCAAGGGTGTCGGGGTATTAGAGTAGGGAGGTCTTACTGCAATTGTACAAGATACCGGCGAGACTACATCTGGAGCACTGAGAGCAGTTTGGTCCTCTCATTTAAGGATGAATGTCATTTCATTGGGGACAGTTCAGAGAAGGTTCCCTAGGATGATCCCTGGGATGGAGAGATTGTCTTATGAGCAAAGATTAAACAGGTTCAAACTCTACTCACTGGAGTTCAGAAAAATGAGAGGTGATCTCATTGAAACACACAGGATTCTTAAGAGCCTTGACAGGGTAAATGCTGAGAGGACTGTATGGTGGTCCATCTCATGGGACCAGAGGCAACAAAAACAGAAGTTGCTGGAAAAGCTGGGCCGAGCTGATAGTATCTGTAAAGAAAAATCAAAGTTAATGTTTCAGATCCAGTGACCCTTCCTCAGAACAATGCTGGGAGACCTGTCTCACAGACTTATCAAGAAACAGCCTGACATAGTCATACCCAGACATCACCATCAGTGAATATGCCCTGTCCCACCAGCAGAGGTGCAGCACAGTGGTACACAGTCCTGAAGTCCTCTGGATCTAATGAAGTCTCATAGCCTCAGGTTCAACATGGGTAAGGATATCTCCTGCTGATTACCATATACCGTCCCCCCTCAGCTGATAAATCAGTACTCCTCTGTATTGAACAACACTTGAATGAAGCACTGAGGATGACAAGGGCACAGAATGTATTTCACTGTCCACTACCAAGAGTGGCTTGGCAGCAGTATACTGATCAAGCTGGTTGGGTCCTAAAGGACATAGCTGCTAGACTGGGTTTGTGGCAGTGGTGAGGGAATCAACAAGTGGGAAAAAACATACTTGACCTCATCCTTAGCAATCTGACTGCTGCAAATATATCTTTCCATGACAGTATTGCTAAGATGAGCCAGCACACAGTCCTTGTGGAATGAAGTCCCATCTTCACGCTGAGAGTACCCTGCATCATATTGGTGACATTAGACAGATTTTGAATAGATCTAAGAATTCAAGACTAGGCATCCATGAAGTGCTGGAGGCCATCAACAGCAGCAGAATTGTACTCCAGCACAATCTGCAATCTTTTGACCCAGCATATCCGTCACTCAACCATTACCATCAAGCCAAGGCATCAACCCTGGTTCAATGGAGAGCAGGAGGGCATGCAGGGAGAAGAAGCACATCTACCTGAAGATGAGGTGTCAACCTGGAGAAGCTATCAAACAGGATTACTTGCTTGCCAAACAGCATAAGCAGCAAGTGATAGCACTAACTGATTTCACAATCAATGTATCAGATCTGAGCTCTACAGTCCTGCCACTCCAGTAGTTAATAGTGCTGGACAATTAAACAATTCACTGGAAGACACAGCTCCTCAATATCCCCAGCCTCAATGATGGAAGAGCTCAACACATCAGAGCAAAAGATAAGGCTGAAGCATTTGGAGCAATCTTCAGCCAGAAATGCGAGTGGACGATCCATCTTGGCCTCCTCCAGTGTCCCTAGCATCACAGACATCAGTCTTTATCCAATTCGATTCACTCCAGATGATATCAAGAAACAGTTGGATACACTGAATACTGCAAAAGCTATGGATCCTGACAATATTCCAGCAACAGTACTGATGACTTGTGCTCCAGAACTTGCTGTACCAGTGCAGAATATATCTTGCAAATATATCTCGACTGCTTCACTGTTGCTGGCTCAAAATCCTGGAATTCCCTCCCTAATGGAATTGTACATCTACCTACCACATGGACTGCAGCACTTTAAGAAGGTAGCACGCCACCACCTTCTGAAGGGCAACCAGAGACAAGCAATTAAAGCTGGCCAGCCACGACGTCCAACTCCTAAGAATGAATGTACAAGAACATAAATTGTCCATGTTAAACTTAGCTTCAGAGCTTATTTAAACTGCTGTGCCAAAAATATCCAAACTCTCTTCATTCAGCTTGCAACCAATTCCATATCAGGACCAGTACTAACTCAGATCCATATCTGTAGAACCCAACAGCAGATTCCAAGCCAGGTATTCAACACTGTGACAGAAATAAGCGCGTTGATAAAAGAAGGGAGTGGGGGCAGTTGTTGGTGCTGGTGGTGTAGTGATGTTGTGACTGCTCTAGCAATCCAGAGGTCCAGGCTAATGCACTCAGGGGTAAAGACTCAAACTCCACCATGGCAGCTAGTGGAATTTAAATTCAATTCATAAATCTCAAATTGAAAGGGAGTGTCAGTAACGGTAACTATAAACCATCATATATTTACAATACCAAACCCACAGTAATGAAGTTCATTCTATATTGTCTCCTGAAATAGCCCCAGAAGCCACTCAATTCACAGGCAATTGGAAATGATCCTAAAGTACTGGCTTTGTTGGTGGAACAAAAGAATACATTTTTAAACATATTTCTTTTCAATCCTGTGAATGGTGGAGTCTGTGGATGGGAATACGGAGGGGAGCGCAGCTGGAACGTTAACCTGTCGCTGCTCCACCTGCTGTGTTACTTCCTGATTTGGGTTCAGATATACAGCATGAACGCAGTTCTCTCCTGATTTGCATTTCTTACCCTTTCATTACTGCCTGGTGAGCCTACCTCTGAATCATCGATAAAACAAAACAATGTCACAGAATTAAAACCAGAAAGTGCTCAAAATACTCAGGGTACCTACACACAGAGAGAGAGAGAGAGAGAGAGAGAGAGAGAGAGAGAGAGAGAGAGATAACATTTCAAGTCAAACATGATCTGCCAGATCTGCAGAGTATTCCCATCATCTTGGATGCAAAAGAAGCGCAATCTTGGAAAAGACAGAAACTCAGCAGAACTTAGGATTATTGCATAGAATGACAGAAGAACCTAGTGGTCTTTCTAGATTATTCTAATGTCTAGTTTGTATGTCAGCATTACTGGCAGAGAGTCTACTGCATTGAAAAATGTCTTTCAGCCCATCAAGTCCATGCTGGTCAAAAACAAGCCATTTTCCAGTGCTAGGCCCATAGCCTTATATACACACACATATGTTATATCCTTCTGTTCAAGATATTCTCCTGCTTTTTGTTCAATTCTAACTTGAGTTTACCGATATAATCAGTACTCAAAAACAATGACATTTGGATTGTACCTCGAATGCAGTAAAATATCCTTTACTAATTCAAAATGGGCAAAGATCATATGACCAACCCACACATTTACCAACGTGCATGTGAAACAAATAAATCATAACAGAAGAATGCTGGAACATTCCTAGCATCTGGACAGAGAAACAGGTCATATTGTAGTGTGGTGACTTCGAAGGATAGTGAAGCTCTGGGAGAAGGCAGAGGACAGGAGTGATATAACAAAAAATGCAACGATGATGCAAATCAAAATGGGGTGGTTACGGGACACCAAACAAAAAAATGGCTCCCACAGTAAGTGTAAATAAATACTGCAGCATAGGAAAAGTTATATTTAGTTAAATATTTTTGACACCATTTTAACTTTAAGATTATCCTTCTATATTAAGATTGATGACATTTATTTCATTTAGGATCTTGATTATAAATAATTTATATTACATCCGTCTCACATGACCTTAAGACAACCAGTCAATTACTTCTGAAGCACAATCACTGTTGTAATGCAGAAAACATGGCAGCAAATTTTCACACAGCAAGTTCTCACACCAGCTAATCTGTTTTTGTGATATCAAGGAATAAATATTAGTCATGAGAACTTTGCTGAGTTGGGTAATATTGCCTTCAATCCCTCTACTGCTCTTGGGAAGCCCCTTTAGATACTCTATTACTCAATTGCAGTGTGTAATACAAGTGGTTGATTATATTGCACAAGGATTGAATGAATATTAGTCTTCTTTCTGTTGGATTTCTAACTATGTTAGAGTGCTCAAAGTTAAAAATCACACAACACCAGGTTATAGTCCAACAGGTTTAATTGGAAGCACTAGCTTTTGGAGCATAGCTCCTTCATCAGGTGGTTGTGAAATTCCTGATGAGGGGCTCCTGCCCGAAACGTCGATTTTCCTGCTCCTCGGATGCTGCCTGACTTGCTGTGCATTTTCAGCACCACTCTAATCTTGACTGTAATCTCCAGCATCTGCAGTCCTCATAGAGTCAGAGATGTACAGCATGGAAACAGACCCTTCGGTCCAACCCGTCCATGCTGACCAGATATCCCAACCCAATCTAGTCCTACCTGCCAGCACCCAACCCATATCCCTCCAAACCTTTCCTATTCATATACCCATCCAAATGCCTCTTAAATGTTGCAATTGTACCAGCCTCCACCACTTCCTCTGGCAGCTCATTCCATACACATACCACCCTCTGCATGAAAATGTTGCCCCTTAGGTCTCTTTTGTATCTTTCCCCTCTCACCCTAAACCTATACCTTCTAGTTCTGGACTCCCTGACCCCAGGGAAAAGACTTTGTCTATTTATCCTATTCATGCCCCTCATGATTTGGGCGGCACGGTGGCACAGTGGTTAGCACTGCTGCCTCACAGCGCCAGGAACCTGGGTTCAATTCCCGCCTCAGGCGACTGACTGTGTGGAGTTTGCACGTTCTCCCCGTGTCTGCGTGGTTTCCTCTGGGTGCTCCGGTTTCCTCCCACAGTCCAAATATGTGCGGGTCAGGTGAATTGGCCATGCTAAATTGCCCGTAGCGTTAGGTATATGTAGGGGTATGGGTGGGTTGTGCTTCGGCGGGTCGATGTGGATTTGTTGGGCCGAAGGGCCTGTTTCCACACTGTAAGTAATCTAATCTAATCTAATGATTTTGTAAACCTCGATAAGGTCACCCCTCAGCCTCCGACACTCCAGGGAAAACAGCCCCAGTCTGTTCAGCCTCTCTGTATTGCTTAAATCCTCACTTTCGCCTTTCTAATTATTTTGTCTGGTTTAAAGCAATCAGAATTGTGTGTGAATCAGAATATTTTCCCCTGCCTCTTAAAGTAACATCTGTTCAAGGTTGCAACAGTCATTGTGCAGCTCTATGTAAGTCTCTTATATGAACACAAAAACTATTTGAAAGGAGAAAACAAATAGAAAAAGAATGATGAGTGCAAGTGGTGACGAGATGCACAGGGACTAGGGCGGTAACCACAAATCTGCGACTTTTAGACCAAACAATTAACCTTTAATCTGAAGCGAAATGACGTTTCACTTTCTCATTCCAAACTTCAGGGAATTAAATTCTTTTTGTTATAGCCTTTCCTGAGCAGTATGCATCCTGTGTTGGAATCCTATTTACATCTCAGCCAGTGTTATCATCATTCCAGCATGATTCAGTACTGTAGAGACACTGACATACTCGACGCTGGTGATCTGGCTGAATACTAAGTAATCTGGAGACTTGTACTAATAGTCCAGAGACTGCGAGTTCATATTTACCACAACCACTTCGAGCAGTTGAATTCAGCTATTAAAACATTCCACTTAAAGCAAACGTTAAGGGGGAGGTTTGATACGGGTGTTCAAAATTCTGAACTGTTTATCCTGACAGAGGAGTAGTTAACTAGAGGACAGCAATTTAAGGCAATTGTCAAAAAAAAACCAGAGGCAACATGGAAAAACAAGTGAGTAGCTGTGAACTGGAATTTACTGCCTGAAAATAGTGATGCAAGAAGATTCAATAAAATAGGGGAATTGAATAAATACTTACAGACAGAAAAAAAATTGCTGAGGTGTGGCACTCCCGAGATAGCTTTTTGAAAGAGCTAGCAAAACACTGTAGCACTCCATGATTCTGCCCTAAGTGTGACGATGAAGCTATCACACTGTAATGAAAATTGCAACTGGTTCATAAACATTCTTTAGGAAGGGAAACATCCAGTGCTTATCTAATCTTGCTTATATTTATCTCTCTCTCGTCTGCTATTAATATGAGTGATCTTATCTGCCCTCTGAAGCCACACAATTGCATCAAGATGCCCATCTCAGGGAAACTAGAAATAATTTTAAGAGTTGAATTGAGAAATAATTTGCATTACGCACCGGCTCACATGAACAGCCTGTCAATTACTTGCTGGCCTTGGTTGTCTAACAGACCAAGGGTAGAATCTTTCAAGGGTCTAAATGACATGGGCTATGTTGAGAAATGTGGCAGAATCAGGGGAAAAGTCCACCAAGACCTATCTCAATGTCAGGAGCAATTCACTGAATTGTTTAAGTGATTTCTGGGTGTCACCATGGGATTCACACTCCTGAGCAGACAGTTTCCTGTTAAGAGGGATTATTGATGGTTAACAACCTTATCACAGCACATCTCGCTTCATTAGCATTCAGCTCTCCATTCTACCACCAACTGCAATCACACTGCACAACAGAATTCTCAACATGGAAGTTAAGTGGGTATGTGGAGAGTTCATCTCACTGCAAACAACCTCCATGTTAGTTAGCACAAAACAGGATCTCAGGGCACAATCCATCGACACCAACTGCATGCACCCCTCATCCATGGTCATCCAATATTTGCTAATCTCTCAGGATCTTCCTGGTATCTCTCCAGTACACTTGCAGAACGCTTAGGAGGCAGAGACTTGCATTGCAGGATGCAACAGCTACTGGCACTGAAAGATTGGTTGCTGTGAGGAAGTGTTCTGCACAGGGATAAGCACCCAGCTCATGGATTGGATCCCAAACTTTTTAAGAGCTACATTCCCACCAATATAAAAGTAGGCAGATTTTGCTAAAATTGGTCAAAGCACGATCCAGACTAAAGCTGTGAACCGTTTTGAATCTGTTTTCGAAGAGTCAATGGAGGAAGCCCAGAGAAGATTCATTAGGGTGATACCGAGTATGAAAGGACTGTATTTTGAGGACAAGCTGAATAGATTGGACCCATGCTCATTGGAATATAGAAGGATGAGATGCGATCTTATTGAAATATACAAATATATAGGGGACTTGACAAGGTAGACATGGAAAGCTGTTACACCTTGCAGGAGAGTTTAGGACCAGAGGGCAAAATCTTGGGATGGGTGTTGCACATTTAATACAGAGATAAGGTGAATTTATTTTCTCAGTAGGTTGTGAATCCGTGGAATCCTTTATTGCAAAAGGCTGAGACAGACAGATTTTTAACTACTAAGGAATTTCAGGGTTGGGGGAAAAGGCAAAAAAGTGGACTTAAGGATCATCATATCAGCCATGATTTCATTGAACCCGCTTTCTGTTTTTATGTCAGATTTCCAAAACATGAAACCAAAAGAGAAAATGCTGGAAAATCTCAGCAGGTCTGGCAGCATCTGTAGGGAGAGAAAAGAGCTGACGTTTTGAGTCTGGGTCAGTTAGACTCGAAACGTCAGCTCTTTTCTCTCCTTACAGATGCTGCCAGACCTGCTGAGATTTTCCAGTATTTTCTCTTTTGGTTTCAGATTCCAGCATCTGCAATAATTTGCTTTTTTCCAAAACATGAAGCATTTTACATTTTTGTGTGGAAGTCACAGGCACTGTGTGGCTCTCCAATGACCATTAAAGCTAGCTAGAAATATATTTTCATTCAGGGCTTTGTGCCAGCATGAAGCACATTGAAACTTACTCTTCTCAAACCTTTAGACTGAAATCTGCAGATGAGAAAAAAAGTGAGAATGTAACTGGAACATAAACCTCTTTCTGGAATGATGTAGATAGTTCAGCCAATCCTTCCTAATCTGAGAAGTAATGCCAGGAACTCAAACTTCAATCAGAACCTGATCAGCAACTGTTAGTAGCTGTTAAATGAACTGCTATCTTAATCAATATGGCAATGACAAACTTAATTAGCATCATCAAAACTCTGGTTTTGACAGACCTTGTGAACACAACACAGACCAGGGAGGTTGGCAAGTTTGATTCCTAGTTGTGGTTACAAGTGCAATTACAGTTACAATTGGCCTCAGCATTACAGAGGTAGCAGTGGGAAAAGAGTTGAGGTTCTTGCTTCAAACACCTAAGTAGTGGTCATGCTGAAAATGCACTTAAATACTAGCAAAGGATAAGATCAGATTAGACACTGATGCCTCCACAGCCAAATAAACTGCCAGCACTCACCATCAACACTTACATATAAGCATAAGTACATATAAGTATACGTATATTTTTTCCTAAAAATCCTAAACATTTAATTGATTAGAAATGTCCCTACAGCTTTGGTTAGAGCTGACATATATGGCTGGAACAGAATACAAATGGGTAAACAGAAAATCTTATACTCACTTTGTGTTTCAATTTCTTGAACTTCAGAAAGCAACCCACAAATGTGACTCTTCAGTCAATTTGATTCACTCCAGGCCCATATGAAGAAATGGCTGAAAGCAATGGGTACAGCAAGAGCTGAGCTCTGAGAACATCCAGGTGGTAATATGGACATAAGTTGCTAAAGCTTATGTAGAACTTGCTGCACGTTTGCTGAAGCTGTTCTATTAAGCTAAAACACAGGCATCTACCCCACAATGTGGTCCAATGTCCTCAAAGTGCAGAACTAAACTAGTTTATTGTTGCTTATCAGCAAAGTGATGGATGGGGTCCATGACTGTGCTATAAAAAGACACTGTCAAAAGAATAACCTGCTCACTCATACTCAGTTTGGGTACTTCCAGGGATGCTATCATGATAATGGTCACACTTAACACAAATTAAAATGGTTGTGGTTTTTAAGAGGTTAGTCATCTCAACTCCAGAAGTTCCATCTCTGCAGCAGTTCCTCAGAGCAGATACTTTCTAATCAATCTTGTCAGAAATGTTATAACATACCTCCGGAGCAGGTGCAACTTGAACCCAGACCTCCTGCCTCAGAGGTAGGGTCAATACCACTGTGTCACCAGAGCCCTCTAAATTCCTTAGGGTAGTGTCCTCAGCCTAAACATCTTCATGTGCGTCATCAAAGACCTTCCCTTTGTCATAAAGTCCGAAGTCGAGGTACTTGCTAATGATTGCAGGATGTTCAGTACTATTTGCTAATCCTAATACTGGAACAGTCTGTGTGTCCTCCATATGCAGCAAGACGTGGGGAACATTCAGGCTTGGGCTCATAAGTGGCAAATAACATTTATGCCACACAACTCCCAAGCATCTCCATCAACAGAGAATTTGATCATTGCCCCTTAACATTATATGGCACTACCACTGTTGAATAACTCACTATCAACATCTTGGATGTTATCCTGAAGAAGGGCTTATGCCCAAAACGTCGAATCTCCTGTTCCTTGGATGCTGCCTGACCAGCAACACATTTTCAGCTGTTATCAGTGACCATAAACTAGTGTTGAGCTTCTTGAGTGTTATTGTAGCCGCACCCATCCAGGCAAGTGCGGATTATTTCATCACATGCCTGACTCGTGCCTTGTAGATGGTGGACAGGCTTTGAAAAGTCAAGTCAGTTACTTGTCGAAGAATTCCCAGTCTCTGACTAGTCTGGTTCGGTTTCCGTTTAATGGTAACTATAGATGATTGATTTTGGGAAATTCAGCAGTGACAATGCAATGGAATGACAAGAGTGAGGTTTGGAATTTGCCCTGCTAGAAATAGCCATTGCTTGGCACTGGTGGGGAAGAAATGTTACTTGCTATTAATCAGACCAAGCCTGAATGCTGTCCAGGTCTCGCTGCTTTTTGATATGTATTTTTAGTAACATTCTTATCTCTGACCAAATTATGGAGGTAAAGTCATTAATAATAGACAATAGACAATAGACAATAGGTGCAGGAGTAGGCCATTCTGCCCTTTGAACCTGTATCACCATTCAATATGATCATGGCTGATCATCCTCAATCAGTATCCTGTTCCTGCCTTATCCCCATAACCCTTGATTCCACTATCCTTGAGAGCTCTATCCAACTCTTTCTTAAATGAATCCAGAGACTCGGCCTCCACTGCCCTCTGGGGCAGAGCATTCCACACAGCCACCACTCTCTGGGTGAAGAGGTTTCTCCTCATCTCCGTCCCAAATGGTCTACCCCGTATTTTTAAGCTGTGTCCTCTGGTTCGGCACTCACCCATCAGCGGAAACATGTTTCCTGCTGCCAGAGTGTCCAATCCTTTAATAATCTTATATGTCTCAATCAGATCCCCTCTCAGTCTTCTAAACTCAAGGGTATACAAGCCCAGTCACTCCAGTATTTCAGCACAAGGTAATCCCGCCATTGCAGGAATTGACCTCGTGAACCTACGCTGCACTCCCTCAATAGCCAGAATGTCTTTCCTCAAATTTGGAGACCAGAACTGCACACAATACTCCAGGTGTGGTCTAACCAGGGCCCTGGACAGCTGCAAAAGAACCTCTTTGCTTCTATACTCAATCCCTCTTGTTAAGAAGGTCAGCATGCTATTAGCCTTCTTCACTATCTGCTGTACCTGCATGCTTACCTTCATTGACTGGTGTACAAGAACACCCAGATCTCTTTGTACTGCCCCTTTACCTAAATTGATTCCATTTAGGTAGTAATCTGCCTTCCTGTTCTTGCCATCAAAGTGGATAACCATACATTTATCCACATTAATCTGCATCTGCCATGCATCTGACCACTCACCTAACCTGTCCAGGTCAACCTGTAATCTCTTAACACCCTCCTCACATTTCACCCTGCCACCCAGCTTTGTATCATCAGCAAATTTGCTAATGTTATTACTAATACCATATTTTATATCATTAATATATATTGTAAAAAGCTGCGGCCCCAGCACTCATCCCTGTGGTACCCCACTGGTCACCGCCTGCCATTCTGAAATGGAGCCATTTATCACTAGTCTTTGTTTCCTGTCAGCCAACCAACTTTCAATCCACGTTCGTACTTTGCTCCCAATACCATGCGCCCTAATTTTGCTCACTAACCTCCTGTGTGGGACTTTATCAAAAGCTTTCTGAAAGTCCAGGTACTTTAAATCTACTGGATCTCCCTCATCCATCTTCAGAGTTACATCCTCAAAAAATTCCAGAAGATTAGTCAAGCATGATTTCCCCTTCATAAATCCATGCTGACTCTGACCTATCCTATGACTACTACCCAGATGTATCGTAATTCCATCCTTTATAATAGATTCCAGCATCTTTCCCACCACTGAGGTCAGACTAACTAGTCTATGATGAAGCAGCTGGTGATGTTTGGGCCTAGCACACTCTCCTGAGGAACTCCTACAGGGATATCTTGGGACTAAGAGCATTGGCCTCCACCAAAGAAACATCTCTCTTTATGCCAGGTTAGACTCCAACCAGCTTATCTCCTGACTCCCAATGACGCCGGTTTTGCTAAGTTTCCTCATCGCTATACGCATTCAAATGCAGCCTTCATATCAAGGACTGTCACTCTCACCTCAGTTCTGCAGTTCACTTCTTTTGTCCAAATCTGAACCAATAAGATCAGGAATGGTTCTTGCAGAAACTAAACTGAGTGTCAGTGAGCAGGTGTTGCATAATAGCAATGTTGATGACACCTTCTATCACTTTATTGACTATTGAATGTGTACTGATGGAGCTGTTGGATTTATCCTTCGTTTTGTCTACAGGACATACCTAGAAAGTTGTCCACATTGTCAAGTAGATGCCAGTGTTGTAGCTACATGGAATCATCTTAGCTCGGGCTGCAGGAAGTTCTAGAGCACAAGGACTATTACCGGAATGTTATCAGGGTCCATGGCTTTGGAGTATCCAGTGTTTTCAACCTTTTCTTGATATCACAGAGTGAATTAAATTGGCTGAAGACTGGCATCTCAGATGCTGGGTGCTCTGCATAAGCCTGAGATAAATCATCCACTCGGTACTTCTGCCTAAAGATGCTTACAATTGTAGTTTGCTTGTAGCTTGCACTCATGTGCTATGATCCTCAATCATTGAGAATGGGTATATTTGTGGAGCTTCCACCTCCTGTTAGTTGTTTAATTTTCACTACCAATCAAGACTGGATATCTCTGCAGAGCTGAGGTCTGATCCAATTGTTGTGGAATCACCTAACTCTGTCTGTTATTTGCTGCTTGGCAAACAAGTGGCCCTGTTTAGTAGCTTCACGAGGTTGGATTTAGAATTAGAATTCCTACAGTGTGGAAACAGGTTCTTCAGCCCAACAAGTCCACATTGAACCCCTCCGAAGAGTAACCCACCCAGACCCATACCCCTACCATATATTTACTTCTGACTAATGCACTTAACCCTACACATCCCTGAACACTATGGGCAATTTAGCATGGCCAATTCACATAACCTGCACATCTTTGGACTGTAGGAGGAAACGGGAGCACCCAGAGGAAACCCCGTGCAAACACAGGGAGAATATGTGAGCCACACAAAAGGTCACCTGAGGCTGGAATCGAACCCGGGTCCTTGGCACTGTGAGGCAGCAGTGCTAACCACTGAGCCATCGTGCCACCCCTGACATCTTACCTTTTTTGGTTTTTCTGGCGCTACTCTGGAACATCTTCCTGTTCTCTTCAGGGAGAGTATATGTGGTTAGAGTAAATAGTTTTAGCTCAAAACTGTGCATAGCCTGTTTGTATTGCTGTAGTTTGAGTTTCTACACAGACCAACATATTTATGACAGTTGTGTAACAAAAAGCTAAACATATCTACCATAGATGAAATGTCAAAATGCTTAAATTTTATTTTCATTAACTAATTCTAAGATGCCTGACTTGGCCTTTTAGCAGGACACCATTGCTGTGAGGGGCGGTGATCGCTCTCCAAATAAGTAAATTATTTGCTTGTGATATCTTCTCTGCTTTATCAATGATTGTTCCCACCAATTGAAATTTCATTCCTTAGTACATCTTCCTTTCTGTGTGTAGTGATTGGAACCAGCTGGATCTCATTGACTAGGAGATCCATGACCGGGGCTGTTAAACTGAACCAATCAGGGGCACAGGCTGACAGATATAAACAGAAATTTTTTTTTCCTAGGGGTGGAAATTGAATAAAGATTCATGCACTTTGTGTCTTTCACTGTGTCTCACACCTGCACACACACACACAACATGGGAAAAGAAAAACAGGGGATCAAGGACACTGCTTGTCACTGGCCACTCGGGTGTTTCCTTTCTTCCTAATGGTGGAAATTTGAATAAAGATTCGTGCACCTTGTGTCTTTCACTATGTCTCACAACTGCACACAAAAAAAAAGAAAAAAAAAGAAAAAATAAACAGGAATTTTTTTCCTTTCTTCCTGGTGGTTGAAATTTGAATAAAGATTCGTGTACCTTGTGTCTTTCACTGTGTCTCACACCTGCACACACACAACATGGGTCCTGGGGAAAAAAATAAGCATTACCGCAGTTAGGCGGTAGTGTGCGGGGAAAAGAATAAATAATAAACAGGAGGTTCTGAGAGCTGGCTCTGCAGGAGCTGGATCAATGTCAAGGACTCTCCACCTATAGATCAAGGGTGACTTGGTGATGGGGTAGCAGCCTCTGCAGAGTTATTTCCACAACTCCTTAAAAAAAACAAAGAAAAAGGAAAGAAAAAAAAAGAAAAAAAACTGGGAATTTTTAATCCCTGCCCTCCCCTTCACTGTTTGATCACACAGCATTGCCCTTTGATGTGAAGGACACTGCTCATCACTGGCCACTTGGGTGTTTCCTTTCTTCCTGGTGTTGGAAATTTGAATAAAGATTTGTACATCTTGGGTCTCTCACTGTGTCTCACACCTGCACACACACAGCATGGGTGCTGGGGGAAAAAATAAGCACTAACGCAGTTAGGCAGTAGTGTGGGGGTAAAATAAAAGATAAATAAAAAAAAAACAGGGAATTATCACGTCGCACCTGCCCTCCGGCAGGAATAGTGGGTGTTGTCAGGGAGCCGTTGCTCAGGAATCCACACCTCCGTACTCGCAGGTTCGAGTGGCTGTCAGAGGGGAGAGTCGTGGCGGCGAGGGTGACCAGGGTCAGGGACGTGCTGGGTGCCGGGGGTTTGGGCTGGACGCTGCCACAGGACATAGCGAGCAGGGCAGCGGTAAACTTCCGGTACAATACCACTGCCATCCGACACCTCAAAACAGCGACGCTCGGACCCGACGTAGTGCACCAGTTGGAGGATGCTCAGGTATGCAGTGGAATCCCATCCATGCTCACCCCAGCCTGGACAGAATTTCACATTGGTCCCAAGGTCCCATATTTCACATGGGAGCCTGTGCCCCACAACCTGAGCCGCCTCCGGTATTTTAGTTTTGTCCCTTTTAAGGACGTTAAAAGGTGGGCCCTGTATCGACTGCTGCTGCATACCGTCCACCTCTTCTCCCTCATCCACTGCCTTGGCATGCCCATTTGCCACCAGGCAGTGGGGATCCCCAGTGGAGGGCTCTCTACGCAGGAGTCCTCCCCCTTTCTCTCGGGGATCTGGGGTGGAGGGTGCTGCAGACAGCGGTCCCCTGCAACCACAGATTGCGGTGGTTCACGGACTCCCAGCCCAAGAAATATTAAAAAAAGATAAACATGAGTGTCAGGCATCCTGTTCACTCTGAGTGCTGAAAAACAAACAGGGAATTGGGATTTGAGAGTTGTTCTCATTTCCCTGAAAACTGGTTGAACGGTAGGGTTTAGGGCCTGGCTTTGCCATTCCTCTCCCTTGTAAAATTGCTGTTTCTCTGTTTACAGCTGTTAATTGTTTTGTAAACTGTGAATTGTTTAGTAAAATTTTAAAAATGCAGGGAATTTAACTGAATAAAGATTCGTGCACCTTGTGTCTCTCACTGTGTCTCACACCTGCACACACACACAACATGGGTGCTGGGGAAAAATAAGCACTACTGCAGTTAGGCGGTAGTGTGGGGAGGTAAAGAAAAAAGAAAAAGAAAAAAAACAGGGAATTTGATCACACAGCATTGCCTCTAAGAAGGGTGCTGCTTGTCACTGGCCACTCAGGTGTCTCCTTTCTTCCTGGTGGTGGAAATTTGAATAAAGATTTGTACACTTTGTGTCTTTCACTGTATCTCACATCTGCAGACACACAAAAAAAAAACAGGTGTGTCAGAGAATCTGTTGTCTCTATAAAAAAGAAAAGAAGAACAAAAACAGGGAATTCAGAATCTTCTCTCTTTGGGGACTGAGCCTGAGTTGGCTGGCCACTGCCAATGTACTGTGCACACACAATGAAAAGGTGGCTTGGTGACAGTGAGATAACTGCACAGAGGCTGGTATCCTGTCTTTCTGCCCACGATCAAAATAATCTCTGAATATCCTATTTCTTACCTGGAAGGTTTTGCTTTCTTTGAAATCACTCACTGTTCTATAAAGCATATTGTGGCGCGCCTCTACATGTCAGCATTCTGTACATTAGTTAATGCTCATCTTTTTGCACTACCCAGGATACATTTCTAGTGGCCTATATCTCAAATATGCAATTCCTGAAGGCAGGACTGGGCTCTTCAAGTCCATTTTACTTCAACCTTCTGGAGGACCAGCCTAAATCATCTGTGTGAGTATCACAATCACTGTGGTAAAGTTAAAAATCACACAACACCAGGTTATAGTCCAACAGGTTTAATTGGAAGCACACTAGCTTTCGGAGCGACGCTCCTTCATCAGGTGATTGTCATAAAGGGATAAAGGTGGTAAAGGGATGCTTCCTGAAGTGAAATGGAAAATAAATTTACTCCCTTGACAAATAAAATCACAAAGATTCGAGCTTCTCAAGTGATGATAGTAATTCAGTAATTACTTACCATCTCAATATATAATCTCCTTTAGGCTCTAATCCTCCATTAGATGAATTGTTTTTTAGTATCCCGAAGGAAGTAACAGGATCCACTAGAAATAATAAATTTCTCTAAGCTCAGCGGGGGCCTTATTACAATATCTGATTTGCCAAGCATAATCATTAATTGGGTGTATGAGTCAAAGAAAGGAACAATCTGACTTACTGCAGAGAGTATAATGTCTGAAAGAATGGACAGCAAGACACTGCATCTCCAACACACTGCACTGTAAAACTGAGTCTGTAATTACACACACATTTCCTGACATTAGTCACAGCATTATTGGAACACTACAAGCTACAGCATGAGGAGGAGAAAGGTCCATGGGGTAAAGGACAGATGGTAACTCTACTGTTTTTCTAAGGGTTGGATGCAAGGATGATAGGATAGTGTCATTGAACATAGAAAAATACAGCGTAATACAGGCCCTTCGGCCCTCGATGTTGCGCCGATCCAAGCCCACCTAACCTACACTAGCCCACTTTCCTCCATATGCCTATCCAATGCCCATTTAAATGCCCATAAAGAGGGCGAGTCCACCACTGTTACTGGCAGGGCATTCCATAAACTCACGATTCGCTGAGTGAAGAATCTACCCCTAACATCTGTCCTATATCTACCACCCCTTAATTTAAAGCTATGCCCCCTCATAATATCTGACTCCATACGTGGAAAAAGGTTCTCATGGTCAACCCTATCTAAACCCCTAGTCATCTTGCACATCTCTATCAAGTCACCCCTAAACCTTCTTTTCTCCAATGAAAACAGCCCCAAGTGCCTCAGCCTTTCCTCATACGATCTTCCTACCATACCAGGCAACATCCTGGTAAACCTCCTCTGCACCTGTTCCAGTGCCTCCACATCCTTCCTATAGTATGGCGACCAAAATTGCACACAATACTCCAGTTGCGGCCGCACCAGAGTCTTATACAACTGCAACATGACCTCAGGACTCCGGAACTCAATTCCTCTACCAATAAAAGCCAGCACACCATATGCCTTCTTTACAGCACTATTTACCTGGGTGGCAACTTTCAGAGATCTGTGTACATGGACACCAAGACCCCTCTGCTCATCCACACTACCAAGTATCCGACCATTAGCTCAGTACTCCATCTTCATGTTACTCTTATGTTGTTACTCAAATGTCAATGTCATTTGCCTAGTAATCCAGAGGCCCAGGCCAATGCTCTAAAGACTGGTTTCAAATCCTTTAAAAGTAGCTCATGGTAATCAAATTCAATTAGCAATTCTGGAATTGAGAACTAGGCTCAATAAAGTGAAACTATTAATTGTCATAAAAACCCATCTGTTTCTCTAATCCCTTCTTTAGGAGGGGATCTATCACCTTGTCATGCGTATATTGACTCCAAACACACAGAAACATGTGTAACCCTTACCTGTGCTTTGACATGTCTTTGCACCCACTCAGTTCAAGGGCAAATAGAATAGACAACAAATGTTGGCATTATCAGTGACAACATCCTACACACAAATAAACATGAGCACTGACTGAAACCTTGCAGCAAGTCAGATGGTCAAAGTGACAGAAAATAATTTCTTAAAAGATCCAAAGTGGCCGGCTGATTGTAGAAACATTGTGAAATAAAGTTTAAAAAACAATCCATAATTATCTCAACGGTCAAGGCTTAGTCAAATGATTAAGACTAAGTCAAATGGTTGATCCAATCCTGCAATCATGAGTTGTAATAATCCAGATGGTGATTATTACTCCCAAATTCAGGATCATTCTTTGAAATGTTAACTCTGTTTCTCAGTCCCTAGATGCTGTCAAACCTGCTAAGCATCCCCATTTTCCACTTTTACTTTAAATGTAGTATTAAAAATGCAAAAGTCAATGATAATCTGAAATACTAGGAATAATTCTGAATCCAGCAAAGGAGGTTTAAAAAGCTAATAAAGACAAAGAAAATAGACAATAGACAATAGACAATAGGTGCAGGAGTAGGCCATTCTGCCCTTCGAGCGTGCACCACCATTCAATATGATCATGGCTGATCATCCTCAATCAGTATGCTGTTCCTGCTTTATCTCCATAATCCTTGATTCCACTATCCTTGAGAGCTCTATCCAACTCTTTCTTAAATGAATCCAGAGACTGGGCCTCCACTGCCCTCTGGGGAAGAGCATTCCACACACCCACCACTCTCTGGGTGAAGAAGTTTCTCCTCATCTCTATCCTAAATGGTCTACACCGTATTTTTAAGCTGTGTCCTCTGGTTCGGCACTCACCCATCAGCAGAAACATGTTTCCTGCCTCCAGAGTGTCCAATCCTTTAATAATCTTATATGTCTCAATCAGATCCCCTCTCAGTCTTCTAAACTCAAGGGTATACAAGCCCAGTCACTCCAGTCTTTCAGCATAAGATAGTACCGCCATTCCAGGAATTGACCTCATGAACCTACGCTCCACTTCCTCAATAGCCAGAATGTGTTTCCTCAAATTTGGAGACCAGAACTGCACACAGTACTCCAAGTGCGGTCTCACCAGGGCCCTGTACAGCTGCAGATAACCATACATTTATCCACATTAAACTGCATCTGCCATGCATCTGACCACTCACCTAACCTGTCCAGGTCACCCTGTAATTTCCGAACATCCTCCTCACATTTCACCCTGCCACCCAGCTTAGTATCATCAGCAAATTTGCTAATGTTATTACTAATACCATCTTCTATATCATTAATATATATTGTAAAAAGTCCCAGCACTCATCCCTGTGGTACCCCACTGGTCACTGCCTGCCATTCCGAAATGGAGCCGTTTATCACTACTCTTTGTCTCCTGTCAGCCAACCAACTTTCAATCCAATTTTGTACTTTGCCCCAATACCATGTGCCCTAATTTTGCTCACTAACCTCCTGTGTGGGACTTTATCAAAAGCTTTCTGAAAGTCCAGGCACACTGCGTCTACTGGATCTCCCTCATCCATCTTCAGAGTTACATCCTCAAAAATTTCAAGAAGATTAGTCAAGCATGATTTCTCCTTCATAAATCCATGCTGACTCTGACCTATCCTGTGACTACTATCCAGATGTGTCGTAATTTCATCCTTTGTGGGTGGCACGGTGGCACAGCAGTTAGCACTGCTGCCTCATAGCGCCAGAGACCCGGTTTCAATTCCCGACTGTAGGGAGTTTGCACATTCTCCCTGTGTCTGCGTGGGTTTCCTCCGGGTGCTCCCGTTTCTTCCCACAGTCCAAAAATGTGCAGGTCAGGTGAATTGGCCATGCTAAATTGCCCGTAGCGTTAGGTGCAGGGGTAAACGTAGGGGAATGGGTCTGGGTGGGTTGCGCTTCGGCGGGTCAGTGTGGACTTGTTGGGCCGAAGGGCCTGTTTCCACACTGTAAGTAATCTAATCTCATCTAATAATAGACTCCAGCATCTTTCCCACCACTGAGGTCAGACTAACTGGTCTATAATTTCCTGCTTTCTCTCTCCCACCTTTCTTAAGAAGTGGTACAACATTAGCCACCCTCCAATCCACAGGAACTGATTCTGAATCTATCGAACTCTGGAAAATAATCACCAACGCATCCATGATTTCTCGAGCCACTTCCTTCAGTACCCTGGGATGTAGACCATCAGACCCCGGGGACTTATCAACCTTCAGACCTAACAGTCTCTCCAACACCAATTCCTGGCAAATATAAATTCCCTTCAGTTCAGGTCCTTCAGTCACTGTTACCTCAGGGAGATTGCTTTTGTCTTCCCCAGTGAACACAGATCTGAAGTACCAATTCAACTCTTCTGCCATTTCTTTGTTCCCCATAATATAATTCCCATGTTTCTGTCTTCAAGGGCCCAATTTTAGTCTTAACCATTTTTTTGCCTTTCACATATCTAAAATAAACTATAAGGGCAAATCAATATAAAAATTGACAATAAGAGCTTCTTTGAACATATAAAAAGGAAGAGAAGTCAGAGTGAATATAGGCTCCTCAGAAAATCAATCGGGTTTGGAAGATGGTTTGGAAATAAGGTGTTAAACAGACACTTTGTTGTGGTTTTGCTCGCCGAGCTGGAAGTTTTTGCTGCAAACGTTTCGTTCCCTGGCTAGGGAACATCATCAGTGCTGTTGGAGCCTCGTGTGAAGCGCTGCTTTGATGTTTCTTCCGGTATTTATAGTGGTTTGTTCTTGCCGCTTCCGGGTGTCAGTTTCAGCTGCAGTGATTTGTATGTGGGGTCCAGGTCGATGTGTCTGTTGATGGATGTTCTTGCCGTTTCCGGGTGTCAGTTTCAGCTAGCCACAAAACGACACGACCAGCTATCTCTAGTAGCCATACACTCAGACAACCAACAACATGAATTTGACTGGGAAAACACCACTATCATAGGACAAGCCAGACAGAGAACAGCCAGAGAATTCCTAGAAGCATGGCATTCATCCCCAAACTCCATCAACAGACACATTGACCTGGACCCCATATACAAACCACTACAGCTGAAACTGACACCCGGAAACGGCAAGAACATCCATCAACAGACACATCGACCTGGACCCCACATACAAATCACTGCAGCTGAAACTGACACCCGGAAGCGGCAAGAACAAACCACTATAAATACCGGAAGAAACATCAAAGCAGCGCTTCACATGAGGCTCCAACAGCACTGATGATGTTCCCTAGCCAGGGAACGAAACGTTTGCAGCAAAAACTTCCAGCTCGGCGAGCAGAACCACAACAACGGATACCCGAGCTACAAATCTTCAATCAGATTTTAGACACTTTGTATCAGTTTTTATAGTGCAAGATGCTTCAAATATCACACTAATTCTAAGGAATGTGAAAGATGAATTAAGTACTATCATTATCACTATCACTAGTAACAGCAGGCATACTAATGAGAATAAAGACAGATAAGTTCCCTGGCCTTGATGGCTTGCATGCTAGGATCTCAAAAAAGGTAGCTTCACAGATAGTAAATGTATTGATCATCACTTTCCAAAGATTGTTGCAGTCTGAAGAGGATTAGAAAATTGCTAATGTGAAACCACTATTCAAAAAAGGGGGAGAGGCAAAATCAGGTAACGACATGCCGATTAGCCTAACATCTATTCTTTTAAACATACTGTAATCAATTATTAAGGAAGTAATAGCAGAACATTTGGAAGACTATAATCTAATCAAGTAGAGTCAACACGACTTCATGAAAAGGAAATCATGTATGACTAATTTATTAGAAACTTTCGAGCAGGTCTCAATCAGAGTAGATGGAAGGGAACCAGGACATGTGCTGCATTTGGACTTAGAGAAGGTGTTCACAAAAGGTTATGTCTTAAGAGCCCATAGTACTGGAAATAACAATAAACTACGTTAGCACGGACAGAGAATTGGCTCATGGGCAAGAAGCAACGCTTGGGGATAAGGAATTCTTTTTGAGAGTGGTGGCCTGTTATCGGTTCCACTGGAATCAGATATAAAAAGATGGCACCGGCAAGCAAGAAGTTGCTTTGAAGTGTGTCTTCTTCAACGCCAAGAGCATCCGGAATAAGGTGGGTGAACTTGCAGCATAGGTTGGTAGTTGGGACTTCGATGAGGTGGCCATTTCAGAGACATGGATAGAGCAGGGACAGGAATGGTTGTTGCAGGTTCCAGGATTTAGATGTTTCAGTAAGAACAGAGAAGAGGGTAAAAGAGGGGGAGGTGTGGCCTTGTTGGTCAAGGACAGTATTACAGTTGCAGAAAGGATGTTTGGGGACTCGTCAACTGATGTAGTATGGGCGGAGGTTAGAAACAGGAAAGGAGAGGTCACCCTGTTGGGAGGTTTCTATAGGCCTCCGAATAGTTCCAGAGATGAGGAGGAAAGGATAGCAAAGATGATTCTCGATAGCAGTGAGAGAGACAGGGTAGTTGTCATGGGGGACTTTAACTTTCCAAATATTGACTGGAAACACTATAGTACCAGTACTATAGATGGGTCGGTTTTTGTCCAGTGTGTGCAGGAGGGTTTCCTGACACAGTATATAGACAGGCCTACAAGGGGCAAAGCCACATTAGATTTGGTACTGGGTAATGAGCCTGGCCAGGTGTTAGACTTGGAAGTAGGTGAGCACTTTGGTGATAGCGATCACAATTCTGTTATGTTTACTTCAGTGATAGAAAGGGATAGGTGTATACCACTGGGCAAGAGTTACAGCTGGGGGAAAGGCAATTACGATGCGATTAGGCAAGATTTAGGAAGCAGAGGATGGGGAAGGAAACTGCAGGGAATGGGCACATTAGAAATGTGGAGCTTATTCAAGGAAAAGTTCCTGTGTCTCCTAGATAAGTATGTACCTGTCAGGTAGGGAGGAAGCTGTAGGGTATGGGAGCCGTGGTTTACGAAGGAAATGGAATCTCTGGTCAAGAGGAAGAAGACGACTTATGTTAAGATGAGATGTGAAGGCTCAGTTAGGGAGCTTGAGGGTTACAAGGTAACCAAGGAAGACCTAAAGAGAGCTCAGGAGAGCCGGGAGGAGACATGAGAAGTTGTTGGCGGATAGGATCAGGGTAAACCCCAAGGCTTTCTATAGGTATTTAAGGAATAAAAGAATGACGAGAGTAAGATTATTGTCAATCAAGGATAGTAGTGGGAAGTTGTGTATCAAGTCAGAGGAGATAGGGGAAGCACTAAAATTAATATTTTTCGACAGTATTCACTCTAGAAAACGACAATGCTGTTGAAGAGAATACTGACACATAGGCTCCTAGACTGGGTGGGATTGAGGTTCACAAGGAAGAGGTATTAGAAATTCTGCAGAGTGTGAAAATAGCTAAGTCCCCTGGGCCAGATGGGATTTATCCTGGGATCATCTGGGAAGCCAGGGAGGAGATTGCCGAGCCTTTGACATTGATCTTTAAATTGTCATTGTCTCCAGGAATAGTGCCAGAAGACTGGAGGATAGCAAATGTGGTTCCCCTATTCAAGAAGGGGAGTAGAGAAAACCCTGGTAATTATACACCAGTTAGCCTTACTTCAGTTGTTGGTAAAGTGTTGGAAAGGGTTATAAGAGATAAGATTCATAATAATCTAGAAAAGAATAATTAGATTAGGGATAGTCAGCACGGTTTTGTGAAGGGTAGGTCATGCCTCACAAACCTTATTCAGTTCTTTGAGAAGGTGACCAAACAGGTAGATGAGAGTAAACTGGTTGATGTGGTGTATATGGATTTCAGCAAGGCGTTTGATAAGGTTCCCCACAGTAGGCTATTGTACAAAATGCGGAGGAATGGGATTGTGGGAGATATAACAGTTTGGATCAGTAATTGGCTTGCTGAAAGAAGACAGAGGGTGGTGGTTGATGGGAAATGTTCATCCTGGAGTACAGTTACCAGTGGTGTACCCTAAGGGTCAGTGTTGGGTCCACTGCTGCTTGTCACTTTTATAAACTACCTGGATGAGGGCGCAGAAGGGTGGGTTAGTAAATTTGCAGACGACACTAAGTTGTGGATAGTGAAGAAGGATGTTGTACATTACAGAGAGATATAGATAAGCTGCAGAGCTGGGCTGAGAGGTGGCAAATGGAGTTTAACGCGGACAAGTGTGACGTGATTCACTTTGGTCAGAGTAACCGGAATGCAAAGTACTGGGCTAATGGTAAGATTCTTGGTGGTGTAGATGAGCAGAGAGAGCTCGGTGTCCATGTACACAGATCCTTGAAAGTTGCCACCCAGGTTGTTAAGAAGGCATACAGTATTTTAGCTTTTATTAATAGAGGGATCGAGTTCCGGAACCAGGAGGTTATGCTGCAGCTGTACAAAACTCTGCAGCGGCCGCACTTGAAGTATTGCGTACAGTTCTGGTCATCACATTATAAGAAGGATGTGGAAGCTTTGGAAAGAGTGCAGAGGAGATTTACTAGGATGTTGCCTGGTATGGAGGGAAGGTCTTACGAGAAAAGGCTAAGGGACTTGAGGTTGTTTTCGTTGGAGAGAAGAAGGTTGAGAGGTGACTTAATAGAGACATATAAGATAATCAGAGGGTTAGATAGGGTGGACAGGGAGAGCCTTTTTTCAAGTATGGTGACGGCGAGTATGAGGGGGCATAGCTTTAAATTGAGGGGTGATAGATATAGGACAGATGTCAGAGGTAGTTTCTTTACTCAGAGAGTAGTAAGGGTATGGAATGCTTTGCCTGCAACTTTAAGTACATTTAAGTCGTCATTGGACAGGCATATGGACGTACATGGTATAGTGTAGGTTAGATGGGCTTCAGATTGGTATGACAGGTCGGCGCAACATCGAGGGCCAAGGGGCCTGTTCTGGGCTGTAATGTTCTATGTTCGCATTTCCTGACAATATTAATGATTTAGATGTCACTGTACAGGAAGCAATTTTAAAGGATCACATAAACTTTGAAGCATTATAAATTGTGAGGATTCCAAAAAGACTTAAGATAGGTTGGTGGAGTGGGTAGAAAGGTGACAGATGAGGTTCAATGTGGAGAGTTACAAGGTGATGGTTTTTTAAGTGGGAAGAACTTGGAGAGACGAGGGGGCAGAGGGTTCTGGGTGCATATGCACACTGGACAGAAATAAATCAGTAGATAATGAGGGCATGTAACAAAAGTAGTACATTAATCACTATAATCTTCACGTGAAATGAGACAATTAGCAGAGGTAGCCCTGAGAAAGAATGCATAGAGTGTATTTAGGATATTTTCCTAGAATAAAATGTTAGGGTTACAAACAGGGATCAGACCTTTGCATCATGATGTGAGGGAGATTTAATATGTGCTGTTAAAGTAAACCCATGTTCTAGAAAACAGTGATCATAACATGGAAGAATTTAGCATTCAGTTTGAGGGGGAGGAACTTGGAGGGGAAACCGCTGTTCTGAGCTTAAATTAGAACAATTACAAAGGCAGAGCATGTTGGAGTGGAATGGCAGAAGGGTTTAGCAGGAAAGACTATTGAGGAGCAATGACAATTATTTGAGAAAATAGTTCAATTCTCACAGGGAAGACATATCTCAGCTAAGGAGGAGATTTCTAGGAACAGGATAAGTGAACCATGGTTAACCACATAAAAGTTAAAAACAGCATCAAATTGAAAGAGAAAACATACAATTTGGCAAAGATTGGTGGTAAGCCAGAGGACTGGGAAACTTTAAAATCCAATAACAGATGACCACAAAATAATAAACTTTAAGGGTAAACTTGCAAGTAATATCAAGAAGGAAAGCAAGAGTTTTCTTAAATATACAGAAAGAGAGAAGCCAAAGTGAATATAAGCCTCTTACAGAATGATGGTGGGGAAATAATAATGGGGATCCAGGAAATGGCAGGGGAGTTGATTAATTTTGCACCAGTCTTTATAGTATAAGGCACTAAAAGCTTTCCAAAATTGCTAAAAAATCAAGGGACAAAGGGAGGAGAGTAAGTAAGTACAATAACTATCACTCGAGCAAAAGCGCTAAGATAGCTAATAGGGCTAAAGACCAATATGTCCCCTGGATCTGATAGGGTATGTCCTAGAATATTACAAGTAGTAGCTACAGAAATATTGGATGCACTGAAAATAATCTTCCAAGTATCCTTAGATTTGAAGAAGTCCTGTGGGATTGGAAATCTGTCAATGTCAAACCTTTATTTAAAGAGGGAGGAGGCAAAAAAAATTGAGAAATTGTGGCTGACAAAATTAATGGAATTATTTGAGGAGGCAACCAGCAGGCTAGATAATGGGGAACTAGTGGATGTATTATTTCTGTGTTCTTACGGTGTTTGATAAAGTACCACAGAATTGGTGTTGCAGGCAGTATATTAGATTAAAGAACTGAGTAGGGTAGGCTGAGTAGATTGGGCCTGTCCTCATTTGAATTTAGAAGAATGAGGTGAACTTGTTGAAACATACAAGATTCTCACAGGTCTTGGCAGAGTAGATGTGGAGAGGAGTTATCCCTTGGCGAGGACCAGAGGGTACAATTATAGAATAACGTGTCACCTGTTTAAGAGAGAAATGAGAAAGAATTTCTGCCGTCAGAAGGTAGTGAATCTGTGAAACTCTTTACTGCAAGGGGATATCAAAGCTGAGTCATTAAGTATATTCAAGGTTGAGATAGAAAGATTTTTAAATCAGTAAGAGCATCAAGGGTTATAGGGAAAAGGCAGGAAAGTGAAGTTGAGGATTATCAGATCAGCCATGATTTCACAGAATGGTGGAGCAGACTCGATGCTGAATGGCCTACCTTTGCTCATACGTCTTATCATCCTATTAGATCACTGAAGAAGATGGAGAAAGCAATAATTAAACGTACAGTATTCTGGGCTTCATGAACAGGGTCAGAGAGTACAAGAATGAGGACATTCTGCTGAACTTGAACAAGGTACTTGTTAGACTTTTGCTAGACAATGTCCATGTTCTGAGCACCACATTATAAAATGTGAACGTACTAGAGACAGTGCAGAAGAGATTTACAAAAAGGGATGAGAAACTTCAATTATGTGGACAGGTTGAAGAGGTCGGGGCTAAACTCCTTGGAGAAAAGATGGCTAAGAGGAGATTCACTAAAAATGTTTTAAATCATTAAAATAATGGAATAGAGTAGATAGCGAGGAACTGTTTGCAGCGGTGGAAGGATTAAGAATTAGAGCGCACCGATTTAAAGGGATTTGCAAATGTAGCAAATGCAAAGTGAGAAAAGACTTTCACACAATGATTGACTCAAGTTTGCAATGCACTGGCTACAAGTGTGGTAGAGGGAGTTCAATCAAGGCATTCAAGAGAGGACACTGGATGATTATTTGAATAGTAACAATGTGCAATGGTGTTGGGAAGTGGAAGGTGAATGGAACTAACTCATAATGCTTGCTAGAGACACAATGGGCTGAGTGGTCTCTTTCCATGCCATAATAATTGTGATTTTGTGAACGCACTTGGCTGAAGGCCTCCAAGGAAGGGCCAAAGAGTCACAAACTGTTGAATCAGAGACTTGAGGTAATAGGAAATCTGTAATGGCCAGATCTATCAGAAAACACACTCAGGCAGAGAAAGAAAAACAAAGGAAGTTGAAAGTCATGAGGCAATGAGTGAAAATTAGAAGGAAAATGTTTCCTTCACCATTCATTGTTGATACAGGTGAATTGGTCATTTTCTCGAGTTCAGTAATATGACGGGGCAACAGGAAAAAAATGGCTCATTGATCATCCTATAAGCATCAGCTCTAAATAGTCTTCATCTGCCATATTATGATGGCATAAGAAGTGAAATGAAAATGAAGATGAGAGTGGTCCTAAGGGACGAGTACTAAACTAGGCCAAGGCTAATTATATCAAAATTAGGCAGGAGGTGAGAGATGTGGGTTGGTCACAGCTATCTGAAGGAAAGTCCACATTTGAGATGTGGAAGGCTTTCAAAGATAGGTTAAAGATAGTGCAGGATAGGCATGTCCCTTTAAAAACAAGGGACAGGAAAGGCAAGATTCGTGAACCGTGGATGACAGGAGAAATCATGCGACTATCCAAAAGGAAAAGGGAAGCGTACATAAGGTCCAGACAGCTAAGAACAGAACGGGCCTGGAGGAGTATCGGGAGAGTAGGACCATTCTTAAGTGAGGAATCAAGCGGGCTAAAAGGGGTCATGAAATAGCTCTGACAAGGAGAATCCCAAGGCCTTTTATTCTTAAATAAGTAGCAAGAGGGTAACCAGAGAAAGGATTGGTCCACTAAAGGATAAGGAAAGAAGGTTGTGTGTCAAACCTGAGAAAATGGGTGAGATTCTCAATGACTACTTTGCATCAGTGTTCGTTGAGGAACAGGAGGCGACGAATATTGAGATTAGAGATAGAAATTTGTTTACTCTGGATCACATTGACATAAGGAGGGACGATTTGTTGGGTAGGTTAACGGATATTAGGATGGACAAATCCCCAGGACCGGGCGGGATCTATACCAGGTTGCTGAGGAAGGCAAGAGAGGAAATATCTTTGTAACATCCTTAAACACAGGTGAAGTGCCAGAGGACTGGAGGGTGCTTATGTTGTCCCTCTGTAAAAGAAGGGTAGTAGGGATATTCCAGGTAACTACAGACCAGTGAGCCAGACGTCAGTGGTGGGAAAGTTGCTGGAGAAGGTACTGACAGATAAAATCTATATTTGGAAAAGAATGGACTTATCAGTGATAGGCAACATGGTTTTGTGCGGGGAAGATTGTGCCTTACCAAAGTAATAGAGTTCTTTGAGGAAGTGACCAAGTTGATAGATGAAGGAAGGGCTGTAGATGTCATATACATGGACTTTAGCAAAGCATTGGATAAGGTTCCTCATGATAAACTAATGGAGAAAGTGAAGTCACATGGTGTGCAGGGTGTTCTAGATAGGTGGATAAAGAACTGGTTGAGCAACAGGAGACAGAGAGAAGTAGTTGAAGGGAGTTTCTCCAAATGGAGAAAGGTGACCAGTGGTGTCTCACAGGGATCAGTGCTGGGGCCACTGTTGCTTGTGATATATATAAATGATCTGGAAGACGGCATTGTTGGTATGATCAGTAAGTTTGCAGATGACATGAAGATTGATGGAGTAGCAGAAAGCATAGGGGACTGTCAAAGAATACAGGAGAATATAGATAGATTGGAAAGTTGGGTGGAGAAGTGGCAGATAGAGTTTAATCCAGGCAAATGTGAGGTGATGCATTTTGGGAAGTCTAATTTGAGAGCAAACTATACTGTAAACAGAAAAGTTGAGACCTGGGAGTTCAGGTCCATTGTACCCTGAAGGTGGCTGCACAGGTGGATCGAGTGGTCAAGAAGGCACATGGTATGCTTGCCTCCATCGGACGGGGTATTGAGTATAAGAGCTGGCAGGTCATGTTAAAATTGTACAAGACTTTGGTTTGGCCGCATTTAGAATACTGTGTACAGTTCTAGTCGCCACATTACCAAAAGGATGTGGGCGCTTTGGAGAGGGTGCACAGAAGGTTTACGAGGATGTTGCCTGGTATGGAAGGTGCTAGCTATGAAGAGAGGTTAGGTAGATTAGGATTGTTTTCATTAGAAAAAAGGAGATTGAGGGGGGACCTGATTGAGGTTTACAAAATCATGAAGAGTATAGACGAGGCAGATAGAAACAAGCTTTATCCCACGGTGAGGGATTCAATAATGAGAGGCACGCACTCAAGGTGAGAGGTGAAAAGTTAAGGGGGATAAACGCGGTAAGTATTTTACACAGAGGGTGATGGGTGTCTGGAACGTGTTGCCAGCAGTAGTAGTAGAGGCAGGCAGGGTGGATTCATTTAAGATGCATCTAGATAGATGCACGAGTGGGTGGGGAGCAGAGGGATACAGATGATTAGGAATTGGGCGATAGGTTTAGACAGTGAATTTGGATCGTCTCAGGATTGGATGACTGAAAGATCTTTTCCTGGGCTGTAAATTTTCTTTGTTCTTTCGTGTTTTGTGACTGTTGATAGCAGAGTTGCAGAAACTGCCAAATATGTAACATGTGGCTGTACCACAGAATCCAAATCTAAAACACCAGGGAGGACATAATCGTCACAGCATAGCAAAGAAAGGACGAGGAGAACAAAATGGTAACATAGATACGGCACAAACACTGCTGTTATCCGACCTACAGCATAGACAGAACAAAAACCTTGCTTTAAATCCCAAATACTTTTAAGCCTGCTCGCTATTTTAAATCTTTACTGGAGGGAATTTAAAGAAACTTACAAAAGGAATATTACTCAAATGAAACGGAAGACATTTGTGTTTGCCTCAACCTCACATACACACAAGTGCACGCTCAGCTTAGTTCTGGAGACTAAGATAAGAATAGATTTTCTGCTATACAGTGCACACTAATCTTCTTAATGGAGAATGCATTCCTTTTGCTGGATTCAACAAGAGGAATTACAAGCTGCAGGAGCCTGAGTTTAACTGTTGTTTTCTGACGACTGATAGAAATTTGAAAGGGTGAAGGGGAAGGTGAAGGGTTCTAGCATTTTACAGAATGTAGGGACGAAATAGAGATTCTTTTCTCAGTCCTCAAAAAAGGAAATGATTTGTAAAATTACATTCCAGTGTAATCGTGAATATCAGTCTCCAATTCTTCACCTTTTTAATTCTTCACCTATTTACCTTTGGTTAATGACTGACTGAGAAACTAGGAAGGTAGTAAACAGTTAAGTGCTATAACCACACAATGCAGAAGAAATTTACAAAATGGCTCCAGTGAGGATAGACTGAAGCTATTGGGACTGGATTAGAGTGGTGCTGAAAAAGCACAGCAGTTCAGGCAGCATCCGAGGAGAAGGAAAAATGACATTTCGGGCAAAAGCCCTTCATCAGGAATAGAGGCAGGGTGCCTGCAGAGTAGAGAGATAAATGAGAGGAGGGTGGGGATGGGGAGAAAGTAGTATAGAGTACAATAGGTGAATGGGGGTGGGGATGGAGATGATAGGTCAGAGAGGAGGATGGAGTGGATAGGTGGAAAGGAAGATAGGAAGGTAGGACAGGTCATGGGGACAGTGCTGAGCTGGAAGTTTGGAACTAGGGTGAGGTGCGGGAAGGGGAAATGAGGAAACTGATGAAGTCCACATTGATGCCCTGGGGTTGAAGTGTTCCGAGACGGAAGATGAGGCGTTCTTCCTCCAGGCGTCTGGTGGTGAGGGAGCGGCGGTGAAGGAGGCCCAGGACCTCCATGTCCTCGGCTGAGTGGGAGGGGGAGTTGAAATGTTGGGCCACAAGGCGGTGTGGTTGATTGGTGCAGGTGTCCCAGAGATGTTCCCTGAAGTGCTCTGTTTGGAGGCGTCCAGTCTCCCCAATGTAGAGGAGACCACATCGGGAGCAACGGATACAATAAATGATGTTGGTGGATGTGCAGGTAAAACTTTAATGGATGCGGAAGGCTCCTTTAGGGTCTTGGATGGAGGTGAGGGAGGAGGTGTGGGCGCAGGTTTGGCAATTTCTGCGGTGGCAGGGGAAGGTGCCGTGAGGGGAGGGTGGGTTGTAGGGGGGCATGGACCTGACCAGATAGTCACGGAGGGAATGGTCTTTGAGGAAGGCGGAAAGGGGTGTGGAGGGAAATATGTACCTGGAAGTGGGGTCCGTTTGGAGGTGGCAGAAATGTTGTCAAATGATTTGGTTTATGCGAGGAGGTTGAGCAATTCATCAACTTCACCAATACATTCCACCCTGACCTTAAATTTGCCTGAACCATCTCTGACACCTCTCTCCCTTTCCTGGATCTCTCCATCTCCATTAATGACCACCAATTTTTTACAAACCCACCGACTCCCACAGCTACCTGGATTACACCTCTTCCCACCCTACCTCCTGCAAAAATGCCATGCTGTATTCCCAATTCCTCCGCCACCGCCGTATCTGCTCCCAGGAGGACCAGTTCTACCACAGAACACACCAGATGGCCTCCTTCTTTAGAGACCACAATTTCCCTTTCCACACGGTTAAAGATGCCCTCCAATGCATCTCGTCCACATCCCGCACCTCCGCCCTCAGACCCCACCCCTCCAATCATAACAAGGACAGAACCCCCCCCCCCCCGGTGCTCACCTTCCACCCTACCAAACTTTGCGTAAACCAAATCATCCGACAACATTTCTGCCACCTCCAAACAGACCCCACCACCAAGGATATATTTCCCTCCCCACCCCTTTCCGCCTTCCGCAAAGACCACTGTCTCTGTGACTACCTGGTCAGGTCCACGCCCCCCAGGGCGGCACGGTGGCACAGTGGTTAGCACTGCTGCCTCACAGTGTCAGAGACCCGGGTTCAATTCCCACCTCAGGCAACTGACTGTGTGGAGTTTGCACATTCTCCCCGTGTCTGCGTGGGTTTCCTCCGGGTGCTCCGGTTTCCTCCCACAGTCCAAAAATGTGCAGGTTAGGTAAATTGGCCATGCTAAATTGCCCGTAGTGTTAGGTGCAGGGGTCAATGTCGGGGAATGGGGTCTGGGTGGGTTGTGCTTCGGTGGGTCGGTGTGGACTTGTTGGGCCGAAGGGCCTGTTTCCACACTGTAAGTAATCTCAAAAAAAACAACCCACCGCCCCATCCTGGCACCTTCCCCTGCCACCACAGGAATTGAAAAACCTGCGCCCACACCTCCTCCCTCACCTCCATCCAAGGCCCCAAATGAGCCTTCCACATCCATCAAAAGTTTACCTGCACATCCATCAATATCATTTATTGTATCCGTTGCTCCTGATGCGGTCCCCTCTACATTGGGGAAACTGGACACCTCCTAGCAGAGCACTTTAGGGAACATCTCTGGGACACCCGCACCAATCAACCACACCGCCCTGTGGCCCAACATTTCAACTCCCCCTCCCACTCTGACGAGGACATGGAGGTCTTGGGCCTCCTTCACCACCTGACACCTGGAGGAAGAACGCCTCACCTTCCGCCTCGGAACACTTCAACCCAAGGGCATTAAAGTGGACTTCACCAGTTTCCTCATTTCCCCTTCCCCCACCTCACCCCAGTTCCAAACTTCCAGCTCAGCACTGTCCCCATGACTTGTCTTACCTGCCTATCTTCCCTCCCACCTATCCACTCCATCCTCCTCTCTGACCTATCACCTCCATCCCCACCCCCATTCACCTATTGTACTCTATGCTTTCTCCCCACCCCCACCCTTCTCTCATTTATTTCTCCACTCTGCAGGCACCCTGCCTCTATTCCTGATGAAGGGCTTATGTCCAAAACGTCGATTTTCCTGCTCCTCGGATGCTGCCTGAACTGCTGTGCTTTTCCAGCACCACTTAATCCAGAATCTGGTTTTCAGCATCTGCAGTCATTGTTTTTACCCTGAAGCTTTGTGTCTGCCTTCCTTGGAGAGATGAATGCTAAGAGGAGATCTGATAGAACATTTCAAAGCCAGGGAAGTTCCAGATACAGAGCTGAAAATGTGTTGCTGGAAAAGCGCAGCAGGTCAGGCAGCATCCAAGGAACAGGAGATTCGACATTTCGGGCATAAACCCTTCTTCATTCCTGAAGAAGGGCCTATGCCCGAAACGTCGAATCTCCTGTTCCTTGGATGCTGCCTGACCTGCTGTGCTTTTCCAGCAACACATTTTCAGCTCTTGATCTCCAGCATCTGCAGACCTCACTCTCTCCTCGAAGTTCCAGACACAGTAGGGCAAATCTTAAAGTGATTTGCAAATGCAGCACATGTACTGAGAGGAAACAAAACTTTTATTAACACAAGTGTTTAGGATGGAATGCATGACCTGGAAGTGTGGTGAAGGCAAACTGAATTGAGTCAACCAAGAGGGTATTAGAGATTATTTGAATAGAAACAATGTGCAATGGGGTTGGAGAATGGCACCAAGTCATAATGCTTGTTGGGTAGCCAGTGCAGCCATTCTGGACCAAATGTTGTCCTTCGGTGTCATCAACAATTCAGTGATTCCATGAAATGGAATATTAGCCTTTTACTTTGCAAGGGAACGGTACTTTAAAAGTCGGGGATTCTTGCTCCAGCAACAGTGTGTGTTCCATAGCATAAGGAAAATTATGTCAAATCTTTCCAAATCACTGACTCAGCACCATCTGCAGTGTTGTGCCCAATAACAAGATCTAAGGGAAGGTGCCGGAGACTGATTACTAGAATAGTACTAGGGAGGAGGGGTTTTCCATTGGAAATAAAATGATTATAGAGCTGTGATCATGCTCCTTGAAGCAGGATCCAGGCAGATTTAATACAGGCATTCAAATTTATGAGTGGTTTTAATAGTGTACATAAAGATGAACAGTTACCACTGGCAAAAGGGTCAGCAATTAGGGTCACAAAATTAAGCCAACTAAAAAGCCAACAGAGAGAAGGGTTATATTTTCCACACAACAATTATGAACATTCCAAAAGCATTGCCTGAAAGGGCAGTGGAAGTGGATTCAATTGTAACTTTCAAAGGGTTATCGGTGTGTCTATTAAAGACCCAGAAAGACATTAAAAAAAGTGGCCTCTTTTACGTTACATGATTCTATGTAATACCTTTCAATGGAAGTGGCATTCCTTCTGCCTCAGAGAGGATACCTGCAACAGCAAGGAGGCCCAGTAGCACAGAACAATATCTATTGGACAATATGATAATTATTTCCCTCTCTGTCATAGTTACTGCGAGCAAAATGCGTCAAGAACTATCTCATGCGAATTATACATTTGCATGCATTTCTACCAAATTCTGGGACCTGTTTGAGGTTGAACACTTCGTTGCCCTGTGAGAGCTGAATCATTTGGAGGACTTTGTTATTACATCAACAGGTACAATTGACAAGCTGAGCAGATCTCTGGTATTACCTTGACATGAAGATTTGTTCACCCAGAGCAGAAGTGATCCTCCTGAAGGACTGACTGCCCTGAGCTATTTTAAAACATATGATGCCTTGAGCTATCATTTCAGCACTAATTTTAAAATGATTTTGAATTTTGAAGTATTTTATTTTAAATATCCTTTTCAAAATTTTACATTCTCCCTGAATCCCATCCATGAAAATCATTCTTTCCAGAATCCTAATACTGTGGAATTTCTCTTTCAGACTCTATGATTTGTGCCATATAATCACCAATTCCAGATTGTAATCTTGATTTCTCAAAGAGAAAAGTGGACATAACTAAATGGGTTATCACTTTTCAAGTGACTATATCAACTGGTGAAAACATTAAACAAAATGACTGGCATTTAAAAGGAAACAACTTGCATTTTTGTAATAACCAGGACACCCCAGAGTCTCTGACAGCTATGTAAATTATGTTGGTAATTGAAAAAGATGCATCTGCCAATCCTCAAAAGGCAAATAAAATCCACGGTCAGTCAATCTGTCCCTGGTACTTGTCAGGGTGAAGGAGTGGAAGGGTCAAAGAGAAATAGAACGGTATTCAGTGGTTAGACAATGTTTATCACAAACATACATATATCAACTTCCAAAACAAAGTACAGATTTCCCCAACTTTCTCAGAATAGTAAAATGGGGAGTGCAAGAACAGAAGGCGGTACATCTGAAGATTTGTGAAGTGACTGAGATTGTATGGACATTGGGTATGCACATAAACTACATTGAAAAATGTAAAAATGTCAGGAATGGAAATGAAAAAGGGAGGCTTTGAGGCTTTTCAATTCACAGACAGTGTACATATTCAATACTAGTCAAAGTGCTATTAAAAAGGCAAGAAAAGTGTAAAGGGTAATAGGCTGAGCCCTAGTATAAAGGGGATGGTCTAAGGGATAAGATTAAAAAAGCTTAAGGTTTACAGACTAGAAGGAAAGCAGCAAAAGGGAGACTTAGCTGTAAGATTTGACAGGTGAGTCAACAGAGCCATGGCCTGTGTTTATATTCCAGATGAGCATTCTCCCACTTTTCATCTCACCCTATCAGTATCTTTATAATCCTTTTCACTCGTACTTTATCTAGCTTCCTCCTTAATATGTCCATCACAGTGTCAATTCAACATATTACCTCTGGGTAAACCGTGAAACCGGCTGAGAGGACATGAATGAAGATGACCGAAAAATATATTCAGAAGAATATCTTTCTCAAATAGTGATATATGATTGTAAGAGTCTGCTGTATAAGATAGCGCTGTGATTATTAAGGGTAATATGGATTTTGTGATTGGCAGATCAGGGCTATAGAGGATGATCGCCCATGGGATGAAAGGCCTTTGTTAATATTATTGTGAAAGGAGCTTACCATAATTTAGCTCAAAATAAAAGCAGGCCTTTTGACACCGATTCTTTCTTCCACAAAATACCACCAGATACCCTGACAATACTAACATTTCTACAGCATAATGTGAAATCTCCTGTACATAATTCTTCTCAGCAAAGCTGGTTAATGCCAAGTGAATTAAAACCACTTAAATCTAGCTGGTAATTTTAACAATTAAAACACCGAAAATTAGAGAACAAAGGCAAGCAAGCAACTCAGCATAGACCACCACTTCAGTTGAGTGGGTAATAGGGAAGCAAATGGAATGTTGGCCTTTATATATTGTCTGTTTCCATGCTGTACATCTCTATGACTCTATTTCAAAGGTCTTATTATAATTGTACAAGGCTCAAGTCAGACCACAGCTGTAATACTATTAACAGTTCTTGTGCCCTTACCTAAGGGAGTAAATGCTGTATTGGAGGCTGTCCAAAGGAGGTTCAATTGTTGATCCCAGGAATGGAGGAATTTTCTGATGAAGAATGGCTGAGTGGATTAGGCCTGTATTCACTGGAGTTTAGGAGAATGAAAGGAAACTCTATTGAAACATAGAAGAACCTTAGCAGTTTGCAAGGGTAAATGCAGAAAGGTTGTTTCCCCTTGCAGGGAGGTCTAGCATCAGAGAGCATAATCTCAGAGTAAAGTGTCGCTCACTTAAGTCACAGGTGAGGAAGAAATTCTTCTCTCAGAGGGTAGTGAATGCTTGACCACAGAGACCTATTGAGACTGGGTCATAAAGTATATTCAAGGTGGAGGTAGGCAAAGTTCCAATCATTAAGCAAAGAAAGGGCTATGGGCAAAAGGCAGGAAAGTGATGTTAAGGACTATCACATCAGCCATGGTCTTACTGAATAGCACAGCAGACGATGGGCTGAGTGGCCTGCGTCTGCTCCTACGTCTTATCACCTAAGCTGTTGTGTACACTTGGTGAATTATTACTACAGACTCAGTAAATGGAGCATCATGAGCATGTGTGACAGGCAGGGAGAGGTAGAGAAATAGTTAAGTATTTTGTGAGATCGTACAGAAAGATCAACCAAATGGGTTTAAAGCTTCCTGTTCCACATAATTCCTCTGGGCAGGATGGACAACAGGTGCATCAGAACAGGACAAAGACAACTGTTACATGCAGATATATCTCTGACTCAGATATCTGGGGGATATTCTAATAATTGAGCATATGTGACTTTTCTAGGAAAAAAGGCGTAAACTTGGTATTCTTTTCAAACAGTCCTATATTGTACCAATATTTAATTTCATAGTCACTAAATCTCTTCAACTGTTAAGTGCGGCTGCACTAGTTTTTCAGTTACATTTGTAAAGACTTCCTCCTCTATTTAGGCAATAGTTCATTCGAAATCACCTCCCTCCCATTATACACTAACTAAACAGTTCCCTCAAAAAGTATCCCCCCCACCACCCCATTACACACTATCAATACAGTGACAGGAAAGGAACAGAAACAAATTACATCTGTAGAATTTATAACTGGCCAGTCAAACCAACTGATCAGCAAATCCACATTATTAGTTTTCATATGTATGCTGATGACACCCAGCTGTACCTCACCACCAGCTTTCACCTTTCCATTGTTGATGAATTATCATTATGTTGTTTACCCAATATCTGATTGGAAGAGGAGATATTACCCAAAATCAAACATAGGGAAGATAGAAACCACTTTTCCGGTTACCCAACCAAACTCTGTTCCTGAGACTCTTTCTGGTAATCCCGAAAGATCTGCAGATGCTGTAAATCAGAAACAAAAACAGAAACCGCTGGAAAAGCTCAGCAGGTCTGACAGCATCTGCAACAGAACACAGAGTTCATATTTCAGGTCGAGTGACCCTTCCTCAGAATCAATTCTGAGGAAGGGTCATTCAACCTGAAATGTTAATTCTGATTTCTCTCCAGAAATGCTGTTGGACCTACTGAGCTTTTCCAGTAGTCATGCTCCTCTAATTCTTGCATGTTGAGTCTCTCTGGACGTAAAAAATGAGGTCTGCAGATGCTGGAGATCACAGCTGCAAATGTGTTGCTGGTCAAAGCACAGCAGGCCAGGCAGCATCTCAGGAATAGAGAATTCGACGTTTCGAGCATAAGCCCTTCATCAGGAATAAGAGAGAGAGAGCCAAGCCGGCTGAGATAAAAGGTAGGGAGGAGGGACTAGGGGGAGGGGCGATGGAGGTGGGATAGGTGGAAGGAGGTCAAGGTGAGGGTGATAGGCCGGAGTGGGGTGGGGGCGGAGAGGTCAGGAAGAGGATTGCAGGTTAGGAGGGCGGTGCTGAGTTGAGGGAACCGACTGAGACAAGGTGGGGGGAGGGGAAATGAGGAAGCTGGAGAAATCTGAATTCATACCTTGTGGTTGGAGGGTTCCCAGGCGGAAGATGAGGCGCTCCTCCTCCAGCCGTCGTGTAGTTGTGTTCTGCCGGTGGAGGAGTCCAAGGACCTGCATGTCCTCGGTGGAGTGGGAGGGGGAGTTAAAGTGTTGAGCCACGGGGTGATTGGGTTGGTTGGTTCGGGCGGCCCAGAGGTGTTCTCTGAAGCGTTCCGCAAGTAAGCGGCCTGTCTCACCAATATAGAGGAGGCCACATCGGGTGCAGCGGATGCAATAGATGATGTGTGTGGAGGTACAGGTGAACTTGTGGCGGATATGGAAGGATCCCTTGGGGCCTTGGAGGGAAGTGAGTGTGGAGGTGTGGGCGCAAGTTTTACATTTCCTGCGGTTGCAGGGGAAGGTGCCGGGGGTGGAGGTTGGGTTGGTGGGGGGTGTGGATCTGACAAGGGAGTCACGAAGGGAGTGGTCCTTGCGGAACGCTGATAGGGGAGGGGAGGGAAATATATCCTTGGTGGTGGGGTCCGTTTGGAGGTGGCGGAAATGGCGGCGGATAATATGTTGTATGCGCAGGTTGGTGGGGTGGTAGGTGAGAACCAGTGGGGTTCTGTCTTGGTGGCGGTTGGAGGAGCGGGGCTCAAGGGCGGAGGAGCGGGAAGTGGAGGAGATGCGGTGGAGGGCATCGTCGATCACGTCTGGGGGGAATCTGCGGTCCTTGAAGAAGGAGGCCATCTGGGTTGTGCGGTGTTTTTTGAGGGTGAGAGGTTGGAGTGGGTGAGAGGGGTGGACAGGTTGAGTCGGTTGATGTCACGGCGGCAGTTGGCTATAAAGAGGTCGAGGGCGGGTAGGAGGCCTGCACGGGGTGTCCAGGTGGATGGGGTGTGTTGGAGGCGGGAGAAGGGGTCGTCAGAGGGTGGGCGGGAGTCTTGGTTGTGAAAGTAGGCACGGAGGCGAAGGCGGCGAGATATTGAACAATTCTTCCGCCGCCTTCGCCTCCGTGCCTACTTTCACAACCAAGACTCCCGCCCACCCTCTGACGACCCCTTCTCCCGCCTCCAACATACCCCATCCACCTGGACACCCCGTGCAGGCCTCCTACCCGCCCTCGACCTCTTTATAGCCAACTGCCGCCGTGACATCAACCGACTCAACCTGTCCACCCCTCTCACCCACTCCAACCTCTCACCCTCAGACACTCCCTCCGCTCCAATCCCAACCTCACCATCAAACCCGCAGACAAGGGAGGCGCGGTGGTAGTTTGGCGCACTGACCTGTACACCGCTGAAGCCAAACGCCAGCTCGCGGACGCCTCCTCTTATCGCCCCCTTGACCACGACCCCACCTCCCACCACCAAACCATCATCTCCCAGACCATCCAGGACCTCATCACCTCAGGGGATCTCCCATCCACCGCCTCCAACCTCATAGTCCCACAACCCCGCACCGCCCGTTTCTACCTCCTGCCCAAAATCCACAAAACTGCCTGCCCCGGCCGACCCATTGTCTCAGCCTGCTCCTGCCCCACCGAACTCATCTCCCAATACCTCGACACGGTCCTGTCCCCTTTAGTCCAAGAACTCCCCACCTACGTTCGGGACACCACCCACGCCCTCCACCTCCTCCAGGATTTTCGCTTCCCCGGTCCCCAATGCCTTATTTTCACTATGGACATCCAGTCCCTGTACACCTCCATCCCCCATCACGAAGGACTCAAAGCCCTCCGCTTCTTCCTTTCCCGCCGCACTAACCAGTACCCTTCCACTGACACCCTCCTTCGACTGACTGAACTGGTCCTCACCCTGAATAACTTCTCTTTTCAATCCTCCCACTTCCTCCAAACTAAAGGAGTTGCCATGGGCACCCGCATGGGCCCCAGCTATGCCTGCCTCTTCGTAGGATATGTGGAACAGTCCATCTTCCGCAACTACACTGGCACCACCCCCCACCTTTTCCTCCGCTACATCGATGACTGTATCGGCGCTGCCTCGTGCTCCCACGAGGAGGTTGAACAGTTCATCAACTTTACTAACACCTTCCATCCCGACCTGAAATTCACCTGGACTGTCTCAGACTCCTCCCTCCCCTTCCTAGACCTTTCCATTTCTATCTCGGGCGACCGACTCAACACAGACATCTATTATAAACCGACTGACTCCCACAGCTACCTGGACTACACCTCCTCCCACCCTGCCCCCTGTAAAAACGCCATCCCATATTCCCAATTCCTTCGTCTCCGCCGCATCTGCTCCCAGGAGGACCAATTCCAACACCGCACAACCCAGATGGCCTCCTTCTTCAAGGACCGCAGATTCCCCCCAGACGTGATCGACGATGCCCTCCACCGCATCTCCTCCACTTCCCGCTCCTCCGCCCTTGAGCCCCGCTCCTCCAACCGCCACCAAGACAGAACCCCACTGGTTCTCACCTACCACCCCACCAACCTGCGCATACAACATATTATCCGCCGCCATTTCCGCCACCTCCAAACGGACCCCACCACCAAGGATATATTTCCCTCCCCTCCCCTATCAGCGTTCCGCAAGGACCACTCCCTTCGTGACTCCCTTGTCAGATCCACACCCCCCACCAACCCAACCTCCACCCCCGGCACCTTCCCCTGCAACCGCAGGAAATGTAAAACTTGCGCCCACACCTCCACACTCACTTCCCTCCAAGGCCCCAAGGGATCCTTCCATATCCGCCACAAGTTCACCTGTACCTCCACACACATCATCTATTGCATCCGCTGCACCCGATGTGGCCTCCTCTATATTGGTGAGACAGGCCGCTTACTTGCGGAACGCTTCAGAGAACACCTCTGGGCCGCCCGAACCAACCAACCCAATCACCCCGTGGCTCAACACTTTAACTCCCCCTCCCACTCCACCGAGGACATGCAGGTCCTTGGACTCCTCCACCGGCAGAACACAACTACACGACGGCTGGAGGAGGAGCGCCTCATCTTCCGCCTGGGAACCCTCCAACCACAAGGTATGAATTCAGATTTCTCCAGCTTCCTCATTTCCCCTCCCCCCACCTTGTCTCAGTCGGTTCCCTCAACTCAGCACCGCCCTCCTAACCTGCAATCCTCTTCCTGACCTCTCCGCCCCCACCCCACTCCGGCCTATCACCCTCACCTTGACCTCCTTCCACCTATCCCACCTCCATCGCCCCTCCCCCTAGTCCCTCCTCCCTACCTTTTATCTCAGCCGGCTTGGCTCTCTCTCTCTTATTCCTGATGAAGGGCTTATGCTCGAAACGTCGAATTCTCTATTCCTGAGATGCTGCCTGGCCTGCTGTGCTTTGACCAGCAACACATTTGCAGCGAGTCTCTCTGGACACCTGACATTGCCAGTAGCTAAGCTCGAAGTTCTGAAATTTCCTCTCTACACTTCTCTGTCACTGTACCTCTCTTTCATCCTTCCAGGCATTCCTTAGAATTGATCTCTTTTTACTAATCCTCTGATCATTTGACTGATCACGCCACAACATCTGGTCTTAGGATTTCGGGGGTCACCTGTACAAATAAAGATAAAGAAATCTGGACACATGACAGATGGATTTTAATGCAGATCCAAATGTCTGCCCATTTGGCCAACTTATCAATGCCCTTCTTGAGTCACTCAGCTTTACCCTGACAATTCACTATTCTCCTAAGCTTCATCTGCAAATTTAGAGATTTTGTCCATATCACCCATCTTGAAATAGATAATATAAATCAGGTAAAACAAGGATCCCTGAGGAAATCACTTTTAACTCCTCTCCAATCTGAGAAATGCCCATCTATAACTACTTTGTTTCCTATTATTTAGCCAACTTCTCACCCATACTGCCAAGGACCCATCAATCCCAAACATTTCTAATATGCTAACCAACCTGTTGTGTTTTATTAACACCTAAATATACAACATCCACAGCATTACCCTCATTCACTGCCTGTGTCACCTCATCAAAGAACTCAATTACGTTTTCAGACATGACCTGCCCTTGACAGAGCCATGTTGACTGTAGAGTATGAACTTATTTCTGCAAGTGTATATTTACCTTATCCCATATTATGGACTCTTCTAGTTTTCCCACTATTGATGTCAAGCTGACAGGTCTGCAGTTTCCTTGGTTATTCTTTACTCCTTTCCTAAACAATGGTATCTTATCTTCCGACTCCTGGGACTGTTCCTGTGCTCGGAGAGGTCTAGAAAATTTCTGGCAATGACTCTGCAATTTTCTCCCTTACCTCTCACAGCAATCTCGCATGCAACCCATTTGGTCCTGGCAAATTCTCCAGCTGGACTGTTGCCAGTCTTTTTAGCATCTCTTCTTTATCCATCACTATACTGCTCAGTTGCTCAACACCAACATTTCCAACCAGCCCATCTCCACCATTTTCCAATTTGGTAAAGACAGAAGCAAAGTATTCACTTACTACCTTTGCCATACTCTTTGCTTCCTTAAGCATCTTACCCTACTTGTTCCTTATGGGATGCCTCAGACTATCTATTCAGAGTCAAGGCTGGGAACAGTTCTACAGCATGGAAATAGGCCCTTCAACCCAACTCATCCATGTCGACAGGTTTCTAAAGAGAACAAATCCTGCACATGTCCAAAGGTTTTTAAAATATTGTAATTTTAATCACCTCTACCACTTCCTCTGGCAGCTCGTTCCATGCACACACCATCCTCTGTGAAAATGTTGGTCCTCAGATCCCTTTTAAATCTTTCCCACCTCACCTTAAACCTATGCCCTCTGGTTTTGGACTCTTCTGCAATCCAGAAAGGACCATGGCTATTCACCTCATCAATGACCCTCATAATTTCCTAAACCTCTATGGAGTCACTCCTCAGCCATATACGCTCCAGGGTAAGAAGTTTCAGCCTCTTCAGCTTCTCCTTACAACTCAAACTTTCCAGTCTCGGTAAACATCTTGTAAATCTTTTCTGCACCAGGGGATCAGTGTTGGAACTGCAATTATTCTCAACCTACATAGATGATTTGGAGTTGGAGACCACATGTAGTGTGCCAAAGTTTGCAGATGACACTAAGGCAAGTTTAAAATCAAACAACACCAGGTTATAGTCCAACAGGTTTATTTGGAAATACTGTGAAAGGACTGTGAAACTTTGCAAAGGGATATAGATATTTTGAGTGGGCAAAGGTCTGCAGATGGAGTACAATGTTAATAAATATGAAGTCATCCATTTTGGGAGGAATAACAGTAAAAAGGACTATTATTGGAATGGTAAAAAGTTGCAGCACGCTGCTATCAGAGGGATCTGGGTGTCCTTGTGCATGAAGCACAGAAGGTCGATCTGCAGGTACAACAGGTAACTAGGAAGGCAAATGGAATTTGGTCCTTCATTGCTAAAGGGATTGAGTTTAAAAGCAGGGAGGTTATGTTGCAGCTGTACAAAGTGCTGATGAGGCCACATCTGGAGTACTGTGCGCTGTCTTGGTCTCTTTACTTGAGAAAGGATGTCCTGGCACTGGAGGGGGTGCAGAGGAGGTTCACTAGATTGATCCCGGAGTTGAGGGGGTTAGCTTATGAGGAGAGACTAAGTAGACTGGGATTATATTCATTAGAAGAATGAGGGGGATATCTTATTGAACCATATACATTATGAAGGGAATAGATAGAAGCAGACATAATGTTTCCACTGGCAGGTGAAACTAGGACAAGAAATTTAGAACTGAATTGAGGAGGAACTTCTTCACCCAGAGGGTTGTGAATCTATGGAATTCCCTGCCTAGTGAAGTAGTTGAGGCTTCCTCAATAAATGTTTTTAAAGCTAAGATAGATCATTTTTTGAACAATAAAGGAACTAAGGGTTATGGTGAGACAGCAGGTAAGTGGAAGTCCACGAAGAGCTCAGCCATGATCTTATTGAATGGTGGAGCGGCTCAAAGGGCCAGATGACTAACTCCTGCTCCTAGTTCCTACCGTCTTATGTTCTTTCTAGCTTAACAACATTCTTTTTACAGCAGAATGGCCAGAATTGTATGCAGTACTCCAAACGAGGCCCGACCAATGTCGTCTACAGCCGTAATATAACATCCTATTTCCTGCATGCATTGCGCTGACCAATGAAGGCAAGCGTGCCAAATATCTTCTTCATCACCCTGTCCACACATAACTCCACTTTCAACAAAATATGTACCTGCATCCTTAGGTGTGTCTGTTTGACAACACTCCCCAGGGCCGTACCATTAACTATGCAGGTCCTGCCCTGGCTTGCCTTCTCAAAATGGAACACATTTATCTGAATTAAACTCCATCTGCCATTCCCTGGCCCATTGGCCCAGATGATCAAGATCCCATTGTACTCTTAGATAACCTTCTTTACTGTCCACTTTACCGCCAATTTTGGTGTCAGCTTCAAACTTACTAACCATGTATCCTATCTTTTCATCCAAATCGTTTACACAAATGATGAACAACAGTGGATCCAGCATTGATTCTTGTGGCACATCAATGGTCACAGGCCTCAACAATAATCCTCTACCACCACACTCAGTCTTTTACCTTCAAGCCAATTTTGTATCTGATTGGCTAACTCTCCCTGGACTTTATCTAGAAAACGTTAGACATGGATGCAGGATTGCTTACTGAGATGGAAGATTCATTTGCAGACATTTCATCACCATACTAGGTAACATCTTCAGTGAGCCTCCAGATGAAGCACTGGTGGTATAGCCTGCTTTCTATTTATGTGTTTGAGTTTCCTTGAGTTGGTGATGCTATTTCCTGTGATGATATCATTTCCTGTTCTTTGTCTCAGGGCGAGGTAAATGAGATCCAAGTCAAAATGTTTGTTGATAGAGTTCTGGTTGGAATGCCATGCTTCTAGGAATTCTCATGCATGTTTCTGTTTGGCTTGTCCTAAGATGGATGTGTTGTCCCAATCGAAATGGTGTCCTTCCTCATCTCTACGTAAGGATACTAGTGACAGTGGGTTCATATCTTTTTGTGGCCAGTTGATGTTCATGAATCCTGGTGGCTAGATTTCTACCTGTTTGTCTAATGTAGTGTTTGTTACAGTTCTTGCAAGGTTTTCCTGTCATTTTGCCATTGTCATTTACAAAACTACCGTGCAAGAACTGTAACAAAAACTACATTGGACAAACAGGCAGAAAACCAGCCATCAGGATAATTGAACATCAACTAGCCACAAAATGACATGACCCACTCTCACTAGTATCCTGACATATGGATGAGGAAGGACACCACTTCGACTAGGACAAGCCAAACAGAGACATGCATGAGAATTCCTAGAAGCATGGCATTCCAACCAGAACTCTATCAACAATCACATTGACTTAGATCCCATTTACAACCTCTGAGAAAAAGAACAGGAAATGACATCACCATAGGAAATGGCATCACTACAGGAAATGACATCACCAACCCAAGGAAACCCAAACACAGAGAAAGTGGGCTATACCACCAGTGATTCATCCAGAGGCTCACTGAAGATGTTACCCAGCATGGTGACAAGGCGTCTGAAAACGAACTTTCCAGCTCAGTGAGCAATTCCACATCCAGGTCCTCAACCTGAGCTACAAATCTTCCCAAACCTCACTAATATTAAACATGTTAAAGTGTAGTCTAATATACACAACTGACCCCACCATCATCCCTGACACAAACATCTCACCAGCCCCCCGAACCTCCTCCTCCCAACCCAAGAACCTCCTTACCTGACCACTGCTTCTGGAAACCTGACTACCCTCACAGCAAAACCAGACAACCCATCCCCAACCACTCAACTAACCACCTGAGCCCACCACCGGCTGATCCCCATCACTCACTGTCAAAGCAAACCCACCTCCTCCTTCACCATTTATTTACATTCAAAGATTGAACCTTTACACTCCTTACTAGACAGCTTAAAAAGGTGTATCCTGCCTTCACTGACACAACTGCAGTAGAGTTCTTGAGAGTCACTACATTGCTGATTTTTGAAAATAACAGGATCAGAAAATCCTGGAAGAGATGAACAGCTGTGTCAAGTCAGGGGAATTTATGATCACAAAAATCTACTTGTCATTCCAACTGCTCAAAGATTCAGGTCAATGTATCCTTAGATGGGTCAGTATCATGCTTTGCTTTCTAATCCCCCTGTGAAATGCTTTGAGTTTTTTTTAATTGCATAAAAGTCACTACATAAGTTGTTATCATCTGTCATAGTGTTTGTAGTCTCGCCCTATGGCCGACCACTTCAACTCCCCCTCCCACTCCGCCAAGGACAAGCAAGTCCTGGGTTTCCTCCACTGCCAAATCCAAGCCACCCGATGCCTGGAGGGACCCTCCAATCACATGGCATCAAAGTCAACTTCACCAGTTTCCTCATCTCCACTCCCGCCACCTCATCCCAGATCCAATCCTCCAGCTTAACACTGCCCTCTTGAACTATCCCATCCGTCTATCTTCCTTCCCACCTATCCACTCTAACCTATCACAATCACACTCCACCTGCATCTACCTATCACTTTCCCAGGTATCTCAACCCCATCCCTACCCTCCTATTTATCTCTCAGCCCCCAGCACCCCCAATATTCCTGATGAAGGGCTTATGCCCAAAATGTCGACTCTCCTGCTCCTCAGATGCAGCCTGACCTGCTGTGATTTTCCAGTGTCACACCTTTTGACCTTGTAGTCCACACGAGACTACAGCAATTCCACCTCAGTCTTGTAGCATAGCTTTGCATTGGTTTTTCTCTCTGGATGAATCTAATGAAAAGCCGCACATACACCTGTGATACTTTGGATATCACTGATGTGACTGAATCAGAACAAAGAGGCTGTATCATATTAAGAAATCACACTGTTAAAGCTACAAGCTTATCAATAATATACTCAGTTGGGTTTTAAACATGCCTGGCTTTATGTAAAACTGACAACCCACCGTAAATGAACCTAGCCATTTTATGTCAATCTTGTGCATTAAGCATATTTTAATTTTGCCAATGTCTAATTAGCATGATACATTTAAACTGCCACCCACTTGTATGATTACTAATGCATTATATAAAATTTATAATGTATAATTAGTAATGTTCATAGGATATGTCCAAGTACCCAATGCAGCATCTAATGGCTAGCCTTAAGATATGTTTAATTGTGCTATCTTCAGTAGGCTAATCTGAAAATGTTCGTTCACAATCTAGCTGCCTGAATTCTCACTTAATGACTAAACACAATCATTTACTGAATTATGTATCATGTGATCTAAACAGAGGGCTTGGATGGCAGAATGTTGCATATGTTTTGGATCATTTTGATAAGAAAAACCATGGCAGGACTTACACAATTGATGGTGGGGCTTTAGAAAGTGTTGGCAAATACAGAGACCTTGGGATTCATCCACAGTGGTCATTGAAAGCGGTGTCACAGATAGAGTGGTGAAGGTGGCATCTGGCACAGCTTGCCTTCATTGGTCAGACCATTGAGTGCAGGAGTTGGGATGTCATGTTGCTGCTGTGCAGGACATTGGTGCAGCCACTTTTGGAGTTCTAGTCTCTCTGCTATAGGAAGGCTATATTAAACTGGAGAAGGTTCAGAAAGGGTTGACCAGGATGCCGGGACTGGAGAGTTGGAGTTACAAGGAGAGGCTGGATTGAGTCACAGAGTTATATAGCACAGAAACTGACCCTTCGGTACAACTCATCCTTGTCAACCAAATATCCTAAAGTAATTTAGTCCCATTTGCCAGCATCTGGTCCATATCCCCATAAACCTTTCCTATTCATATCCCCATCCAGATGCCTTTTGAATGCTGCAATTGTACCAGCCTCTCCTGTTTCCTCTGATAGCACATTCCATACACGCAGCACCCTCTGCATAAAAACATTGCCCCTTCGGTCCCTTTTAAATCTTTTCCCTCTCACCCTAAACCTATGCCATCTAGTTTTGGACTCCCCCACCTTAGGGAAAAGACCTTGTCTATTTACCCAATTCATGCCCCTTATGATTTTATAAGCCTCTATAAGGTCACTCCTCAGCCTCTGATGCTCCAGGGAAAAGAGTCCCAGCCTGTTCAGCTTCTCTCTATAGCTCAAACCCTCTATCCCTGGCAATATCTTTGTAAATATTTTCTGAACCCTTTCAAGTTTCACAACACCCTTCCTATAGCAGGGAGACCAGAATTGTACAGTATTCCAAAAGTGATCTAACCAATGTTCTGTACAGCCACAACATGATTTCCCAACTCCTATATTCAATGCACTGACCAATAAAGGCAAGCATACCAAGTGAGACTAGTTTAGTTTGGGATTATGTTCGGCATGGACTGGTTCAACCAAAGGGTCTGTTTCCATTCTGTATGACTCTATGACTCTACATCAAAAGCCTTCTTCACTATCCTATCCACCTATGATTCCACTTTCAAGGAACTATGGACCTGCACTCCAAGATCTCTTTATTCAGCAACACCTCCCAGGACATTACCATTAAATGTTTAAACCTTGCCCTGATTTATCTTTCCAAAATGCAGCACCTCACTTTAAATTAAACTCCATCTGCCATTCCTCGGCACATTGGCTCATCTGTTCAAGATCCTGCTATACTCTGGTAACCTTCTTCGCTGTCCACTACGCCTCCAATTTTGGTGTCATTTGCAAGTTTACTAACCATACCTCATATATTCACATCCAAATCATTTATATAAATAACGATAGGCTGGGACATTTTTTCCCTGGAGCATAGGAGATTGAGAGGTAACCTTATACAGGTTTATAAAATCATGATCGGCATAGATAAAGTGAATAGCAAAAGGTTTTTTCCCTCAGGAAGGGGAGTTTAGAGAGCACAGGTTTACGCTGAGAAGAGAAAGATTTAAAGAAGACCTGAGGGGCAACTTTTCAAATAGAGGGTGGTGTGTGTACAGAATGAACTGTGATAGGAAGTGGTGGAGACAAGACTGTTTTCTGTAAAGATACAATAACTGGTTCACATACACAGTCTGTAATATACAAGTATAAATGTAATATACAAGTATATATATCTCCAAACAGACATGCAAACCAACTCTTCAAAAGAAGAATAATAAAGGATATGATTAGATTAGATTAGATTAGATTAGACTTACAGTGTGGAAACAGGCCCTTCGGCCCAACAAGTCCACACCGACCCGCCGAAGCGCAACCCACCCATACCCCTACATTTACCCCTTACCTAACACTACGGGCAATTTTAGCTTGGCCAATTCACCTGACCCGCACATCTTTGGACTGTGGGAGGAAACCGGAGCACCCGGAGGAAACCCACGCAGACACGGGGAGAACGTGCAAACTCCACACAGTCAGTCGCCTGAGTCGGGAATTGAACCCGGGTCGACAGGCGCTGTGAGGCAGCAGTGCTAACCACTGTGCCACCGTGCCGCCCACAACGGCAACGGATATCTCTGCAACTATTGACTTTCTTGGGAAAAAAAAACTTTAGTCAATAGATTATTCTTAAAGGCAACAGGTTAAGGCTCACACTACTCCAGAGTCTGGTCTTCTGATCTGGCTAGCACAGCCAACTCACTAACTGTGTATGGTGATCTCTGAGATCCTGCAGACAGAGCATGTTTAAAAAATACAATCTCAAGGCGTTCTTTCAATCACTCTTTCAAAAGAATAGGTTTCACCTTGAAGTATGCAGCTGGCTTTCTTTTTAGAAATCAGAGAGATCAGCTGGGTATCTTGTCCATAGCAAACGTTTTCCAATTCAGCTTGTTCCCAGCAGGATTACTTTCAATACATTGGTTATTAGCAGGCCTTTTTTTTACCAAATTAACTGAATAAAATAAGAACCGCTCCAAGCCAGTCACTGTTCAAAGTGCCCCAACAGTGCAAAGCAATAGTGAAAAATGATTGCCTACTAGTATTGGATTAATAATCCAGAAACATCTGGATTATTAATCTGAAATTCAGCATATGTTCTGTAGTCCTGGGTTTGAGTCCCACCACAGAAGATGGTGGAATTTGTATTCAACACAGAAGATCAGAAATTAAGAATCTACTAATGACCATGAAACCATTGTCGATTGTTGGAAAAATCAATCTGGCTCAATGTCCTTTTGGGAAGGAAGTCTACCATGTTCACCTGGTCAAGCCTATATGTGACTCCAGACCTACAACAATGTGGTTGACTCTCAACCACCCTCTGAAATAGCCTACCAAGCCTGGAGTTGTATCAATTGCTACAAAATCTCAACAAAGAAATTAAACCAGTTGAAACACTGGGCATTGGTTTAGGCACAGGAAAAGACAGCAGCAGAAACAGCCCTTGTCAACCCTGCAAAGTCCTCCTTACCCCTAACATCTGAGAACTAGTGCTAAACTTGGGAGAGCTGTCTTACAGACTAGTCAAGCAATAAGCTGACACTGTCTGTAAGGTATGATTCCATGAGTATGACTATGCCCCACACACCAATATCACCATCCCTGGATACGTTCTGTCACATCAGCAGGACAGACACAGCAGAAGTAGTGGAACAGTGATATACAACTGGAAGGGAGTCGCCCCAGGAGTCCTCAACATTGAGTCCAGACAGCATTAAGTCATATGGTTTCACAATAAATATTGGGCAAGGAAAGTTCCTGCTTGTTACCACATACTGTCCTCCCTCAGCTGATGAATCAGTACTCCTCTATGTCAACCAATACTTGGAGGAAGTACTAAGGGTCGCAAGGGTGCAAAATGTACTCTGGGTCGGGGATTTGCACATAATAACATTATATACTTGATTTATCAATTGAGTTTAAATGTCATGGTGGGGTTTGAAGCTATGATTCCAAAGCATTAGCCAGGATCTTTGGATTACTAGTCTAGTGATATCACCACTGCACCACCTCCTCTCTCAACACTTGAACAACGGGCTCTCATTGTACAAACTCACACCAAAACTGCCCTAAAGGTCTTCCGACATCTCTGAAAAACTGAGATAAATAGATAAGATGGTTTAAGGACCTAATATTCCTGAAGATCTCCATGCAGATGAAATTGAAAGAAACCACTTGAAGGAAAAGAATTATCACTTCTTTTAAATACACTTTTATAACTTCTTTCACAGCCTCAGGATGTTCCAATAAAGTGAATACATGTTAAAAAAAATAAAACATTCTAAAATGAGAAACCCCTCACCAAAAGTCTTAACTTGTTTCTACTAGAAATCTTGATACCTAAAAGTGAATAGTTGTAATAAAGTAGATTTCTCAATTTAATAGTCTTAGCAGAATGATGACACCCGTGTCAGTACGACACTGAATTGTCAGTGTGGATTGTCACACCCAAAATGAGATAAGAGTGATAATTTATAAACTGAAGAGTCCCGTGTAGAAATCTTCCTGTCAATTTTAGCTGGTGAAAGCAGGCAGTGCACATGTATCAATATGTGCATGAGCCTGGAATGCTTACGGAGTAACATCAGTATATTTAATACTAAACAAAACTCCCCAAACCCAAGGAGAATGCAATTTAATCCTTTAATACGAGGCAGATATTTGGTAGATGTCAGTTATCAAGAAGGATGAAGTCACAGACAACTGCTTTAATATCCGATTCAAACTGAGGCCCGGATATCTGTGAAACCTCAGGCCAAGCTATTCCTACTGTTACAAGCAGACTGTAATTGCAATGTTTAACCTTCTAGTCTTGACACTATCTCCAGGTATCACTGTGTCTGTTTATAAATCTCACACCAATCATGCTACGTTACATGCTGGAAGCATCAATCAAATCAGAGCTGTCAGAAACAATAAGCTGCCAGTATTAGGTGACTGGCTTTTACATTATTGGAGTAGCGTGCAAAAGCTGTCACACACAATCATCAGTATTTGTTACTCAAATGGGAAACCAGGGTGACCAGTTAGTAGTGCAGGAGACCACAAAAGATTGAAAACAATAACAATATTAACTTAACATCTAGGTACTAATCATGAAGATTGCAAAATGGCCCATGGAGCATCATGAAGGGTAAGTGAGATACAGTGGGGAGTTTAGGGACAAAGCAAAGACTGAAAATGCAAGCGTGGATAGAATAAGTTCCTGCACAGAAGACAGGCTTAGAAAGATAAATGAAAGCTCTGCTGCTTATGGCAGAGACAAAGGGAAACACACAAAAGAATACTCAGAAAGCAAAATCTTTGCAGAGATTTTGTGAAGAAAAAAAGGACTTTGTATTGAAGAGATTGGATTTTGAAATCAACATGCTGGGAGTCAAGTCATTCAGCTAAATAATAGAAACACCAATCATTCATTATATTTAAAGTAATATTCTCACTTCTTACAACTTAAAAAAACTAAGCAAATTTAAAGCAGAAGAATACAAAGATTTGGGTGAGGAAGTTTAAGTAATAATTTGTATTTATATAGAGTGAAGACTGTGATTTCAGTGAGAACTCCAAAGATGTTAAAAGAAGTTTCAGTCATGGTGGGAAGAAGGGAACAGGCAATATGTAGCAGCCTGAAAGATAGTTTTAATGGTTCCTCAATGTGGGGCTAGAGGATCAGCTCAAAGTCAAGCAGGGCAATGAGGTTACTTAAAAGTCCAGTTCAGGTTGAGTGAACAGCTTAATAGGATGACTGGTTCAATATAGTCAATGCTAGGAAGCTCTAGCTGATCCAGACAGTTGAAACGGCACTGCAATATTTATTAAAAATGGATGCAGGCTGAAGCTGTTCACAATGGGTACTGGTGTCACCTGCTGATGAGGAATATAATCTCCTAAAGCCTGAATGAATTTGAGGAATACAGAAGCTGATAGAGGGTGCTTGAGTGTTTTAAAATCAAGACAAAGAACATTTTAAATCTGTGTCTATGAATTTGCTAGTCATTTGAATTCTATCATTTTTTTAACGTTTGGAGGAGTGCAAAATATGACTAACCATGTTGAGAGATTCATCCGTCTTTTATTATTAAACTGGATATTTGCAAACAATCAGTTCAATTTGTGAATTAATCTAATCAGTTGGTAAAATATATCATTCCTGTGTAAGTTAGCTCGTTGAGCTTGAAGGTTTTTTGTCAGACGTTGCGTCACTATGTTGGGTAACATCACCAGTGAGAGTCTCCAGTGAAGTGCTGGTGGTATGTCTCACCTCTCTATTTATAGGTCTTGGCTTCTTAAGGTGGGTGACGTCACTTCCGGTTCTTTTTTTCAAGGGGTGGTAGATAGGATCAAAATCGATGTGTTTATTGTTCGGGTTCTGGTTAAAATGCCATGCCTCTAAGAATTCTCGTGCGTATCTTTGTTTCTCCTGTCCTATGATATGTGTGTTGTCCCAGTCAAGGTGATGTTCTTCTTTGTCTGAATGTATAGAAACTAGTGATAGTGGGTCATATCTTTTGGTGGCCTGTTGGTCTTCATGTATCCTGGTGGCAAGTTTCCTGCTAGTTTATCTTATGTAGTGCTTTTTGCAGTTCTTGCATGGTATTTTGTAAAGGAGGTTAGTTTTGCTGGTAGTATTTAGCAGATCCTTTAGGTTCATTAGTCGCTGTTTAAGTGTGTTGGTGGGTTACCATGATGCCAAGGGATCTCAATAGTCTGGAAGTCATTTCTGATATGTCTTTGATGTAAGGTAGTGTGGCTATAGTTTTTGGTTGTGTTGTGTCTGCTTGTTTGGATTAGTTTCTGAGGAATCGGCATATTGTGTTTATTCGGTGTCCACTTTCCTTAAATATATCATTCCTAACAGTGCAGATACCAGACACCATTTTGTATAAAGTAAAAATCAGTTTTGATTATTATTTTAAACTCAGCTTTGTGCCCTGAATTCAAGGTGAGAACAGAATGTGAATCAAGGCAAATCCAGGTTTAATGTTCAATTGACAGAGAATGACTGGGGTAGGACTATTTACAGTTTTCTTTCAATTCAATATCTCTTCTTCTACAGATGCTCAATAACCATCGTGTACTTGCTTTGTCATAGTCCACGATTAGCAACGTCGGGAGGGCTAGGAAAGTGTTATTTCCTCCATAATCTTTGCACCAAACAGGTGTGAACTATATATTCTATAACCAAGAAGGTAGGGCTGTTGTGTAGTGATACTGTTCCCACCTCTGAGCCAGGAGATCTGGATTTAAATTTCACCTTTTCCAGATTACATTCTCAACAGGTTCATGAGAAAATACCCATAACCAAACTTACTTGAAACATTTGCTACTATTCATAATCTTATTTCTTTATGAAACCCAATCCTAATTGATTGCCCAATCCTAATCATTTTTCTGTTCCCTAAGGCAAGAACACAAGAGGCTTTGTGTCCTTTCCAGTCAGTAATTATGTTCACGGCGTGCTCTGACAGAAATGGCTCATGGGAGACCTAGAAACGTAACAAGGATAAATAAGGAAATTAAATGGTTTTAAGGAAATGAAAGTAAAATATTGGGTCAGTGTGTTTCTGTTAGTGAAAGGCAGCAAGTTCAGTGAACCTTGGATGCCAAGGGATATCAATAGTTTTATAACAAAAACGAAGAAAGCATATGTTAGGTATAGAGAATTAAATCAAGTAGGCTCTTCAGTATACAGGATAGAGAAAGTAGCAGTATCCTTATAAAAGAAATTGGGAGGCCAAAGAGAGGCCATGAAATATTTTTGGCAGATAGCATTAAGGAAAACCTCAAGGCATTTTATAAGTACATTAAGAGCAAGGGAATGGCATGGAAAGACAGAAGCCTATTAAGGAGCAAAGAGGCAATCTGTGCATGAAACCAGAGGATGTGGCTGTGGTCTTAAATACATATTTCTCATCTATAATCAGAAAGGAGAAAAACATTGTTGCTGGAGATTTCAGTTGGGTTGCTGAGATTCCAGAGCACATTAAGATTAATATGGAGGAGGCATTCAATGTTGTAATGGGCATAAAGGTACAATAATCTTCAGGGCCTGATCAGATGCAGGTAAAGATAGAGATTGCAGGGGCCCTGGCAGAGATATTCAATATTGCTCAAGGTATTGCAAAGAGCATTCAGTAATTTGTCACACAAAAAAAGGCAATGATACAAGATGTCGGGTGATATATCAGTTAGGCAAGCTTCTATCAATGATAACAGCAAAGAGAGAGTTGGGATAAATATTCAACTTGGTAAACCGTAGACGGAGAAAGAGAGATTGGGAAGGTTTGCTGACCAATTAATTTGTCCAAGAATGCAAGAGGCATCAGAAGAGCCTTGTCAAATATTAGAGCAGATGGATGTTGGTTTTATCCAGATTGTTAAAATCTTCTGAAAAGAAAAGAACTGTTTTGCATGGAAAAGGATGCCAAGTCTTTTGGGTGCAATGGAGGCATATGGCAAATCTTCTGCTGTCTACTAGGATGTTAATCAATGAATAACTACAGTACAACCATACAGTCAGAGATGACAACACAGACTTTATTTTGGTGCGCTTCTGCCAAGGGTCGATAAAATTTCTGTTGATGTAAGCTCAATACAGAAAGGGCAATGTTAACTAAAAGTTGTATTGAGCATATTTATTCCAGTTATTCCACAGAACACAGTCTTTTAACTCCTAATTTAATACAACTTCACAAGGAGAACAGTTAGTGATTTTTAATAGTAGCTTCATAGAATTTTAAACATCTTCAACAAGAACATTTCATTAATAACAGTCCCCAGGCTCTTTTCAATCTCCATCAGTTGATGACCTGAAGTCCACATCTGAAATATTAGGAGAATACTTAGGAACCCTTCCAAAATCTCAGCATTGTCATTTACAATCAGTCAATTATCCTGACAGGCCATTTAATGAAGGCCAACTACACTTTCCAAGACAGAAAAGCTGATACCACCAACTTCAACCTACTTGAGTTATCCTTTCTGCCTCTTTAACTGCACAGTAACACTGACTGTAATTGCAACAAGAGTTGCCCCACTATCTTGACTTCTCTTCTGAAAGATAATATTTGACAATGAAAAGAAGTACTACTGCAGATATTAAAATAACACTATTTGGAAACTCTAGATGGCAATCTGTTAGTTGAACTAAAGTGGATCAGTGGCTTTAACATCCTTTCAATAATGGGCCATCCAAAATATATTCTTGTCTCTTTGTTTTTATATATTATCGCCCCGTTCATAAAAGCAAGAAAAAGTTTGTCTTTTTTGATAGCGTAACTTACCTTTACTCACACTAAAGAAATGTATTTGCACCACCGGATGCCTCTGTCCCTTTATGCCCATCCCATTGTTCTCTTTACTTGCTTTGCATGAGCTATAAATACTGGCCAGCCAGCATTGCCCATGCCCCACAGGTGAATTTAAAAAAAAATAGATGTAAAGATGATCAAACAACTGAAGTTAATTTTTCTGGAGAAAGTAACGTCATGATTCTTTCTTTTTAAAAAAAAAACTCATTTCCAGCAGCATTCAGCAGCCTGACACTTCTACCCGTCAAAAGAGAGGATATTTTTGTTCTTGTAAATGAGATGCTTCAGACAGACTTAAAAGTGCTAAGGTCATAAATCCTGTCCTGCTTTATACCAATGCTCAAGTCATGTTACACTGTCAAATGATCCATGCCATTCAATGACATATCCAAAATAGTTCAGAAGAAACTCATTCATGCAATAAATCTAGGAATAAAAATGCTTTAGCTGCCATTGCATGTATATAAAGACTGCCATATCAGGAGGTGTGTGGTGTGAACAGTTAAGATTTCAAATAATGTAGCAACAATTTTCAACAAAGGCGAGCTTCATTAGCACCTCTAATATCCCAAAATTCTTCACAGAGATTCAAGGAGGAGGAAATGGAAACCATGCTCAAGAAGGAGTTATCAGAAGGTTGACCAAAAGGGTGGACAAAAAATGGGTTTTAAGAAAGTTTCTCAAATGGACAGTCAGCAATCGCACAACACCAGGAGGTTTATTTGAAAACACAAGCTTTCGGAGTGCTGCTCCATCCACCTGCTGAACTCACCTCAGGACAAAACTAAGAACAGCTAGAGAAAGCTTTACTGAGCTGATGAAAGTGAATATATGAGTTAACCTTCTGGGGTCAGGTTCCAAATCTTTTCCCCAGTTATTACTGCACTTCACAATATTTGCTCAACATCTTTGCTCATGTAAACCGTTTTAAATGTTCAGCAGTTTAAGTCTGTAACAAACAACTCCCAAGTACTTTCCCTCATTTAAGCGTTATGGTGAGATTTTTATTCTGCAGCGTTTCTGTAAAAATGGATAACTGTTTGCCCTGGGCAAACTGATATTCATTTCTGATTCTCAAGCAACAAAGATAACTTGAGGGGGAATATGATAAAACCATTAAAAGAAAAATAATGTTTAAACAGCCCAAACTGCAAGTTGTGCAATGAGTTAACATAATTTGTGTAGGAATAGCTCCCAGCATCCATGATTACACAATTCCAACTTCTTATTTTGTTCAGTTATAAATGCTTTTCATGCATGACTGCTTTCTGAAAGTCCCAGTCACTTACATTGACATCATTTGCTCTAACCAGTGAAATTACTTTTAACCAAATCACGTGCAGGCTGGGAGCATAAGAGTGATCTCTAAATCTGACATTGGATAGTAGAATCCCGATAGTGTGGAAGCAGGCCGTTTGGCCCATCAAGTCCACACCAACTTTCCAAAGAGCATTGTGTCCAATCCTTGTAACTCTGCATTTCCTACGGCTAAACCACCTGGCCTGTGCATCCCTGGACACTATAAGCAATTTAACATGGCAATAAACCTAACCTCACATCTTTGGACTGTGGGAGGAAATTGGAGCACCCGGAGAAAATCTATGCAGACACAGGGAGAGTATGCGGATGCCACACAGACAGCAATCTGAGGCAGGAATCAAACCTGGGTCCCTGTCATTGTGAGGCAGCAATGCTAACCACTCCAATGCTGCACTGTGTCACTCCCTCTTCAAAGATCCTACAAGATATGGAGCGGTTTCCAGCATCTTCTGTTTTTAACCTATTTTTGTATTCATTCACAGGAGCAGCATTTATTGCCCGTCCCTAGTTGCTCTCAAGATGGTGGTGGTAAGTTGCCTTCTTGAACCTCTGCAGTCCATTTGGTGCAAATAGCCACAATGCCCTCAGTGAGGAAATTCAGGAATATTGACCTAAAAACACTGAAGGAACAGCAAAATATTTCTAAGTCAGCATGGCGAGCAGCTCAGAGGGACATTTGTAGGTGTTACATGTCCCAATGTAAATGCTCCCTCACCCTTCTGGGTGACAGTGGTCATGGAATTGGAAGGTGGTGTTGATGGAGCCTTGGTGAATTTCTGCAGTGTTATCTCATCAAAAAAACTGAATGTGTTAACAATCAGACAGGTACCGTCCACAGTATCAGGTTTAATTAGATATTGAATTCGTATCAATTAATTCTCTAGAGCTAATAAGATACATTTTTTAAGCCCTAGGTTTTAACTAATGATAAAAAGCCAAACATATTTACGTATGAATACAGGGTTTTTTGGAAACATTAAAGGTTTTTGTCCATTCTATCTCCAATCATCACTTGGTGCTTACTCTCGTGGAAGTGTTGACCATGTTCATTTTAACAACATTCTCTGGTAACTCAGCTCTGGGGACTTTGCTTTTCTCTGGTTTACTTTTAATTCTTAAATTCTTAACCTTGATTCTCTAACTCCACACCATAAAATTATCTATCTCAGCCACCCTTTCAATTCATCTGTTGTTTGAACCCTAATTTAATCTTCTATTATATTCAATCTGGGGTTTTCCAAATGTTTCTGGCCTCCCAACTTCTGGCCAATATAAAATTCATCCAAATTCATCCCAGTGGTTTGCTGCTCAAAACTGACTCTTGCCAAGTCCCATTCACCCATCACTTTTGTGCTTAAGTTTATCCTGGTGTTGAGATTGCTGTATTGTTGCACACACTTCAGAAAAGGAACTGTATTTTTAAGACTCTAGGTAACATCATGACATGAAATCAAGGTCCCCATCATAATCCCACTAACTCAGTTAAGCGGTCAGCTGCTAAGTTCTGTCCATAATGCAATAGTAAATGAAGCAAGCATACATGCCAAACGCTATGCATGTCTGAGATAAAGATGGAGGTGCCATTATCCTTCTGAAGGCTATGGCTGCTCTCTCAGAGAATGACATCTAGCGATGGTTAATCTGGGGTTCACCAAGGGACGGCCTGATGGCTCACAGCGCCAGAGACTCAGGTTCGATTCCAGCCTCAGGTGACTGTCTGTGTGGAGGTTGCACATTCTCCCTGTGTCTGCGTGGGTTTCCTCTGGGTACTCCGGTTTCCTCCCACAGTCCAAAGATGTGCAGGTTAGGTGAATTGACCATGCTAAATTGTCCAAAGAATTAGGTGCATTAGTTAGACGGAAATGGGTCTGGGTGGGTTATTCTTCGGAGGAGTCGGTGTGGAGTTGTTGGGCCAGACAGCCTTTTTCCACTCTGTAGGGAATCTACAGATCTACAAATTGCCCGTAGTGTTAGGTAATGGGTAAGTGTAGGGGTCTGGGTGGGTTGCGCTTTCGGCGGGTCGGTGTGAACTTATTGGGCCGAAGGGCCTGTTTCCACACTGTAAGTAATCTAATCTAATCTAATCTAATCTAATCTACAAGCCTCAGGCAAGAACGAGTCCTTCGTGGTAACCTCAGTCAATGCTGGAATGGAACCCATGCTGTTGATATCGTCCTGCATTGTTAACCAATTTCCAGGGTTGTTCTGAAATACATAATGTTGTGTACATAATATTGCTAATAAAATTCAAAACAATTGTCTTACCCAGGGAAACCACATCACAGATCATTCCATGGCTTTTTTCCATTTACTTGATCAGACCAGGAGAAAGTGAGGACTGCAGATGCTGGAGATCAGAGCTGAAAAATGTGTTGCTGGAAAAGCGCAGCAGGTCAGGCAACATCCTGTCGCTTATGCTCGAAATGTCAATTCACTTAATCAGATCAGCCCAATAAACCTTCTAAAAACTTTGCCTTCTTTCAATTCTGGCCACTTGCATATCCTTGTTTTCCTTTGGTCATACGAAAATGGTGTTCATGCCTTCAGATGTTTACCCACCATGAATGTGTTGCCTGGAACACTCTGCTTCTCTATCCTGTTTTAAGACTCTAAGTAAAACCTTCTCTCCTCGAACAGACTTTCGGCTCACCTGTCCTAATATCCCCTTGTGGTTGACTGTCAAATTCTGTTTGATAATGGTTCCTGTCAAGCCTTATTATGTTAAAAGTGCCAAGCAATTGCTGAAAACTGAATCCACTTCCAGCACTCGTTCAGCGAGTGTACTCCAGATCAATAACAGCTCACAATATAGAAGCATTTCCCCCACATCTCCCTCTGGATTTTTTGCCAATTATTTTAAATGTGCTCTCTCTGGTTACAGAGAGAACAGTTACTCTTTCTCTAATTGATAAAGACAGCTCATAATTCTGAACACTTCTATAACCTCATGTCTCATTTGCATTTTTATAACTGCTGAGCGCATGGATGCGGGGATGTTAGCTTTGCAAATGATCTGAAGATTCTTTCTGATTAACACACCATCACTGCTCCAAATGTAAAAAAGCAAAACCAAACAAAACACCAAATCAGAACAAGTCAGAAAGATTTTTCATGTAGAAATGCTAAATGAGTACATCCATCTGTCTTTACCAATTTAGAAGATGGTGACAATGGCCTAGTTGAAAATGTGGGTGTTGAGCAACTGAGCAGAGTAATGACGGATCAGGAAAAGGTGCTGAAGAGGCCCACAGCCCTCCAGATTGAGAATTGGCCAGGCATGGATAGGATGATTCCCAGATTACAGATAGAAGTAAGGGAGCACATCGCAGAGCTATTTGTAAACTTCTCTCGTTCTGTGTGTCCATATACATGGACAAGACAGCAATAGGTATAATGAGGGTTTAGTAAAGTGGTGTGTAGTGGTCACTTTATTGGACTAGTAATGCACAGCACAGAATCATAGAATCCCTACAATGCAGAAGAGGCCATTCAATCTAACAAGTCTGCCCCGACTCTCCAAAGATCCCACCCAGGTGCCCTCACCTTATCCCTGTAACCATGCATTTACCCTAGCTAATCCACCTAGCTTGCACATTCCTGGACACTATGGGTCTATTTAACATGGCCAGTCTACCTAACCTACACATTTTTGTATCTATGGGAGACAATAAAGAACCAGGTGGAAACTCACACAGACAAACGGAGAATGTGCAAACTCCACACAGGTCAGTTTTGAGAGTCACTGGACCCAAAATGTTAACTCTGATTTCTCTCCACAAATGCTGCCAGACCTGTTGAGCTTTTCCAGCAATTTCTGTTCTGGTTCCACACAAGTAATACTCAGGGATGTAATATTCTGAAACTCCCCATGGCAATAAAATCTGGAGTTAAAAACTAGCCTAATGGTAAATGAAAACAGAAGATGCCGAAGAAACACTGGTCTGGCTTTACTCGTGGAGAGTGAAACAAAGTGAACAGTTTGAGTTGGATATGTCTTTTCTCTGAAAATGAATTGTGTGTTGACTAATCCGATATCTTAATTGAAAAGGTTTTGTTTTGTAATAAATCAATATTTTTTTGTTTATTAAGAAAACCCAGCTGATGGATCTTTTCATTCCAAATCAAACATAGACCATGTTTCCACACAAGAATTCAGTTAAACATTTTATTTTCCGAATCTGCAAATCAATATTGTCCAGGCTGGGAAGCAGTTCTTGTGTATTCTTTGCACTTTACGCATGGGCAGAGAATTCTCAGAATCAGCTATATTCTCCAACATTGTGATCATTACTTTTTAAATTATGTTATTTTAAATAAATGAATGGCTCAACATTCTCAAATGCACAGCAAACAGTATCATGTTGAGAGAAGGGCTCAGTTAGCTCGGTTGGCTGGATGCTAATTTGTGATGCAGAATGAGTCCAACGATGTGGGTTCAACTCTGCACCAGCAGAGGTTCCTGTGAAGGCCCCTCCTTCTCAACTTTTGCCCTTGTCTGAGCTGTAGTGACTCTCAGGTTAGTCCACCACCAGTTGTCACGCTCTCATGTGGGAGCCACCCTATGGTCCTCAAGGACAATGGTGACTTACCTTTACCTATTGGCAGACTGCGAGGCGAAAGTGAGGACTGCATGCGCTGGAGATTAGAGTCCAGAGTTTGGTGCTGGAAAAGCACAGCAGGTCAGGCAGCATCCGAGGAGCAGGAGAACCCTGATGAAGGGCTTTTGCCCAAAACTTCGACTATTGGCAGACAGAACTCAATGCCAATAAGTCTACAATATGGGATCCCAAATTGCTGCCAGTTCTTCAGTACATGGGACAAGCTAACCTTTGAGAAGACAGTGCATTGAATGGCATCAAACTAGCCTGTCATTGAGGGATTTGCAGCTACATCTAACCCTGCCATCATGCAACAACTTGTGCACATTCCTACTGTAGATGGGGGGGGGGGGGGCGGAGTCTCTCTGAACTAGTCGGTTCTTTATTCACTGGTGGGACATGGATATCGCTGGCTGGCCAGCATTTATTGTTCCTCTCTAGTTGCCCTTGAGAAGGTGGGGGCGAGCTGCCTTTTTGAACCACTGTAGTCCATGTGCTGTAGGTCAACCTACAATGTCCTTAGGGAGGGAATTTCAGGATTTTGACGCAGCAACAGTGAAGGAAGGGAGAGATGGTGAGTGGCTTGCAGAGGAACTTGCAGGGGGTAGTGTTCCCATGTATCTGCTGCCCTTGTCATTCGAGATGGAAGTGGTCAATCAAGCAGCTACTTTGTTCTGGATAGTGTCAGGCTTCTTCAGTATTGTTGGAGTTGACCCCATCCAGGAAAGCGAGAAATATTCCATCACACTTCTAACTTGTGCCTTTTAGATGATGGACAGGCTTTGAGGAGTCAAAAGGTGAGTTACTCACTGCAGTAATCCTCATCTCTGACCTGCTCTTGTAGTCACTGTGTTTATATGACATGTCCAGTTGAGTTTCTGAGGAATGACAAGCCCAGGATGTCAATAATGGGGGATTCAGTGATGGTAACACTATTGAATGTCAAGAGGCAGAGGTCAGAATATCTCTTATTGGAGGTGATCATACCATGGCACTTATTGTGCAAATTTACTTGCCACTTGTCAGGCCAAGTCTGGATACTGTTGCATTTGAATATGGACTGCTTCAGTATCCAAGGAGTCGTCAATCAGGAGTCACTACCCCACTGAGTAATGCACAGAGGAAGTTGTGCTGTGGTGAGCCCTATCCCCAAAATATCAACAAACTAAGTTGAAAAGAGAACCCAGTTAGAACTTTTGAATATGAGTTAGGAAGCATGGATTGGGAGCAATTGTTCCATGGTAAAGGCTCTATAGGCATGTGGAGACTGTTTAAGGAACAATTGTTTCAAGTGATGAATTAATATGTCCCTCTGATCCAGGCAAGAAGGGGTAAGATAAAGGAACCTTGGATGACGAGAGCGGTGGAGCTTCTCGTCAAAAGGAAGAAGATAGCTTACTTAAGGTGGAGGAAGCTAGGGTCAAGCTCAGCTCTACAGGATTACAGCTGAAAATGTGTTGCTGGTCAAAGCACAGCAGGCCAGGCAGCATCTCAGGAATAGGGAATTCGACGTTTCGAGCATAAGCCCTTCATCAGGAATGAGAGAGGGGAGCCAAGCAGGCTAAGATAAAAGGTAGGGAGGAGGGACTTGGGGGAGGGGCGATGGAGGTGGGATAGGTGGAAGGAGGTGTAACGGGTCTGTTTGAGAACGTGGCTGAAGAGTTTCTGTGCAGAGGAGATGACCTGGGGGGTGCAGTGAGAGAGAGACTCACTGAAATCCTTGTAGAGGGAGGAAGAGAGCTTCTTCAAGGAAGGCATCCTTGTAAGAGGATTCGCAGTAGGTTAAAATCTTCGAGTAAAAAATGAGGTCTGCAAATGCTGGAGATCACAGCTGAAAATGTGTTGCTGGTCAAAGCACAGCAGCATCTCAGGAATAGGGAATTCGACGTTTCCTCCCTCTACAAGGATTTCAGTGAGTCTCTCTCTCACTGCACCCCCCAGGTCATCTCCTCTGCACAGAAACTCTTCAGCCACGTTCTCAAACAGACCCGTTACACCTCCTTCCACCTATCCCACCTCCATCGCCCCTCCCCAAGTCCCTCCTCCCTACCTTTTATCTTAGCCTGCTTGGCTACTCTCTCTCATTCCTGACGAAGGGCTTATGCTCGAAACGTCGAATTCCCTATTCCTGAGATGCTGCCTGGCCTGCTGTGCTTTGACCAGCAACACATTTTCAGCTGTGATCTCCAGCATCTGCAGACCTCATTTTTTACTCTACAGGATTACAGGCAGGCGAGGAAGGAGCTTAAAAATGGTCTGAGGAGAGCCAGGAGGGTGCACGAGAAAGGCTTGGCAGAACGGATTAGGGAGAACACAAAGGCATTTTAAACTTATGTGAGGAATAAGAGAATGGTCAAAGAAAGAGTAGGGCTAATCAGGGATAGCACAGGGAATTTGTGTGTGGAGTCTGAGGATGTAGGGGAAGCCCTAAATGAGTTTTTTGCTTCTGTCTTTACAAAAGAAACAAACTTTGTAGTGAATAAAACCTGTGAAGAGCAGATGTGTATGCGGAAATGGATAGAGATAGAGGAAGCTGATGTTCTGAAAATTTTGTCAAACATTAAGATTGACAAGTTGCCAGGCCCGGACCAGATTTGTCCTCGGCAGCTTTGGGAAACGAGAAATGTAATTGCTTCGCCACTTGCGAAGATCGTTTCATCCTCACTCTCCACTGGAGTCGTACCCAAGGACTGGAGAGAGGCAAATTTAATTCCTCTCTTCAAGAAAGGAAATAAGGAAATCCCCGGCAATTACAGACCAATAAGTCTCTCATGTGTCGTCTGCAAGGTGTTAGAAAGGATTCTGAGCGATAGGATATATGATCATCTGGAAGAGCATGGCTTGATTAAATGCAGTCAGCATGGCTTTGGGAGGGGCAGGTCATGCCCCACAAACCTTATCGAGTTCTTCGAGCATGTGACTAGAAAAGTTGATGAGGGTCAAGCTGTGGATGTGGTGTATATGGACTTCAGCAAGGCATTTGATAAGATTCCCCATGGTAGGCTCATTCAGAAGGTCAGGAGGAATGGGATTCAGGGGAACATAGCTGTCTGGATACAAAATTGGCTGGCCAACAGAAGACGGCAAGTGGTAGTAGAAGGAAAATATTCTGCCTGGAAGTCTGTGGTGAGTGGTGTTCCACAGGGCTCTGTCCTTGGGCCTCTATTGTTTCTAATTTTTATTAATGACTTGGATGAGGGAATTGAAGGGTGGGCCAGCAAGTTTGCAGATGACACAAAGGTTGAAGGTGTCGTTGACAGTATAGAGGGCTGTTGTAGGCTGCAGCAGGACATTGACAGGATGCAGAGATGGGCTGAGAGGTGGCAGATGGAGTTCAACCTGGATAAATGCGAGGTGATGCATTTTGGAAGGTCGAATTTGAAAGCTGAGTACAGGATTAAGGAAAGGTTTCTTGGCAACGTGGAGGAACATTGTGGAGAAACTCAATCCCCCTGTTAATGAAAGCCAAAACACTATATGCTTTCTTAACAATCCTGTCCACTTGGGTGGCCACTTTAAGGGATCCTCCACAAATTATAAGAAAGATGTGGATGCTTTGGAGAGGGTTCAGAGGAGGTTTACCAGGATGCTGCCTGGACTAGAGGGCTTATCTTATAGAACATAGAACATAGAAATATACAGTGCAGTACAGGCCCTTTGGCCCTCGATGTTGCGCCGATCCAAGCTCACCGAACCTACACTAGCCCACTTTCCTCCATAGGCTTATCCGATGCCCGTTTAAATGCCCATAAAGAGGGAGAGTTCACCACTGTTACTGGCAGGGCATTCCATGAACTCACAACTTGCAGAGTAAAGAATCTACCCCTAACATCAGTCCTATACCTACCACCCCTTAATTTAAAGCTATGCCCCCTCATAATATCTGACTCCATATGTGGAAAAAGGTTCTCATGGTCAACCCTATCTAAACCCCTAATTATCTTGTACACCTCTATCAAGTCACCCCTAAACCTTCTTTTCTCCAATGAAAACAGCCCCAAGTGCCTCAGCCTTTCCTCATACGATTTTCCTACCATACCAGGCAACATCCTGGTAAACCTCCTTTGCACCCGTTCCAATGCCTCCACATCCTTCCTATAGTATGGCGACCAAAACTGTACACAATACTCCACATGCGGCCGCACCAGAGTCTTATACAACTGCAACATGACCTCAGGACTCCGGAACTCAATTCCTCTACCAATAAAAGCCAGTACGCCATATGCCTTCTTCACAGCACTATTTACCTGGGTGGCAACTTTCAGAGATCTGTGTACATGGACACCAAGATCCCTCTGCTCATCCACACTACCAAGTATCCGACCATTAGCCCAGTACTCCATCTTCTTGTTACTCTTACCAACTCTTACCAACGTGAATCACTTCATACTTAGCTACATTGAACTCCATTTGCCACCATTCTGCCCAGCTCTGCAGCTTATCTATATACCGCTGTAACCTGCCACATCCTTCCTCACTGTCAACAACTCCACCGACTTTCGTATCACCCGCAAACCTGCTCACCCAACCTTCTAGCCCCTCCTCCAGGTCATTTATAAAAATGACAAACAGCAATGGTCCCAAAACAGATCCTTGCGGAACACCACTAGTAACTGCACTCCAAGATGAACCTTTACCATCAACTACTACCCTCTGTCTTCTTCCAGCCAGCCAGTTCCTAATCCAAACCTCCAACTCACCCTCAATGCCATACTTCCATATTTTTTGCAGTAGCCTACCATGGGGAACCTTATCAAATGCCTTACTAAAATCCATATACACCACATCTACCGCTTTACCCTCATCCACCTCCTTAGTCACCTTCTCAAAGAATTCAATAAGATTTGTGAGGTACGACCTGCCCTTCACAAAACCATGCTGACTATCCTTGATCACATTATTCCTATCCAGATGTTCATAAATCCTATCCCTTACAATTCTCTCTAAGACTTTGCCCACAGCAGAGGTAAGACTCACCGGCCTATAGTTACTAGGGTTATCCCTACTCCTCTTCTTGAACAAGGGAACCACATTTGCTATCCTCCAGTCTTCTGGCACTATTCCTGTAGACAACGAGGACATAAAAATCAAAGCCAATGGCTCTGCAATCTCCTCCCTTGCTTCCCAGAGAATCCTAGGATAAATGCCATCAAATGCGATATTCAACCTTTCCAGAATTTCCAAAACCTCTTCCCTACATATCTCAAAGCCATCCATTCTAATTAATTGTCCTCAATATTCACATCGGCAACAATGTCCTGTTCCTGAGTGAATACTGACGAAAAGTATTCATTCAGTGTCTCCCCAATTTCTTCAGCCTCCACACGCAACTTCCCACTACTATCCTTGACTGGACTTATTCCTACCCTAGTCATCCTTTTATTCCTGACATACCTATAGAAAGCCTTTGGGTTTTCCCTAATCCTACCAACCAAGGACTTTTCATGTCCCCTCCTCGCTGCTCTTAGCTCTCTCTTTAGATCCTTCCTGGCTACCTTATATCTCAATCGCCCCAATTGAACCTTCACGCCTCATCTTTACATAGGCTGCCCTCTTCCCTTTAACAAGGGATTCCAATTCCTTATTAAACCACGGCTCCCTCACACGACCCTTTCCTCCCTGCCTGACAGGTACATATTTATCAAGGACACTCGATAACAAGCTCTACATATCGATTGCACCCTTCCCTTGAAGCCTACTTTTCCAAGCCACGCATCCTAAGTCATGCCTCACCGCATCATAATTTCCCTGCCCCCAGCTATAACTCTTGCCCTGGAGTGCACACTTATCCTTCTCCATCACTAGAGTAAAAGTCACCGAATTGTGGTCACTGTCCCCACCTACCTTCAATTCTAACACCTGGCCTGGTTCGTTACCCAGAACCAAATCCAGTATGGCCTCACCTCTTGTTGGCCTGTCTACATATTGTGTCAGGAAACCCTCCTGCACATATTGGACAAACACCGACCCATCTAACGTACTCGAGCTATAGCTTTCCCAATCAATATCTGGAAAGTTAAAGTCCCCCATAACAACCACCCTATTACTTTCACTCTTCTCCTGAATCGTCCTTGCAATCCTTTCTTCCACGTCTCTAGGACTATTAGGAGGCCTGTAGAAAACTCCTAACAGGGTGACCTCACCTTTCCTATTTCTAACCTCAGCACAAACTACCTCAGATGGCGAGTCTTCATCCACCGTCCTTTCCACTGCTGTAATACTATCTTTGACAAGCAATGCCACACCTCCCCCTCTTTTGCCCCCACCTCTGACCCTACTAAAACATTTTAACCCTGGAACCTGCAACAACCAATCTTGTCCCTGTTCTACCCATGTCTCCGTAATAGTCACAACATCGAACTCCCAGGTACCAACCCACGCTGCAAGTTCACCTACCTTATTTCTTATACTTCTGACATTGAAGTATACACACTTCAAGCCACCTTCCTGTTTACAGGCCCCCTCCTTCGAGATTGATGCCATGTTCCTAACCTCCCTACACTCCAGGTCCTGCACCCTAAAGCTACAGTCTAGGTTCCCATGGCCCTGCAGAGTTAGTTTAAACCCCCTGAAAGAGCACTAGCAAACCTTCCCCCAAGGATACTGGTGCCCCTCAGGTTCAGGTGTAGACCATCTTGTTTATAGAGGTCCCACCTTCCCCAGAAAGAACCCCAGTTATCCAGAAACAGTTATGAGGAGAGGTTGACTGAGCTAGGAATTTTTTCATTGGAGAAAAGGGGACCTAATTGAGGTATACAAGATAATGAGAGGCATAGATAGAGTCGAAAGCCAGAGACTATTTCCCAGGGCAGAAATGACCAACACGAGGGGTCATAGTTTTAAGCTGGTTGGAGGAAGGTATAGAGGGGATGTCAGAGGCGGGTTCTTTACACACAGAGTTGTGAGAACATGGAATGCGTTGCCAGCAGCAGTTGTGGAGGCAGAGTCATTTGGGACATTTAAGAGACTGCTGGACATCCATATGGTCACAGAAATTTGAGGGTGCATACATGAGGATCAATGGTCGGCACAACATCGTGGGCTGAAGGGCCTGTTCTGTGCTGTACTGTTCTATGTTCTAAAAAGCATGATCCTCATGTGCAAAATTACTTTTTTTTTCTAAAACAAACTGAAAATACATTTCAACCAATTTGCTTCATTATAAAATTACAAATTGCTCAGCTGTGTATTTTCTACGACAAAGCATTTTCTAAAGATGCATCGCCTCATGCCCTGTAGCATGTTCTTGTGATATATATCGCACTACATTTCTAGCTACATTATACAGAGGGCTTTAAAACTCTAATGCATAATCTGGTACACCTATTGAGACTGCGCATCTCAATAATGATTATACAGCATTTGAATAATCCATAGCTCAGAACTCTTTCAAGTTCATGACTGAAGCTAGATCAAAGTTTTAATGATCTATGCTCAGAGCCATTTCTAATGCCAACCGCAACAGGCACTGAACGAGTTGTTAGGCATTGACAACGACTGGGATGATGTGGACATAGAAATTCAGACAGCAGCAAAACATCGTTGCCCCACTCTCTGCTCAATCCCATTCGAGTAGCTGCTATTTATCATGTTCCTTGCAAGCCGCAAGAACTTGTCACACCTTTCAAACAAATCAGCACTAAAACAACTTCTCTATCTAAAGTAAAACATGCCCTCGCTTTTCAAAGGAGTTTCCTAAATAATCTGTTATTAAAACCTCTGTCTTGTTATACATGAATAGCATTGCCAAAACTTTGGGGAATGAAATAAAAGTTAGTGATCATCCAATTCTCTTAACTGCAAGATTTCAATAAAAAGTCCAGAGTTATGAGATGGAGTTTTCAAAAATAACTTCAACTTATAGGACATTTGCTCCAATACTCAAATTTTCTTGCTCCAAATGCCAACATATCATTTACCTTCTTCACCGCTTGCTGCTGATCAGTTGCTGAAAGTAGACAAGCAGGATGTACAAAGACACCCAGGTCTCAATCGGCCCCTTTTCCCAAACTAAGGCCACTAAATCTGCCTTCCTGGTTTTACTACCAAAGTGGATGACTTCATCTGTCTTGCATTTTCACACTCACTTAACTTTTCTAAATCACATTGAAGCATCTCTACATCTTCCTCACAGCACACCCACCTTCCCAGCTTCATGTTATCTGAAAACGGAGATATTACACTTAGCTCTCTCATTTAAATCATTTTGTTTTGAATACCTGGGATCCAAGCTCTGATCCCCACTAGTCACTCATTGCCACCTGGAAAAAGACAATACTCTCAGTTTCTGGTCAGCAATGTCATACAGCCATTCAGTATAGAAGAGGTCCTTCAGCTCATCGAGTATGCAGTGACAAATAGATCCTATCACCTATCCACACTAAACCCACTTTCCAGCTAATTTTCCATGCTAATCTCTTATGTGGGAATGTATTCTGAAAGTCCTCTTTATAAACTCTACCAGTCATATCCTCAAAAAATTCCACGAGATTTGTAAAGCCTGATTTTCCTTTCCTAAGTCCATGCTGACTGTCCAATCCTGTCACTGTTTTCTAAGTTGTCTATGCGGCCTTAATTAGCAGCCAAAATTCCTAAATTCTCTGAATGTGGGAAAGATCCTAGTGGACTGGAAAATGCTAATATAACACTCTTATTCAAAATCAAAAGGAAACAAAGTAGAACACTACAGACCCGTTAGTTTAACATGCATTATTGGCAAACAGTTGGGATCCATTGTTAGGAAAGACACTTGGAGAGCCAAAATACAATCCAGCTGCGTTTCAATGTAGAAGGATCTGGGTGGCTTCGGAAAACTAGTGTGCAGCTCCAGCAGATAATAAGGAAGGCAAGTGGAATTTTGGCATTTATTGCTCAAGGAATAAAGTAAGGATGTGTTGCTGCAACTGTAGTAAAAGACGTTAGTGAGATTTCACCTGGAATATTGCATACAATTTTGGTCCCCTTACTCAGGGAAGGATATAGTTGCATTGGAGACAGTTCAGAGAAGATTCACCAGAATTCAGAGGGGAGGAGTTTGTCTTATGAAAAGAGATTGAGCTATTTAGTCCCATGCTGTCTGGAGTTTGGAAGAGTGAGAGGAGATTTAAATGAGATATACAAGATGCAAAAGGAAATTCACAAAGTAGATATACAGAAGATGTTTCCTCTTGTGGGGCAATATCAGCTTAGGGGTCATCGTTTTAGGATGAGGAATTGCAGATTTAAAACTGAGCTGAGGAGAAATTACCGGTCAAGAGGCCTATGTAATGGTGGAATTCACTCCCCAAAGTGTGCTGAATGCTGAGACATTTGTGTAACTTAGAGGAGGACACGGAGAGATTTTTAATTAGTAATAGGTTGGAGCTTTATGGGGAGCAGGCAGGAAAGTGGAGGTGAATCCAAGATGAGATCAGCCATGATCATACTGAATGGCAGAGCAGGCTCAAGGGGCTGAATTGGCTTCTCCTGCTCCTAGTTCTTATGTTCCGATCCTCAACAGGAATAGTTCCAGAGCCCATAAAACCTTGGAAGATGACTACCAATGCATCCACTATTTCTAGGGCTATCTCGTTTAGTAGTCTGGGGTATAGATTATCCCTAGGACTAATTGACCTTTACATAGAAACATAGAAAATAGGAGCAGGAGTAGGCCATTCATCCTTTGAGTCTGCTCTGCCGTTTTGTGGTGATTGGAACGAGGTTGGCTAGGTGGGTCTCATTTCAGTACAAAGGATGTACAAAGACACCCAGGTCTCTTTGAAAGCCCCTTTTTCCAATCTAATGCCATTAATTCTGCCTTCCTGGTTTTGCTACCAAAGTGGATGACTTCATCTGTCTTGCATTTTCACACTCACTTAACTTTTCTAAATCACATTGAAGCATCTCTACATCCTCCTCACAGCACACCCACCTTCCCAGCTTCATGTTATCTGAAAACGGAGATATTACACTTAGCTCTCTCATTTAAATCTTTTGTTTTGAATACCTGGGATCCATGACTGGGACTATAAAACTATGCTAGTCAGGAAGCCCTGGCTGACAAGACACAGCAAGGACTCTCAGGGGTTCTCCCCACTCTAAGGACTAGCTCTGAGCCAGCTGGTCAGAATCCATGTACTGTGCATTGATAATAAAGGGGACTTGGAGGTGGGATACCTGCCTCCATGGAGTTAGTTCTCTGTGGTGACGAGAGTGGGGAGCTAACATTGATGGGGCAGCACCCAGAGTGCCAGCAAGGGCAAAGATTACTGTCAGCAGCTCCCCAACATTCATGGGAATGGCCTGGTAAACCATGGATTCGGTTACACATCGATTATGAGGTCCTCTCATGGGGTCAATCCTCTTGGTCATTGTGGATGCCCAATTCAAGTGATTGGATGTGGGTAGAGTTCATTTGGCAAACCATTGATAATCTGTCAGCCATCATTTGCAATCCACAGACTCCCAGAAGTATTAGTCATGGATAATGGGACGTCATTTACTGTAATGGATTTCAAGTACTTCTGAATGTTGAATGGCATTTGGCATGTTCAGACAACTCCATACCATTCATCATCCATTAGTATAGTGGAAAGAGCAATCCAAATGTTAAAGGCAGGCTTAAAGTAACAACCTACAGCTTCACTCAATACCCAACTGTCCCGGTTTCTGTTTGATTATAGGACTACTGTTTGGATTGATACACAATCACCACTACTATATTCTGCTCCTTGGTGTTTCTAAGTTCTACTCATACAGCCTCCATTGCATCAGAGTAAATAGCTTTCCCTATGATTGGGTTAATTTCCTCCTTAAGCAATCATGTTATGCCGCCAGCATTTTTTTCTTTGTCTGTCCTTCCTATAAACCGGATATTCAATTCTCATCCCTGGTCACCTTGCAACTATGCCTTAATGATTCCAACAATATAATACTTATTTAAATCTACTTGCACAAATAAGTCATCCACTTTATTGCAAATGCTCCACACATTACGACACAAAGCCTTAAGGAAGAGCTTTTTCACATTGTTACTCCCGTTTGTATTGCGATCCTGTTTGGCTCTTGCCCTTGAATTCTCAGCCTATCACTTTTCTTATTTCCCATTCTGTCTTTTGTTTTAGCCCTCATTTCTCTCCCACTGTCTCCCTGTATAGGTTCCCATCCTCCTGCCATTTTAGTTTAAACCTTCCACAACCATGCTAGCAAATACTCTCCCCAGGAAATCAGTTCTGGGTCCTGCCTAAGTGCAACCCATCCAACTCGTATTGGTCCCACCTCCCACAGAACAGTCCCAATATCCCAGTAGTCTGAAGCTCGTGTATTCATCTGATATATCCTACTATTTCTACTCTGACTGGAGTCACATGGTAGCAATCCTGCCCTTATCCTTTGAGGTCTTTTTAAACTTGCTTCCCATTGGAGTTAATTTGTCAGTTCCACATCCATTCTATAAGTTATTGTTGTAGTGCATTGTACCAACCACAGAAATAGCGCTGCCAACAATATTTCTTCCTAATACTTTTTAATCAACTGGTTGGAACACAAATCCAGTGCAAATGGGACTTGAACTTGGGCCTTTAATTCAAAGGTAGGGACATTACCATGCACCACATACATTTAGTTATTTTATAATTGTATCTTGGTCTATCACAAAGCCAGACTCCACACTTGCCTTACCAACATTTTAATAAAAATGAATTATGTGTCCCGTTAGTCAAGGTTTCCCATCGGAAATAAATTGAGCCTACTTAGCCTCCTTTCATAGCTCATTGATTTAACTAATTCTATTCTTGTTCTTTGAAGCCTTCCCAATACCTTTAAATCTTTTAATGAATGCAGTGAAAAAAAACCTCCTAGGTAAAGTCTAACGAATAACTCAAAATGTCAGGATGATTCCCCAAGGGTTCATAAGCTCTCTGGATCTAGTTGTATGCCTAAAGTTTATGTAACGCAGCAAAATTGCTTAAAAAAAACTTAAGGATATCTTGTCTGTGGCTGAGTTCAATGCTCAGATCTTTTTTTTCTGCTGTATTCACACAATGTGCTTTGTTTAATAAAGTTCCTAATTTAACTGTTATGATGTGCCCCAATAGTAAACACCATTTTTGTCCTTCACCTGCCCAGCTTCAGTGTCACTCTTTAAAAGAAATAATTATTCTCCCTGGAACATCCCAGCTTTTAATATATCTTTCCACCAAATGAAAAGTAGATGCAGATTAGTTCCAATTTGTAAAATAAGGGAAGTGGAAATATTGACATTAACTGGCCAAAGAGTCAGGGGGAGAGGAGGAGAAACTGTTTTTATAATTGTTTTGATCTCAAATGGAGCAAGTGAAAAACTGACAATAATGTCTTTCAATAGCAAATTGGATAAATAATTAAAAGGAAAAACTTGAGTCAAGAGGAAGGGGGTGTCACCAATGGAATAACTCTTTCAAAGAACTTACACACTCTCAAGACGTACCTACACTGTACAACTGCAGTGCTTCAAGAAGATATCTCATCCCCCACCTTCAAAGACACAATCATTTACAATATAAATTAATTCAAAATACTTTTTTCCATATTGTATCATTTTATGTTTCTATGATGCGCTGCCAATAGCACAAATACTGTGCCATTGGCAATTCTTGTGGACCCATTTGAGAAAAGACTCTCATTTGTATCTGTCTTGTATTTGCAGGATCAGCCTGCATTCTGATTGGCTGAAAGTTGCAATATGGAGTCATCCAACACCTCTTCTGAGGTCACTGTTCTTCGCTAAAAGAGAAGCTTCCTTCCTCACACTGAAACATGGTGTAAAATTATAGACTTTGAATACAGTGACGGTTATGTCTCACTTAGTAGAGAAGCCAACTGGCATTCGTTGTTACAGCGCAGTACACTACAGTCAGAGTGAAACTAGTTAACAACTACTTACACTTTCATTGTACTTTTAAAATGGCTAAATTTACAAAACATTGAGAAGAATAATATCAATAAAATTTGACACTAGACAACTTGACACTTGGCAATGTGAGACGGCTGTGCTAACCATTGAGCCACTGTGCCACCCAGCAAAGAGTTACCAGGACAAACATCCAAAAGCTTCATCAAAGAGGTAGATTTTACAGAGCATCTCGCAAGTGGAGAGAGAAAGGTCGAGAGACAGAGAAGTTTAGGTAGGGAATTCCAGAGCTTAGAACCAACAAATGTCAAAAGTGGACTGATTAAAATCAAGAATACAAAAGTTCCAACACTGGAGGAATTCAGAGATCTAAGAGGGCTAAAAGGATGGAGAGCATTTCAGAGAATGCAAGTGGCAAAGCTGTGGAGAACTGAAAAGAAGGATCAGGATATTAACACCGACTGTTGTGGAACCGAAAGCTGTTACAGATCAGTATGTGCATAGTGATGGGTAAATGAGAATTGAAGAGAGATTAAACTTGGAGAGATAAGTTTTGGATATGAACAGGGAACAAAGCAGGCCACTTGGGCTTTTAAGCTTGTTCTGCCATTCAATAGCATCATGGCGGATCTAATTTTAATCTGAATTCTACATTCCCACATATTCCCAACAATCTTTCATCTGAGTTTTGAGAAGATTTGTAGCTCAGGTTGTGGTTCTGGATGAAAGTTTGCTCACTGAGCTGGAAAGTTCATTTTCAAATGTTTCATCACCATACTGAGTAGCATCATCAGTGAGCCCCCGTTGAAGCACTGGTGGCATGGCCCGCTTTTTAATTATGTGTTTGGGTTTCCTTTGGTGGGTGACATCATTTCCTGTGATGTCATGTCCTGCACGCACACGCACGCGCGCACACACACACACACACACCCCCAGGGGGTTAAATGGGATCCAAGTCAAATCCAGCTCTGAAAAAGCCATCTTAGTAAAAGGCTTAAATTACAATTTCCAGGATGCAGACGAGAAAGATTTCTTAGCAGCATTAGAAACACTGAAAGACAACAAACTCACAGAAGAAACCCAGCAAACCATCAGACAGACAGTTGCATCAACATTACACAGGAAAAAGGAAGGAAACACACTCAATACACAAGAAAAGAAAGCACTAAAGGACGGAAAAAAATTAAAATATCGCTATCCTACCTGCATCCAAAGGAGACTTTACAATCATTTTAAATCAAAGAGATTCCATTGAGAAAGCAAACCACTGCTTGCAGAAACCAACACTTACCAACAAGTGACGATAGACACCCCCCCCCCCCCCCACCCCCCACAACTGGAGAACAGAATCACAGCCCTACTCAAAAAACTTCAGAAATCTGCAGAAATGAAACCAGACGGATCCAACACACCATGCTTCTACAGATTACCCAGAATTCACAAACCAGGAGCCCCCCTCAGACTCATAGTCTCACTACCTGGAACACCAACTTACAGCTTGGCCAAGGAGCTATACCAAAGACTAAAACACTTAGTAGAAGACTCATGCTACTCCATTCCATCCACTCCACCCAGGAATTCCTGAGAACCAAAGACACTAAGAAAGAAGAGGATGAAGTAATGGTCTCCTATTCACATCCATCAACATCAACCTGACCAAGGAAACACTGACTACACTATCAGAAGAAGCAAAGACACATACACCAAACACCACTAACTTCATCAGCAAGGACAATATCGTCAAGCAAGTGGACCTATGCCTTACCACCCACTTCACCTTCAACAAAAATATCTAAAGATAAACCAATGGAACACCCATGGGATCTCCGATATCAGGTTCTTAGCAGAGACAGTAATGTAGAGACTCAAACAAACAGCTCTGCCAACCATTCAACTTCAACTTTGGGTCCGCTACGTGGATGACACCTTTATCAACACTAAATGAAACAAACTGGAAGAAACCTTCAAGACCATCAATAATACCCTTACTGGCATAAAATTCACTAAAGAGGAGGAAAACAATAACAAACTAATATTCCCAGATGTCATAGTAGAGCAAACAGCCAATGGGAAACTTCAAACCACTATCTACAGGAAAACAACACATATGGACCAAATACTGAACTACAGAAACAATCATCCCAACACCCACAAACAAATCTGCGTTAGAACATTATTTCAATGAGCACTGCAGCACAAATGAACTGCGAAGAGCACAGGAAAATCACCAATAGTGTATTCAAAAAGAACGGGTACCCAATGAACACAGTCAACTGATTTCTCAGCAACAAACCCAAACAAGCAGACAAAACATGTCCAGAAACCTTAGCCACTCTCGCCTACATGAAAGGCATCTCAGAAATGACTGTGAGACTACTCAGACCCCTTGGCATCACGGTAGCCCACAAACCTACCAACACACTAAAACAGCAGCTAATGAACTTGAAAGATCCTATATAGACAACAAACAAAACTGATTTCATTTACAAAATACCTTCCAAGAACTGTAACAAACACCGCACAAAAACGCATAAAACTAGCCACCAGGATACATCAACATTAAATAGCCACAAAAGACATGACCCACTCTCACTAGTATCCTTATGTACAGATGAGGACGGATTCCACTTCGACTGGGACAACACATCCATCCTAGGACAAGCCAAACAGAGACATGCATGAGAATTCAATATAATACACATTAGACACTCGGTGCAGGAGTAGGCCATTCTGCCCTTCGAGCCTGCACCACCGTTCATTATGATCATGGCTGATCATCCTTAATCAGTATCCTGTTCCTGCCTTATCTCCATAACCATTGATTCCACTATCTTTGAGAGCTCTATCCAACATTTTCGTAAATGAATCCAGAGACTGGGCCTCCATTGCCTTCTGGGGCAGAGCATTCCACACAGCCACCACTCTCTGGGTGAAGAGGTTTCTCCTCATCTCTTTCCTAAATGGCCTATCCCATATTTTTAAGCCGTGTCCTCTGGTTCGGGACTCACCCATCAGCGGAAACATGCTTCCTGCCTCCAGCGTGTCCAATCCTTTAATAATCCTATATGTCTCAATCAGATCCCTTCTCAGTCTTCTAAACTCAAGGGTATACAAGCCCAGTCGCTCCAATCTTTCAACATAAGATAGTCCTACCATTCCAGGAATTGACCTCGTGAACCTATGCTGCACTCCCTCAATAGCCAGAATGTCTTTCCTCAAATTTGGAGACCAGAACGGCACACAATATTCCAGATGCGGCCTTACCAGGGCTCTGTACAGCTGCTTCTATGCTTCTATACTCAATCCCTCTTGTTCCTAAAAGCATGGCATTCCAACTGGAACTCTATCAACAAACACATTAATTTGGATCCCACTTACCATCCCCTGAGTAAAAGAACAGGAAATGACATCACCAACCCAAGGATAACTAAATACATAAATAAAAACCAAGCCATACCACCAGAGCTTCACCAGAGGCTCACTGATGATGTTATCTAGTCTGTGATAAAATGTCTGTAAACGAACCATCGAGCTCAGCGAGCAAACTTAAATCCGATCTTTCATTCCCTTGATAATCAAGATTCTAAACATCCTTTCGACATCCATATGGAGACACCCCTCAGGATCTTATGTGCTTCAATTAAGGCACTTCTGACTCTTGCAAACGCCAAAGGAAACAGGCCCAGCCTGCCTAGCTTTCCCCAAAGGCAATCTGCTTATTCCAGGTATTAGTCTAGCAAACCTTGTCTGAACTGCTTTCAATGCATTAACCTCCTTCTGTAAGTATGTTTTATGTACGCAGTATTCCAGATGCACACTCACCATTGCCCTTTATAACTTAAGTGTCTTTGTGACATCAGCAAATTTAGCTCCACACCTTTGGTTCCTTCACGTAAATCATGTATAAATCGTAAAGAGTGTAAAGAGTTGAGGCCCCCACACCAACCCCTGTGACACACCTTTCATGATAAACTGCAGCCTGAAAAAGACAAGTTTATCCCTTTGCTTTCTGCTAGCCAGCTAATCTTCTATCCATACCAATATGTTCCCCCAAACCAGAAACTTTTAATTTCTTCATCTTTGATGTGGACCATCTCAAATGCCTTATGGAAATTTAAGTCTCCCTTTATACCTTCTCAAATAACTCCAATAAGTTACTTAAACATGATTTCCCTTTGATAGAACCACATTGGCTCTCCCTGATTACCTTGAACTTATCCATGTGCCACATTATTACATCTTTAATAATAGCTTTTAACATTTTCCTTCTGACATATGTTAAGTTAACTAGTCTGTAGTTTCCTGGTTTTCACCATCCTTTTTAAATAAAGGAGTTACATGAGCTATTTTCCCTATCCAAAGGATAATTCCAGTATTTTATGAGTTTTGGAAAATTAAAAACCAATGCATCAGGTAGCTCACTTGTAGACAATCTCAGGAAGGTGAACTTGTGTCTCAGAAATGAAGCAGCAGAGGAAGCGGTAGAAAAATCGAGCCTGACAAAGTCCACAGTGCTTGACAAAGTTGTGCATAAAACATGGCAGTTTTGGTTTGATTGTAAAGCAGTATGGTGGTGTAATGGTCATGTCACTGGACTAGTAATCCACAGGCCAAAGTTAATGCTATGGGGACTTGGATGAACTGCAGCTGGCAGTTCATAAAAATCTAGAAATGAAAGCTTGTCTCAGGGTTGGGGACCATTAAACTATCGGATTTTTGTAAAACCCATCCATTCATTTATATCCCTTAGGAAAGGAAACCTGCCATCTTTGAACTAATCTCCACATGACTCAAGACCCACAAGACACAGCAATGTGGCTGACCCTTAACTGCCCTCTGAAATGTTCAACCACTCAGTTCAGGGGTAATTTGGGATAGCCAAGGAATGCTAATGACACCAACATCCCCTGAAAGAATAAATAAGCCTGCACAAGTGATCTGAAAAAAAACCATAATTGTTGAGCTGGCACATTCACGAGCTGTGGAAGATCTCGTTGAGTCGGCAATCTATTTCTGTGTGGGGAATTCTAACTAGGGCCATCAGCCATCACTGCAACAGAGGGACAAGCCTAATTTCACTGAGGTAACTTGCTTGCAGCACTAATAAAATTCACTACATTGCAAGAGGAGTGGCCAAATTTAAAACACACTGACTCAGCTTTGCAAAAATACAGCCATTAATATTTTAAACTATTGCTTTATCTAAAAAAAGGCCATCTGCATAAACAGCAAAATCCTACAATGGATGTCTGTGGCACTCTGCTACTCAGAGCTCATTACTACTGATAACTAATCTCAATTTTCAATTCAACCACTTATAATTTTATAATAATTTTCACCTATAAAATCAGCCTAAGATGTTTCATAAGAGCAGCATAAATCAATATTGAATATCAAGCCTATATGGCTGATAGCCAGAAGCTTGGACAAAGAGGTTAGTGTTAAGGAGGAGAGGGAATAGAGGGAACTCCAGAGTTTTGAGCCTTAGCAACTGAAGGCACATCCACCAATTACAAAGTGATTTCAAAACAATTAGAAACCAATTTAAAGTTTCACTTTGAACACCATCAGCTTTCATTTCAAAATACAATTGATTGTACAGTTATCTTTAAATTCTCTTTTGTGCATCTTAAACTTGTGCTGGTTTGCTGCAGATCCATGCATTCATGTACCTTAGAGGAAAACATTGGTACAATCTTTATCAAGTAGTTTCTAAAAATCATGCAGTTATCTGATGCTGCATCCAACATTCTGTTGCATGTTCGAAACATTCCAATATATTTGTTTGGCATGACATGGCATTCATAAATCCATGTTGACTTGGATTTAATATTCCTCATGGAATAAGGTCTGTCATCATGTCAATGTCCAGATATACTGTTGTTAGTGAAGCTGAGAAGATTATATTACACAATGGCCACAGGCTCTGCAGCAGTTTTGGTCGAGCTGTTTTGTTGATCGTGAGGTGCATATGATTAAAACTCCCTTGGCTGCTATCATGTTACTATCCTATTTCATTCATATTCTCAAAGTATAAAGCAGAATCATACTCGTACACAAATTCCAATACGGCAAAATACAGAAATTTACAAGGCGCATGTTTGGAATGGTCGAATTTAAAATTAAATGCTAAAGAAACCAGAGCTGGCATTTTTAAAGGGCATAGGGTCGTGATCTCCTGTGGGAAGGCTTTGGAAATCATGTCGCTGGGAGATCATGTCGGCATTTTGATGTTTTTCAAGATAGTTCTGAATTTTAAACGGTCCAGAGGCACAGAGATTGAGCTTATTAAGGTATTTATCTGGAACGTAATTAGATTGTCAAAACTTTTCTCAGTGAGCCTGAACAGTATTGTGCATATCAATGCAGTTGTTGGATTTGTGGTAGAGCCCATTTCAGGACTTTGGAGATGGTTTTGAGATGAATGTGTGGGAATATGTAATATGCTCTACGCTAGTTCTGCAAGGCCAATGTCTACTTTGTTTAACTTCCTGGTCTGAAGAGCTGTCTGCCCACATCATTTATACAACACTTTTCATCACCAGACTTTACTGCCAAAATGGAATGTTGTCAAGTTGTCATGTAGGAATCACAGCAGCCAACTTTCACTCACAAACTCCCATAAACAGTAATTTGATGAAGATCAGATCAGTTGAACAGCTTGAAAGTGGAAATTGTTCCACTTGTTGCATTATTGCTAATGTTCCTTTCTCAAAAAGATTCTACATTCAAACCTAACCCCAGGATTTCAGTGCACCTGCAAGTCTCCTTCAAACCACTCAGCATGCTGACTTGGAGGTATTTATGAATACCCTTCCCTCTGTATTACTGGGTCCATACCAGCCTTGATCAGATTGAACGGTGGAGCTTAATTGAATTCTGATCCACAATGGCGGCGGAATATAGCTCCTGAGCCAATGCTCATCCACTCCAACTGCTTTTCTTTTTCTTTCCTCTTTTCTTTTTTTTAAAACTTACCTTGCCCTGAGTTTGGATAGCATCAGCAGCAGCAAGAACCCAACACACGGATCTTTGAGCATGCCCAGTGGGGGGATCTCAAACGGGCCTCACGTGGAGGAGAGTGAGCCCCTCTGTACTTTTCCAGAGCAAGCACAGGACCTGGAATTGGGGTTGTTGTTACACTGAGGTAAAAACAATGACTGCAGATGTTGTTACATTGGCAGAGGCGACTTCAGCGAGGTAGGCTGGACAGCAAAAGATGGCGTCTGAGGATGAGTGACTTTGTTATTGGTTGGGTCCAGTGATTGCAGTGGCGCAAGGGCATCATGGCAACAATCAGGTGTGTGCCAAGCTGTGAGAGACGTGACTCTGACATTGCTTGGTCTGGCGCAGGTGGCAATGAGGCAGTGGAGGAGGAGTATCAGCCCAGCAGCTAAAAATGTTGTTAATGGTGATGAACGACCTCAGGACTAATTGGACTGACATATCAAGCTACATCTTTTCTTCCTTATCCTTAAATTATTCAAAATGGTGCCATATTGTGTTGACAAATGAAAGCTTTTCACTGTATTTTATTATATTTTTACTTTAAAATACATATGACAATAAAAGCAAAATCAAGTTCAAAGGAGAGGTTTGGAGGGATATGGGCCGGATGCTGGCAGGTGAGACTAGATTGGGTTGGAATATCTGGTCGGATGGACAGGTTGGACTGAAGGATCTGTTTCCATGCTGTACATCTCTATGACTCTATGATTAAAAGGCCTACTCCTATTTTCTATGGCTTGTTCAGGATAATGATTTGGAGATAAATATTAGTCAGAACACCATCAATAAGTACATTTCTCTTCTTTGAAACTGTACCTCAAGACCCATTACACCCACTTGAGAAGACAGATAGGAATTGTGCACTGACAGTACGATGCTCTCTCATTACTGCACTGGAGTGTCAACCTTTGTTCTTTTCTTAAAATCAGGAGATATGGGCTTGGCTGGCTGGGCCAGCATTTATTCCCCATCCCTGTTTGCCCTCAAGGTGGTGGTGGTGAACTACCTCCTTAAACAGTTCCAGTCATGAGGTGTAGGGAGACCCACAGTGCTGTCAGGGAGGGAATTCCATGGTTTTGATCCAGCAACACAGAGGACGTTGCTATAGGTTTCCGAGAGAGGACGCCGAGTGGTTTGGAAGGGAGCTTGAATGTGCACTCGAGTCCTAAGGTAAGGCATTGATGTAGAAGCTTTTAAAGAAAAGAATCTTTTAAATAATATAAACTAGGGATAACACTGCAAGCGGTACAGCTTTCACTTTCAAACTGTTCAAACCAAAACCTTGAGAAATTGCAGACACTGCCAAAACATGACCTCAGTCCATGGGCAGTGAGAGTTCACCAACCACAATATTTAAACCACTCGTGTCTCTCCCAATAAATGGCTAGTCAAAAATCAATACATCCTGTCTCAGATTTTATGTGTAGTTTCTCACTGGTGTTTTTGGGAAGGGGGAGGGTTAACATTTAATAAGCATTGTTAAATTATAGATTACCTTCACAGCAGTTTAAAAAAAAATCACTTGAGCAAGGTTCAATAATTTTAACACAAAAGACGAAGGTACAAGACAGCGATAATTACCATAATTATTTTCTCCAACTGGCTTTTTTAAATGCATTAAACTAAAAACCCGTTCATGTGAAAGTCAGGATAAAAAAAATGAACACGTATGTAACATATGGAATACATTGTTGGACAAAACACAGCTAATATTTGGTTCTAAAAAATGGATATGAGAATTTGCATAGTTATTAATGCTATTAAATGGATCTTTGATTGCTTTTTGACCTTGATCCCTGTAATAACAACTTCAGTCCTGCAGAAACCACTGGAGAAGATTGCTACATCCTGACTGGGAGAGCACTTGTAGGTGGCAAGCACAAATATTCACACTGCCAGCCATTCTGTGGGACCTCCAGCTCCATCCCAATGGCAGGCTGTTTAATCGAAAGTGGGACTGGATTTTTTTTGGGAGGTGCGGTGTAGCTGAGAGGGATGCATAGGATAGGAGTAAGTAATCTCAAATCGTGGGTAGGCAACTCAACTGATTAATGTCTTACTAAAGCCCACTGAAATTTCCAGCAGGACGCAGCATTCCTGATAGGCAGGAAGGCCTGCTTAGATTCAATTGCAGCCACAGGCCACCTTGTGAACGAGCTCTACTCCATATCGGTGGCTCAGCTTGGTCTTATTCTCAAAGTTAAAGATGATGGAGAAGGACTGCGTTGATCTTAAGATTCCCTCTCCCTCACTTGCCTGCAAAAGCATCCTGATGCTGTCTCCATGCTGGAGGGCTTCCTACTGGCCTTCCAACTTTGAGAGGCCACCCAAAGGTCTTACCTGCATATGGAAGCTTTGCTTTAGACCTCAATTGGTGAACTCAGGGAAAATTGCAGAGCAGTCACTACTCAACACACAGTCCAAGCTTCCGATTCCCATTTAATCAGGCAGTGGAATCTTGAAACTGTGGAAAAAGTTCTGTCTCCTGTGTTTTATGCACTGTACAAACAGCTCTATTGTATTTTTATTGATGAATATGTTGAATCGTTGAATGTCTACAAGGTGCTAATCCAATTCTCAGATATTGATATTTTGGATGATTTTAGGGAAATTGAAAATAAAAAAAAATTTTTGTGAAGTTCTTGCTTGAATTTGTGATTTGATTATTCAGTTATAAAGTCAGAGATGTACAGCACGGAAACAGACCCTTCGGTCCAACCCGTCCATGCCAACCAGATATCCCAACCCAAACTAGTCCCACCTGCCAGCACTTGGCACATATCCCTCCAAACCCTTCCTATTCATATATCCACCCAGATGCCTTTTAAATGTTGCAATTGTAATAGGAGGAGTAGGAGGGGTTTGGAGGGATATGGGCCAGGTGCTGGAAGGTGGGACAAGATTGGGTTGGGATATCTGGTTGGCATGGAAGAGTTGGACTGAACGGTCTGATTCCGTGCTGTACATCTCTATGACTCTATAACTAAATAATCAAACCACAAATTCAAGCAAGAACTTCATAAAAGAAAACAATCTATTAAAAACAGAGAGGAGCCAAAACAAGATAACACCAAAGTAAAAACCGAAAGAACTGTAGATGCCATAAATCAAAAACAAAAACAGAAATTGCTGGAAAAGTTCAGCAGGTCTGGCAGCATCTGTGGAGAGAAATCAAAGTTAATATTTTGGGTCAAGTGACCCTTTCTCAGAACTGCTGAGCTTTTCTAGCAATTTCTGTTTTTGTATAAAATAACATCTCTTCTTTCAAAGGACTGGATCTAAATTCCAACGAAATGCAAGTGATAAGACAGAAGTTGTCTGTCCAGAATTCAAAGTGTAACAAACTATATCGCAGTGCATCTATTGTGTCTAAAAGCAAAAATTACAAAGTTTAAGAGAAATCACTGGGCTGATTGAACAGAAATCACACTTAAGCTACTGCCCCAGTATTAATAACTGCAATGGCAGTGAGACTGTCAGTGGTCACCGTCATTAACCTGTAAAATCGACAACTTATGATGTCCACAAATGCACCTACATGTAGAAATCTATAAGTTCTTTCACTTATTTAATGCAGATACACTCGGTATAGAATCAGTGATTCAATGTAAACTTTAAGATTTTGCATGCTCATCCCAAAGTAAAAATCAATGAAGTATTAGGACTTGTTTGAGTTGGGGCAATTTAATTTTACTTTTTACTCCAGACCTAGCTAGGTAGTTCAGTTACTGGTACTTATACTCAAATCATACTTCAGAATTTGATGGCAAAATCAAAAAAGCTGGTTATATAGATGAGTTCAGAAATTGTAGAGGGTATTGCACTATCAGAGATGCCACCCTTCAAATCAGACATGAAACCCAGAAGTTGTCTGCCCTCTTTCTTCAACACAAAGTATCCCATAGCACTATTTCATAGTGAAGCACGGGGACTACCACTAGTACTTTAAATCTGATTTATACCACAAATGACTTTACACAAATTTCTAATCTAGTCATTATCATTGAACTCATCTGTCAGGATCCTTTGTCAAAGCCTTTGGATTATTAATTCAATAATAATACCACTGTGCTATACTACCCTCTAAGAATTATGGCCTGATATTTTATATTTATAAATGATACACTAAGCAACTGAACCGAGCAAAGGAATGAGTGCTGACAATATGCTGACAGTCAAACTCCAAAATTAGGTGCACCCCCAACCAAGCTATCTCAGTACAGCTGCAATATTGGCAACTAAAAGATGAGGAAAATTGCCTGGCTTTGTCCTGGACAAAGTTGCCAGGACAAATCCAATCTCAAAAATTACCCCATTTACTCTGAATAAGTAGTGACGGAAGCTATCACCATCATCCTCAATGCTATGACAGGACACTAACACAGCACTAAGCTGTTTGCAGAGGTTGGGTTTGGGCTCTAGAATGACTGCTGAACTGCAAACTTCATTACTGCCTTGGTTCAAAATGGGTAAAAGAGCTGAAATATAGAGGTGGGATGAGAGTAACTGCCTCTCACACCAAACCAGCATTGGACCAAATTTGGCATAGAACATAGAAGCCCCCAGCTCCACTATTCAATACAATCATGGCTGATCATCCCACTGAGTCCCCTGTTTCCACTTCCTCTCTGTACTCTTTGATCCCTTTATATCTAAGAACTGTGTCTAACTTCTTCTTGTAAACATTCAATGTTTTGACCTCAGTCATTTTCTGTGACAGAGAATTCCACAGGCTCGCCAACTTCTGGGTGAAGAAATCTCTCCTCACCTCAGTCCTAAAAGGCCTATTGCATTTTCTAAGACTATGACCTCTAGTCTGAAATCCCTGGGAATGGGGAATATCTTTCCTGAGTTTATCTTGTCGAGAATTTTATAGGTTTCAATAAGATCCTCCCCCTCATTATTCTGAATTCTAGTGAATATACTCCTAACTGATCCTGTCTCCCTTCATATGTCAGTCCTGTCATCCTCGAAATCTATCTGGTAAACCTTAATCGCAATCCATCCATTGCTGGAACAACTTTCCTCAGGTAAGGTGACCAAAATTGCACAAATACTCTGGGCATGGTATCACCAAGGCCCTGTATAATTGCAACAAGACATCCCTGCTCCTGTACACAAACCTTTGGCTATAAAGGCCAATATAACATTTGCCTTCTTCACCACCTGCTGTACCTACATGCTCACTTTCAATGACTGGTATGCAAGGGCTCACAAGTCTCATTGCACTTCCCACTTTCTCAATCTGTTGCCATTCAGGTAATAATCTGTCTTCCTGTTCTTTTTTCAGTCAGCATTTATTGGTGATTCCTAATTTTCAAAAAGGGCAGTTAAGAGGCAATCTCTTTGCTGTGGATCTGGAGTCACATGTAGGCCAGACCAGCTAAGGACATCAGATTTCCTTCTCCAAAGGACATCAGTGATCCAGATGGGGTTTTCTAGACAGTCAACAACAGCTTCATGTCCATCATTGGACTGGTAATTCCAGGAATTAATTGAATTCAAATTCCACCATGTGCCATCTACAGGATTTGAACCGAGGTCCCTGGATTACTCACCTTCGCCATTACGTTTCTGTTTTTGCTACCAAATACCTTGTATTATATCTCATCTGCTTGGCATTTGCCCACTCAACCTGTCCAAATCACACTGAAGCATCTGTGCATACTCCTCACAGTTCACTCCGTCACCCAGCTTTGAATCGTCTACAAACTTGGAAATGTTACAATTAGTTCCCTTTTATAAATCATTAATATATTGAGTGTAGTTGGGTCTAAACACTGGATTCTCCAGGACTCCACTTGGCACCGCCTACCACTCAGAAAAAGACCCATTTATTTCTACTCTTTGTTTCCTATCTAACAACCAGTTCTCTAACCACGTCAGTACATTACCCCCAATTCCATGCACTTTAAGGCAACAAAGAATTCTAAGAATATTGAAGTCAATGAGAATTGGAGGAAAACCCTACACTGATTCCTTTCCAAGCACAAAGTAAGATGATTGCAGTTGATGGAGGCCATTCATTAATTATAGCCCCAGGATACTGCATTTTGGTTAAACAAACATCAGTTTACTAAATAGCCTTAGAAGAAAATCAATAACTCTTTTGAATACTGTACCATTCAACATGATGCTCACATTCCAATGTAGCTATTTTGCATGTCTCTTTATTCTCCCACTTTCATTCTCCTTTAAAGAAGTCCATGCCTCCCTCCAAATTATACAAACTTCTAAATCTTCCACTATCCCAAAACCTTCGACCATAATATGTAGAAACAAAAGTAGGCCATTCAGCCCATTGAGTCTGCTTCACCATTCAATGAGATCATGGCTGATCTGATCCCAGGGGTAGTCTGGACCAGGCCGATGAGAAAAAGACCCTCAGACAGATAGAGATGGAGCTCGATTGCAGAATGAAGCTGATTTAATAAAATATTTCAAAAGCAACATATGTAGACAGATAATGTAACTAAATAATTAAAACTAATTGAAGGCTTTTGGCACACTTGCCTTAATTGGTCAGTGTATTGAGTATAGGTTTTGGAATGTCATATTGTGGTTGAACAGGAAATTGATGAGGCTACTTTTAGAATACTGCATTTAATTCTAGCCTCTCTGCTATAGAAAAGATGCTGTTAAATTGGAAAGAATTCAGAAAACATTTACAACAATGTTGCCAGGATTGGAGGGTTTGACCTATAGGGAGTGGCTGAATAAGCTGGAGTGTTGGAGGCTGAGGGGTGATCTTACAGAGGTTCATAAAATCATGAAGGGTCTGGATAGGATGAATAGCAAAGGTCTTTGTCCCAGATTAGGGGAGTCCAAAACTAGAGGGCATAGGTTTACACTGAGAGGGGAAAGATTTAAAAGATACAAGATATAAGTTTTTCATGCAGAGGGTGGTACATGTATGGAATGAGCTGCCAGAGGAGATGGTGAAGGTGGGCACAAATAAACATTTAAAAGACATCTGGATGGGTACATGGATAGGAAGGGTCTAGAGGGATATGGTCCAAAGGCTGGCAAATGGGACTAGATTAATTTAGAATATCTGGTCAGCATGGAAGAGTTGGACCAAAGGGTCTATTTCGGTGCGGTATGACTCTTATGAATAGGTGACGCATCAAAGCATCTCCTCAATAACAGGACAATGCATCAGGTATTTGAAGTTCAAGTAGCTCTGGCTCAGAGTTTGCCAGCTGAAGGCTAAACTACTGTGATGCATCACGGAAAGGGAAGGTTATCTGGATTCTTTGTACCATTCTTTGTTCATGGTCAGAGGCAGGAGTATGCGACTGTGACTGACACAGGTAAGGAGACTCAGAGTGTAGGAGTGTCAGTCTCTGCAATTGTTCAATTGTTTTGAGGATCTCTTAACCTGTTTGAGAGAGCATGGATTCTATAAGATGGATAAGAAAACTTGTTAATGGCACCATGGTACAGGAAGTCTTTCAAATTTGGGAGCAACAGGAATGTATTCGTAGTTAGGGCTGGAAAGGAACTTACGGTGAAGGTAGGAGGAAGATTCAGTGGCCATGGCCCTCATTGCTCCAAACTACGAAGTTGGTACAATTAGGAAGAGATTCTGCACAGAAAATCTGAAGAACCATGCACTAAGTTAGAAAGCAAAACCTCATTGGTTATAATCTCTGGATTACTGCATGAGCCTCATGCAAATTTGTATAGGATATATAAAATTAATGAAAAATACATGCCTCAAAGACTGGTGTGGATGAATTCAGTTGGCCATTGGGACCAGAACTAGAGAAAGTTAGGGACTCTAACATTGTCACAGTCTATACCTAAACTGCACTAAGGCCATTGTTCTTGCGAACCACATAACTACGGAAATAGACTTGAGGTTGTTAATTAATGGGGACAAGGAATCAGATGTAGAAAGAAGTAGCATATCAAGGAATAGATACATTTGGGAAATGGAGATCAGAAAGTGGCAAGAAAGGATGGTGGGAAAAAATCCCTATGTATACATCAACAATCAAGACAAGACATTACAAACAAAAAGGGAAAAAAACTTAAGGTTCAATATCTGAATCCACATAGTATTCAGAGTAGGGTAAACAAACTGATAATACACATTGAAGTAAATAAATATTATCTGATAGCCAGGAAACAGATTTTTAACCAACATGGAATACAATTACTTCCTTCTGGAGGATTAACCACTTGCCATGTTATTGTAAAAACACTCTCAATCCTCAATGCTTCAGGAATTCCCCAAGACATTGTCAGATGCCCAATTAACTAATGTTTAAGGGTCAGACGGAGAAGCACTTGACGAATTGCTCACGGAGTAAACTGAAGAAAAATAGGAGGTGGTAACACAAATACCTGCATACACAATGATTGTTTCTATTCTCCAAATTTTAGATAGTAATACTGCAAAACAGAAATGCCGTCAAAGGCTTGCATAATAGATGCAAGAATACCAAATTTCAAAGGGAACAACAATTAATAGTACCTGAGAAAAGGCTGATGATTGGTTGACAAGTGAATTTTGCTTGGTGAAACCTTGTCATGGACAACGCACCAGGGAACAATTACCCTAACGCTTTGTTTAAATTCACAAAGGAAAAGTCAACTCCAAATGGTTCAGACATTGCCATGGTGAAACATGTCAGACAGTGGTCTGGAAAGCTTCTGTGTAACTGAAAGGATTCATTGCCCAGACACGTTTCATTAGCCTGCAGAAGACCAAGCATTGCATATGAATCAATCTAGGTTCTAGCGAGCATAAGTGGGCCACATTGTGTTCTGTGCAATGTGCTATTTTTTCTCCTGACACTTCTAAACACACAGTGATTTTCACTACAGTACTACATTAAGCAAGGTGCACATCTTCATATAAACAGCAAGGATTAAAAGGTCAGTTGGCCTGTGCTGTGAGGGCACAACAGCAGAGTCCAAACCTGTTCTCACCCAACATATCTTCACAACTGAAGCTGAAGGTCTAGCTGAGGTGCTGCCTCGATAATCAGCTGTTGGGGAGCGAACTCCAGCAACTCCTCAGATGGGAACAGAAAGCTCAGCTCAGCCTGAGGTACTGAGATTGGAACTGACCTTGTAGGTATGGTTCAATACCACAGCACACTGTGTAGCTACCACTGGAGTCTTTAGGAGAATTATGATGGTTAATTAAAGGAGAAAAAAAATCTGCTGATTAGGAGTTAGGTACTGGACTGAGAACACTGCATTAGTGCTGTATGCAGTTATTGGCACACATTGAGCATATGTCAGTGAAGTTTGTAGAGAAGTGTTTAGAATAGATTAAAAAATACCCTTTCCATACTTACATCCTCGATGTGAATCTAATCCATACTTATAGGCCCGTTCTCTCTCTGCCAAATGTGATCAGCTGTAGTGAATGACTGTGCAGTACACTCAATCAAATCTAATGAGTGTGGGTCTAAGCATTAAATTGTCCATAATTCAGCAAAAAAAAATTGCCACAGGATTGACAGCCTCTCCTTATTGTACAAGGATAGCTGGTGTAGGAAATAGAAATGTCATGCTGCTGCAGGAATGCTCTTCCGAAATTTGCATAAATGAAAGAGAGATTTAGACAATATAAAGGGTAATATGGTCTGTATCTAACTGTGCTGTAATGGAGGTGGGCAAGTCCTGCTTACCAAATGACAAGTCCAAAAATCCACCCAAAAATGGCAAACTATATGACAAAGGCATAAAGCAAAATGGTCAGTGAAAATAAAGGGAGCTGAAATGAGAGGGAAGACTGTCAACAGCTTACACCCTGTACATATACACATCCACACAAGGAAGCACTCCAAGATATACAAGCTGATTGACTTTAAATGTGTTAAACTGATGAAAAGGCAATTTGAAAAGGGCTATTGTAGGTAACTATAAAGCTGTTGTGTAAATATAAAGCGAAAGAGATTAGTCTAAAATGTTAATCCTTCTCCAAGTGATATTACTTTAAAAGATTCCATAAAAGGAAAGACTTTATTATACAATTACCCACTAACATCTTCTGAAAGGGATAATGCAGCATTAACTGGAGGGAATTGGACTCTCTCCCTCCTGCTGCTTTGCTCTGATGACAATCTGTCACTTCTAGGATGTGAGCACTCAGGAAAGCTACAGCAGTTAAAACAGCAACAGATCAGGAAAGAAACAGCTGACAGACCTAAATTGGTCATGCTACCTGTAACAAAACAGCACATTTACAATCAGTAACTAGGTCAGGTCATCGTTTCTATCTCTGGAATTTGTTTAGGCTTTGGACTGTTTGGAATTAAACTGTGGACCATATTATTGGTATTTCAATCTTTTGAACACTTCCTTACATAGACGGCAATAGATGAAGGGAAAGGCAGAATGAGTCTGTCCATGTGCTTCATCCATTAGCTGAGTCTCGATGTAATGAACAGGGTGGTGAAATACAAATTAATATAGAGTTACTAAATAGGATCTTGTAAAATTACCGTGCTCAAACACTGCAATGGAAGTTACAACTGGTGCATTTACACTCCACCCTCTAATGCTCCCACTGCTGGTTACAAGACTACAAGATAATTTCTGATGAAAAATGCCATCTATCTCGTCTTTATTCAGCCAACCCAAATTGGCTAACAGTCTTCCACACTGTACCCAACGTACTGACATATTCACTTCCATCAACAGTAAAGGTGACAAGATCAGCAGCTAACATTCTGGATGTAATTGATTTTTACAATGTCATATTTAAGAAATATCAACTGCTTCCATCCCTCAAAATCAACTGAATAATCACTTTGCGTTATAGAATCTGTTTAGATGAAACCTTGGAATCTGTCTCAGGTTCTGGTCACTACATATGAAGAAAAATGTGTTTGCATTGGTCTAAAATTTATTTTTATTAGTCTCAAGCAATACTTATACTCCAAGTCCCTCAATTAAGTTAACAGCACTATTTGGAATCATCTGTTTCTCTCCCTTATCTGTCTTGTATATCACTTTCAGATCACCTCTCAGCTCAAAGTTCTCACTTCCTTCTTCATAACTCAGACCTCTGACTCTAGGCAATCTGCTGGACAATCATAGAATAAGGTGAAAGTGAGGACTGCAGATGCTGGAAATTAGAGTCAAGAGTATGGTGCTGGAAAAGCACAGCAGGTCAGGCAGCACCTGAGGAGCAGGGAAATAGGCATTTTGGGCAAAAGCCCTTCATCAGGAATGAGGCTGGGAGCTTTAGGGTGGAGAGATAAATGGGAGGGGGTGGGGCTGGGGAAAAAGTAGCTGAGGGTACAATATGTGGACGGAGGTGGGGGTAAAGGTGATATGTCAGAGGGGAAGGTGGTGCAGATAAGTGGGATGAACAGATGGGACAGGTCATGAGGACAATGCTGAGATGGAAGGTTGGAACTGGGGCAAGGTGGGTGGAGGGAAAATGAGGAAACTGGTGAAATCCATTTGATGCCATGGGATTGGAAGATCCCGAGGTGGAAGATGAAGTGTTCGTCCTCCAGGCGCCAGGTGGTGAGGGAGTGGCGGTGGAGGAGGCCCGGGACCTGTATGTCCTCAGCAGAGTGGGAGGGGTGAGCTGAAGTGTTGGGTCACAGGATGGTGGGGTTGATTGGTGCGGGTGTACTGGAGATGTTCTCTGAAGTGCTCTGCGAGAAGGCATCCAGTCTCCCCAATGTAGAGGAGTCTGCATCGGGAGCCAACGGATACAATAAATGACGTGTGGAAGTGCAGGTGAAACTTTAATGGATTGGAAGGCTTCTTTGGGACACTGGACGGAGGTGAGTGGGGAGGTGTGGGCACAGGTTTTGCAATTCCTGTGGTGGCAGGGGAAGGTGCCGTGAGGGGAGGGTGGATTGTTGAGGGATGTGGACCTAATGAGATAGTAGCAGAGGGAACGGTCTTTACAGAAAGCGGAGAGGGGTGAGAAGGGAAATATATCTCTGGTGGTGGGGTCCATTTGTAGGTGGTGGAAATGGCAGAGGATGATGCGATGTATACAGAGGTTGGTGGGGTCGAAGGTGAAGACCGGGGGTTCCGACCTTGTTGCAGTTGGAGAGGTGGGGTTTGAGGGTGGAGGTGCACGATGTGGATGAGATGCGCTGAAGGGCATCATCGACTACATAGGAGAGGAACTTGCGGTCTTTAAAGGAGGATGCCATCTGGTGTGTTCTGTGGTAGAACTGATCCTCCTGGAAGCAGATGCAGCAGAGGTGGAGGAATTGGGAATAGGGGATGACATTTTTGCAGGAGGCATGGTGAGAGTCGGTGAGTTTGTAGAAAATGTCAGTGTAAGTTGGTCACTGTTGATGGAGATGGAGAAGTCCAGGAAGGGGAGAGAGGTGTCAGAGATGGCCCCGGTGAATTTAAGGTTGGGATGGAATGTGCTGGTGAAGCTGATGAATTGTTCAACCTCCTCGTGCCAGCACAAGGTGGCGCTGGTGAAGTCATCAATGTAGCAGAGGAAGAGGTGGGGAGTGGTGCCGGAGTAACTGCGGAAGATAGACTGTTTCACATAGCCGACAAACAGACAGGCATAGCTGGGGCCCCTGTGGGTACCCACGGTTGCCCTTTTCATCTGGAGGAAGTGGGAGGATTGGAAGGAGAAATTGTTGAGGGTGAGGACCAATTCAGCCAAACAAATAAGAGGGTCAGTGGAAGAGTGCTGGTGGGAATGTCGGGAGAGGAAGAAATGGAGGGCTTGGAGTTTCTGGTCATGACGGATGGAGGTGTATAGGGATTGGATGTCCATGGTGAAGATGAGGTGTTGGGGGCCAGGGAAATGCAAGTCTTGGAGGAGTTGGAGGTTGTGGGTGATGTCTCGAACATATGTGGGAGTTCCTGGACCTGGGGGAATAGGACAATATCGAGGTATGTGGAGATGAATTTGGTGAGGCAGGAGCAGGCTGAGACAATAGGTCAGCCGGGGTGTTCAGGCTTGTGGATGTTGGGAAGGCGGTAGAACCCATCAGTACAGGGTTCCCGAACAATGAGGTTGGAAGCTGTGGGTGGGAAAATCTCTGAACTGATGAGGTTGTGATCAGTCTGGGAGATGATGGTTTGATGATGGGAGGTGAGGTCGTGGTCAATGGGGCGGTAGGAAGAGGTGTCTTCAAGTTGACGTCTGGCTTCAGTGGTGTAGAAGTCAGTGCACTAAACTAGCATTGCACCCTCCTCGTTCACTCATTTGATGGTGAGGTTGGGGTTGGAGCAGTGTGTGTAGAGGGCTGCACATTGTGAGGGTGAGATGGGGGTGGACAGGTTGAGGCAGTCAATGTCTCAGCAGCAGTTGGAAATAAAGAGGTCAAGGGTGGGCAGTGGGGGGTGTCCAGGAGGATGGGGTGTGTTTGTGGTGGGCGAAGGGATCCTTGGAAGGTAGGCGGGAGTCTTGATTGAAAGTGTAAGGTCTGAGGCGAAGGAAGAATCACAACGCATGTTGAATTTGTTGATCCGTGAATGGAGGGGGAATGAAGGTAAGGCCTTTGCTGAGGATTGATTGTTCATCCCCAGCACAAGAGGGATCCTATGTCCCACTGAGTCTGCACTGATAAAAAAACTACTCTAAATCTGTACTTGTCCTACTTTCCAGCATTTAGCTCACTTCCTTGAATGTTAAAGACATCCAAGTGCACACCCAAGTAATTGTGAAAGGTTGTGAAGTCACCCATCTTAACTTCCCTCTGAGATAGTGCATTCCAGATTCCCACCACCCTCTGAGTGAAATCCCCTCTAAACCTCTTCCCTTTCATCTTAAAAATTATGCTGCCCTGTTATTCATCCTTCAACTAAGGGGTTCACCTGTGTACTATCCACCCTGTCCATGCCCCATACTTCATGCACCAATCTGCTCCACCACCAATTCAGAACTTAATCCTTGCATTTTAGCAACTGAAATGAAACACAATACCCCAGATTCAAAATAGCCAGGTGTACCATATACCATTCTTCAGGTTCCGTGTTTCAAAATGTCATTTTTGTCATGAAAAAGCAGCTGCTCTGCTTTGGTTGCTGATTTTAGTGTCAAATCTACTGAGACTGCCATATTTCCTTAGATATCTGACCATTCATGGAATATGAGATTCAGGTAGTTGTCCAAATTATAAAGAGAACTACCTGCTTTATTTTATCATTATGTTTATGTTGTGCACTCACACTTTCCTTGCTAACTTTTAAGTCACTGTGCCTCCCAGTTTTCTTTCATCTGAATCACATCTTTGTTCAGCCCTAACTATGAAGTTGATCAAAATTATTTGCAAATCTTTGCATCATCTCCAGATAAACACTACGTATATTGTTTTCTTACCAAATTGTGAATCACATGGATAGGATTTGTATTTATATAACGCCTTTCATGACCAGTGGAGCACTCCTGAGCATTCCAAAGCTGTTTAGCCAAGTAAGTACCTAACTGTAATTACTGTTGTTGTGTCGAAAATGTAGTAGTCAATTTACAGACAAGGATTTTTTTCCAGCTTTTCCTGGGATGTCGGCATCACAGGCTGAGGTAGCATTTATTGCCAATCATTTAACAGCCTTCAAAAAGCAGTCTCCTTGAACTGCCCACAGTCCTTGGGATTTTCAGAATTTTGCAAGCACCAAGGAAGGAACAGTGATAGAGTCCCATGTCAGAATGGTGTGGAACTTGGAACGGACCTTGCAGGTGGTGGTATTCACATGCATCTGTTGCCCTTGTCCTTCTGAGTGGTACAGATTGTGGGCTTGGAAGGTGTTGTCAAAGGAGCCTCTGTGTATTGCAGCACTATAGTAGATGGTACACATTGTTGTCACTGTGCATTGGGAGTGGAGAGGGGACTCAGTAGGATGATCAGCCATGATCATATTGAGTAGTGGAGCAGGGGGATCCTATGTTCTGTGCCAAATTCAATTGAATGCAGTTTGATGTAAGAGGCAGAAGTGGGTACTGCAGATGCTGGAGATCAGAGTCTAGATTAGAGTGGTGCTGGAAAAGCACAGGAAGTCAGGCAGCATCCGAGGAGCAGGAAAGTTGACATTTCGGGCAAAAGCCCTTCATCACTCTTACTCTCCATACTCCTTGATCTCTTTACACCCAAAAACTGTGTCTAAATCCTTTTTGAAAACATTGAATGTTTCGACCTCAATCGCTTTCTGTGGCAGAGAATTCCACAGACTCACTAACCTCGGGGTGAAGGAATATCTCCTTAACTCAGTCCAAAATGGCCTATCCCATAATCTAAGACTGTGACCTCTGGTCTGAATTCTCTGGGAATGGCTGATTCAATCATGGTCTGAAATCCACTTTCATGCCTGTCTAAACTTACCTCTCATTCTTATAAACTACAATGAATATCAACACAAGTTGCTCAACATTTCCTCATAAAGCAATTCATTCATTCCACCCAAACTAGTGAAGTTCAACTGAAGTTCTTTCAATAAAGTAAGACTGTCCCTAAGTGATGTGGCCAAATCTGCACACAGTATTCAAGATATGGTCTTACCAATACCCTGCACAGTTGTAGCAAGACTGAGCAACTTCTAAACTCCATCTCCTTGCAATAATTGCTAATTGTTAACTTTTTTGTGATTTGAATAAAAGGAAACCCAGATCTTGCTATACTGCAGCCTTCTGCGTCTCTCTCTCTCTCTCGTTAAATAATAGGGTAAAAGGGTTAGGAAAAAGGATAGAAATTCACACTTTCCTACATAATAATTCATCTGCCAAATTTTGTCCACTTGCTTAGCTGAACTAAATTGTTTTGCAGACTCAAGAAAAAAATATTGGAGATACTCAGGTTGGGCAGTGTAAAGGTTATGCCCAGAGTTTCCAAATCCAACTGCTATCCTGTTGAGTAATTCCTGCTGTATTATAAGGTCACTATCAAAGGAAACTGACAAGTGGCCTTAGCTATTAAGATATTCACAAACAAACAACCTGTCAATGATCCTTACCCATCCTCAGGTGTAACTAGTCTTCGGGATGAGGTACTTGTAAACTACTGTCACCCACTGAACTCTAAAGTGTGTTGAATGGTGAAGAGGTAGTGGAGGTCAACAGGGAATACATGGATTCATCAAATGAAAATCATTTTGTTTAAGCTAAGCTTTGATTATTAAAGCTCATTACTCTCCAGACAAAGAGGGGGCCAGTTGCATCAGATAAAGTAAACATAGGACATGCAGCGCACATGACTTTGCAAAAGGCATTTGAAGGAGGAGTCTTATACGAAGTCACAAGGATATAGTACCAGTAGGCTATTTCCTGAGTGGAGAGTCAGCTAACAATGACAATTTGGACTTACATAGCAACTTTAAAATAATAGAACGTCCAAAGATCCTTCAATGGAATATAACAAAAAATTTAACTCTACCTATTAAGGAGCTATTAGGATAACTGACCAAATGTTTGGTCAAAGGGATACGTTTTAAAAGGAGTATCTTGAAGAAGGAAAGAGAGATAGTGAAGATTAGGCAGGGAATCCCAGAGCTTGGACACTTGACAGCTGAAGGTACAGACACCAATACTGCAATGATTAAATCTGAAGTTGCTAAAGCATCCAGAATTAAAAGAATGCCTCCACCTTGGTGGGTTGAAAGATTGAAGAAGATTACAAAGGCAATCAAAGGCATGGAGTGATTTAAAAACAAGCACAAGAATGTAAAAAACAGTTTAAAAAGTCACTCAGTGAGCAGGATGACAGATCAGGAGAAATTTCTTTACAGGGTTTGGTTAGAACGGAAGAATGCTTACAGCAGGAGCAGTTGAGACAAAGGCCACTGCATCTTTCAGTGGAAACTGGATATATATTTTAAATGCACAAAGAGACAGGGCTTTGAAGAGATGACAAGACAATGGGAGAAGGGCAGATTGCTTTAGTAGAGAGCCAGCAGAGAAACAATGGCTCCCTATGTGCTGTAAGCAGTACATTATCATGCATTAGAGAAAGATGCTGCTCCACTTCCATTAACAAATAGATTGGAGTAAATAACAGTAAAAAAAACTGGACACTGGAACCTAGAAATTAAATCAGAAACTGTTCAGTTATACAGCACCTCCATTTGTTTACTAGCGAGGACAGTTGAGATTACACATGAACTTCGAAAATAATGAATGCATTTTCAAGATCAGAGAAGCAGTGAGTGATGGGGAAATATACCATGCTGTTGTACCATTTACTTCCATTATATCTATTGCACAGTGGATGTATATGCACCTAATCACAGAAACGTCATCTTATCAAATAAGATAAAAAATATCAGATGCATCACTTTAACAACTACCCTGAGGCAAAACTCTATTAAATCACAAAGGGAAACCAGATATCTGAAATACAGGTTTCAGGATTTGAAATGCTTAACATCATGCTCATATCAGATTCCATTTTTTTTTTAAAAATACAAATCAGAATGTGTAATAATTTTGAAAAGTAAACAACTTGCCCATTGCTACCTCAGTGACACATTATTCTTAGTATTCAACATTAAAATGTCAGGAATCTAAGCTTAAGAAAAAAAAGTTCACTTTAAACTTCAGAGGTGAGACTCCATGACACTCTGAACTTTCACATCCAAAACAGTAACAACCAGTGGAGTATTTTTTTTGAAGCAGTATCACTGTTGTAGTGAAGGAAACATACAGGAACACTCAAATGTGGGAGCAGGAACTGGCTATTTGAATTGTCAAGCTTGCTCTGCCAATTAGTAAAACCTTGGCTGCTCTGATTACTCCATATCCCACAGAGACCTAAAAATCCTTCACCACTTGCTTATCAAAAAACTACCAATCTCTGCCTTAGAAATATTCAAGTAGAGTCATAGAGATGTACAGTAGGTCCAACCCGTCCATGCCGACCAGATGTCCCAACCCAATCGAGTCCCACCTGCCAGCACCCGGCCCATATCCCTCCAAACCCTTCCTATTCATATACCCATCCAAATGCCTCTTAAATGTTGCAATTGTATCAGCCTCCACCACTTCCTCTGGCAGCTCATTCCATACACGTACCATCCTCTGGGTGTGTGAAAAATTTGCTCTTAGGTCTCTTTTATATATTTGTCCTCTCATCCTAAACTTATGCTCTCTAGTTCTGGACTCCCCGACCCCAGGGAAAAGACTTTGTCTATTTATCCGATCCATGCCCCTCATAATTTTGTAAACCTCTATAAGGTCACCCCTCAGCCTCCGACGCTCCAGGAAAAACAGCCATACCTGTTCAGCCTCTCTCTATAGCTCAAATCCTCCAACCCTGGCAACATCCTTGCAGATATTTTCAGAACCCTTTCGAGTTTCACAACATCTTTCCGATAGGAAAGAGTCCAGAATTGCATGCAATATTCCAACAGTGGCCTAACCAATGTCCTGCACATGACCTCCCAACTCCTGTACTCAGTACTTTGACCACTAAAAGAAAGCATACCAAATGCCTTCTTCACTATCCTATCTACCTGCGACTCCACTTTCAAGGAGCTATGAACCTGCACTCCAAGGTCTCTTTGTTCAGCAACACTCCCTAGGACCTTACCATTAAGTGTATGAGTCCTGCTAAGATTTTCTTTCCCAAAATGCAACACTTCACATTTATCTGAATTAAACTCCATCTGCCACTTCTCAGCCCAATTGCCCATCTGGTCCAGATCCTGTTGTAATACAATGTAATAATGTAATAATGTTGTTGTCCACAAAACCTCCAATTTTGGTGTCATTTGCAAACTTACTAACTGTGCCTCTTATGCTCACATCCAAATCATTTATGTAAATGACAAAAAGTAGAGGGCCCAGCACCGATCCTTATGGCACTCCACTTGGTCACAGGCTTCCAGTCTGAAAAACAACCCTCCGCCACCACCCTCTGTCTTCTACCTTTGAGCCAGTTCTTTATCCAACAGCTAGTTGTCCCTGTATTCCGTGGGATCTAACCTTGCTAACCAGTCTCCCATGGGGAACCTTGTTGAACACCTTACTGAAGTCCATATTGATCACATCTACTTCTCTGCCCTCATCAATCCTCTTTGTTACTTCTTCAAAAAACTCAATCAAGTTCATGAGATATGATTTCCCATGCACGAAGCCATGTTGACTATCCCGAATCAATCCTTGCCTTTCCAAGTACACGTACGTCCTGTCCATCAGGATTCCCTCCAACAACTTGCTTCCATCAACTTTCCCTCTGTGATAAAACAATTTTCTTTTTATCACTATATTACACAGCATGTTCTTTATATTTAAACACTGACCCTTAATTTATATTCTCCCAGAAGAGGAAACAACATCTTCATATCCACCCTGTCAGGACATGAATCAGACTTTGTAACTGTATTGACATTGCAGCAGTCCACAGGTTGCATCATCAGGTAGCATCTGGTACTATGGGTGAGCTCGATTCGTTGCAACTACTTCAACAGTTTTTCAGCAAGCAGTCAATCTCTTTTTGAACATGTGCAACTTTAGAGGGTTACGTATATAAGGATGTTGTTTACTTGGGACAGTATTTCTTATAGGAGAAAGTATGGACTGCAGATGCTGGAGATCAGAGCTGAAAATGTGTTGCTGGAAAAGCGCAGCAGGTCAGACAGCATCCAAGGAGCAGGAGCAGGGCTTCTTAATGAGCCCTGAAGAAGGGCTCATGCCCGAAACGCCGATTTTCCTGCTCCTTGGATGCTGCCTGACCTGCTGCGCTTTTCCAGCAACACATTTTCAGCACAGTATTTCTTATATCATGCATGTTAGTACTTCCTAGCTTATTCCCACATATCTCCCCACCTAATTGCAATAACCCCTTAAGGTCATTTTGATTTTTCTCTGAAGGCAACACCATAACATATCCTAATTTTTAAAAACTTCTTCATTGTCCAATTTAATGAGGCAAGTCTAATTCAGATCATCTGAAATTGGTTCTTAACTGTGTCGCAACCAGTAACGCATTCTCCTTTTGCTTTCCTTCCCTATCAATATACCTTTTGAGCATATTGACATAACACGTTGTGAAATTTCTTTCTCTCTGGTGTTCTAATCAAATAATTCACCTTAGTCAATTTCCTTTCAATTTGTTAAGGCCCACTAAACCTTCCTTTTAAAGGTTCATCTACCACTGGGAGTATCACTAACACTTTATCTCTACTAGCAAAATTGTGAATTTTTAATTTCTTGTTTGCTTGTTATTTCATCACATGCTACTTTTAAATGCTGTCTAACCAATTTGCCCGCTCTATTTAATCCTTCCCTAAAAATTTGACACACGTTCCAAATGTGTCCATCTCTGAACTCTGACTCACAAATTTCTCCTTAATTAATTAATTTGTGGTCCTCACACCTCAGGCTCAAAAGCTAACTCAAATGGACTGAATTTAGATGATTCATTAGGTGCATCCCTAATGGCGTAAAGCACAACTTGAATTCCTTTCTCCCAATCTTCTGGATAGTCTTGGTGACAAAGTCTTCAACATGGTCTTTAAAGTTTAATGCCACCATTCTAATGCTCCCTGTGATCCTGATTGGTACGCAGTGAATTTAAATTGGGTTATTCCTAAGCTATCCATAGCTTTCTTGAATAATTTGGATGTAAATTCTTACTCTTAATCTGACTGTATCTCTGTGGGTAGTCAGTATCTAGTAAAAAAATGAGTAACTCTTCTATAATCCTTTTAATGATGATACTACATAAGGGAATGGTCTCTGGAAATCTAGTGAACACATCTATTACGGTTAACAAATATGGATTCCTTGATTCCTTCCTTTTGTTTTAGGTAGGGGCCCTACACAATCAATTAAGATTCTTGTAAAAGATTCCTCAAATGCAGGAATGGGTAGTAAGGGTATTGGTTTTATCACTGCCTGAGATTTTCCAGTGAGCTGACATATATGACGTATATGACATGTCCAGCAAGATCCAACTATATCCTTTTGCAGTCCAGGCGATTAAAAATGTTCCTATATTTTGGCTGGAGTTTTCCGTAATCCTAAATGACCTCCTACTAGTAATTCATGTGCTACCCAAAGCACCATCTTTCTATAACCCACTGGTAATACAACTTGAATTTCTGCACATTTCTTATACTACTGCATATGTAATAGTCTCCATTTCCTCAGCAAGCCGTCATTTTTAAAACAATCACATTCTGAAATATGCTCAGATTCTTGTTCTGTGCATAGAGCAAGCTCGATTATCCGGCAATCGATTAACCAAATTTCAGATTATCCAACCAAGATCACAAGGTCCCGATGCTTGGCTAATAATGTATTCTGGCATTCAATTAACTGAACAAAGTACTCCCTGCCTGCGTCCTTCAGAAAATCGAGGTTCCTCTGTATACTTTTTGATATAACTGTTTTAGTTTTTCATCTTTCGGTTGTAATTCAGTTAATTTCTCTGAACTAAAAACATCCATTTTGCCCCCCCCCCCGCCACTGTTCTTATTTTTTCTCAAGCATTTGACCAAAAATGGTCTCTGCTCATTCAACTTCCTCATCTTTATGCTTTGATTTCTCCTCCTGTTTCAAACTGTGCCTTTGTGACATTGTTACCACAGAGTCAGGAAAAATCCCAGGATATATTTCCCGTAATACCTCAGTTAGCTGATTTTCCACTGGCTTTTTAACCATAGTCAGCATCACTCCCGCCTGTGATACAGCCATATCATTACCAAGGATAAAGTGTATGTCTGGAGCTGAGAGTTTCTCTATTAATCCTAACACCACTTCGCCACTTTTCACCTCACTTTACATAATGGAACTCTGCTCTTCTCACTATGAATTCCACATATTACCACCTTTTCTGGTAATACTCGTTCTGAATTACATATCCCATCTCTTACCGTCAATGATTGACTTGCTCCTTATCTCTTAATATCTTAACTTCTTTCCCTGCTCCTCCTGGCAGACATGAGTAAACCTTACCCTCACAAGTAAATTCTTTAAAGAGGTATAGCACTTTCTTCTCAATCAACTCCTGATCAGCTGTACATTCTTTTGTAGCTTTTTAGCTTCCACTGTGCTTTTCTCAACCACTTCAACAAAAACCACTGGCTTACCTTGTTTTCCCACATCCACTTTTCCAGTGCTTCTTCTAAACCACCAACATGACAACTTTATTACAGTGAAACCTCTTCAGCTTTTTTACTTCCCTTTCTCCTTTTTGTCTGCAGGGGCCTTCCTCTCATTTTCTTTTTCCTCAGCTTTTAATCATAATTAATTTCCTTTTTGCTTTGTTTTTGTTCTGCCAGGGCTGTTCTTTCTTCGTTTTCTTCCCCCTTGCCATCGCCTCTAATTCAAGCTGCTGCATTTGCAATTGCATTTTAGCCATTTCCAAAGATTCCAATGGTATTCCTGGCAATTGTAAATGCTGCAGGAATGCCACAATTATCCCCCCTTTCCCTAAGGAGACAGGCAACCCCAACTTCAGCTTGTTTGCCAATTCCAAAGCTTTGCTTTGCTCATTTTTTATAAAACTCCCAAAGTGACTTCCTCCACACTCCCAGGAAATTCTGAGTGACTGAAAAAGCCATTATTACACTCTGCACACCGTGTTTAAACTAAGCACATTCAACACCCATAATAAAAAAAAACTGACACTCACTACTCACTGCCTTTGAGTCCAACTATCCTAAACCCAACTTTGAATTAGAGATTTTGATCCTACCAAGAGCCCTCAGTTTTTTATGGACCAGATCAAACCATTTCAAAGTATGTAAGAAGATACTCTAGAACCTAACTTTTTCTTATTCTAAAAGCAAGTGCCAGGCAGTGTGTTCTGGATGCAATTCAATTGGTCAGACCACCAGATTTGAAACAAAACACACTTTATTCATACACTATAGTTAAAATATAACAAAAGAAAGAAGAAATTTGAATACCATAACTCTATTAGAAAATTTAACAGAATAATAGATTATTTAACTACTAAACAGTAACTGTTCCAATATACAGTTGGTTCTGCTATAACACAGTAGTTCCATTCTCATGCAATCCTGTGTTATAAGAAATAGCAGCACCATTTAAACTGAAAGGGCCAGAATCACATTATAACCGATACATGCTTTAAAAGTTCATGCTTTAGAAACAGCGTCCCCAATTCGTCAATCATGTTATAGTTAATTCACATCAATGAAACGCGTATTATAGCAGAATGACCTGTCATGGCATCTCAAAAACACACCCTTGGCAAAGCCAATTTCAGTAAAATTGGTTGTTTCACAGGCAGTCCAGAAGAGAAAACATCACGGAGAAAACTCAGAGAGAGAGAGTAGCAGAGAGAGGTGTCTGCAGCTTTCAAACCCAGCTTCTAGACCCCAGAAACTGCTACTGAAAACCTAAAATTAAAAATCCTAGTTTTGCCTGAGCTTTATCCGACCCATTCAAGCTGTTTCTATTGTTCTAACATGGAAAAACAAACCAGACTGCCCAGCACTTTCTTCATAAAGAAAAGGAACAAAATATACCTCTGAAAGCCATAGTATCTTCACAGAGTGACCACTGCACAGTCCTGCTGGAGACAAAGTCCTGCCTTCACAATGAAGCCACCCTCCATTGTGTTGTATGGCACTACTATCATCCTTAATGGGACAGACGTAAAACAGACCTTTCACCTTCATCCTCTCCCCCAGTCACCTATTGTACTCTATGCTATTTTCTCTCCACCCCCACCCTCCTCTCATTTATCCCTCCACCCTTCAGGCTCTCTGCCTGTATTCCTGATGAAGGGCTTTTGCCTGAAATGTCAATTTTCCTGCTCCTCGGATGCTGCCTGAACTGCTGTGCTCTTCCAGCACCACTAATCCAGAATATGGTTTCCAGCATCTGCAGTCATTGTTTTTAACTCGTAAAATGTAAAATTTAGCAATTTAACTAGCAATGTAAAATTTAAGAATCCATGTTGCACCATGGGGTCAGCAGCAGAACCATAGTCAACTACACTCTGAAGGGAAGACAGGGATACAGATCCTGTAATTGGAGACACTTTTAATATGGAAGGGCAAAATGCGGCAGCACAGGCTTGGAGGGCCAAAGAGGCTGTTCCTTTACTGTTCTTTATCCTCATGGCCCATTACAGACCCCACTTTACCACTGCCATCGTGCAAGAAAATCAATCCTGGTTCAATGAAGAGTGAAGAAGGGTATGCCAGAAGCAGCACAAAACATATTTAAAATGAGGTGTCACCATGGTGAAGCTACAACATGAAACTATTTGCACACATGCAGTAAATGGAGTGAAATGATCCTATAATCAACAATAAAGATCAAAATACTACAGTCCTGCACATCCAATAGTGAATGGTGGTGGTCAATTAAATAACTAACAAGTAGTCAGTCTTAGAAGAGAATCTCCATCGTTAATGACAGGGCATTCCAGCACAATAGTACAAAAAGCAAAGCTAAAATATTTACATCCATCTTCAACTAGAAGTGCATGATTAATCTTATTTTCCTCCTGCTAAGGCCCCCAACACCATAAATGCTATCTTCAACCAATTTGATTCAATTCAAATAGCTAAAAGACACCAAAATGTGAAAAAAGCATTGGGTCTTAACAACATTGCTTCACTAGTGCTGGTGGATTGTGCTCCAGAACTAGTTGTATCCCAGGAGATGATGTTCCAGGATAGCAACAGCACTGCCATTGTGCCCAAAATGAGATGACGAGGCCATCAACATGTGATCAAGCAGCATGTGCACAAGAATAACCTGTTCACTGATACTCAGTTTGAATTATGGCCTCAGCTCCTGACCTCATTATTGCCTTTGTCCAAACCAAGGAAAAATGCTGAACTGCAGGGGTGAGGTGAGATTAACTGCCTTTGACACCAGAGTGTTATTTGACAATATGCACCGTGTCCTGAAACTAAGATGATTGACCTCCAAAAGTCATAACCATTTTGGGAATCATGGGTTAAAGTGTCAGCTGGTCATAGTCATATCTAGCACAAAGGAAGATGGTTATGATTTCTGAGGTCAATCAGCTTAGTTATAGGACACAGTACAAAAGTTCCAAAAGATAGTATCCTTGGTTCACTCACATTCGTCTGTTTCATTATTGACCTTTCCTTCATGATAAAGGGTGAAAGTGGGAATGTTCGCTGATTTCACAATGTCCAACACCATTCATATTAGGTATTGAAGCAGTACCTGTCCATATGCAGCAAGACTTGGACAACATCCAGGTTGGGTCGATAAGTGCCAAGTAACATTCATGCTGCACAAGTGGCAAGCAATAATCATCTCTAACAAGCAAGAATCTAACACCCCTTGACATGCAATGGCATTATGAAATACCTGAGTATCAAAATCTGAGGAGCTGCCATAGACTAGAAACAGAACAGGAGGATAAGGGGTGACCTTGTTGAGGTTTTTAAAATCATGAGGCTATAGATAAGATGAACAACAGGTGTCTTTTCCCTAGGGTGGGGGATTTCAAAACTAGGGAATTTGGAGGAATACGGGTTAAACACAGGCAGGTTAGACTAGTTGAGTTGGGATTATGGTCAGTGTGAACTGGTTGGACCAAAGATTTCTATGCTGCATGACTCTCAGACTTTCTATAAATCCTACAAGAGCAGGTCAGATGCTAGAAATTCAGCAGAAATTATATTACCTCCTGTCTGTGCAATGTTTGTCCATATTTTAGAAGACATAAGTCAAGAGTCTGATGGAGTACCCTTCTGGATGAACATACACCTGATAAAACTCAAGAAGCTTGACACCATCTGAGACAAAGCAGCCTGTTTGTTTGGCACTGTATCCATCACCTTCAACATTCAATTCCTCCACTACTGGCATACATGGTCACATCTACTAGGCATACGACGGCATTTCATCAAGGCTCCATCAATAGCATCTTCTAAACTTATCCACCATGTGGAATGGTGTCAGGGATATGGGAAAACATCAGGAGAATGGCAGTAGATAATAGAGCTGACGCAGACATGATGGGCTGAATGGGCTCCTACTGATAAATCTGTAAGAGGCCAGGTGTAGCAGATACATAGGAACACAACCAATTGTAATTTCCCCTTCAAGTCACACACCATTCTAACTTGAAACTATATTGAAATTCCTTCATTGACACTGGGTCAAAATCTTGGAATTCTTTCCCTAACCACACTTTGATTGTCTCTATACCCTTAGAACCGCCGTGGCTCAAGAAGACAGCTTAATACCACCTTCTCCAGGGCAGCTCGGGATGTGCAAGAAATGCTTGCCCAGCCAGCGGCACCCACATCTATGAACAGCTGACTGGATGCTAATAGTGTTTATTTTTAATTTGTTCATACCTTAAGCCTTGACAACAGAGATCAACATGTAACAAAAACGCCAAATGCAAAGTATCTAAATACATCACAAAACCAGATATTGTTAGAACACAACAGCTTGTATTCAGACTTTGGCATTCTTCCAAAAAACATACATGAAAACAGAATTAAAAGAAACAAATGAATCCAAGGCCATGACAGCAAAGATTAAAATGGATGATCAAAAGCTTAGAAGAGAGGGATTGAAGGAAAGCTTTACAAGGTGGAAATAAGGGTAAAGAGATGAATGAGATTAGAGACTTAATTCCAGAAAAAATAAAGTCAGCCTGCTGAGTTCTCCACAGCGAATGGTTAACAATGGTTAACTAGTGAGAATAGTACACTGGTCATTGGAGCAAAATTAGGAACACATCATATGCAAACTGTGTTTTTCCTGACATTAACACACAGGGGTGCCTGCATCAATCACAAAACCAACCCTCCAGCATCACCCTTTGCCTCCTATTTGTAAACCAATTTTGGATCTTTTTGCCAATTTACCTTTTATACCATGGACTTTTAACCTTTTATACCTTTTGGACTAGCCTTTCATGTGAGACCTTGTCAAAGGCCTTACTGAAGTCCACGCAAATCACATCAATGCACTACCCTCATTAACATATTTAGTCATCTTTCAAAAAACTCAAGGGGTGGCAGAGTGGCTCAGTCGTTAGCACTGCTGCCTCACAGTGCCAGGAACCCAGGTTTGATTCCCTCTTGGGCGATTGTGTTGAGTTTGCACATTCTCCCAGTGTCTGCGTGGGTTTCCCCCGGGTGCTCCGGTTTCCTCCCACAATCCAAAGATGTGCAGGTCAGGTGAATTGGCCATGCTGAATTGCCCACAGTGTTAGGTACATTAGTCAGGGATAAATGTCGGGAGTGGGTCTGGGTGGGTTACTCTTTGGAGGGTAGGTGTGGACTTGTTGGGCCGAAGGCACTGTTTCCATACAATAGGGAATCTAATCTAATCTAAAAATTAGACAGGATCTCTCACCCTCAAATCCATGCTGACTATCCCTGATCAATCCCTGCCTTCTCAAATATTAATTATTCCTGTCTTTCAGAGATTTTACCAATAATTTCCCTACCACCTTCAGGTTAACTCATCTATAACTACCTAGCCTATCCCTGTTGCCCTTCTTGAACAAAGGAACCACATTTGTTATGCTCAGTCATCTGGCACTTCACCTGTGAAGTATTAACATCTCTGCCAGGACCTCCGCAATCTCCTCTCTTGCATTCCATAGCAGCCAGGCATACATCTCATCAGGCCCTGGGGATTTATGCATCTTTATACCTGCTGAAGTTGGCCTTTACACTTTGTAAGAAAAACACTGATTATGTTTTGTTATAACTCTCCAGGGGCAATCACCAGTTAGATGTTTTGGATAAGTGAAGGTATTAAAGTCATGGAAATTCCAACTCCACATAAGAACAATTTGCTCTAAACCTTAGATATTTTTCTACAAGCACTCATTTAATTTGAATTGAATTAGCATCAATATAAACTTGCATTGACAGCACCGTATTTATGCAGCTTCAAATTTGTGGATTTTGCCAAGGTAGTGGTTCATTCTGAAGCCAATGACTACTTGAATCCCTCCCTCAATACAGCTGCGAAGTGTCAACCCAGATTTTGTGCTCAAGACTCTGGAGCTGGAGTTAAACCCATAACCATTTGACTCTGATTATATTAGACCATAAGACATGGGAGTGGGAGTCGGCCCATCGAGTCCACTCTGCCATTTAATCATGGCTGACAGGTGTTTTAATTCCACTTACCCACACTCTCCCTGTATCCTTTACTTCCTTGCGAGGTCAATCTCTGCCTTGAAGACATTTAGCGTCCAACATCCACTGCGCTCCGTGGCAATGAATTCCACTGACCCACCACTCTCTGGCTGAAGAAATGTCTCCTCATTTCCATTCTAAATTGACCATGTCTAATTCTGACGCTGTGCCTCGGGTCCTAGTCTCCCTGCCTAACAGAAACAACTTCCTACCGTCCACCCTTTCTAAGCCATGCATGATCTTGTAAGTTTCTATTAGATCTCCCCCAACCTCTAATTAACACAATCCTGGGATCCTCAGCCATTCATCATACGTTGGCCTACAATTCCAGGGATTATCTGTATGAATCTCTGCTGGACATGCCTCTGTGCCCGTATGTCCTTGCTGAGGTGTAGGGCCCAAAATTGGACTCAGTATTCTAAATGGGGCCTAACCAGAGCTTTAAAAAGTCTCAGAAGCACATCGTTGCTTTTCTACTCCAACCCTCTTGAGATAAATGACATTACATTCGCTTTCTTAATCACAGACTCAACCTGCAAGTTAACTTTTAGAGAATCCTAGACTAGCACTCCCAGATCCCTTTGCACTTTGACTTCATGAATTTTCTCACGGTTTAGAAAATAGTCCATGCCTGTATTCTTTTTTCCGAAGTGCAAACCTCACATTTGCTCACATTGAATTTCATCAGCCATTTCTTGGACCATTCTCCTAAACTGTCTAAATCTTTCTGCAGCCTCCCACCTCCTCAGTACTACCTGCCTGTCCACCTAACTTTGTATCATCGGCAACCTTTGCCAGAAGGTCCTCAGTCCTTCATCCAGATCACTAATATATAAACTGAACATCCGAGGCCCCAACACTAACCCTGTCACCAGCTGCCATTCCGATAAAGAACCTTTTATTCCCAACTCTCTGCCTTCTGTCAGACAGCCAATCCCCAATCCATGCCAGTAGCTCACTTCGAATACTTGGGCCCTCACCTTACTCAGCAGCCTCCCATGATGCACCTTATCAACAGCCTTTTGGAAGTCTACATCGATATCATCCACTGGGTTTCCTGGTCTAACCTACTTGTTACCTCTTCATAGAATTCTAACAGGTTTGTCAGGCACGACCTCCCCTTGCTAAATCTATGTTGATTTGTTCTAATCCGACCCTGCACTTCCAAGAATTTAGAAATCTCATCCTTAACGATGGATTCTAGAATTTACCAATTAGCATGGAGCTGTGATAACGCTATCACTTTTTAAAAAAAATTGTCCTTTTCTTAGAAGAGAGGTTGTAAGACAGAGGTACCAAAGTGACTACTGAAGATGACTTAAGTAAACAACTTGTGAGGTCTTAGGGTGTTATTTTTAAAGTTGGACCAATGGAAGCAGCCTGGGTGTGGCCAGCTCTCTCAGACTAGGCTTTCTCATTTGTTTTAGCTTTAGCAGCAGAAGCTGTTGGGGTCGGAAAAGAGTTGGAAGCTTCAGTGACTGTCTCTTGGCTGCTACATTCTGAATTTTCTCTTGATGTTTTCCTCCTAGATTGGAAAACTGCATGTGAAAATCCATGTCTGAATTTACCTTTCAGTCAAGAGGTGCGTTTATGTTACTATACCGGAATAATTAATTAGTAATCAGCATCACACCTATTAAGTTTTCCAATACTTAAGTTATTATAAATTCCTCTTCCTATTTTTTATATTTTACTATAGTGTTTAAATAAATTATGTTTTGCTTAATGTCGAGTAGTTTGACCAGTTGTATCACATCTGGAATACTTTACATCTACCTTTAATATAATAAAAAGTTAGAGTCTAGGCTCCCTTCTTAAAATATTTTGATAGGATCTGGTCTGGTCTGATATATACCAAACTGAAAAAAACACCCCAAGGCCTCACGTTTTCAGGAGTCGGTTCCTGCCTCTGCCTTACAACCTCTCTTCAAAGAAAAAGGACAAAATAACCTTTGAAACTGACAGCATCATCACAGGAGCACAGTTGAAACAAAACATACCGTGTTACAATAAAAGTTACATAATTCCTCCAGTGCTGTAATGGACAATGGCTCAAACACACAGCAAGCTATGGTGCTCCATCAACAAGATGCAGTACAGCAAGTTACTGAGGTTCCTTTGATAATATCTTCTCAACCCATAACCTTCTGAAGAACAAGGGTAGTAGACAAGATTAGATTAGATTACTTACAGCGTGGAAACAGGCCCTTCGGCCCAACAAGTCCACACCGACCCACCCTAGAGCAACCCACCCAGACCCATTCCCCTACATTTACTCCTTCACCTAACATTATAGGCAATTTAGCTTGGCCAATCCACCTAACCTGCACATCTTTGGACTGTGGGAGGAAACTGGAGCACCCGGAAGAAACCCACACAGACACGGGGAGAATGTGCAAACTCCACACAGAGTGTCGCCCGAGGCGGGAATTAAACCTGGATCTCTGGCGCTGTGAGGCAGCAGTGCTAACCACAACACCACACAACCAAATCAGAGTTTTTTCATTGTCACTGGGTCAAACCTCTGGAGGTGTCCTCTTAATAGCACTCTGGGTGCTAGAACAATGGTCTGCAGCAATTCAAGAAGGCAGCTCACCACCACCTTCTCAAACTGTAAACAGATTGATTCCGTCTAAACAGTTGTCAGAAAGAGAGCTTGTGGAGAGGACCAAAGTCAATTAATTTGATCTTCCTATTATCTAACTAGAGGAAATTTCTGGTCATCCATTATGGAATGTTGAATTCAGAGGCAGTAGTGGAGTCAAGACAGGAAGTAATGCTGATGACAATGAGACACACAAATACAATTTTCAGGTTTTGTTCTACAACAAATAAATAGAAAACTGCATTGTAGAATAGCTTATTTATTATACCTACAAAGTGAGTGCAGGCACTTAAACATCAGGGATCAATATTTATTACATCCGAAGGGCAGCATAAAGTGCCTGAGTCACAAAGTCACAACAGTACAAAGTTATATCCACCCACCAGAAGTTACATTTACCTAGCTGTTCAATGCCAAGATTTTTTTCTGTAACATAAGAGCAAACAAGAAGGGGAATGATAGTGAATGGAATCAATTAGAACTGATCTTGTATCGAGTGGTATACATCAGTGATTCCTGATGAAGGGCTATGCTCGAAACGTCGAATTTCCTATTCCTTGGATGCTGCCTAACCTGCTGTGCTTTAACCAGCAACACATTTTCAGCTCGAGTGGTATAGCGGTTATATTACTGAACTAGTAACCAGATGCCTGGACCAAATCTAGAAAATACTTGTACGAGTCCCATCACAGAAGTTCATAATATTCTGACCACCCATTTCCTTTCAGTTGTGAAGTTCAAGGCCTGTGTGACATTAAGAAAATTTGTCTAATTATTTCTCTTGGTTCACTTTCAACACTGCCTTAAAGGGTCTGGTACATTCAGTTCAATAATTCCATTCCTTTCTCTCCACAGATTACTTGCTGACTGGTTCAGCATTTTCTGTTTTAATTTCAGATTTACAACATGTACATTGTTTTGTTTTTATACTACATGCAAGGTGACAGATTTGGTCAGTGGGCTAGTCACTGAATTAGGCTGGACTCTACTGGGAACAGGAGTAAAGACAAAGCTACAGCTAAGGGTCCCAATTTTTACTGCATTCAGATCTTATAGCATCAAAGATACAGCTCATAAAACTATCCTGCCAGAGGAAAGTGTGCTATCAGGAAGGACAATGAATAGAAAGAAGAAAAAACAGTCAGTGACTTGTACAAGACAAAGTTACAATGAACAATGCATCATTCTCCATGTGGATTATTCAAGGTCAAAACTGTGGTCTACAATACTGGTACACACACAGGTTCATTTAATGTACTGCACATGATTTTGATGATAGAAGTCACTCTGCTCTTAAATACACTTGATATTTCAGAATTAAAAATGTACAGCTTTTCAGGAAGCACCCAATTGACAAGACAGCGAGTCAGGGTGCTGTGAGGAGCCCCTCTGAGAAATTTAATGCACATTTCATTTATTAACTCTGAAGCTTGTAATTTTGGTGCTCTGAAGTATACCGACAAATGATTTTGAAATCTGCTTCTTGGCACAGTCCAATTTATCCTCTCCAGCTTAAGAGATAACATGATCATTTACAGTTCTTTTAGTTTTTATATGAACATTTACAGAGCTGTTCAGATACCCAGTGGAAGGTATTCACTGCTTCAGCACATTAGTTAATGAATATGCATGAATTTAACCACTTGCACCTACATGTACTGGACCAGGCAGTCTGCCATGTCTATGTTAGAAATGTATTTCCTTAAAAGATCAACCAGACGTTTTCCGAATTATGCTGTTCAGATGTGTCATAACACACCTCTGGAACAGGTGGGATTTGAATGTGGGCCTGTTCTTAACCAGCTCTGGAACTGTTCTGGTTGGTCCTTCCTCTGGCCAAGGAAACCTGGTTTCCAGTCTCACCTGCTCCAGACATGTGTCATTATGTCTGAACAAAATATACTTAAAATGTACAAAAAAATGAATAAATTCTGGTTGATCCTCGAGGGATTTTGTGATGCAGTGGTAGTATCCCTACCTCTGAGTCAAGAGGCCTGTGTTCAAGTTTCCATTGCTCCTGGGTTACGTTTTAACATCTCTGAACACTCCCCTTCTACTCGAGGGGAGTAGAAACACAGGTGTGAACGGGCAGTGAAGGAAAAGTGAAAAAAAAGTGATTTGCTGGTGGTAAAAGAAACTGCTTGGTGGTGCATAAAGTAAAAAAAAACAGATTGAAGGGATTAGAAAGCTTCAGCTGATGGGCTTTTTCTGTCAAACAATGGGATTCACAAACTTCAGAACAGTCACGAAAACCTTCATCTTCATAATACAGCTGAAGAATTTAATATAAAATAGAGAATGAAAGGAAGGAAGGAAGGAAGGAAGGAACTGGCTTCTTGTGGTGCAGTGGTAGTGTCACTAGTGTCAGGCAGCTCAGGTTCAAGTCCCACCTGTTCTAGAGGTTTGTCTTGACACATCTAAACCAGTTGATTTGAAAGAACTGCATTCTTTAACCCACCTTTCAACATTTGTTATTCTCACTGTCTTTGGAGAGCAGTGCTAGTTAATTGTTGATTGGTTGATGAGGTAGCTTGGCGATAGGTTTTCCTGGACAGGGAAAAGGCCCAGGAGGGAATGTTGGAAACTGGTTCTAATCACTGCAAGCACAAATACAAGGGCCAGCTGGATCTTATCAACTAATGAGATCCTTGATTAACAACCAGGTTAACAACCTTAATCAAGGATCTCATAGTCAATGAGATCCACCTGGTCCTCGCTCCAATCACATCATAGCTAAACTACAGATTTACAAAGAAGGCTTTTGTTTCCTAATTCAACAAGTGGACATCAGTCTGTAAAACATGTCACTCTACCTATTGTATACAACACCAAGTGATTTAGATTAGATTAGATTACTTACTGGTGCATAATCTTTTGTACTCAGTTGAAGACATGTGACAATAAAGCTAATTCAATTCAATTCAGTATTAGGAAGTTGATTAATGTTCAGGTAAGGTGTATGCATTTTTGGTAAGTCACAAATTGGTTAACAAAAGACTAAAATAAGATTACCAGAAAAATATAAGGGTCTAGCCAGTATCAACACCAAGAATTTACTAAATGTATCGCATGAGCACCAGATTCTACAAGAAAGAAAATTAAAGATCATTCATCAAACTACAAGCATTTCAGTGCAAGCTGATCTCAAGATCTGGCCAGTATTGCAAACAAACTATTCTTTACAATCAATTGGTATTGAAGAGGGAGCTGAGAAACACTGCCAAATCTCACAATCTGACAACTGAAACCTCACTCTATCACTCCACAGTAACAGTACTGCAGCTGGCACAGCAACACTTCCAAAACTAAAGAAATGCATAACCATAGAGTCATAGAGATGTACAGCACGGAAACAGACCCTTTGGTCCAACCCATCCATGCCGACCAGATATCCCAACCCAATATAGTCCCACCTGCCAGCACCTGGCCCATATCCCTCCAAACCCTTCCTATTCATATACCCATCCAGATGCCTTTTAAATGTTGCAATTGTACCATCCTCTGACAGCCCATTCCACACACGCACCACTTTGTGTGTGAAAACGTTGCCCCTTAGGTCTCTTTCATATCCTTCCCCTCTCACCCTAAACCTATGCCCTCTAGTTCTGGACTCCCCGACTCCAGGGAAAAGACTTTGCCTATTCATCCTATCCACACCCCTCATGACTTTATAAACTTCTATATGGTTACCCCTCAGCCTCCAACGCTCCAGGAAAAACAGCCCTAGCCTATTCAACCTCTCCCTAAAGCTCAAATCCTACAACATTGGCAGCATCCTTGTAAATCTTTTCTGAACCCTTTCAAATTTCACAACATCCTTCCGATAGGAAGGAGACCAAAATTACACGCAATATTCCAACAGTGGCCTAACCAATGTCCTGTACAACCGCAACATGACCTCCCAACTCCTGTACTCAATACTCTGACCAATAAAGGAAAGCATACCAAACGCCTTCTTCACTATCCTATCTACCTGCGACTCTACTTTCAAGGAGCTATGAACCTGCTCTCCAAGGTCTCTTTGTTCAGCAACACTCCCTAGGACCTTACCATTAAGTGTATAAGTCCTGTTAAGATTTGCTTTCTCAAAATGCAGCACCTCATACTTATCTAAATTAAACTCCATCTGCCCACTGGCCCATCTGATCAAGATCCCATTGTAATCTGAAGTAACCTTCTTTGCTGTCCACAACACCTCCAATTTTGTTGTCATCTGCAAATTTACTAACTATACCTCTTATGATCACATCCAAACCATTTATATAAATGATGAAAAGTAGTGGACCCAGCACCGATCCTTGTAGCACTCCAGTGGTCACAGGCCTCCAGTCTGAAAAACAACCCTCTACCACCACTCTCTGTCTTCTACCTTTGAGCCAGTTCTGTATCCAAATAGCTAGTTCTCCCTGTACTCCATGAGATCTAACCTTGCTAATCAGTCTCCCATGGGGAACCTTGTCATACGCCTTATTGAAGTCAATATAGATCACATCTACTGCTCTGCCCTCATCAATCCTCTTTGTTACTTCTTCAAAAAACTCAATCAAGTTTGTGAGACATGATTTTCCACACACAAAGCCATGTTGACTATCCCTATTCAGTCCTTGCCATTTCAAATAAATATTAAAACTGCAGTCTCCAAGGGAACAACTGCACTGGAGGCTGTGAATAACTCACTTTAGGTAAGAGTGTAAGCACTCTCTTCACACACATGTTCCACATATTGTCAGCTATCAGTCATGCTACATTACTTCACTAACCTATATCTAATTATATTGCTATGTTTCCTATTAGACATTAAACTTTTGATAATTACAAGAGTCCTTCCTACCCACACATTAGACACTATACAAATCATTCTCTAATTTTAGTTCCAGCTGGACAATGGAGTCAATACAGTCACAGTACCCACTACATTAGCCTGCAATGTATTTCAAAGGTTTGATACGTCTCTGGTAAAAGAACCACCTAAATCCACTTGATTCTTATCCCTACATTGTTTCAACATTCAACCCTGGTCCTCTTGAATTTATCAAACTAGATTAATCTATCAGTACGGATGCTATCCAGCCATTCACTTTGTTTTAATATATAGCTTTGTTACCTACAAGTGATATGCATTCTGTATTCATTTTGTGATTTTCATGCTAGACTAAATAAACTAATCCAAATTTCAAATCTGCTAAGCCAAGTTGGGGAACATGAATTCAGTAAATCTGGTATTGTTGGCCAGACACCAATTAACTAACGAAAATGCTGTTGTAAAATCTCACATCATACATCAATACCCTTCAATGAATGCAACCTGACACCCCTGTCTGATGTAGTCCATTCATGTCTACACAGTTAATGCCTTCAGGGGTGAGCAGTAAATACAGCCTTGCTAGCACTTAGTATTTTCTTTGGGATGTGAGTTATAAAAAAAAGAGAGATGGAGACTAAGAAGGAGTTCATTACATCACATGGAGCCTTGCCAATAGAGCCCCGAGAACAATCTGCTCATACAACAGCAATGGAAAGAAAGAAAAAGAACACAAGAACAAGAGGGGATCATTTAAATCTTCAAGCCTGTTCCACCATTTAATTAGATAATATCTGATTTGCATCCTAACTCCATCTCGTCACCTTGGTTCAATTTCCCCTAATATGTTTACCTAACAAAAATATATAATCTTAGTTTTGAAATTTTCAATTGATTCTGTCTAGATGTCAACTACCTTTTGTGTGAATAACAAGAAATAGGGGCAAAAGTTGATCTACAGTCCATCAAGTCTGCCCTATCATTTAATGTGACCATTCAATATGACCTTTGCCTGTGGTTCTCTGACCCTTCAACTGAAAAACAGCTTATGTATGCACAGAATGGATGAAAAATTAATAAAGTAAATCTATCAGCATGTTTGAGACTTAAATCAATATTGTGGTTTCTTTAATATCCATAAACTGAGACTAAAGCTCAAGTAAAACATCAGCACAGCCTCCAAATCTAAATCACAGCCTATAGCCAGCTGCCAAATGCATTTTTGGGTTTTTTTTTAGAATAAACAAACACTTGAAGAATACTTGCAATGATATTTAATAACTTTAAAATAACTTCTAACAAGACTATCTCAACTTTTTATTGACAGTAGAGCCCTTGTATCCTCATTTGCTGTGGCCCGAAAATATTACATGGAACATTCCAGAAATAATTCCACGGGGCTGCCGGGGGAAGGGGGGGTGGGGGGGGGCAAGTTTCTCATTTAAATGATAGGGTTCACTATTGTCCGCGGTTTTGGGAATATGTGGTAGGCCTTGGATCATATCACCTACCGATGAGAGTGGGGGGGGGGGGGGGGCAAGTATATGTTATATTCATATTTTGTTAAATTGTAAACAGTTATTTCTTTCAGGGATTAAACAACAAAACGAAGTTACACTGACTTGACAGCTCTGCTTCGAATCCCGTCAATGAGAAAACATGAATTCAGAGGTCCAATTACTGCGATTGCTCGAGGAAACAATACAACATACTGTACCTCAATCGATCTGCATCAGATTCAAAACCCAGACAAACAAGTGATAGCAAATTAAAAAGAAAGAAGGATTGGTTTCACATGACTGAAATAAAAAGATAAAAATCAGCAAAAACAGTGAAAAATATTAGACTGCCATTGTGGCAAAGAATGCTATCAAATAACAAACTGACTTTTACTAGCCTCTGTGAGGCACATGCAGAAGATTAGATATGTCACACCACTATCTCTAATAGAGTCAGTACAGATTGTCTCAGCACAACTGCAGATGCCATACACAATTCTGAAAAAAAAAATCAATTGACTAAACATCTAATTTTTGTTCTTAAAAAAGGTTAATCTTCCAGGGATTGGGTACAGGACACTTTCCCACCTGGTCAGTTTTCACCACTTGTACTGTTGACCTATTCACTGGGCACTTGTCACACAATCAGCATTGCTGAAATATTAAGTCCCCAAATATAAATACAATAAAGACCCGCATTTAGCATTATCCTCCCACCACAATAAATTCTGACATGCTTTACAGTCAACAAAGTATCTTTGTGGAGGAAATGCAATGATAAATCCTCAGAAACTCCCTTCAGGGCAGACTCTCAAAACCGAGCATGCTTCTCATATTCGACAGACTGGGTTTGTTACACACATTGGTGTATATATCATATACAATATGAAAGGAGGAATTTCATTTCATGTTAAATCTTGCTGCTTTACTTTGAAAGGTGATGTTACTTTCAGAGGGTTGTGTGTTTTACAAGAAATGCTGGAGGGAAGGTCACAAAACACAAAACAATAATTTAATGTTCACATAGATAAGCCCTGGCAGCATTGCGTTATTATCCCCTAGTCTGACTGAAAAATATTTGAAGCCATTCAATATTAGGGGAAGTAAACAGAGAAGTTGTATTAAGTCAGCTAAACAGAACTTTCCTGAAGCAAGCCACTTGACTCAAACTTAACTTTCACGAGAAATAAATTTCTGTGGAGACCCTCATTGCAGGACAACACGAATACTATGTTCTGAAGAATGGTCACTGGATGCAAACATTAACTCTGATTTCTCTCCACAGATGCTGCTAGATCTGCTGAGTTTTTCCAGCAATTTCTGGTTTTGTTTCTGATTTCCAGTATCTACCATTCTTTGCTTTTTTTACAACAATGTATCTTGGGGCTGTGATATTTTCAACATCCAGGAAGCGATCATATTTTTGTGGGAAAGCAAGTAACAATTACCATGGGCGGCACGGTGGCACAGTGGTTAGCACTGCTGCCTCACAGCGTCTGAGACCCGGGTTCAATTCCCGCCTCAGGCGACTGACTGTGTGGAGTTTGCACGTTCTCCCCGTGTCTGCGTGGGTTTCCTCCGGGTGCTTCGGTTTCCTCCCACAGTCCAAAGATGTGCAGGTCAGGTGAATTGGCCATGCTAAATTGCCCGTAGTGTTAGGTAAGGGGTAAATGTAGGGGTATGGGTGGGTTACGCTTCGGCAGGTCGGTGTGGACTTGTTGGGCCAAAGGGCCTGTTTCCACACTGTAATGTAATCTAATCTAATGGCCCTGTCAGCAGAATCCTCAAATTTCATTGCATGTATATACTGGGGAGGAGATTGTGTGGTGCAGTGCTTAATCTCTCTGCCACTGAGCTGGAAGCTCCAGACTTTCATGCCAAATAGTTCGAGGATCAACTTGTGAAACTTTCCAACACACACCAATAGTGGGCAGCAAGAGTGGGGGATATTCCCGGTCAGTCATATGATGGAAAGAAAATTGGAGCAGCTATCATCCTTATCCATAAATCCAAGAGAGTACAATATATATGTATAATTGAATATTGCCATAGCAAATCAGCCACCTTCCTATTTCTGTGAGTCACCATGCTCTAATGCTAACATTACTGTTCTGGGCCAGCTGCAATATTCCAAATGAAGCACAATGCAACACCTCATTTTCCACTTGGATACTTTACAGCCTCTCGGACTCAATACTGAACTCTACAATTTCAGAAACAAAAACTGAAAGAACTGCGGATGTTGTAAATCAGAAACAAAAACAGAAATTGCTGGAAAAGCTCAGCAGGTCTGGCAGCATGTGTGAAAAGAAATCAGAGTCCATGTTTCAGGTCTAGTGACCCTTCCTCAGAACTGATGGTAGCTTGGAAAATGTTGCTAAAGATAGGATGGGAGGAGGGGGTAAGGAGTAAACAATAGGTGGGAATAGACCCCAAAGAGAGAAAAATACGGTTGTACAGACAAAGGTGTGAATAGGTGTGTGTGTGTGTGTGTGTGTGTGTGTGTGTGTGTGTGTGTCTATAAGACATATTAAGTCCAGAGGGTTGCAGGTACCCTAAGTGGAAATTGAGGTGTTGCTATTCCAGCTTACGCTGAGCTTCACTGGAGCACTGCAGCAAGCCTAATATTGGCCACGGAACAGCACGGTGTGATGAAGTGGCAGACAACTAGAAGCTCAGGGTCATTTTTGCAGGCAGAATGTAGGTGTTCTGCAAAGCGATCACCCAGTCTACACTTCACATAACATTGAACAGTACAGCATACTACAGGCCCTTCAGCCCTCGACATAGGGTAGGATAAAAGGTCTGTACAAAGATCAAACTAAACTACATATTTTACATTTTACTCAAATGACTCTAATGTATCTGGCTCTACTACTACTGCAGTGCATTTCACACACCCATCACCGTCTGTGTAAATAACCTATTTCTGACATCTCCTCTTAACCTTCCTCCAATTACCTTAAAATTATGCCCTCTCGTGATAGACATTTCTGCCATGGGAAAAGTCTCTGGCTATCCGCTCTATCAATGTCTCTCATCATCTTGTACACCTCTATCAAGTCACCTCTCATCCTTCTTCACTTCAATGAGAAAAGCCCTAGTTCCCTCAACCTTTCTTCATAAGACATGCCCTCCAGTCCAGGCAGCATCCTGGTAGATCTCCTTTGTACCCTATCTGAAGCTTCCACATCCTTCTTATAAGAAGGCATCCAAACTGAACACAATATTCCAAGTGTGGTCTAACCAGGGATTTATACAGCAGCAGCATAACCTCGCTGTCCTTAAATTCAATCCCTCTGCAATGAAAGCCAACACACCATATGCCTTCTTAACAACGCTATCAACTTGGGTGGCAACTTTGAGGGATCCAGGGATCTTGGGATCCACGTCCTTATGTTCCTCCGCACTGCCAAGAATCCTGCCTTTAACCCTGTACTCTGCACTCAAATTTGACCTTCCTAAATGAATCACTTCACACTTTTCAAGGTTGAACTCCATTTGCCACTTCTCAGCCCTGCTCTGCATCCTGTCAATGTCCTGATGCAACCTTAAACAACCTTCCAACTATCCATCATTCCACCAACCTTCGTGTCATCAGCAAACTTACTAACCCACCCTTCCACTTCCTCATCCAAGTCATTTATAAAAATCACAAAGAGCAGAGGTCCCAGAATCGATCCCTGTGGAACACCACTGGTCACCCAGCTCCAGGATGAATACTTTCCACCTATTACCAACCTCTGTCTTCTATGGTTCAGCCAATTCTGTATCCAGACAGCCAAATTTCCCTGCATCCCATGCCTCCTTACTTTCTGAATGAGCCTCTCATGGGGAACCTAATCAAATGCCTTGCTAAAATCTACATACACCACATCCATTGCTCTTTCTTTGAGTTCACGTTTTGCCACATCCTTAAAGAATTCAATAAGGCTTGAGAGGCACAACCTGCCCCTCACAAAGCCAGGCTGACTATCTCTAATCAATATATGCTTCTCTAAATAATCAAAAATCCTATCTCTCAGAAACCTGTCCAATAATTTTCCCACCACCGACGTAAAACCCTGGTCTACAAATCCCAGGGTCATCCCTATTCCCTTTCTTGAAATAACATTTGCCACGCTCTAATCACCTGGTATTATTTCAATGGACAATGAGGATGCAAAGATCATTACTAAAGGCACAGCAATCTCTTCCCTCACTTCCCATAGTAACCTTGGGTATATTCCACCTGGCCCAGGGGACTTAGCTTTCCCCTCATGTTTTTCAAAATTTCCAGCACATCCTTCTGTTTACCATCATCAACCTGCTCGAGCTATCAGCCTTTTTATGCTGTCCTCGCAAATGACAAGGTTCCTCTCACTAGTGAATACCAAAGCAAAGTATTCATTGAGGACCTCCCCTCCTTCCTCCAACTCCAGGCACAAGTTCCCTCCACTATCCCTAATCGGCCCTATTCTCATTCTGACCATCCTTTTGTTCCTCATATGCAGAAAGCCTTGGGGTTTTCTTTAATCCTAACCACCAAAACTTTTTCATGCCCCCTTCTGGCTCTCCTAAGTCCATTCTTCAGTTGCTTCCTGGCTGCTTTGTGACCCTCAAGAACCCGGTCTCATCCTTGCTTCCTCAACCTTAAGTAAGCTTCATTCTTCCTCTTGACTAGATGTTCCACATCACTTGTCACCCAAGGTTCCTTCACTGTACCATCCCTTCCTTGCGTCAGTGGGACAAAACTATCCAGCACTTGCAGCTAGTGCTCCCTAAACAACCTCCACATTTCTGTTGTGCATTTCCCTGAGAATATCTGCTCCCAATTTATGCTCCACAATTCGTGCCAAATAGCATTGTACTTCCCCATCCTTTAATTAAATACCTTCCCATACCATCTTCTCCTAACCCTTTCCGTGACTATAGTAAAGGTCAGGGAGTTGTGATCACTATCACCAAAATGCTCTCCCACAGAGAGATTTGACACCTGGCCTGGTTTGTTGCCAAGGAGCAATTCCAATATAGCTTGCCTCTAGTTGGTCTATCTACATAGAGTCAGAAATCCTTCCTGAACACACCTGACAAAATCTGCTCCATCCAAAGAAATATTAGCAAAGTTGAAGTTGCCCATGACAAGAAGTCTGTTACTTCTTCACTTTTCCTAAGTCTGCTTCCCAATCTGCTCTTCCATGTCTCTGTTGCTATTGGAGGGTCTATAGAAAACTCCCTGTAAAGTGTCCATTCCTTTCTTGTTTCTGACTTCTACTCATAATATCTCAGTAGACAAACCTTCCTCGATGACCTCCCTTTCCAGCTGTTATACTATCCCTGATTAGCAATGGCACTCCCCCACCTCTTTTATCTCCCTCCCTATTTTTTTTGAAATATTCCAACCCTGGAACATGCAACAATCATTCCTGCTCCTATGACATCCAAGTCTTTGTAACAGCCTCAACATCGTAGCTCCAAGTACTGATCCAAGTTCATCACCCTTATTCCTGACACTTCTTGTGTAATGAAGACACGGTTCAATCCATCCCACTGACTGTGACTTTGCTCTATTCTTCCTCGCAACTCTCTGCACACTGTACCTGCCTGTTCACCAGCTAGCCCCATCCTCTGATCTGTAGCTCTGGTTCCCATCCCCCTGTCAAGCTAGTTTAAACCCTCCCTGAGAGCTCTAGCAAACCTCCCACCCAGGATATTAGCATCCCTCCAATTCAGGTACAATCCGTCCTCCTTGTACAGGTCCCACCTTCCCAGAAGGTATCCCTATGATCTACATATCTGAAGCCGTCCCTCCTACACCAGTTCTGCAGCCAAGTGTTCAGCTGCACTCACTCTCTATTCCTAACCTCACTAGCCCATGGTACTGGTAGCAATCCTGAGATTATTATTCTGCTTGTCTTGCCTTTTAGCTTCCAACCTAACTCTCTATATTCACTTTTCAGGTCCCTATCCCTTTTCCTAGCTATGTCATTGGTACCGATGTGTACCACAACTTCTGGCTGTTACCCCTCCCCCTTAAGAATCCTGTAGACTTGATCCAAGATATCCCTATCCTGGCACCTGGAGGCAACATAACATTTGGGAGTCTTGTTCACGACGACAGAATCTCCTGTCTGTTCCTCTAACCACCGAACCTCCTATCACTATCGGTCTCCTATTCTCCCCCCTTCCCTTCTGAACCACAGAGTGAGGCTCAGTACTAGAGACCTGGCCACTGTGGGTCTCCCCTGGTAGGTCCCCTGCCCAACAGTGTCCAAAGCAGCGTTTCCCTAATGTAGAGGAAGTGAGCAGTGAATGCAGTCGGCTATATTAAACTGCAGGTAAAGCGCTGCTTCACCAGGAAGGTATGTTTGGGCCCTTGGATACTGAGAAGGAAGGAGGTAAATGGGCAAATGTTACACCTTTGGCAATTGCAGGGGAAGGTGCTGCATGGCTGTCAGAGGGATTTTGGGAGTGGAGGAAGATTGGACCAGTGTATCCCTGAAAGAACAGTCCTTGAGGAAGGCAACAAGGGAGGGGAGGGGAGGGGAATGTGTGTCTGGTGGTGGTATCTCCCTGGAGGTGGCGGAAATGGTGGTTAATGATCCTCTGGATATGGATAGTAGGTCGCTGTTGTGGGAGGAAAGCGACAGGGTGAGAGCCAAAGTGTGGGAGATGGGCCGGACCCGGTTGACAGCCCTGTCAACATTGGTGCTGGGGAATCCTCGGCTGAGGAATAAAGTGGACATTTCAGAGGCTCCTTTGTTTAGGTTGGCATCATCGGAACATGTGCAATAGAGACAGAGGAATGCGGAGAATGGAATAGTTTTTAAAGGAAGCAGGGTGCAAGGATGTATGGTCCAGGTAACTGTGAGAGTACTTGGGTTTATAGTGGATATTAGTGGCCAGTCTATCCCCAGAAATAGAAACAGATGTTAAGGAAGTAAAGGTGCGAGGAGTCAAAGATGGACCAAGTGAAGGTGAGAGTGGGTGTTAATTGGACATGTTTTGAGTACTGCAGCATGCAAGGTAAAAACAAGAATATTTGAAATCAGAAGGAAATATGGGAGAATTCTGTAGTGTAAAAAGGTCCCTGAAGTGTACAAGATAATTAACTTCAAGAAGTGATTAAATGCAATGTTTGAAAAAGAGGGGGAAAGCACAGGGATAATTTAAAAATAAAGGATCTTTCACTTAATAAGATAGGAGCACATTATCTCTTGAGGGTTGAGAGCCTTTGAAACTCACCACTAGAGTGTGGAGGAAGCAAAGTGATTGAAGTTTTAAGTCAGAGGTAGACAGATTCTTCACTAACAAAGAAGGCAAATGTTACGGAAGGAATGGCTTTCAGGTCACATCAGAACAGCCACGATTTTACTGAATAGTAGGACAGAGTCAAGGGTCCAAATAGCCTACTCCTGCTTCCAAATCATATGTTTGTAAAAGAAAACAGAAAAAGAACCAAAGGTACCCAGTGGTCTAAATGGAAATGGGTGGGATCTCTCAAAAAAATGTTGTGCATTCATGGTCTTTTCTGATTCTTATTCTTGTTTGTTAAACATCAAATTCTTTCAACGGTTCTGGAATGACTATACATTCAAGATACTTATTCAATTGCTAACTAAATTGATTCTCAGGGAACATTTAATTTACTATATTTACACTTTGCAGTTCAGAAAACAATTGTCTATATTTGGATCTGTAATAGTTTCTTAATGCTTATTTGTATCTCCATGCACTATATCACTCCATAGGTCTGCATTGTGGTGAAAAGGCACACTTCTTGTGAAGTTCACTGTCGAATGATTCCACCAACCCTACTGTATATTAATTCAAATGCACAGCTAGCAATTAATTGCTGAACACGATCATTTAAGGATTCATTAGGCCGAAGGCAGGCTGTAAGCTCACATACTGACAACTAGCATTAACTCTCTGTCTACCCAATGAAATCAGTCATCAAATGTCTATTACCTCAATATGCCAAAAAAAGGAAACAAAAACTAAAACTTCATTCCCAGATGGCAGGTATATTTTCCTGGTCATAGATAGGTGGGGGAGAGGGTTAAGAACAAGCATGAACAAATGTATTACTGACACAGATATACAGGATCTCTAAACCTTACCTCTCTGGTTCCTCTTTCCCAATAATCTGCTGGGCTTGTTTTAACCGTGTTTGTTCGTGTGTCCTATCAGCTTCCAGTTCCTGCTCCAGGGAAGAGCTGGTACTCCCTTCCCTACTCATATTACTACTCCGGCCTGGACTGTTCTCTGCCGAAGCACGGCTTGGCGAGTCAGTGTTCTGTTTTAATGTCTGCAATTTGGCCAGCGGGATGATATCACAGTTCTGAGGCCGATGCCAGACAGTCCTCTGTGTTGTGGCATTGTAATAATAAAACCTAGAGGTATTGGGATCAAAGAGCTCCCACCACTGATTTTCATTGGTGCGCTTTATCCGGACACCAGAAGGTGGATCCCAGACACATTCTCCAGTGGTAAGGTTAGCATACATTCGCTCTCGAGTTCGAGGCTCAATGATCTCCACCCACTCCAGCCTTAAAAAGAAAGAGAGATAAGAACTTATAAAATATACAGACACATAAACATGAAGTCTTTAGAAATGATATTACTCATAGTAGTTTAAAAATGTTAGCACTTTTGTCAAATAACTGCTACCCATTCAGAAGGGTAGACATTTACAAGTCATATACTTTGACATTTACCCTGGAGTACCCGATATCTACAGTATAGATATTCCACTACAAAGACCCTGTCTTGAATGATTATTTGAGACAAAATGGCAACTTGCAATCCCTAACATCATCTGGAAAAAAGAAGAATGATTACAAAGTATTGTCAAATCACAAGATCGTTGCCAGTTGAAAGAATTTAGACAAAACAGATCTTTAAGAAATGTAGAAAACTAGAGCACAGAAACAGGCCCAATCTGAATAGGTTTTGACTTTAGTCTTTAAATTTGCTCATGGGACACAGGCATCACTGTCTAGACCAGCATTTATTGAAGGAGGTGATAGTGAGCTGTTTTCACACTTCTTGTGTCTGGTTGATAGTGGACATGTACTTGGGAAATAGGTGGTGAATTACACACTGCAGAACTCCTAGCCTCTGGCCTGCTCTGCAACTACAGTATGCATATGGGAGTCTAGGTGAAATTCTGGTGATTTGTTACTCCCAGGATATTTATAATGGGGAAATTTAGTGATGGTAACACCATTGATTGTCAAAGGGTGATGACTAAATTCTCTAATATTGGAGATGGCCATTGTTTGGCATAAATGTTACTCTTCCGTGGGTTATGGGTGTTGACAGCAAAGCTAGCATTTGCTGTCCATTCCTATTTACCTTTGAACTGAGTGTCCTTCTCAACCATTTCAAAAGAACAGTTAAGAGACACCCACATTGAAAGTCTAGAGTCACATGTAAGTCAGAATGGATAAGGATGACAGATTTTCTTCTCTAAAGAACACTACTAAATTAGAAACAGAAATTCCTGGAAAATCTCAGCTGGTTTGGCAGCAGGAGTGGAGAGAAATCAGAGTTAACATTTTGGGTCCAGTGACGCTTCTTCAGAACAGAATCAGATTCGTTTTTACCATTATGGTGATAGTTGTCACAGTCACTGACACTAATTTTATATTCCAGATTTGTTAATTGAATTTAAATTCTACCAACTGCTTTGACAGGATTTGAAACAGTGTTCCCAGAGCAATAGACTGGGCCTCGGGATTTTAAAAAAATTCATTCGCAGTGCAAGGACATTGCTGGCTGACCTGCATCCAATGCCCATCTGTAGTTGCACTTGAGAAGGTGGTGGTGAGCTGTTTTCTTGAACTGCTGCAGGGTAGACCTACATCGTCATTAGGATGGGATACAAGGTGGTCTGTCTTTGTTAAGACATTTTAGCAATTGTTACAACTGCTATGGTGGGATTCAAATTCACACCTGTGAACATTAGCTGCGCTTCAGTCCGAAGTTCAGTCCAAAGATGTACAGGTTAGGTGGATTGCCCATGCTAAATTGTCCATAGTGTCCAGGAATATGCAGGCTAAGTGGATTAGCCATGGGAAATGCAGGGTTACAGGGCCAGGATAGGGGGCTAGGTCTGGGTAGATACTATTCAGAGGGTCCATGTGGACTCGATGGGTTGAATGGCCTGCTTTCACACTGTCGGAATTTTGTGATTCTGGATTAATAGTCTAGCAATAACATCACTAGGCCATCACCTCTCTCTTCTCTGAGAACACAAGTGGATCAGATTTGTTTTTACAAGCATTGGTGATACTTTTCACAGTCATCATCACTGACACTATTTTATATTCTAGATCTGTTAGCTGAATTTAAATTCGACCAGCTGCTTTGGAACGATTTCAAACAAATTTGAAACAAGAATATTAGCCTGCACCTTGCGATTACTAGCCCATGAGTCTAATCCAACTCTATAGTTTGGACTGCATATTCTTTGGTATTCATTTTAATCAGGCAACTGTGTAATTCCCTTAAAATAATTCACACATTTGGTGAATTTATTTAACAAAGCAAGGAAACTGGGGCATAGATGTGGTTTTGAGAGGATTTTTAAAAGAAGGCAGTTATGAAGTCTTTGGGAACTCTACCAATATTTAAGCCCAATGGCTGTGAGGCTTACCTCAACATAGTAGCATTCATAAACAAAGGAAGAACAGCATAAACATTCCTATTTTACTTTCATAATGTTATGTGGAGAAGAACACCTTACTGGAAAGAATTTCAAGACACAGAGAATTTTCATACTTATTGGCCAGTCATAGATGTGCAAGAAATAATTCAAAATTAAACCTTCTCTAAGGAAAGAAGGAAATAACCCACCTAAACTTGTCAGATGTGAGGCTTTTTCTTTGATTACATAGACAACGACTCCTCTAGTAAAGAAATAACAAATTGCATGCTATATTGTGAAAGTTGGTATTTATTTGGCCATTCTGGTGAGTACACACTAAAGAGCACTGATTTTCTGAATAAGCACCTCCCAACATAGCTCCTCATCAGGAGTGCACTTCATGAAGTTACTGGTGCATTCACCATGTTTTCCAGCCATCCATTTTAACCGATGAAATAACATGGGAAATGTGCCTGGAATTTCCTGATACACCCTCCCTGCCAGTAAAGCTCCATGTCTGGCAAAACTATTTGGAAAATTATCACCTTATATAAGACATTAAACTAATTTTCCTTGCTATTTTCCACTATACAACTACAAAAAGGAGAAGTAGGCCAGTTGGCCCAACAATGAGATTGTGGTTGAACTGATAAATCTTCAATTTCACTTTCCTGCCTTTTTGCCCATAACTCTTTATTCCCTTATTGATCAGAAATCTGTTTATCTTAGCCTTTAATATACTTAATAACCCAGCTTTGAAAGCCCTTGGCGGGAAAGAATTCAACAGATCTGCAACCTCCAAAAGAATATATTCATGCTCATCTGTATTAAATGTGCAACCCCTTGTTCTGAGATTATGCCCTCTGGTCCCACGCTCTTCCATAAGAGAAAGCGTTCCTTAGCGACCTCCCGGAGTGCCGTGGTAATCTCCCGACATGGCAAAGTGACCTCCTAGCCAGATGCAGCGACCTCCTAGCATGCCGCAACAGTCTCCTGGCACGGCATGGCATACTTACAGCCTCCTGGCATGTGCAGTGACCTCCCCGAAACAGGTGCCGCAGCCTCCTGGCGTGGCGCGGCATGGTAACCTCATGGCCTGATACGGTGACTTCCCCAGCCTGGCACAACAGTCTCCCAGCTTGCCATGGCTGCCTCCCAGAGTGTCACAGCAGCCTCTCATAACAGCCTCCCAGTGTGGCATGGCATGGTGACCGACCGGCCTCAGGCAGCGGCCTCCCTACGTGGCATCCTCTCGTCCTGGTGTGGTGGTCTGTAGTGATCTCCCAACCTCATGATCCTCAAGGTGAAGCCTGGCACAGTCTACAGCCAGGGCCTGGTGTGAACTGGAAGCTAGGTGCCAGTGTGGTCTGTTGTTCTGAACTTTTACTTCTGCATTACTGGACATTTTATTTCTCTATTGTCTAAGATCTTATAACTAAAGGGCTGTACCCAGTATCTTTGTACCTAACTCAGTGCTGTAAGTGGCAACGTATAAATTTTTCATGGTACTCACAGAGTATATGTGACAATAAAGGCTAATTCTAATTTTAACCTCTTCACATCTACCATGTCAAGTCTCCTAAGAGTCTATATCTTTCAATAACTCCTCCTATGACTTTTCTGGATTCCAATAAGCACAAGTTCAACCTATGCAAACTCTCTTCATAAGGGGATCCTTCCATACCTAGGATTAACCTAATGAACCTTCTTTACACTACTTCCAAGCCAGAATATCTTTGATTAAGGGACCAAAACCGTTTGCTGTATTCAAGCTATCTCATATTTGCCTTACCTACTACCCACTGAATTTGGGTAAAGGCCAACATTCCACTCACCTTGCCTATTACCCATTGAATTAGGATGCTAGCTTTATATGATTCAAACAACAGGACCTCCAAGTTCCTCCGTGTTGTACCTTCATTTAAATAAGATTCAGCACTCCTATTGGAAGGATGTTGTGAAACTTGAAAGGGTTCAGACAAGACTTACGAGGATGTTGCCAGGGTTGAGGGTTTGAGCTATAGGGAGAGGGTGAATAGGCTGGGGCTGTTTTCCCTGGAGTTTCGGAGGCCAAGGGGTGACCTTATAGAGGTTTATAAAATCCTGAGGGGCATGGATAGGATAAATAGACAAGATCTTTCCCCTGGGGTGGGGGAGTCCAGAACTAGAGGGTATAGGTTTAGGGTGAGGGGGGAAAACGTAAATGGACCCAAGAGGCAACTTTTTCACATAGAGGGTGGTGCGTGCATTGAATGAACTGTCAGAGGAAGTGGTGGAGGCTGCTACAATTACAATATTTAAAAGGCATCTGGATGGTTAAATGAATAGGATAGATTTAGAGGGATATGGGCTGGGTGCTGGCAAATGGGTCTAGATTAGGTTAGAATATCTGGTCAGCATGGACGAGTTGGATGGAAAGGTTGTTTCTGTGCTGTACATCTCCATGACTCTCTGACTCTATTCTTCCTGCTGAAGAGTGTAATCTCACATTTTCCCACATTAAAATCCACATTTTGGAGTTTTGTACACTTCAATTTTCTTAAAATAATCCTCAGGTTTAGCAAATTTATTTAACTAAACAATGAAACTGGGGGCATATATATCCCTTTGCAGAATCTTTTGAGTCATGACTTGCCTTCCTGCTATTTTTGTGCATTCCACAAACTTGGTTGTAGTATATTTACTTCCCTCATCCAAGTCATTAATGTACATTGTTAATAATTGTGGCTCCAACACTGATCCCTATGTTATTCTATTAGTTACAGCTAGCCATCTTGAAACTGATCCTTTAGCCCAACACTCTGTCTTCTACTAGTTAGCCTTGATATTTCACCCAGTTAGCAGGGATGGCTGAAATAAAGACTGCTTTATTCTTAAAAAATCATTCATATGTTATGGGTGTCATTAGTAAGACGATTATTAGTCGCCTTCACTAAGTTGGTGGTGAGCTACTGCAGTCCATGTGCTGCACATTCATCATCATGCTGTTTTGATTATTTTGACCCAGAGACAGTGCAGGAACAATGATAGAGATCTAAGTCAAGATGGTGTGTGCAGGCTAGTAAGAACACCGTTTAATAACAACCTCAATTTCCCAAGGGGAGCTGCTTTCTAGAATTCGCTCCAAACTACTGTTAGGAAGGGAGACCCAGAATTTGCAAAGTTAAAAATTCCTGATGAAGGGCTTATGCCCAGAAAGTTGATTCTCCTGCTCCTTGGATGCTGCCTGACCAGTTGTGCTTTTCCAGCACCACATTTGGAAGTATTAGCTTTTGGAGCGTTGCTCCTTTGTCAAGTAGCTAGTGAGGCAGAATCATAGGACACAGAATTTATAGTAAAACATCATCATGTCATGCAACTAAAGCGATATATTGAACAAACCTAGAGTGCTGTTAAGTCTTTAATCTTTTAGAATGGGTTACAGGTTTCGGTTCATTAATATGTTCATAAATCCCAGAACTTCTTTCAAGTCACATTCCTGAGATAACTTAGGGTTTTATCAGTATATTAAAAAAAATTACATCTCAGCTCAGACAATGCATTAAAAGTGTGAGGTTAGAGTCTATCTGTACTCCAATAATGAGTCAGACTGGTCCTATTTCCAAAGTTGCAATTTATAAAATGTCACATGGATTGACTGCTTATAGATTACATGCTTTTTGAACAAAATAGATTGTATCTGCAAATGCAAATTCACCCCATAGATTTATATGCATGTGTGTGTGCGAAGGGGAATGGTGAGGTGGGGAGGGAAGAGTTAGTGTGAATGTGTTTGTGTGTGTGGGGGGTGGAGTGAGAGAGAGTGCGCGCATGCTTGATAGCGTGTGTGTGTGTGACAAAGTATATGCCTGTGAGAGGGTGTGTGTGTGACTGTGTGCATGCATGGATGTGTGCGCACGCGTGCATGAGAGAGAGCATGAAAGTGTGTGTGCTTGATAGAGTGTGTGCGAGAGTGTGACCGGGTATATGCCTGTGAGAGGGAGTGCATGTGGGTGTTAGCGTGGAGTGCGTGTGTGTGTCTGAGAGAGAGTGTGTGTATGAGAGAGAGTCTGCGTTGAGTGTGCGAGTCTGTAAGAGTGTGTGTGTGTGTGTATATGTTTGTGTATAGTGTAGTGGAGTCACCTGTAGTATGTAATGGACCCAAGGTCCCTGTTGAGGCCATCCTCATGGATACTGAACTTGGCTATCAGCCTCTGCTCAGCCTCTCTGTGCTGTTGTGTACCCTGCAGACCGCCTTGGAAGATGGTCACCCGAAGATCATAGCAACAAAGCAGCGTGGCCGAGCAGAGGTTGATAGCCAAGTTCGGTACAGATGAGGAGGGCCTCAACCGGACCTTGGGTTCATGTCACACTTACAGGTTACCTCACTGCACTATACACACTCACACATACAGACACACTCACGCAGACCCTTTCTCATACACACGGTCTCTCTCAGACACACACACACACACCCACCCCACACTTTCATCCTCTCTCAGGCAGATAATCCATCACACTCATGCACACACACACTCTTTCTTTCCCCCAAATATGCACATATACACACAAATCTATGGGGTGAATTTGCATTTGCAGAATTGTATTTGCAGATACATTCTATATTGTTCAAAAAGCACACAGTCTATAAGCAGTCAATCCATGTGACATTTTTAAAATTGCTACTTTGGAAATAGAACCAGTCTGAAGTTCTGGGAGTTGCATATTAATGAATTGAAACCTGCAATCCATTCTAAAAGATGAAAGACTTAACAGCAATCTATGTTTGTTCAATATATTGCTTCAGTTGCATGACACTAGGATCTTTTGCTATAAATTCTGTTCCTATGATCCTGCCTCACTTGCTACCTGATGAAGGAGCAGCGTTCTGAAAGTTTGTACTTCGAAATAAACCTGTTGGACTATAACTTGGTGTTGTGTGACTTTTAACTTCCTTTTGAAGCTTTAAGTTCCATAAGATAGCAACACAGTATCTTTGTACTGCTTACTGGAGGTTTCCCATTCTTTTGCAATCAAAATGGAGGCTTCCTTCCTTCTATTGGAAAAACTGAAACTTTGCACTCTCCACAGACAAAATGGATAATTACCTACCTTTCATTATCTAATAATCAATGTCAATCCTTTTCCATTACGTTCCCAGCTGAAGACCGGTGCCTGCAGCTGAACTGTGGTTCTACTTTATAGATCTCCCATTCTTACTGTGGGGTTCACAGTGTGTGTGTGTGTGTGTGTGTGTGTGTGTGTGTGTGTGTGTGTGTGTGTGTGTGTGTGTGTGTGTGTGTGTGTGTGTGTGTGTGTGTGTGTGTGAGAGAGAGAGAGAGAGAGAGAGACGGTGACTCGGTCTGTTCCTCACACTGCATTAGGTTGTGGCTCCTAATCAGTCCAGCCTGATACAATGCAGTGCTCAAGTCACATGCAATTAGTTATTCAACATAGTTACTCATCCAAATAGGGCAATTGCACAACGCAAATGAACGTAGCTGAAGATGGTTGTGTAGCAATTTATACAATGCAGTCTCACTTCAATACATGTTGAAAGTTAGCCGTTCACATACGTCAAAACTGATAGGTCTCCCAATCGCTACTCCCTGCACTCAGTACACCCTTGACATTATCTTTTAAATTCTATCATAGACTGGGATGGAAATTACAACTTCTCTTGATATTTCAAAGGCTGCAAAAGACAGAGACATATTTAAGAAAACACTTTACTGAAATCTTAGGATTTAAACAGACAATATCTATAAACAATGTTGAATCCTCAACACTCAACTATATATTTCAGAAACACAGAACATGGAAACATGCCATTCAGTGTAACAAGTCTATATTACACGAATCTCCCACCAATTTGCACTATCACCATATCCTCTATTCCATCCTTCAGATACTTATCTTTATTATTCCATATAAAAGTAAGATCCACATTTGCCCACTTTCTGGGTAGTTTCTCCTAAATTCCCTACTGGATTTATTAATAAGTAATTTTGTTGGGGAAAAAGAACAGCAATGGCTTTTATCTCCTCAAACAAAAGGCACTTAAATGAAGGGGAGTGAGTTATACACAGAGATTCTCAAATCATCCATCTCACTGGATCATCAGAAATGGTAGAGGGATAATTTAATACACAAAAAAAGGAAAAATACAGTTATTTTTTCAAAAGAGTTAGAGACCAGGTCTTCCTGCTTCACTACAATAGCAGTAGCTAATAACAACAACACTAGCTTTAACAAAAGTATTTTTTAAGGAAACTGAAACCTCAGCGAAGATCAATTTGCTGCATCAAAACAGTATATAATAAAAGAACTATCTCTCAACCAACACTGACACTAGTCGAGAGGTGGTGGCATTGTTGTAATCCAGAAAGCCAGGCTAATGTTCAGGGGTGATGTGCTTGAATCCCATCATGGCTGATAATGAAATTGGAATTCAATAAAAATCTAGAAGTAAAAGCCCTGTGGTGACCACATAGCCACTGTCAATTGTTGGTAAAAGTCATCTTGTTCATAATCTAACACTTACCCAGATTGTATTCTGTCTGTCACCTCTTTGACCATTCTGCCATTTTGAAACATTGCAGCCCACGTGATGCAGTAGATCCACAATGTCATTAGAGAGGGAGGTCCAGGATGTGACTCAGTGATCTGAATGAAGGAACTCAGGGCATTGTTGCTAAGTTTGCAGAGATCACTTAGGCAGATGGAGGGACATGTAGCATTGAGGAAAAACGGAGGCTGCAAAAGGACCTGGATGGGTTAGGATAGTGGGCAATAAGTAGCAGATGGAATACCATATGGGAAAGTAAGAGGTTTTGCACTTCAGAAGGAAAACTAGAGCATAGACTATTTTCTAAATGGGGAAAGGCTTCAGAAATCTGAAGCACGAAGAGACTTGGAGTCCTAGCTCAGGACTCTTAAGGTTAACATGTAGCTTCAGTTGGTAGTTAGGAAGTCAAATGCAATATTGGCATTCATTTCAAGATGGCTAACATACAATAGCAGGGATGTACTGCTGAGTAAAAATGGGCACAGTAACCAGGCCTTCAGCCTGGAGTGACAACAGCTACCCACTCCACCAGCTTGTTCCATTTAGATTATGACTGATCTGTACTTCAACTCCATCTACCTGTATGAATGCCATGATCCTTGATACTCAACAAAAATCTATCAATACAGGTACATAATTTTCAACACTGGTGTTGTGAATTTCCTTAATTTTTACTTGTATACCACCCACTTAACTCACAAATAAATCAATCTTGTCAAAAATGCCTAAAGAAGCTAGCTTAGTCAGTCTTCAACAGATGTGGCATCAAATTAAAATGACAATATGATAGTCAGCAACACTGGGATGGAAAATATGAACAATTAACACCTGAGCGCAGCTGCTTCTGAAATGTAGCTTTAGGAACTGAAACCAGATATTTCAGCTAACATATTCTTTATTTGTCCACATATTAGTTCTCTCTTTTTAGATTGGAGGGAGGGTGATAAGATAGGGAATACCTGATCTTCAAACGCAATTCAAAATAGACTGTTTAAAATACATGGATTGAATATCATGAAATTTGTTGCAAGTGGAGAGAATAACAGGTACATTGCATTTCATTTCATACGGTCTATATATTTTTAATATAAATTTATAGGGAAGAGGCTGGTAATTTTAAATTCTATTACTACCTATTGCAAACTGTGCAGCTGCTGTCTCCCAGCTGATTTGTTTTTGTTTGGTTGAAGAGGATACACAGTGTCGTCTGGTACGCATAATGTCACTTCAAAGTCATCCTTTCGTTTGTAATTATTGCAAAGCAAGTCGAACTGCTCAACACAGACTGCTTGCTTGGTCCTGGAACCAATCAATTTAAAGCAAAGGGTTTAAGTTGCAAAAAAAAGGAAAGAACTGTGGATGCTGTAAATCTGAGAAAAAAACCCAGAAATATCTTCAGAACTGAAGAAGGGTCACTGGACCTAAAATGTTAACTCTTGATTTCTCCCCACAAATGGTGCCAGACCTGCTGAGATTTTCCAGCAAATTCTGTTTTGGGTTGAGCTGCAAGCTTTGAAAGGTTCCAGCCTGGTATTTGTTTGTCATTCAGGAATAATTCAATGAACTTCACTCAATTAAGGAGGATACCTGTCAGTTCCCTGTGTGCCAGTTTTAAATTTCCAAAAAGGCACAAAAGGGTAGATCAAAAGGTGATTACTTTACAGATGAGATAGCCTTTTTGGCACATCTCAGGACAACCTTCATGTGTTCACCACTGCAGCAAGTAATTAGTTTGGATAACAATCCTAGAACTTCCAGCTATAAATGCACTGGTCAATAACCATGGGCAGATCTCCCTAACATCAGTTCCAAATGTGCCTTTTATGTTTTTACTTGCCTTATTCTCAGTTTAATGCAAGATGATGGATGTAGGTTTACTCACTGAGCTGGAAGGTTCATTTCCATGTTACCAAGTGCCGAAACGTCTGGAAATGAACTTTCCAGCTCAGCGAGCAAACCTACATCCAAAACCTCAACCTGAGCTACAGATCTACTCAAAACTCGCTAATGCAAGATGATTTTTCACATCATTTCCAATCTCACCTGCCTCCCTGATCACATATGTAAGGCAGCATGTCTCTCGCTCTTTCTGTATTAGTGCCATATTGACTTGGATGCAAGAATGACTTTTTGTTTAGAAATGCCTAAATTTCACGTCACAGATATGTTGGGTTCGTATAAACAAGAGTGTTGCTGCGGTGTCACAACCATTACTTCTGTACTCAAGATAGTGTAGCTACACATTCTTAAACAAATTAATCATGCAGTATTGATTTCCTGTTACTGTCTAATTCGGCTTTTGATTAACCTGATGCTTAATTTATATCCCACCTAATGTAGTTTCACAACTGTGTTTATTAGTTCACCAGATGAACAACAGGAGAATACAAGAGGATTTGTCAATTAAGTGAGCTCATTACAGTTTAAAGATTCCTCTTTGACACCTGGGCAGTTTAACATTATCGGTGGTTGAATGTATGAAGTTACACAGGACAATATGAGAAGCTTATTCAGTCTCAAGAGCCTGCTTCATCGTTCAATTAGATCAGGTCTACCTGTACATCAACCCAGTGTACCTGTCTTTTTTCTTTATTGCTTGATACCCTTACCTAAGTTGAAGTGGCTAAGTTCTGTGGTACTGCCGTGTGGTACTCAGCAACAAGATCTAGTCACAGGTAGTAATTTCTATTATTACTACAGTAGCAGATTTTAACATCTGACTGCAGCTTATAGATGTTGTAGCTAATGGCAGCATTCCAACTAAGATCAGCTAAGTCCCACAGAGACAATACGGACGATTCCCCATCTCTATAGCTCACTACCACTTTTGGTAATTCAATATCCTGTTAAGCAAAAGAGGTAATTCCGACCACCATGAGCTTAAAGCAAACCAAAACGCGCACCTGATTTCTGGGAGGGTGAAGAAAGTGCTTGCTCTACATTGAAAACTGGTCATTCCAGTAATACAATTTTAATGACATCACAAACCGCAACTCAAAGCAAAAACAAGACTTTTCTTTGAGATTGTTCTCTTACCATGTTGTAGCACTTTCTGTCTCAGTTTCAAGTTGCATGTCGTAAGACCTAAAAAAAAGTGATTTCATAAAATTACTAAGTACACTGTTACCATGCTATTTTTCCAGAAACTATTACAATAAAACCTTTTTATAGGAGTGCAAAGATTTTTTTTAAATTTCAATAAAATTTCTCCTTCGATTAACAGACAACATATGGGCATGCCTTACCATGGCACTCCTTACTTAACACAATAGTGGGAACACCATCATCAATTCAAGAAGAACCACTGTCAGAGGATGGGCAATAAAGTCAGCTTTGCCAGTATCATTCACAGTAGAGGAACTATTTTCATTTCATAAATTTATTTCTGTTTGTTACCTGTCATTCATTTATCAGAACCAGAGTGCCTGATCCCCAGTGGGGTATGTTGATGAGAGGAGACTGTAAAGTATTCTATGTAGTGAGGAGGAGGACAAGGGAGAAAGAAAATCAAAGACATGCCTTTCATGATAACTCGATGGCTCCATGTACTTCACATCCGATTTAGTACATTCAAAGTGCAGCCACTGTTATTTAGTAGGAAACGGGATAACCAATTTTAGAAGAGAGAACTCTCACAAAAAGCCATGTGAGAATAACCAGATCATGTAGTCTTTTGTGATGTTGGTTGAGAGATACTAAATATTAGCCAGAACACTGGGAGAACCTCCCCTCTGTTCTTTGAAATAGCACCATAGGGTCTCTTCAAGCCAACGGAGTAGGCAGGAGGAAGCTTTGCTTCACGGAATTGCAACACTGCCTCGATATTGCATTAGAGTGTCAGTGTAGATTGTGTGTGTGTGTTCTGGAGCAGAACTTAAACATGGGGATTTATGATCCATAGGCAAGAGTGTCCCCAGTTAAGCCACAGCTGACAAAGGACAAACAAAAGCACTCAGGTGACATACAAAACATCAAATAGCTCCAGGAAAGTTCCACGAGCACATTCTCATGCGCAGAGACTAAACATAAAAACATAACAGTCCACTGCAAATTACAAGGCAGCAATTTAGAAGTGAATTAAAACAGCTTTACAAAGAACATAGACTTATTGGTTACATGACCTCAAGGCTGAATGATAGGCTGTTTAAAAAAAAGACTTGAATTATATAGCGCTTTTCACATCTTCAGGTCATCCAAAAGCATTGCTGCAGCCAATGAAGTACATGTGTAGTAGAGTGACAGTTGTAAAATAGGATATCCCACAGTCAAAGTTCACAGCAAGATTGCACAGTAGCAATAAGATCAATGCATTGATAATCTATTATTAGATGTTAAGTCAGGATGATTAACATTCAGGGCACTGGTTCTTCCAAATAATACCTTGAAATCTGTATCCACCTGAGACAGCAACTCAGTTTTCAGTTTAAGATCCAATCCAAAAGACCCCAAGATGTTCAAGATTCCTTCAGTACTATAAGTCTACATCTAGAATTTTAGGTACCTGGAGAGGTGTGTACCCAACATTTTCAGTCATCCAACATCTTCTACACTGCAGGGAATCTAATCTAATCATCCTTTGAAAATCGTTTGCTTAGTAACATGGTGAAGATGATCAAATTCTGTTAAATTAGAATGATTACCTTTTGTAAGATTCAGAATGGGATAGTAAATGCCATTAGACAGGCTAGATCAGTAAGAATGGCTATCAGGAATAAGTGCATAAATTTCAAATCAGGGTCAATGAGTTACATCGCACAAGTAGGTGGGAAATCTGAACAAACATTTTTCATTTCTTAAACCAGAACTCTATGTTAGCAGCTGCTTGGATTACAAATGGTGGCAAATTGTATTATATGTATCACAACATTATTGAACTGAAGAGGGAAAATGATCACTTGTTTCAAGTATTTTATTTTCCTGCTAGCTCAGCAAGTCTTAGCCAGGGGCTTCTGGCTGAATGGATGAGAAAGGTTCCAGGTCTGAGATGAGTTGGCTAATTTCAGCCAGGGTGAAGTATTGCCAATGTTCTCAGAGCTCTGGGAGGAGGTGGCTGAGAATCTATCATAGCTCCCACACTTGACTGCTCTTCAGTGATACACTCCCACCCAGGTGAGAAATGCAGTTAGACTAAAAAAATGAAATGCTGGAAACACTCAGCAGGTCTGGCACCATCTGTGGAGAGACAGAAAGTAGGTTAAAAATCTGTGACCTTCCATCAGGACTTGGACACCGAGTGAGGGGAAAATCAAGTTTGGCCGTGGTGCTCTGTTGGTGGAACAGCCCGCCAACATTCACTATGTTCACAAGCAGAACGCTGAGATACCTTAAGTGAGGTTCCAGAGGGTGGCCAGTAACTGTAAAATCGGACCCCAGCAGAAATCGATGCCCTCTGATGAAGCCCTGAGGGGAGAAAATTATCAAATAAAAAACATTTTAAAGGAAGGACTCTTGCTGCTACCAGTGAGAAGATAAGCTTCCCCTCCCGCAGTGAAGTCACACTGCTCCAACTTAAGTGTGTGAATTCAATAACCAAGGAATGGATACATACGCCAATCACTGCACATAATGTACAGTTTCCATTCAAAACTGAGTACATAACAAAAGAAAAGTGAGTCTTTGAGCCAATTTTGCCAAACAATAAAATCATGCCTGATCACTACCTCAACATCATCTTCCGACACAATCCCTATATCCCTCACCTTCCTTCATATCCAAAAATGTATCAATTTCAATCTTCAGCATCCTTCATATTCTCGATTAAATAACTGCAAAGCTTTTTAAATGAAGATATTTCATCTCAGGTCTAAATGGCTGACTGTTTCTTCTATGGTTGTGACCTGAAGTTTTAGACTCTGCAGACATCCCACAAGCATTTTTTTAAAACTTTATACTTCAATGAGATCAGTTTTTTTATTAAAATATAAAAGCTTCAGGGAATAAAGGCTTAAATGACAATTCTTTCATCTCATCGCAGGAATCAACTGATGAATCTTCAATGCACTCACTTTCCTAAGCACTGATAAGACATCACATCTTCTGTCCTCTATCCATTAGGTACTACCTAATAACTACAGTTAGACCTCTTTACATTTATAATTAATGCCTAAAGACTAACATATCATTCAATATCCAAATTGCTCGCTTAACTTTATGTTAATTTGTCAACTTTCTGCAATTCGTGTACAAAGTAACCTCGGTCCCTCTGAATGCTAACATTCCCAGTCACTTACAATTTAAAATGAATTTCATTTTTCTATGCTTCGTCCCAAACTGCTGGTTTCTCATGAAATATCTGCTTTCCTGCTCGAATTTGTACTGAAGCCATTAAGATTTAACAGAGAGTACAGACAGCTTCTAGGTATCCCAGAAGATTTGAGATGTACTTCACCTGAAAGCTTGAACAAGGTACAAGTCCGATTACAATGCATGTCTGAGGATGTGACCGACGTGTGGCTTTGCAAAGCAATTGCACTGAATGTAGGGCCTGCTGTGTTTACTTTGTGAGATTTTAGATCAAGCAAATCTTAAAGTGAATATTACCTCATCCAGCTGTGACTCTGAAGATTGTCTGTACGAAAACTCTTTTTTTATGAGATCATTGTTTTGTAGGTAACTTACACAGGTAATTGGCTCATGCTATCAGACAGTCATTGTACTGAATGGGTCACAAGTCCTAAATGAGATTTCAGTGTTGTTTCAATTTCTGACCAACTAAAACATAACCCATTCTCTGTTTACATTGCTACTTTGTAAATTCCTCTTGGCAATAGCTATCACAAAATGTAATTTCCACTGTCACTGAATGTTACAGATATGAACATCACTAACAGAGACCATTTCCGACTGTTAACTCATTGCTTACTGTGATGCCTTATTTCTTACAAACTGCTCATTGATAACATTCCTTAAAGATGTTGCTTTCACATCAAAGAAAGGGGCTGCCTTAGGCTCAAAAGGCTCTCCCAATTTTTTGAATATCTATGAGTGGGGCTAGAGCCTCAAAATGCCACAAAAAAATGTGTATCTAACAACAGCAACTGTACTCCAAAAAAAATGAGGAGAGTTACAAACTGTATTCGCCAGTTAGAGACAAATCTTAATTTGGAGCATTGTGTTAGAATTGGGGTACACCAGTTCATATCCAACACAGGATAAAAACACAGGCTTTAGTTTTGGAGAACTCAGTTGATTATCAATAATGCTAATCAAAAAATACATGATTTGAGTTTTGGAGAGTAAGTCATATTGCAAAAGCTCCACCATATAAGGATTTTGAGGAAATGCACAGATCAGTTGAACTCAATTAATTATCTGAAAATTGGTCACAAAATTAATTTTTGTTTTTGTTAATGAGATGAGGGTGTCACTGGCTAGGCCAACATTTTCTACCCATCCCTAATTGCTCTGGAGAAGGTAAATGTGACCCATTTACTTGATACACTGTTATCCTTATGGCATATACTCCCACAACACTATTCGAGTCCCAGAATTTGACCCAGTGATGGTGAAGGAACATTTCTGAGTTAGGATAGTTTGTGAATTGGAAGAGAGCTTGCAGTTAGTGGTGCTCCCATGTCTCTGCAGCCCTCGTTCTTCGAAGAGGTACAGATTGAGTTTGAAACTTACTGTTGGAAGATCCTTCATCATAGCTGGTAAGCACTGTTACCATCATATATCAGCACTGAAGGGAACTAATCTTTAAGGTGTTACACAGAGCTTAAATCAAGCAGGCTGCTTTGTCCTGGATAGTGTTAAAAATTGTTTAAGCATTGCCAGAGCTGCACACATCTAGGCATGTGAGGACTTTACCATCACACTGTGTCATGCACCATATTGATGGTGAACAGGCTTTGAGGGCTCAGGAGGTGAGTTACTCATTGCAGGGCCTCTAGCCTCTGACCTACCCCTTTAGCCAATGGCTAGTACAGTTCAGTTGCTAGCCAATGGTGACTCCCAGAATGTTGACAGAAAAGTATTCAGAATCGGGAATTCCAATTTATGTCAAGGGGTCATGATTAGATTCTCCCTTATTGCAGATGGTTATTGCTTGGCATTTGCTTGCCACTTGTTAGCATAAGTCTGGATATTGTCCAGGGTTTGCTGAATTTGAACATGAACCGCTTCAGTAGAAAGGCATTGCGAAAGGTGATGAACATTATGCAGACATCTGCACTTCTGTCCTAATGATACAAGAAGGTTATTGATAAGATCATAAGAAATAGTAACAAGATTAGGCTGTTCGGCCTCTCAAGGCTGCTCTACCATTCAACAGAATCATGCTTAACTGCTAGTCCTTACATCCACTTTCCTGTGTTTTCCCCGTAGTCCTTGATTCTACTATTGATCAAGAATCTATCTATTTCAGCCTTAAATATACACAGTAAGTTCCAAAGACTCAACCTTTTGAAAGATTCCTCCTCATCTCACCCTTAAATTAGAGACCTGTAATTTTGAGACCATATCCTCTGGTCCTACACTCTCCCATGAGGGGAAACATCCTTACAGTATTTCTCCTGTCAAGCCCCTTAAGAATGAAACAGCTAAATATGGTTGAGTCTAGGACACTGCTCTGAGGAACTCCTACACAGATGCCCAACTTCCATATTCCTTTGTGTTCTGTATGACTCCAACCTGTGGAGTGTTTCCCTCAGATTTCCAGTGACTCTAGTTTTGCTAGGGATCTTTGATGCCAGACTCTGTCAAATGCTTGGTGTCAGGGGGCAGTCACACGGGATTCACCTCTGGCGTCCAGCTCTTTTGTGCACCAAACCTATAATGAGTAACCAGTAGGTGCGAGATGTCCGGGTGGAATCCAAACTGAGTACCGCTGAGCAAGTTATTCCTTTGCACTTGACAGCACTGTTGACAACCCCTTTCATCAATGTACTGGGTTGTTCAAGGATGGACTGAATGGTAATTGACCAGGCTGGATTTGTTATGCTTTTTGTGCATAAAACATACTTGGGAAATTTTTCACAATGTTTGGTCGATGCCAGTATTGTAACTGCACTGGAACAATTTGGCTAAGGGCTCAGCTAGTTCTGGGGCAGAAGTCTTCAGTAATATTGTTGGAATGATGTCAGGGCCCATAGCCTTTGCAAAATCCAGTGCCTTCAGTTCTTTCTTGATGTCATGTGAATTGAACTGTTTGAAGACTGGCATCAGTGATGGTCAGGACCTCAGAAAATATCTGAGATGGATCATACACTCATTAATTCTATAAGAAAAAAAAATGCTGTTTCTATTGTGGAGTTTAAGGCAATATGGATTATTAACTTCTCTCCAAATAGAACCATTTAGTTTCCAGTTAGTGAACTGAGATTGCAATTTGCTGGAATGATTAAGGCTTTTGTGGCATGCTAATTAAAGAGATTCCTTTGAGATCTTCGTTTGCCCATTGTGTTAAGTGTTTTCACACATTTAGTAAATTTCTATTTCTGACAACAGCCAATGCTGTCAAAATGGGAAAATGTAAGAATTAAGGGAGGATTATGCAGCATGTGTTCCAAACAGACACCAGCTCAGGCAGTTTCACTATTGTGTTAAATCAACAGCTGCGATGTGCTTAATCTCAGTTTCACTATCACTCAGGTTTCACCAGCTTTACTGACAAGACCTGCAACTAATGCCCACCCAGGACTGCTTCAGGAAGGTGGTGGAGGTGGACCAGCTTCTTCAACTTATTTGTGGTCACTTCAGGAGGAGTTGGAGTCCAACACGGTGCTGTGGGGCTGGAATCACTTATTGGCCAAATGTGGAAAGATAAGGATGGCTGAAATACTTCCCTAAAAGAACATTAGTGACCCAGTTGGCGTTTTTACGTCAGTCCGACTGCTTCTCGCCAGGTATTACTAAACTGAAATCAAATTCCTAATCTGCATTTGAGGAATTGAATTTTTTGTTCACTCTCTTTGATTACTTGTGCAGTAACATACCCACTGTACGATCAGATACACATGATCTTTTTCATTAAAGTACAGTGCCGCAGTAACAGCATCAAATGGAAAAGGAAGGGCAAGGTATTGGTGTAGATAAGCACACACACGCAAGTATATACAGAAACACAAACGTACGAATTAGGAGCAGAATTAGATTATTCAATCCTTCAGGCCTGTTCTACCATTCAATACAATCACGGCTGCTTTGATTGTGTTCTGAATACCCATCTACTCAGGTAATCTTTGATTCGCCTGCCTATCAAAAATCAATCTACTTCGGCTTTAAAAATATTCAAGATGACAGCAGGGGCTGGGTGGGAAGTATTTGGGCTCAGTACCCGTACACTCCTGCTCACCCGGCTGGCCGCATTCCTGTTTTTCGTTTTGTTTCTTCATTTCTCTTTCGTACCATAGTTCACCTTTCTTCTTTCCTATGGCTGCGGTGGAAGGCGGCCATTACAAGGGCCTGCTGTGATGGTGGCAGCATGGTGCATCGGGAGGTGTGTTCCTTACGAGGGCCATGGCTTTGTTGAAGGCTTCATCAAAGTTGGTGGATCTGGTCTGTTCCTCCTGACGGCGGTGTCAGCTGTGCCTGAAGTGAGGTGTCATGGTTCCAGTTCGTTCCTGATGGTGTGGTTATGGCGGCAATGTGGCAGCTTTGCAACTAAACAGGTGACGCCTTCAGTGTCAGTGACTTGGTGAATCCAGTCTGTCCCTCCTAGCTGTGGTGACAATGCAGTTGCTTTGGCGTCAGCTTCAGCAGTGTCAGCATGGTGGGTCTGATCCAGAAACCCTTGCTTTGCTGGCTTTGGGGCTTCCCATAGCCACACTATAAACCCAAATTGCATTGGAGGGAACAAATGATTAACTCTGTCCTAACTTTATCTCAATTATTTCTTTTTACAATTTCTGTAATTAAAATGGTGCCAAATTGTGGCAACTTATGCACATCTCACTGTATTATCATAAATACAAGTGACAATAAATTGTTACTCTATTCTATTCAATGATTCCACCCACTCTGCATCCTAATGGCAGAGCTCCAAAGTTGAGAAAAAAATTTCCTTCATTTCAGTCCGAAAAGGGTGACCTGAATTTGGGATTTACTTATGATGGAGTACCCTTTTCACATCCACCTTTTCAAGACCAATCAGGATCTTATAAACTTCAACCTCAGTCTCCAATATTCCAGTGAAAGTACGTCCAATCTGTCAATTCTTTCTCATAAGACAAGCTGGTTGTAAGTTTGCTCGCTGAGCTGGTAGGTTTGTTCTCAGACGTTTTGTCACCATGCTAGGTAACATCATCAGTGAAGCTCTGGTGAAGCCTGGTGTTCTGTCCTGCTTTCTACTTGGGTGTCTTGGTCTGTTGGGGTGAGTGTGTGATATCACTTCTGATTCTTTTTCTCAGAGCTTGATAAATGGGATCCAAATCGATAGGTTTGTTGATGGAGCTCCAGTTTGAATGCCCAGCCTCTAGAAATTCCCCTGCAAGTCTTTGCTTAGCCTATCCTGGGATAGAGGTGTTATCCCAGTCGAACCGGTGTCCCTCTTCATCTGTGTGTAAGTGATAGCCGATCATGTCTTTTGGTGGCTAGTTGGTGTTCGTTTATCCTAGTGGCTAGTTTCCTGCCCATCTGTCCAATGCAATGTTTGTTGCAGTTTTTGCAAGTTATTCTGTATATTACAGTCATTCTGCTGGTTGCTGGTACAGGGTTTTTAAAATTCATCAATAGCTATTTCAGTGTGTTGGTAGGTTTGTGGGCTACCATAACGCCAAGGGGCCGGAGTAGTATGGATGTCATCTCTGAGATGTCCTTAATATGTGGTAGTGTGGCTAGAGTCTCTGGGCGTGGTGTGTCTTCTTGTTTAGGTTTGTTGTTTAAGCACCGGCAGACTGTGCTTATTGTGTACCCGTTGTTCTTAAATAGGGGTTTTTCTTGTGTAGGTGTTTTTCTTCGATTTTCATAGTTCTTGAGTGCTGCAATGTGTCATGGCTTGTTTAAATAACGTCTTGATGCAGGTCCGTTTGTGGGTATTGGGATGATTGCTCCTGTAATTGAGTATTTGGTCTGTGTGTGCTGCTTTCCTGTAGACGCTGGTCTGCAGTGTTCCATTGGCTTTTCGTTCTACTGTGACATCTCGGAAGGGGAGTCTGTTGTTGTTGTTCTCTTCTTCTTATAATCAGAACCACAACCTGAGTTACAAATCATCTCAAACATTGCATAAGACAACCTGTTCATTCCAGGTATCAATCTATGCATTGCCTCCAACATATCTGCATCCTTCCTTAAATGAGGAGACCAGACTGTGAACAATATTAAAAATGTTGTTTCATCAATACCCTATATAACAAACCGATGAGCACAACCACTTACGTAACAGAACAAGACTGTACACAGATCTACTGACCCAGTATAGGTATGGAATCGCCATAAGAGCCAGAAACTTTAATTCAAGAAATATAGAAACATAAAGGGAGCAAGAGTCAGCCCATTCAATGTAATGACCAATCACTTTACTCAGTTCTGTTCCCACTTTCTCCCCATTCCCTTTGAGGCCTTTAGTCCTAAGAAGTACATCCAACTCATCCTTGAAAACATTCAGCTTTGGCCTCAACTGTTCTCAATGGTAGAGAATTCCACAGGGTCACCACTCTCTTGGTGAAGAAATGTCTCATCGTCCCAGTCCTAAATGGACTATCCCGTATCTTTAGACTGTGACCTCTGGTTCTGGATTCCCCATCGTCGACCACACATGTCCTGAGTTTAATTTATCTAATTCTAGCAGAGGATTTTGTAGGCTTCTATTGAGAAAGCATGATCTATACACAGAGGAACCAATTGTACTGTTCTTTTTGAAACAAACACATTACAATTTGACACAGTTTACTTTCTGTTCCTTGTGACAGTAACAGAATTCCGGTGAAGAGTTGGCCAGAATGTATTTCTTATTTACTGATCCTTCCTTTCCTTCAACATCCTTTCTTCACACTGGCTATCAGATAGATAATCCACTCTCAGGAAACGCTCCAATACTATTTGATCTAATCACAGGTGTATTTAAGAACACAAGATAAGCAACTCAACAGATTCAGAACATTGCCTTACAAAAGGAAAATAATACTAAACATTTACAGTTGAATGCCAAATTGAGAAACAGCAATACAAAAAAATCTGTAAATAACTCTAGTATTGTTCAACATGAACTAGGAAGAAACCAATGAGCTAGCGAACTAATCGACTCATCACATTCAAGCTCAAATCTGCCACTGCACTGCATCTAAAGGGACACCTTTAAGCTGGGGCAGGTGAGCATTGGGGGGCCTCAGATTGCAAGCATCATGGTCAACATTTCTCCTGCTCAACCAAGAATGCGAAGGCTAATTCACCATATTCACTGTTGGCATAAAGCAATTATATCTAGCCAAATAAATATAAAATTTCTACCTGCCATTATATTTTCATTGTAAAGGCTACAATGGAGGACCCCAAAAAGCTTGGATTAATGGCATGTCTCATGATGCTCGAGTATTTGGACATAAAAACAATAGAACCTTATGCCCTCCTCATGACTGTCTTCCACAGACTGTCACAACTCTGAGATTCTAAGGTAGATCATACAGAGAAAAATGTAAGGTACCTCGGGTTGACTTCTCTGTCAATTTATGAATTGCCTTACAGGTTGGGATGGCATGATATTTCATTTATAACATTCAGATCGCTGTTGTGAAAGGTTTAGTTCAAAACATTCATCCAAAGCCATCTGTGCTCCATAGTGGATATGGTGGCATTGTGATTACGTCACTGAATATGTTCCCAGAGAAGGGGAGAAAACCATTGGCAATTTGAGAATCTGAATTCACTCTTTAAGAAGTGAAATTAGAATTTCATAAGCTGACTGTGAAATAAGATAGCTGTGCTAAAACTGCTAAATTAACATCCTTTCTGTAAGGAAATCTGCCAATCTAATCTATTCTGAACTATCTTTCACCCGACTCCTTCACGTCTTAATATTTCCTGATGTAGATTGGTGTAAAATGTTGTTAGAAGTGTTCCTGTGAAGCACCTTGCAAGTTTTACTGCGTTATTTAAATACAATTTGGGCGGCACGGTGGCACAGTGGTTAGCACTGCTGCCTCACAGCGCCTGAGACCCGGGTTCAATTCCCGATTCAGGCGACTGACTGTGTGGAGTTTGCGTGTTCTCCCCGTGTCTGCGTGGGTTTCCTCCAGGTGCTCCGTTTCCTCCCACAGTCCAAAGACGTGCAGGTCAGGTGAATTGGCCATGCTAAATTGCCCGTAGTGTTAAGTAAGGGGTAAATGGGTGGGTTGCGCTTCGGCGGGTCGACTTGTTGGGCCGAAGGGCCTGCTTCCACACTGTAAGTAATCTAACCTAATGTAATCTAATCTAATATTTTGAATGTTGGTTAGCTCAGTCAGCTGGATGGCTGGTTTGCAATGCAGAATGACACCAATAGCATGGGTTCAATTCCTACACTGGTTGAGGTTACAATGAAGGATCCTCCTTCTCAACCCCTCCCCTCTCATGAGACAAAGTGACCTTCAAGTTAAACCACCAATCAACCTCTGTCTATTCCAGAGCAGCCCTATAGTCTGGTAGGACCATGACAACTTCACTTTTTAAAAAACAACTTTTGGTGTTTATATGGGATTCCAATTCCACACCACCTCAGCTGACTCTTCTCCATCCACTGAAGTGGTTGAGCAAATCAATCAGCTAAGATGAGGAATCAATAGCGAATACTGATTGTGTCAGCGACCTTTACACCCCATAGATGAATATCAGAACTTCTAGAAACATTGAAATAAAGATTCATGACAAATTGAAAGGAGTTTGACCATTTCTTCAGCTGCTTTTTACTGGGTTTACCAAGTCTCTTGCTCTGCTGAATTGAGTGGTAACTTCCTTGTGTTGACACAGAGTTGACAGGATTTGCTCCAACACTGCCAACAGAACCTGATCTGAATAGTGTTGACAAGATTTCTCCCACACTTCCAGTGTTGGCAGGATATGCACCTCCCCCCAAAACAATGTCGCCAGGATTTGCCCCTCACATCCTGTCACAGTCAGCAGGATGCCCCCTCACTATGTAGACAGGATTTGCCCCTTACAGTGGCTGATCTACTCAGGCTCCATTCCAGTTTTGGCAGAATTTCTACCCGACCCCCCACCAAATGTTGGCAAGATTTATGTATCTCAGCACTGATGACTAGATTTGTCACATACCACCCCACTCGTGACTATAGTACCAACAGCTCCACCCCCCACCCATACACCTCTTCACCAGTTCTAGCCCCCAATTTCACCAGTCTTCCCCACCAGGGAATGCATCAAGCTCAACCCAACCTCACATTCATCAGATATGGACCTGCATATATTCCAGCAGATGGTGACAGGGGAACAATCTGGAATGGAAACACTTGTGGATTTACTACTTCTTAACAAGAAGACACGGACACCAATTACACACCGTTAACAGTTTGCCTCAGATGAACTTTCCTAAACTTTCCTCATCCCTGTCCTTTCCCTTCATTAATTCCTTTGATTCTTATAATTTCCTTTAGATTTTTAAATCAAGTTTAAGAATATATAAACAGAAAAGGTGAAACTTTTCATCAGCCTCTACCCAAATTTCATCACATATTCATCACTGCTACATTTTCAGGAAGAAGAGCAGGAGAAATACTCCTGTTGGTGTACACACATTCTCTGAATTATGAGGTTGATTGAAGTTCAGCTCCTCATATGGAACATGGGATTTTATATACTGTAACTGAATACTGGTGGGCTATCATTGCTTTAAGAGTCAATGGTTTTAATTTTTCCATTGACACCCTTTAACCCTCTCAATGAGATCAACTTTGAATCTTCCCAGACATATCATTACAGATGTCTGGCATAGTTCATTACTGTGTTATTTTAAAAAAAAGATTTCAGGGGTGATGCATTAACTTGGACAGAGCCCCAAATATGGGTCATACACCTACCCTCTGTGCTCAGATCAATGCCTGAGGATGGTAGCGGCTAATATATCCACACACAAACAGGCATGCATGGAGAGAATGTGGAATCCTGGTGAGAAGTATCAATCCCAATTGCTCATGCCACTGACTTCAGACAGACGACTTAAAATCCTTCAGATAAGATGTTAAAAATTGAAGCGCTGTCTGCTTTTTTTTGGGTAGCTGTAAAAGAGCATTAATTCTCCAAAATATCATGTAAAAATAGATATCCTTAACCATCACTAAAACAGGTGAAATGGACATCATTACCTTACTGATCATGGAATGGGGCGTGCAAATTGGCTGCCTCATCTCCAAGATCACATCAGTGAGTATACTTTAAACAGATTCCTTGAGCAATGGGGATGTCCTAAGGTTGTGAGAAGTGCTATAGAAAGGCACATCAGTTCTTTCTTTCTACAGTAAGAATGCAAGCAAATCAGTGAAGGGTTGCTTCCCACTACCCATGTTCCTCATGAACTGCACTAGGGAGTTATCTTACTCTAATACAGCTTCTTTTGGATGTTACAGTAAACTCCAACTGTTAACTCCAGAAAGATAAATATTCCACAATAGCAACCCAAGCTTAGGAGAAAACTGCACTTTCAGAAATGAGCCAATAAGATGTATTCAGACAGAAGTGAATCCAGGACACACACAATTGTCTACGAAGCAAAAGCAGAAAGCCAAAGATCGAATGCCCTAGATTTCGATTTGAATCTGATGACTAAGATATAATGATAACTTATTTTCACAGAAACCTGCAGTGACAGACAGATCTGCAAATATCAGTTAAATGAAAATGCACCTTACTGTACAAGACAGAGGCTAAACTTTTCACACTACACTCACTTGAGCAGTTCAAATTCAAAGTGGAAAGAGAAATATCATCTATGATCATATTTGGATAACAACAGAATATAATTTAATCTTCACACTAACACAAAAAAGGACCAAATTTTAGGGCAGTACAGTGGCTCAGTGGTTAACACTGCAGCTTCACAGCACCAGGGACCTGAGTTCAATTCCTGCCTTGGGCACTGTCTGTATGGAGTTTGCACATTCACCCCGTATCTATGTGGGTTTCCTCTGAGTGCTCCAAAGATGTGCAGGTTAGGGTGAATTGGCCATTCTAAAATTGCCCATGACGTTGTGCATTAGTCAGAGGGAAATGGGTCTCAGTGGATCCATCCTCCACTCTTCGGAGGATCAGTGTGCACTTGTTGGGACAAATGGCCTGTTTCTACACTGTAGGGAATCTAATCTTAATCCTAAAGCCTTAAAGTCCCTTCTTACCTTCAAAGCAACATATGCACTTCCACCAGCTTTCAGTTGAAAGTACACAGCAAGCCAGGTAGCATGAGGAGGCGGAGAAGTCAACGTTTTGGGTGTAACCCTTCTGCCAGTGCTGAAGAAGGGTTACACTTGAAACATCAACTTCTCCACCTCCTGATGCTGCCTGGCTTGCTGTGTTCTTCCAGCATCCTGCCTGTGTACTTTGGATTCCAGCATCTGCAGTTTTTTTTGTCTATAACTCAGTTGAAAGTAGATCTGGAATCTTATTGCTCATTTGCACAATGCATACACTATTACAGTTACAACAAACTTTGAAAATCTTAGATTTAATACATTTGTTTTCTTTACCCTCCTTTTTCCATCTGATCTTTATCTTTCCTTCCATCTTCCACTCTTATAGATTTGGACACTTTGCTGAGGTACAATCCTGCTGGTAGTGGTTCACTCCTCACTTCAGCACTCAATGATCATGCTTCACAGGTAATTCTACACACCAATGTCAGCAGGTTACTTAACTGTGGGATTGTCAACAGACAGAAATAATCCTGTAGCCCTCATTTAGAACTAAACTATTGAACTTCGTACAGATTTTTGGATATTGATCTCCCTCTCCCCAATGAGAGAGATAATCACGTGTTGGTTAATTATAGGGCTTGACGCTGACCAATAATGAGCTGCTTTTACATTAATATGGAACATTTCTCATCTGACAAATTTAGCTAATTTATTACGTACGTAGTGTATTTCATAAAATTCACCCAACAGAAACAAGCCTTTCAGTTCAATGGGTTCATACTACTGCTTTTTCACTCATCCATATCCAGCAGAATATGGAGTGGGGCGGGGATGGTCAGTGGGCTGGAGGCCTGAGCGGGGCGGGGATGGTCAGTGGGCTGTAGGCCCAAGTGAAGCGGGGATGGTCAGTGGGATGTAGGCCCGAGCGGGGCGGGGATGGTCAGTGGGCTGGAGGCCCGAGCGGGGCGGGGATGGTCAGTGGGCTGGACACTCAAGCAGGGCAGGGATGGTCAGTGGGCTGGAGGCCTGAGTGGAGTGGGATGGGGATGGTCAGTGAACTGTAGGCTTGAGCAGAACAGGTATGGTCAGTGGGCTCCTGGCCTGAGCGGGGCGGGGATGGTCAGTGAGCTGTAGGCCTGAGCAGGGCGGGGATGGTCAGTGGGCTGGAGGCTCGAGTGGGGCGGGGATGGTCAGTGGGCTGGAGAAAGTGAGGACTGCAGATGCTGGAGACCAGAGTTGAAAAATGTGGTGCTGGAAAAACACAGCAGGTCAGGCAGCGTCCGAGGAGCAGGAGAATCGACGTTTCGGACATAAGCCCTTCTTCAGGAATGAGGCTGGTGTGCCAAGCAGGCTGAGAAAAAGGTAGGGGGGGGGGGAATTTGGGGGAGGGGGTGCAGTGAGAGGGGGACTCACTGAGATCCTTGTAGAGGGAGAAGGAGAGCTTCTTCAAGGTAGGCATCCTTCCAATAGGATTCGCAATAAGTTAAGATCAACTAGGAGAAAGTGAGGACTGCAGATGCTGGAGACCAGAGTTGAAGAAGGGCTTATGCCCGAAACATTGATTCGCCGGCTCCTCGGATGCTGCCTGTCCTGCTGTGTTTTTCAACTCTGGTCTCCAGCATCTGCAGTCCTCACTTTCTCCTAGTTGATCTTAACCTACTGCCAATCCTCTTGGAAGGATGCCTACCTTGAAGAAGCTCTCCTCCTCCCTCTACAAGGATCTCAGCGAGTCCCTCTCTCACTGCACCCCCCCAGGTATTCCCAGCGCCCCTCCCCCAAATTCCCTCCCCGCATACCTTTTTCTCTCAGTCCGCTTGGCACACCAGCCTCATTCCTGAAGAAGGGCTTATGCCCGAAACGTCGATTCTCCTGCTCCTCGGATGCAGTGAGCTGGAAACTCGAGCGGGGCGAGCATAGTCAGTGGGCTGTAGGTCAGAGCAGGGTGGGGATGGTCAGTGGGCTGTAGGTCAGAGCAGGGCGGGGATGGTCAGTGGGCTGTAGGTCTGAGCGGGGTGGGGATGGTCGGTGGGCTGTAGATCTGAGTGGGGCGGGGATGGTCGGTGGGCTGGAGGCTCGAGCAGGGCAGTTCAGTTGTTGGTCTGGGGACCAGTATGAGCCCAGGCAGACCATATGTGCTCTGATCTAATGAAAAATGTAATGCTTATTTTTTAACTTTATTCTCATTTTCTAACTTAGTAGTTCATATTACAAGTAATAATACAAGTTATTCTTTCTTTTTCCCCTTTCTTTCTGTATTTTCTATCTAAATCTGTATTTAGGTACTTTGTACCTAAGATGGTACCATATGGGGCGACACCGTAAACTTCTCACTGCACTCCTGTACTCTGTACTTGAGTACATGTGACAAAGGATACTGTAATTCGAATTCTATTAGTTTAAACCACAATGCTTCTAGAGAGGGAATTCATGATTTAACATCGCAACAATGAAGAAATGGCAATATATTTCCAAATCAGGCTGGTGAGTGGTTTGGAGGGAAACTTAGAGGCGGTGTGCTTCCCGTATATTGGCTACTCTTCTTTCTAGATAGAAATGATTGTGGGTTTAGAAGGTCCTGTCTCAGAGCCTTAGTGAATTTCTGCACTGCATCTTGTAAATGGTACAAGCAGGTCCAAGTGAGCTTCAGCAGAAGAGGGAGTGGACATAATGCCAAGAAAGCTGGCTGCCTTGTTGAGGTGTCGAGCTTCTTGAGAGATGATGGAGCCGCACTCATCCAGACAAATGGGGAACATTCCACCACACTGTTGACTTGTGCTTTGTAGATGGAGAACAGGATTTGGAAGTCAGGAGGTGAGTTACTCATTAAAGAATTGCGAGTCTCTGACCTGATCTTGGAGCCACTGTAGTTATGTGGCTGGGCCAATTAAGTTTCTGATCAACAGTAATCCTCAGTATGTTCATAGTGGGAGATTCATTGAATATCATGGGGTGGTGGTTAGATTGTCAGTTACTGGAAATGGTTAATTAGATTAGATTACTTACAGTGTGGAAACAGGCCCTTCGGCCCAACAAGTCCACACCGACCCGCCGAAGCGCAACCCACCCATACCCCTACATTTACCCCTTACCTAACACTACGGGCAATTTAACATGGACAATTCACCTGACCCGCACATCTTTGGACTGTGGGAGGAAACCGGAGCACCCGGAGGCAACCGGAGCACCCGGAGGCAATGCCTGGCATTTGCATGCCGCAATGATATTTGCCACTTTTTAGCCCAAACCTGGATATTATCTGGGTCTTGCTGCATTTGGATATGGACTGCTTCAATATCTGACGATTTCCAAATGAGGCTGAACATTATACAACCAATGGTGAATATCCCAACTTCTGGCTTTAAAGATGGATTTTGGTAAGGCAAACCAGGACAGGGCTTATACAGTTAATGGCAGGGCCCTGGGAAGTGTTGCTGAACAGAGAGACCTAGGCTGCATATTTCCGTGAAAGTGGAGTTGTGGGTAGACAGGGTGAAGGCAGCATTTGGCAGTCTTGCCTTCATTGGTCAGAACATTTGAGTATATGAGTTGGGATGTCATGTTGCAGCTGTACCTTCATTGGTGAGACCATTCTTAGAACACTGTGTACAATTCTGATCACTCTTTAAAGAGTGTTTATTTTTAAACTTGAGAGGATGCAGAAAAGATTTACAAGAAAATTGCAGAATTGGAGGGTTTGAGCTATAGGGAGAAGCTGAAGAGACTGGGGCTTTTTTTCGCTGGAGCATGGGAGGTTGAGGGGTTACCTTATAGAGGTTTATAAGGTCATGAGGAGCATGGATAGGGTGAATAGATAAGGTCTCTTCCCTAGGGTAGGGGAGTGCAAACCTAGACAGTGTAAGTTTAAGGTGAAAGCAGGAAGATTTAAAAGGGACCTGATGTGCAATGTTTTCACACAGAGGGTGGTGCACATATGGACTAAGCTCCCAAAGGAAGTGGTAGAGGTGGGTACAATTACAACATTTTAAAAAAGCATCTGGATGGGTATATGAATTGGAAGGATTTGGAGGGATATGGGCCAAATGCTGGCAAATGGGACGAGATCAAATTGGGATGTCCAGTCATCAGGGGCAGATTGGACTGAACTGTCTGTTTCCCTACTGTGTAACTCTATGATTCTATAATCAAAGAATCCTACAGTATGGAAAAAGGCTATTCAGCCCATCAATCCTGCGAACAGCATCCCACCCAAACCCATTGCCCTGAGAAACTCTTGCAGAGATGTCCAGGAGCTGACATAACACAACCATCTTCCTATGGGCTAGGTACAATTCTAAGCAGCAGAGAGTTTTCTCCTGATTCCTGTTGACTCCAGTTTTGCTTCAGTTTTTAAATGCTGATTAAATACTTTTAATGTTCACATTTGTGTTAGCTGTTAATGTTTTCTCGTGTTTTTTTTTCATTCAGTCATGGGACGTGGGAATCGCTGGCGAGGCCAGTATTTATTACCCATCTTTAATTGCCCAGAGGACAATTAAGAGTCAATCATATTGCTTTGGGTTTGGAGTCACATGTAAGTCAGACCAAGTAAGGACAGCAGATTTCCTTCCCTGATGGGTTTTTACGACAATTGACACTGGTTACACGGTCACCATTAAACTATCTTCTTTGTTTAATTACAGATTTTGTTTTGTTACCGAATTAAAATTTCAGTTTTGGTCATGGTAAGATTTGAATTCACATCCCTAATCTGGGGTTCTAGATTAGTCACTGAATGACATTACCACTACACCACCATCTGCTCTTATTTTTTTTGTGTAGTATCAGAGAGGGAAAAAAAGACAGACGAGGGAGAGAAATGAATCATATTATATACGATAGCTATTATAGTTCAATACAAAAGCAGTTGCTTTTACTCCAACTCTTATTACAGCTTTAATTTTACATGATTGTAAAAGTGCCACACTGGACAACCCTGTAAAATGAATGTAAGTCTAATGCATCCTGGGCTTCTCTAGAAAGGGCGACAGCTGATCTGTACTGGCAGTAGAAAACATAGAAATCAGGAGAGTGACCTAGTCAGTCATTTTGGGCTTGAATTTAGGCCAGCATTGGTCAGCAATTAGAGACCTTTCCAATATTGACATGGTCTCAGCCAAAAGTGGCAAACAACTTGGCATTAACCACATATGTCTACAGCTACTGAAAAGTTACTTGGAAGCTTCAAGTACCTGCAGAGATCCCATATACAGTAAAAAATGCTAAATTCACCTCTCAGTCTAAGGTAGAAGCAGTAGCACAGAAAGATCAGTTTATATTACAGAAACATCCCACCTATGAAAATGATTCTGTCAAAACACCGTGAGATGCACAAGCCTATCAAGTCTGCTCGGCCAGTCAACAAAACCAAGGCTGCTCTGATAATCCTCAACTTCACTTTCCTGCCCTTTTCCCCATAACACATGATTCTGTCTATTTCAGCCTTGAGTGTACTTAATGACCTCTATGGTAAATAATTCCACAAATTCACCAGCCTCTGAGAAGAATTCCTGCTCATCTGTCTTAAATGGGCAACGGTTTTTTCTGCCCTCTGGGTCTAGACTCTCTCACAAGGCGAAACAATCTTTCCACATCTCCCAAGTCAAGTCCTCTAAGAACCTTGTAGATTTCCATAACGTCAGCTCTCATCCTTTTGTATTTCAATGAGTATGGGCTCAGTCTACTCAACCTCTCCTAAGTCTCTCAGCACCTGGTATCGGTCAAGTGGAACTTCTCTGGACTGTCTGCTCCCAGGAGGACCAGTTCCACCACAGAACACACCAGATGGCCTCCTTCTTTAGAGACCACAATTTCCCTTCCCACGTGGTTAAAGCTGCCCTCCAACGCATCTCGTCCACATCCCGCACCTCCACCCTCAGAACCCACACCTCCAACCGTAACAAGGACAGAACCCCCCCCGGTGCTCACCTTCCACCCTACCAACCTTCACATAAACCAAATCATCCGCCGACATTTCCGCCACCTCCAAACAGACCCCACCACCAGAGATATATTTCCCTCCCCACCCCTTTCCGCCTTCCGCAAAGACTGTTCCCTCTGTGACTACCTGGTCAGGTCCACGTGCCCCAACAAACCCCCCCCCCACCCCCTCCCCCTTCCTGGCACCTTCCCCTGCCACCAAAGGAATTGCAAAACCTGTGCCCACACCTCCTCCCTCACCTCCATCCAAGTCACCAAATGAGCCTTCCACATCCATCAAAGTTTCACCTGCATATCCACCAATATCATTTATTGTATCCGTTGCTCCCGATGCGGTCTCCTCTACATTGGGGAGACTGGACGCCTCCTAGCAGAGCGCTTTAGGGAACATCTCTGGGACACCCGTACCAATCAATCACACTGCTCTGTGGCTCAACATTTCAACTCGCCCTCCCACTCAGCTGAGGACATGGAGGTCCTGGGCCTCCTTCACCGCCACTCCCTCACTACCCGACACCTGGAGGAAGAACACCTCATCATCTGCCTCGGAACACTTCAACCCAAGGGCATCAATGTAGACTTCACCAGTTTCCTCACTTCCCTTCCCCCACCTCACCCCAGTTCCAAATTTCCAGCTCAGCACTGTCCCCATGACTTGTCCTACCTGCCTACCTTCTTTTCCACTATCCACTCCACCTTCCTCTCTGACCCATCACTGGTCATCCTCACCCCTATTCACCCATTGTTCTCTTTGCTACCCTCCCCCACCCTCCTCTCTGACCTATCACCTCCATCCCCACACCCACTCACCTATTGTACTCTTTGCTACTTTCTCCCCATCCCAACCCTCCTCTCATTTTTCTCTCCACCCTGCAGGTACTCAGCCTGTATTCCTGATGAAGGGCTTTTGCCCGAAACGTCGATTTTCCTGCTCCTCGGATACTGCCTGAACTGCAGTGCTTTTCCAGCACCACTCTAATCCAGAATCTGGTTTCCAGCATCTGCAGTCATTGTTCTTACCTTCTCTGAACTGCTAAGGTCAATAAGGACTGCAGACGCTGGACTGCCTCTCATTTTAGTACTTCTTGCCTTAAGTAAGGGGAAAATAACTCTTCACAGTTTTCTGAGGTCTGACAAGTTTTTTGTATAGTTTCAGCAAAACCTTCCTGCATTTATGCTCCATTCCCTTTGAAATAAAAGCCATTTCATTGCCTCGCCTTTTACCCACTGAACGTGGATCTAAGTTTGTATGTGATTCATGAATGAGGATATTCAAAATCCTCTAGGGGAAGGTTACAGGATTTCTGTACTGGATAGACATGTCAAGATACTGCAGTAAAAGAAGTTCCAACTAAATTACTGGGAATATATCAAAGTTTTTAAGTTTCATCACAGGCTCTTTTAAATTCAATAGCATTAAAAAGGAATTCACCCTCAGGGACCTCGGTCTAATTCAATTCCCTCGAAGAGATAATATTCTTTCTCTGCAGCTTATAAAGATCCTAAATAAAATTAATTTTAGATGTGGGAATAAAAACGGTCCCACAATCCAGAATTAAATGGGCAATCTCATTCTGAAAAGCCACTGGAATGTGAGAGAGGAAAAAATGGCACTCTGGTATAACAGAGAACATTTGTTATCAATCATTGCTCAGTGATGATGTTAGTGATATCTGAAATATGCAGGATGTCTTATGAGGAAAGGATGGACAGATTGGGCTTGTTTTCATTACAGTTTAGAAGAGCAAGAAGTGATTTGATTGGTGTTAGATGATCTTGAATGGTCTTGACAAGGTAGATGGGGAAGACATTTATTCATGTGGGTCAGTCCAGAATTAGGGGAATGTATTTTAAAATTATCCATTAATAATTAGGTTCACTAATGTCCTAATCTGCTGTTTTTAACTGGTCTGGCCTATAATTAAATTAGTTCCTGAAACGGCTGAGGCAGAGACCATTTGAAATGGGGGAGGAAAGTGAGAGTGTGTGTGTGTGTGTGTGTGTGTGTGTGTGTGTGTGTGTGCGTGCGCGTGCGTGCCTCAGCAGTACAATAACCCTGGTTAGATCCCACTTGGGAGTACTGAGAGCACCTTAAAGGAGGATATTGCAGTGTTTACAATATAGGTATACAAGAATGATATCTGGACTTCAGGGGTTAAGCTCTGATGAGAGATTATACAATTGGGCCTGTTTTCTCTATAATTTAGAAGGTTCAGTGGTGATCTGATCAAAGTCTTCAGGATAGTGAGAGGAAAAGATACAACACATGAAGATAAACTATTTCCACTGGCTGGGGATTCCAGAACTATGGGGCATAACCTAAAAATTAAGGCCACTTCATTCAGGAGAGAAGCTAGGAAGCACTTCTCCATATGAAGGGTTTGGAACTCTCTTTCACAAATGGTAGCTGATGCTGGATCAGTTGTTCATTTTAAATTTGAGGCAATGTGAAGCAAATGTATTAAGGGATATGGGCGAAAGGCAGATATATGAAATTAGGCCACAGATCAGCCATGATCTCACAGTGGAATAGGCTTGAGGGGCTGAATGGCCTACTCCTGTTCCTTTGGCTATTTTAAAAGTTTACTTGGCATAGTCAAATACCATACAGATTGAAGCATGCAAACAAGACTCGTGTATCAGTATTAGAGTTCTGGTAAAGTGCCTGAAATGCTATAGTTTATAGTCAGTGTGAATGAATAGTCTCCTTACCCACAGACCTACAACAGGCTTTTGTACTATGATTTGTGGTTATTATATACCCAAAACTGCACTGTGCATTTTACAGGTTCTGGTACACATATAAGCAGTGTGGTTGCTCAATCAACAAGATTACTGAGGCACACAGAGTCTAAACTAAGGTGTAATATTTAGAATATTTAAGTCAGTGTTAAAATTATCTGTAGAAAATGTGATAGTTGGAAAGAACATGGAATTGAGAGAAAGAACATAAGATAGAATGAAAAATTCAACATAAATTTTAAACTTACTTAATCTTTAACAATAATGAAAATCTCAAGAAAATATTCCAATCCACTTTTTGGAGCCTTCTCCACTGCTGAATTGAAATGTGAGAAGAAAGTCTTATTTTAAATATATATCCATATACAACATCTATCTATACACATTAGTTTTGTGCTACAGAACTTAAGTATTAGTGTGAAAAAGACACATTTTGTTCTGGGTTTTCATTGTGCACACCTCAGGACAGTTCACAAGACTATCAATGAAAAGGTAAACTAACGTATGAGAGAGAGTGCTAACTGGCTTGCAAGTGGACTTTGTTTCTTAGAGAAAAGTACTTGGCAGACAGAAAGAACACTGAGCCTTCCTCAACTCAAACCAAAACAGGTGACAGGCATTTCCTGATCAATGTCCTGACCAAGCAGAGGCAACCTCATATCATAGAATCACTAGTTCAGATAGAGGCTGTTCGGCCCAACAAGTCCGCACCAACACTCCGACCAGCATCCCATCCAAACCCACCCCTTCCTCATAATCCCACATTCACCCTGGTTAATCCACCTAGCCTGCACATCCCTAGAGACATTAGAGCAATTTAGCATGGCCAATCTACCTAACCTGCACATCTTTGGATTGTTGGAGGAATCCAGAGCACCCAGTGGTCCCTGGGGTTGTGACGCACTGTCAGGCAGTGCTAACCTGCTTAGTTTAAAACCTAAATAAAGCCTGGCACTTAACTGAAAATCATTAACTGCTGCATTCTCCATGGCAATATTCTACCTGAGTCCACTTGCCAAGCGATCAGCATTCTCCTCTCTCATTCTGTGCATATGTTGATGTTCCCAGTTATTGGTACTCTATGAATTGCTTTGAGGCAAGACAAAAAGTTTTGACAAAATGTGTGTTTATTTTCACTTCAGAAATAACCCAAGGACATCACAAAATGTTCAGTGTTATAAGAGATCAAAACTTGTATCCAGTCAAATGTAGCAATTACTTTACACACAGAAATAGCATTCATTCTATTAGAAAGGGACCTGTCCTGGATGGAAAAGCAAGTGTTGTCAGGGAATGGCCATTTAAAAATAATAGGCAGAAATGGGTACTGCAGATGTTGGAGATTAGAATCAAGATTAGGGTGGTGCTGGGAAAGCACAGCAGGCCAGGCAGCATCCGAGCAGCTGGGACATTGACGTTTCAGGGAGGCTCAGTGTGCTTTCTGTCAGGATGAAGGGCTCCTGCCCGAAACGTCGATTTGCCTGCTCCTCGGATGCTGCCTGATCTGCTGTGCTTTTCCAGCACCACTCTAATTTTGACATTCAAAAATAATGCAGATGGTATTGCATATTGAACAGCCTACTGTATACGTAACTCATGTTGGTGGTTTAGACAGCAAGCATTGAAAGGAATTTAGACTAGCAAGAGATCAAAACAGAGGAACGGAGGGAGGGAGGGAAGAAATTGCTGGATAAAAGCTAGCTGTATTTGCGGTGCAGAACACAAGATTTCTTTTTTTATAAACAGAACCATTAAAATTATTTAGGATGACAGCACTCTCTAATTTTAGCAAGGTTTTCAATGACATCTCTTAAACCATTTAAAAATAAATATCCATATTTACAAGAAAAAAGACTTCAGTTCAAAGCTATCAGTCTCTTTAACCAGTCCTGGGTGGATACAGTTGAGGTTTGGCAAGTCAGTCTCAATAGCTGTTTCTCATTGCACATGTGTTAAAAATTATCCTCATGTTACACAGATAGGAACTATCAAATGAATGAAAGAGGGAGGTAACTGAGCATTATTACAACATGAAAACAAGTAATGTCTCTCAACATTTCCCTGCTCACCCAAACAAGAGATCCATAGATTTGTCTTTCCTCCTTTAAACTGGGAATAAAAAAAATCAGAAAAGGTAGGAGCTAAATTCATAGCTTTAACCCAAATTGCACTGGGTAACTCTGGGGTTTAATACCTTTTTAAACTCGCCTACAGGATGTAGGTATGGCTGGATGACCAGCATTTATTGCCCATCTCTAGTTACCTTCAAGAAGGTAGTGGTGAGCTGCCTTCTTGCACAACTGCAGTCCATTTGGTATAAGTACAACCACAATGACATCAGAAAAAGAGTCCACTGAAAGAACAGCGATACATTTCCAAGTGAGGGTAGTGGATGGTTTGGGGTGGAATTTGTAGATGGGAATATCAACCGCCCTTATCCTTCTAGATGGTAGGAATCACGGGTTTAGAAGGTGCTGTATAAAGAGCCTTGGTGAATTTCTGTCATGCATATTGAAGCGGAATTGCAGACTGGCAAGTAGGAAACACTGACTGAGACACTTAGCATTGCTATTACATTTTCAAACCATTGTATACATTCAAAACCCAGAAGAATATTTTTTCGCCACTAGACCGTGAAGCTTGAATTTTGAAATCCACATTAACTTGTTCAGTGAAAGACCACAGATGTAACACCATGCCTGCTTTTGAATGAGTATTTCGCACTTCAAAAAAATGTTCCACCTTCATAGCCAACATGGCATCAACAGATTGCTTAACTTAAGGTGCTGTGACAAAAGATGCTACAGTGCATTCAAACGTAACAGTTAACAATGAATGCTCCAAGTCCTCTTAAACTATGCAAGAATGCATAAATCAGTAAGGTTCTTAAAAAAAAACTACTTCAAAAAGACTATCCTTTACAATTACCATCTTCATTCATTGGACTTAAAGAAGCCTGAGCAATGAAACTATGAAATCAGTAGATAATATAAGGTACAAAGATATTCCTCAGTGATAAATTATTCAAGTGTATTACTCTATCATGTAAGCTAATTATGGGCAAAAGTGGGTTAGTAAGCCATTAGGGTTAAACCTAGAAAAAATCTATATGCTCCCCATGTTTTAAAGGAATTTGCTAAGTTTAACTGCAAAAAGAATGACTCCATTCCAATCAGTCTGAACTCACTTTCATGAAAAGCAACCTTTGGCAATGTGGTTCATTGAACAGTGTTACCACCCCGAATCATCTCTATAAAAAGAAATGACTGTAAGCATTTGAGAAAATTACCCCCAGTCGGGAAATGTACAAGCTGACAGTCACGTTAAACAAAACTATATTTTTGTCCCACTCAGTGACTGGCACCTGGCATTGTGAACAGAATTTTCTTCTAATTTTTGGCACTTCTGTTGGCATGACACATACGCTAACTGATGAGAATAGCCTTCTGTACACAACATGATACAAGCAGTCCACACTGCACCACGAACATTTCCATTGGCAACCATCTGAGTTAGTGACAATTTTACAACAATTATGAACAGAAAACCAGAAAGATATTGGAAATTCTGCTCAACATTCCCACATAAACCTCAGGATTGTTTCAACGAGAAGTCTTTTATTCCAGTGATTGAAAGTGATACTTCCATCTTCTTACAGACAACTCCCGGCAACAGCAGTCCCCTTTTCCGTGCATAGCAAATTCTGTGAAAATCCTTAATTCCATGGGTTCATTCACATGATACAGTTTGAAGTTGTTTTTCAACTTCATGCAGCTCACCACGGATAGTTAAGAAAACTTAACATGCTGATCAACATCTGGAAAATTAGGCTGAAATAATCTACAATATTAAGACAATAAGAAATAGGAACTGAAATAGGCCATTCAGCCCTTCCAGCCTGCTCTGCCATTCAATAGGAATCATGGCTGATCTGACATTCCTCCCGTCCACTTTCCTGCCTTTTCTCCCTAATCCTAGATTCCCCTGCTAATCAAAAATCTATCTATCTATCTCAGCCTGCCCTCACACTCTCTGCGGCAAGGAGTTCCAAAGGCTCTCACCCTGTGAAAGAACTAGTTCCTCCTCATCTCTGTCTTGATTTTGCACCCGTCTATTCTGAGACCGTGCCCTCTGATCCCATGAGGGAAAACATCTTCTCAGCAATTACCCTGTCAAGCCCCTGAAGAATGCGACATGTTTTAATGAGATTGTTTAAACTCTGCTCAAAAGGCAATGCCTCCAGTCAATCCTCTCTGAATGGCCTCTAATGAAATGATTTCTTTCCTTAAGGGGACTAAAAATGCTCACAGTACTCCAGATGTGCAGTTCCAGTTTTACAGTTCCAGTAATACTTCTCTGCTCTAATACTTCAATCCCCTTCAAATAACATTCCATTTGCCTTCCTGATTACCTGCTATACCTGTATATTGGCTTTCCATAGGAGCAAAATATTGCAGTTGCTGGAATCTGTACTGAAAACAAAAATGCTGGAAATCACAGTGTGTCAGGCAGCAACCATGGAGAGCAAACTAATATTTCGAGTCTAAGTAACACATCAGTTCTGATGAAGAGACATCTAGATCCAAATGTGAGCTTACTCTCTTTCCATAGATGGCGTCTGACGTGCTGTGATTTCCAGGATTTTTCGTTTTCCGTGCTAGAGAGAGAGAGAGAGAACCTGTGCAGTCACTGCCTTTGCTGTTGAATTCGTGTACCGCTGGACATCAGAGTGCATCTGGGAAAATTCACAAACAGTGAAATTCATAACTGATCTTGGAGGAATCTGTTTGGGAGAGGTCACAGTGCAGGTAAGTGAATAGTTTTTTAAGTGTGGTCTTGCTGTAAGTCTGCAGTAGTGAGTAGAGTGGGTTCTTTCTTGATTGTATGTTTTATTGAGATATGTCTCTTGATTAAATTTAAAAATATAAACCATAAGCATTAAGTTAGCCTGGAGCAGTGTTTTGTAGAGGTATAAGATGGTATTATTTTCTGGATCCGCAGATTGGAAGAAGCAAAAATGGCCTTCAGTAGAGTGATATGCTCTTCTTGTCGGAGGTGGGAGTTTAGGGAGAGTTGATGGATTACTGAGGATTATATCTGCAATAAATGCCATTGGTTGCAAATCCTATCAGATCGAATGGATCAATTACAATGACAGTTAGAGGCAATGAAGAATTTACAAGAGCAAGGGGATGTGATGGATAGCAGTTATATGAAGGGAGGAAAAGTCACAGATGCAGTCACATAGATGGGTTAACTCCAGGAAAGGCAAGAGAGGTAGGCAGGTAATGCAGGAGTTTTCTGTGGCTATCCACATTTCAAACAAGTATGCTGCTTTGGAAAATGCAGGGGGTGATAGATTCTTAGGGGAACATAACACGAACACCCAAGTTTCTGGTATCGAGACTGGCTTCAATGCAATGATGGGTATGACTGATTCCCAGAGATCAATTGTGTTAGGAAACTCTAGTCAGAGGCACAGACAGACATTTCTGTGGACAGTAACAAAAAATCAGAATAGTGTGTTGCTTCCCTGGTGCCAGAATCAAGAATGTCCCAGAGATGGTGCAGAATGTTCTCAAGGGAGAGAGGGCCCAGCAGGAGTTCATTGTACACATTGGAACTAATGACCTAGGAAGGAAAAAAGATGAGATTCTGAAGGAAGAATGTGTAGAGTTTGACAGAATTTTAAAATAAAGAGATCCTCAAGAGTAATAATATCTGGATTACTCCTGGTTCTGTGGTAGAAATGACCTGTACAAGAAGGACGGATTGTACCTGAACTGGAAGGGGACGAATATACTGGCGGGGAGATTTGTTACAGCTGCTCAGGAGGATTTAAACTAATAAAGGTTGGGGTGGGCGGGACCAAGGGAGATAGTGAGGGAAGAGATCAATCTGAGACTAGTACAGATGAGAAAATAAGCAAGTCAAACAGTCAGGGCAGGCAGGAACAAAGTAGGACTGATCAATTAAACTGCATTTATCGCAAGTCGAGAGTGTGATGCTGGAAAAGCACAGCAGGTCAGGCAGCATCCGAGAAGCAGGAGAATCGATATTTCGGGCAAAAGCCTGATGAAGGGCTTTTGCCCGAAATGTCGATTTTCCTGCTCCTCAGATGCTGCCTGACGTGCTGTGCTTTTCCAGCATCACACACTCGACTCTAATCTCCAACATCTGTAGTCCTCACTTTTGCCTGAAGTTATTTCAAAGCAGGGAAGTCAGATGAACTGAGGACATGGTTAGGAACATGGGACTGGGATGTCATAGCATTTACAGAGACGTGGCTCAGGACTGGCAGCTTAATGTTCCAGGATACAAATGCTACAGGAATGTGAGAAAGGGAGGCAAGAGAGGAGGGAAAGTTTTTGGTAAGGGATAGCATTACATCTGTACTGAGGGAGGATATTCCCGGAAATACATCCATGGAAGTTATTTGGATGGAACTGAGAAATAAGACAGGGATGATCACTTTATTGGAATTGTATTATAGACGCCCTAATAGTCAGAGGGAAATTGAGAAACAAGCTTGTAAGGAGATCACTGTTATCGATGTTTGAGAAGATTTGTAGCTCAGCTTGATGATAAGTGTGTAAGTTAACTTGCTGAGTCAGTGAGCAAACTTACATACAGATCTCAGTTTTCTGTAAGAATAATAGGGTGGTTATGGTCGGTGCAAAACTTGACCTACTCTTGGGAAATAAGGCAGGGCAGGTGACTGAGGTGTCAGTGGGGGAGCACTTTGGGGCCAGCGACCATAATTCTAGTAGTTTTAAAATAATGATGGAAAAGGATAGACCGGATCTAAAAGTTGAAATTCTAAATTGGAGAAAGATCAGTCTTAGGCAAGAATTTCAAAAGCTAATTGGGGGCAAATGTTCGAGGGTAACAGAACAACTGGAAAATGGGAAGCCTTCAGAAATGACAAAAGGAGATTCCAGAGAAAGTATATCCCTGTTAGGGTGAAAGGATAAGGCTAGTATAGGTATAGGGAATACTGGATGACAAAAGAAATTGAGGGTTTGATTAAGAAAAAGAAGAAAGCATATTTCAGGTATAGACAGGATAGATCAAGTGAATCCTTAGAAGAGTATAAAGGTAGTAGGAGTTTACTTAAGAGGCAAAAAGGGGACATGAGATAGCTTTGGCAAATAGAGTTAAGGAGAATCCAAACAGTTTTTACAAATACATTAAGGACAAAAGGATAACTAGGGAGAGAATATGGCCTCTCAAAGATCAGCAAGGCAGCCTTTGTGTGGAGCCACAGGAGATGGGGGAGACATTAAACGAGCATTCTGCTTCGGTGTTTACTGTGGTAAAGTACATGGAAGATATAGAATGTAGGGAAATAGATGGTGACATCTTGCAAAAAGTCTAGATTACAGAGGAGAAAATACTGGATGTCTTGAAATGCATAAAAGTAAATAAATCCCAGGACCCAATCAGGTGTATCATAGAACTCTGGGGAAAGCTTGGGAAGTGATTGCTGGGTCCCTTGCTGAGATATTTGTATCATTGATAGTCACAGGTGAGGTGCCAGAAGGCTGAGGGTTGGCTAACGTGGTGCCACTGTTTAAGAAGGGTGGTAAGGACAAGCCAGGGAACAACAGACCAGTGAGCCTGATCGCGGTGGTAGGCAAGTTGTTGGAGGGAATCCTGAGGGACAGGATGTACATGTATTTAGAAGGGCAATTGATTAGGGAAGTCAACATGGCTGTGTGTGTGGGAAATCATGTCTCATGAATGTGTTTGAGTTTTTTGAAGAAGCAAAGAGGATTGGTGAGAGGAGAGCAGCTGGCGTGATCTATATGGACTTCAGTAAGGCGTTCGACAAGGGTCCCCATGGGAAACTGGTTAGCAAGACTAGATCTCATGGAATACAGAGAAAACTAGACATTTGGATACAGAACTGGCTCAAAGGTAGAAGGTGGTGGTGGAGGGTTGTTTTTCAGACTGGAGGCCTGTGACCAGTGGAGTGCCACAAGGATCAGTGCTGGGCCCTCTACTTTTTGTCATTTACATAAATGATTTGGATACGAGCATAAGAGGTACAGTTAGTAAGTTTGCAGATGACATCAAGATTGGAGGTATAGTGGACAGCGAAGAGGGTTACCTCAGATTACAACAGGATCTGGACCAGCTGGACCAATGGGCTGAGAAGTGGCAGATGGAGTTTAATTCAGATAAATGCAAAGTGCTGCATTTTGGGAAAGCAAATCTTAGCAGGACTTATACACTTAATGGTAAGGTCCTAGGGTGTGTTGCTGAACAAAGAGACCTTGGAGTGCAGGTTCATAGCTCCTTGAAAGTGGAGTCGCAGATAGATAGATAGTGAAGAAGGCATTTGGTATGCTTTCCTTTATTGGTCAGAGTATTGAGTACAGGAGTTGGGAGGTCATGTTACAGCTGTGCAGGACATTGGTTAGGCCACTGTTGGAATATTGCGTGCAATTCTGGTCTCCTGCCTCTCGGAAAGATGTTGTGAAACTTGAAAGGATTCAGAAAAGATTTACAAGGATATTGCCAGGGTCGGAGGATTTGAGCTATAGGGAGAGGCTATACAGGTGGGGCTGTTTTCCCTGGAGGGTCGGAGGCTGAGGGGTGACCTTATAGAGATTTATAAAATCATGAGGGCATTGATAGGATAAATAGACACAAAGTCTTTTCCCTGGGGTAGGGGAGTCCAGAACTAGAGGGCATAGGTTTAGGGTGAGGGTGGAAAAATATAAAAGAGACCGAAGGGGCAACCTTTTCACGCAGAGGGTGCTGCGTGTATGGAATGAGCTGTCAGAGGAAGTGGTGGAGGTTGATACAATTGCAACATTTAAAAAGACATCAGGATGGGTATATGCACAGAAAGGGTTTGGAGAGATATGGGCCGGGTGCTGGCAGGTGGGACTAGATTGGTTTGGGATATGTAGTCGGCGTGGACGGGTTGGACCAAAGGATCTGTTTCCATGCTGTACATCTCTATGACTATGACCTAAAAATTAATGAGGAGGAGAAACTGGAGTGCAAAAGAAATCTAACAAGAAATATAAAACCAGAAAGTAGGAGATTCTGCAATTATTTAAAACAAGGTAGTTAGGACAGTGTGTGATGATCCCACAGCAAGTGAGTTTGAAGAAAAGGAAGAGATGTTGGCTATTCAACCAGTCGGCCCTTATTTTTCAAGTTGTTCTCCCTGGTTTCTGAAGATAATTCAGAAGGTTCAGCCGAAAATTTTCCCAAGGAAGAAGAATCATACCAAGGGGAGCATGAGGCAAGTGTGGCTGACAAGGAAAGTCAGGAACAGCATAAAGGCAAAAGGAAAAACATACAATGTGGTGAAAATTAATGGGAATCCAGAGGATTGTGAAGCCTTTAAAAAGTCTCAGAAGGTCAAGAGAAAAGCAATAATGGGGGAGAAAACAAAATATGAGAGTAAGCTAGCTAGTAATAAAAAAGATTAGAAGAGTATTTTTAGATTTATAAACAGCAAGAAAGAGGCAAGAGAGGTCATTGGAAAATGAAGCTGGAGATGTAGTTCTGGGGAAAAACAGAAATGATGGAGGAACTGAATCAGTATTTTGCACCAATTTCCACAGTAGAACACACTAGCAGCATACCAGAACTTCAAGTGAGTGTAGTGATATCACTACTGGAGAAGATGCTGGGCAAGCTGAATGGTCTTAAGGTGGATAAATCACCCACACCAGATGGATTACATTCCCCAGGGTTCTGAAGAAGATAGCTGAGGACATTGTGGAGTTATTAGTAATGAGATTTCAGGAATCACTGGAGTCAGGGAGAGTCCCAGAGAACCTAAAAATGGTTGATGCAACACTCCAGTTTAAGAAGGGAGAGGAGTGGGCATAGAAATGGCAAATGGAGTTTAATACAGATGAGTATAAGGTCTTGCATTTGGAAAGTCAAATCAAGATAGGAGTTTCATGGTGAATACTGGGGCCTTACGGACTGTCGTGGAATAGAGGGATCTTGGAGTTCAGGTTCTTTGAAAGTGGAATCAGAAGTAGACAGGGCAGAGAAGACGACTTTTGGCACACTGACCTTCATCAGTCAGAGCACGGAGTATGGACATTGGGAAGTTATGTTGCAGTTGTACAGGACGTAGGTGAGGCCGGCACTTGGAACATTATGTTCAGTTATCGTCACCTTGTTTTAGGAAGGATGTTATTAAACTGGAAAGAGTGCAGAATAAATTTACAAGGATGTTGCCTGGCCTCAATTCCTGAAAAAGGGCTCATGCCAAAACGTCGATTCTCCTGCTCCTTGGATGCTGCCTGACCTGCTGCACTTTTCCAGCAACACATTTTTCAGCTCTGGACTCAATAGTTTGAGTTACAGGGAGAGGTTGGACAAGCTAGGACTTTTTTCCTTTAAAGCATAGGAGACAGATGGGAAACCTTATAGAGGTGTATAAAATCACGAAAGGCATGGATAGGGTGAACACACCCAGTCTTTTTCCCAGGATTGGGGAATCAATGTCTCAAGGGTATCAGTTTCAGGTTAGAGGGGAGAAGAATAAATGGGAACATGAGGGGGAGCTATTTTACACAGAGGGTGATGTGCAAATGGAATGACCTGCCAGTGGACATGGTTGAAGCGGGTACATTAACGACATATAAAAGGCATTTGGACAAATATGTGGATAGGAAAGGATTAGAAGAATATGGGCCAAGTGCAGGAAAATGAGGTTAGCGTGGACGGACATTTTGGTCAGTTTGGGCCAAAGGGTCTGTCTCCGTGCTGTAGGACTCAATGACTTTATGGCAGAAGACGAAAACTATAGGCCGATTAGCCTGACCTCAGTCATTGGTAAGATATTAGAGTACATTATTAAGGATTAGATTGTGGAGTACTTGGAAGTGCAAGGTAAAATAGGACAGAGTCAGCGTGGCTTTGTCAAGAGGAGGTCATGCCTGACAAAGCTATCAGAATTCTTTGATGTGGTAATGAGGTAGTTCAACAAAGGAGAATCAGTGAACGTCATCTATTTAGATTTCTAGAAGGCCTCTGACAAGGTACGCACAGGAGATTGCAAAATAAAATAACAGCCCAGTGTGTTAGGGACAAGGTACAGGCATGGATAGAGAATGGGCTGACTGGCAGAAGGCACAGAGTAGGGATAAAGTGGTCCTTTTCAAGATGGCAGCTGGTGACAATTGGAGTTCTACAGGGACTAATTTTGGGACAACTATTCAGAGTACATTAACAATCTGGACAAAGGACTGGAGGGGCATTGCTGCTAAGTTTGCAGATGACACAAAGATAGGTAGAGGGACAGGTAAGTAAAAACAAGGACTGCAGATGCTGGAAACCTGAGTCTAGATTAGAGTGGTGCTGGAAAAGCACAGCAGGTCAGGCAGCATCCGAGGAGCAGGCGGTAATGTTAAGGAAGTGGGGAAGCTACAGAAGAACTTGGACATATTGGAAGATTGGGCAAGGAAGTGGTGGGTGGAATAAAACGTGGAAAAGTGTGAGGTTGTGCACTTAGGGAGGAAAAATAAGGTGCAAAATATTTTCTAAACATAGAGACTTCAGTAATCTGAAGCACAAAAGGACTTGGGTGTCCTAGTTCAAGATTCTCGTAAGGTAACATGCAAGTTCAGATGGCAGTTAGGAAGGCAAATGCAATGTTCATATTCATTTTAAGAGGGCTAGAATTCAAAAGCAGAGATGTACTGCTGAGGCCCTGTAAGGCTCTGGTCAGAATGTCCTTAGAATATTGAGAATCATTTTGGGCCCTGTATCTAAAGAAGGATGTATTGGCATTGCAGGCAGTGTTCCAGAGGTTTACAAGAATGATCCCAGTATCGAAGGACACATCATATGAAGAGCAGTTAAGGACTCTGGGCCTGTTTTTGATGGAGCTTAGAAAGATGAGGAGGTTCTCATTGAAACTTACAGAATGCTGAGAGATTTGGATAGAGTGGATATGGAGAAGATATTTCCCCTAATATAAGCAACTCGGACTCAAGGGCACAACCTCACAATGAAGGGCCAATCCTTAAGAAGTGAAATGAGGAGGAATGTCTTCAGCCAGCAGGTCAACCTAGGTCACGACATTGAGGAACTCCTGAACTGAGACGACTGAGTTCTAATAATCATTCCCAATTTCCGATGTGCCAGGTCTGATGCCAACCAGCAGAGATTTTGCCCCCTGATACTCATTGATTCCAGTTTTACTCGGGCTCCTTGATACCGCAGTCAGTCGAATGTGACTTTGATGTCAAGGGCTGTCACTCCTAACTCATCTCTGGAATTCAGCTCTTTTGTCCAGCATAAACTAAGTCTGTAATGAGGTCAGAGGCTGAGTGGCCCTGACAGAATCTAAACTTGGGTATCACTGAGCAAGTGCTGCTTGGTAGCACTGTTGTTGATACCTGTCACTCGTGAGTTTTGAGAAGATTTGTAGCTCTGGATATAGGTCCAAGTCAGTGTGTTTGTTGATAGAGTTCCAGTTGGAACTCCATTTGGAATTCTATCAACAAACAAATTGACTTGGACTTGATTTACCACCCCCTGAGAAAAAGAACAGGAAATGACATCAACAACACAAAGAAACCCAAACATATAAACAAAAAGCAGGAATCATCAGCAATGCTTCGTTCAGAGGGTCACTGAAGATGTTACCTAGTATGACGACAAAACGTCTGAACATGAACCTTCCAGTTCAGTGAGCAAACCTACATCCACCTTCTGTTACTTTACTGATGATCAGGAGTAGACTGATGGAATGGTAACGGACTGGATTAGATTTGTGTGAACAGTATGCACCTTGGCAATTTTCCACTTTGTCGGTGTTGGGTTCTTTCCAAGACCAGCGAACAGGAGAGGAAGGGAAACCAGGCAGGAGTCTTAAAACTTGTCTTTATTGAAAGCACTTGTTAGTACATCTTCAAGCTTAAGTTTTTTTACTTTGAGTAGACATAGCGTTTTATGCAGCATTGCAACCAAAGCTTGTTTATATAGTATTCTTACAGTTATCTGTCCTTACTATGATACACAAATATTCTCTTTTCAGATTCTCTCTCTCTCTCACACAGTTAGCATGACTCACACATGCTGTCATGCACTCCTTGAGTCATCCACGTGCTGTCAGGGTTATATTTGCTGTCACGTGAAACTTTAGTCATTCACTTTAATTGTCCAAACTACCTTCAGTTGCTGCCCTCCACATCAGGTAGATGCCAGTGTTGTAGCTGTATTACAACAGCCTGGCGAGGGGAGCGGCACATTTTGGAGCAGAAGTCTTCAGTACTATTGCCATAATGTTGTCAGGGCCTTTCCAGTATCCAGTACCCTCAACATTTCTTGATATCATTTGGAGTGGATCAAATTCGCTGAAGGCTGGTATCTGTGATGCCGTTGACAGGACTGTTTTTATGATTGTCCTTTCTGGTGCTTAGGTTGATGCCAGGTGATCCATCTGCTTTCATTAACGTTTTGAGACTTTGTAATGATTTGGTACAATTGATGGCTTCTTAGGCCATTTCAGAGGGCAGTTGAGAGTTAACCACATTGCTGCGACTCTGGAGTGTTTAAAGTGAGTCTGGAATATAGGAAGAGGAGTAGGCTATTCAGCCCATCAGCCCTTATTAAGGACATCTTCCTTATTTTTAAGTTGCACTCCCTGGCTCGAAACATCCAAATAAGGAAAATAGATTACCTACATCTACCCTTTCCTTTAAATATTTTGTAAGGTGCAAACTATTTCACTTAGCTTTGTACCATCTACAAATTTGGAAAGATTACATTTGGTCTCCGCCTCAAAAATATTGATTTATAATGTGATCTGCTGGGTCCCAAGTAATGATCCTTGCTGTACCTCACTAGTCGCAGCCTGCCAATGTGGGAATAAACCATTTATTCCCATTCTCTGTTTTCTGTCTGTTAGCCACTCATTAATAATTGCCGGTACATTATACAGCCAATCCCATGTTCTTTAATTTCCTAGCCACCCTCATATGGAGGACTTAATGAAAACTACTACATTTGTCAGTCCCCTTTTACCAACTTCATTAGTAACATCAAAAACTCCAAGTTCAAAAAAATACAATGGGAACATGAAATGTCCTTGGCAAACAGGATTAAGGAAAATCCCAAGCCAATCCCAAGAGGGTAGCTACGAAAAGGGTAGATCCACTCAATGACAAAGGAAGGAATATATTCATGGACCTAGAGTAAATGGGTGAGGTCCTTAACGAATGCTGTGTGTTGGTATTCATGGAGAAGAACATAGTGGGTGGTGAGTCTAAAGAGGGCTATGTTGATATTCTAAGGCATAGCAATATTAAAAAAGGTGTTAGGTGTTTTGAAAAGCATTTAGGTGGGTAAGTCTCCATGACCTGATGGGATCCATCCCAGAATACGGAGGGAGGCAAGGGAGGAAATTGCTGGGGCCTTGTACAATTCCTTATTTCCTCTTTAGTAACAGGAGAGATACCAGAGGACTGGTGAATAGCCAATACTGTTCCATTGTTTAAGAAGAGCAACAGGGATAACCCAGGAAATCCATGGCCTAGTGAGCCTCTTACATCAGTGATAGGGAAATTATTGGAGAAGATTCTTAGGAACAGAATTTATTCACATTTGGAAAAATATCAGTGATAGACAGCATGGCTTTGTGCATGGAGGTGATGACTCACAAACTTGATTGAGTATTTTGAGAATGTGAGAAAAATGATGAGGGCAGGGCAGTAAATGTTGTCTACATGGATTTTAGCAAGGCCTTTGATAAGGTCCATCATGGCAGGCTGATGCAGAAAGTGAAGTCACATGGGATCCAAGGTGAGCTAGCAAGATAGATAGAAAACTGGCTTGGTCATAGAAGACAGAGGAGCAGTGGAAGCTTGTTTTTCTGACTGGAGATCTGTGACCAATGGTGTTCCACAGGGATCAAAGCTGGAACCCATGTTGTTAGTAATATATATCAATAGTTTGGAGGAGAATGCAAGTGGTCTGATTAGTAATTTAGTGGTCCTTAGTAAGTTAGGGGCCCTTGGCATCATGGTAGCTCATAAACCCATCAAGACACTAAAACAGCAGCTAATGAACTTGAAAGAGCCTATATAGATAATAAGCAAAACTGATGTCATTTACAAGATATCATGCAAGAACTGTACCAAACACTACATTGGACAAACCGGCAGAAAACTAGCCACCACGATACATGAACATCAGCTAGCCACAAAACGATGACATGACCCTCTCTCACTAGTATCCTTGCATAAGGAAGGACACCACTTCGACTGGGACAACACATCCATCCTAGGAGAAGCCAAACAGAGACACGCACGAGAATTCCTAGAAGCATGGCATTCCAACCGGAACTCTATCAACAAACACTTCGAGTTAGACCCCATCTACCACCCCCAAGAAAAAGAACAGGAAATGACATCACCAACCCAAAGAAACCCAAACATATAAATAGAAAGCAGGAATCAAATACACTGCTTCGCCTGAGGCCCATTGAAGATGATACCTGGTAGGGTGATGAAACGTCTGGAAATTAACCTCCCAGCTCAGTGAGCAAACCTACACCCAGGCATAGAAGTCCACAGTTCCCTGAAAGTGGCAACACGATGGCTTCAGCACATCTCCTCCACTTCCTGCATCTCTGCCCTTGAACCCCACCCCTCCAACCGCAACATGGATAGAACCCCCAGGTCCTCACTTTCCACCCCACTAATCTGCAGATAAAGCGTATTATCCTCCGCCATTTCCACCACCTATAATCAGACCCCACCCCAAGAGATAGATTTCCCGCCCCACCCCTATCAACCTTCCACAGAGACCATTCCCTCCACGACTCTGTCATTAGGTCCACGCCTCCCACAAACCCACCCTCCACTCCCAGCACCACAAGAGGAGCAAAACCTGCGCCCTTTCAGAGTGAGTTTTATAAGGAGTTCATAGACATGCTGGCCAGGCCAATGTTTGATACATACAACTACTCGTACAGTGAGGACTGCCTCCCATCCTCTCTGAGAAGCAAGTATTTCTCATTCTCAAGAGAGGGAAAGCCTCAGAGGATTGCACTTAGTGGCACAGGCCCATATTTTTATTAAACCTAGACTTTAACATTTTGTCAGAAATTCTGATGGTGAGGCTGGAGAAGCTCTTACCCTTCATTGGAAAGGAAGGACTCAACAGGTTTTATTAGGGGTTGCAGATCCTCTAATAATATTAACAGAGTGCTAAATATGGTTCAGGTGTGCCAGCAAGGGTTGATTCCAGGCTTGGTAGTCTCACTGGCTGCAGAGAAAGCATTTGACTGGCTGGATCTTGATCAGATGGGCCAATGGGCTGAGAAGTGGCAGATGGAGTTTAATTCAGATAAATGCGAGGTGCTGCATTTTGGGAAAGCAAATCTTAGCAGGACTTATACACTTAATGGTAAGGTCCTAGGCAGTGTTGCTGAACAAAGAGACCTTGAAGTGCAGGTTCATAGCTCCTTGAAAGTGGAGTCACAGGTAGATAGGATAGTGAAGAGGGTGTTTGGTATGCTTTCCTTTATTGGTCAGAGTATTGATTACAGGAGTTGGAATGTCATGTTGTGGCTGGACAGGACATTGGTTCGGCAACTTTTGGAATATTGCGTGCATGTCTAGTCTCTTTTCTATCGGAAAGATGTTGTGAAACTTGAAAGGGTTCAGAAAAGATTTATAAGGATGTTGCCAGGGTTGGAGGATTTGAGGCATAGGGAGAGGTTGAATAGGCTGGGGCTGTTTTCCCTGGAGCGTCGGATGTTGAAGGGTGACCTTATAGAGGTTTACAAAATCATGAGGGGCATGGATAGAATAAAGAGCCAAAGTCTTTTCCCTGGGGTCGGGGAGTCCAGGACTAGAGGGCATATGTTTAGGGTGAGAGGGGAAAGATATAAAAGAGACCTAAGGGGCAACTTTTTCACGCAGAGGTGGTACGTTTATGGAATGAGCTGCCACAGGATGTGGTGGAGGCTGGTACAATTACAACAGTTAAGAGGCATTTGGATGAGTATATGAATAGGAAGGGTTTGGAGGGATATGAGCCAGGTGCTGGCAGGTGGTACTAGATTGGGTTGGGATATTTAGTTGGCATGGACAATTTGGACCAAAGGATATTTCCGTGCTGTACATTTCTATGACTCTCTGACACTATGAGTGGCTATATCTCTTTTATGTCCTGGAACAGTTTGGCCTTGGTCTTTGCTAGGTAAGTGGTTGTCACTAATGGTATAGCTGAAAATGTGTTGCTGGAAAAGCGCAGCAGGTCAGGCAGCATCCAAGGAACAGGAATTTCGACGTTTCGGGCATAAGCCCTTCAATGGTATAGCGTCTGGCATATTTAGCATTAGCAGAGGCAGCCGACAAGGGTACCCCCCTCACCGGTGCTATTTACATAGGTGATTGAGCCATTGGCAGAGGCCATCCAGAGGGACCCCAATATAACTGCCCTGGAGGTAGGATCAGAAAGGCATAAGATCACCCTTTACACAGATGACGTTTTTCTCTTTTTAACTAACCCGCTGACATCTGTGCCCCATTTAATACAAGTGACTATTTAGCTATTTGTCAGAGTATAAAATTAATTTTATGAAGTCGGTGGCCATGCCTGTGGGGGGTCTTGTTAGAGTACCCGATCTTGGGGCTGAAATCCAATTCCCTTTCACATGGTCACAGGGAGGTTTCCTGTACGTTGGCATTTCTATCACACTGGCCTTCGACCAATTATCTAAAGCTAATTCTGTGCAATCACTAGAGAAGATAAGACAGGACCTTCGGTGCTGGAAGGATCTTCCAATATCCTGTTTAAATAGAATAGCTCTGGTTAAAATGAATGTTCTTCCTCATTTATTATATCCCGTGGGAATGCTTCCTTTGATGCTGCCCATCCAGGCGTTACGGAGGCTTTACAGTTGGCTTGGCTTTTATTCTGGCATCACAGGTGGCCTCTTATCAAGTTTGCCAAATTGCAGCTTCCCTTCTATCTTATGTGGCTGCTCGGGCTTGCCAGGAGCCGCAGTCAATTTGGCTGGACATTGAGGCCTCCCAGGCAAAATGTCCCCTCATTAATCTGTTGTTCATGAACAAGATGAGGACTGTTCTGGACCACTACATGGTCCTTTATATGGTTAAAGCATGGAGAACGATGCGACAAAGTGAGGGCAATTTTCAAAAAACTTCCCCTTTTACTCCCACAGTAGGATTGGTAGGATTCTGGCCGGGATCAATGGGAGTACAGAGGAGTTTCATGTTTGGGAGATTTATTTGATAGGGAGGTCATGATGTCTTTCAAGCAGCTGAGCCAGAAATATGAGCTATCTTGGAGGGACCTCTTTCTTTAATTTTATACAAAAAAAGACTGCATTAATGGTTAGTCCCTATAAGTCGGATTTGGAGAGGAGTGTGCTTCAATCCATGGGCACTCTCTCGGTCAACACCCTCCAACATTTATTAGGAGGTAGTCTCTTGAAGGACATCAAGCAGTTGTGTGGAATCTGGGCTCAAGAATTAGGGATGGAGATCTCACCAGAGGAGTGGGAGGATATTTGGGAGAACGTAAGGAAGATTTTGATTTTGAATAGGACACAGGCTATGCAACTGAAGGTACCCCACAGGGTTTATTTGGCAGTGGAGCAGCTTGTGAAATTTAAAATAGGAGTGTTCCCACAATGTGCCCCAAATGTAAAATAGATGTTGGTACTCTTACTCATTGCTTGTGGTCATGCCACAAGCTTATAGGTATTGGGGCGTTATAGCAAGTGTCATGGAAGGGGTTTTGAGAAATAAGGTCAAGGTAGATCCGGTCTCCCCCCTCCTGGTTTCGCCGAATCTCCCCTCTTTGGATGCGCATGGGAAGAAATTGTTTAGTATTCTTTCATTTTGTATGAAGAACATTCTGATGAGCTGGGTGTCATACATCCCCCAGGACTCTTGGGGTGGCTTGGGTTAGTTATGGAGCACATCTCCCTAGGCTTCCTTACAAGAATGATGCACCAGAAAACAGAACTTTCTTAAATGATGTGGTGGCCCTTTTTGAACCATATAGATGCGGACTTATCGGCTATATTGGCCAGGGCCTTTGTGTAGCCATGAGGGTGTGTCTGGCTGCCTAGAGGCCACTGGGAGGAGGGATTCTGAGGAGGGAACAAATATGTGTATACCAACAGATGCTCCCAGTGATGGGGAGCTTTGGTGGGATTGCACTGAGTGTTGTAACTAAGCGTAATTTAATTTGTTTTGTTTCAACTCGGTTTAAGTTAGTTGCTTTTTGTTTTGATTTCGTTATTTATTGAATTGAATTGTAGTTTGTGTAGAGTTTCTTTTCTAGATTGTTTCTGGAGTAGTGTAGTAGTTTTTTTTACAGTTAGTTATTGTTGTTATATTGCAAGATTGTTCTATTATTTTGTAATAATTTCACATTTTTATAAAAAATTCAAAATCTTTTTCTCAATAAATATATTTATTTAAAAAAAACCTGCTTCCACATCTCCCTGCTCACCTCCATCCAAGGCCCCAAAGGATCCTTCCACATCTGGCAGAGATTTTCTTGCACAGCCAAACGCCTCATCTACTGTGTCTGTTGCTCTTGATGTGGTCTCCTCTACACTGGAGAGACAGGATGCCAACTCACGGAATGTTTCAGGGAACATCTCTGGAACACACACAACAAACAACCCCACTGCCCTCTGACCGACCACTTCAATGCCCCCTTCCACTCCACCAAGGATGTGCAAGTCCTAGACCTTCTCCAATGCCAAATCCAAGCCACCCGACGCCTGAAGGGAGAACACCTCATCTTTCACCTTGGGACCCTCCAACCACATTACATCAATGTCAATTTCACCAGTTTCCTCATCTCCCCTTCCTCCAACCTCATCCCAGATCCAACCCTCCAACTTGGCACTGCCCTCTTAAAATGTGTATCTTCCATCCCACCTATCCGCTCCACCATCCCCTCTGACCTATCATCCCCCACCTGCATATACCCATCGCCTTCCCAGCTACCTTCCAACCCTCCCATTTATCTCTCAGCCCTCCCCCCCCCCCCCCCCCCCCCACCCCACCATTCCTGATGAAGGGCTTATACCTGAAATGTCAATTCTACCACTCCTCGGAGTGACCTGCTGTGCTTTTCCAGCACCACACTTTTCAACACAATAGCCAAGGTGGTCAAGGAGACATACAACATGCTTGTCTTCATTGGTTGGTACCTTTAGAATAAAAATTGGCAAGTCATCTTGCATTTGTGTAGAACTGTAGTTAGGCCACATTTGGAACATTATCCACAGTTTCTAATATCCACATATTACCAGAAGAATGTGGAGAGGGTACAAAAAAGGTTTACTTGGATGTTGCCTGTTTTAGATGGTATTAGTTATGAGGAGTGTTTGTTTTCACTTAAACGGTGGAAGCTGAGGGGCGACCTGGTAGAAATTTACAAGAGGCAAAATTATGAGAGACATGGATTGAATGGATAGTTGGAGTCTTTTTCCCAGGATAGAAATATCAATTACTAAGACACATGGGTTTAAGGCAAAAGAGGGAAAATTTAAAGGAGATGTGAGAGGCAAGGTTCTTTTGCACAGAGGATGTTAAATTCCTGGAATGCACTGTCAGAGGGGATAGTAATAGCAAATACCACAACAACATTTAAGAGTCATCTTTAAAGACACATGAACAGGCAGGGAATAGAGGAAAAGGGGTTTAGTTTTGAAAAATGTCATGTGTCAGTGCTGGCTAGATAGACTGAAGGGCCTGCTCCTGTGCGGTTATTTGCTCTTTGTTTCTGAGCGAAAACCGACACAGGAATCATTTACCTTCTCTGCCATTTCTCTTTACTGTATTACAAATTATCTTGATTATACCTGTAATGGATCCAGATTCATTTTAGATAAATGTTTCCTTTTTAACATACCTATAGATTTTACACTCTTTTTTACACTTTTTGCTCAATTGCAATCATAATCTATTCCCCCTTTACTCATCAGTTTCCTGGTCCTCCTATACTGTATTCTATAAACCTCTCAATCCTCAGAATTACTGCTATTGGAAAGGGTGGACGCTAGGAAATTGTTTCCGTTAGGCGAGGAGACTAGGACCCGTGGACACAGCCTTAGAATTAGAGGGGGTAAATTCAGAACAGAAATGCGGAGACATTTCTTCAGCCAGAGAGTGGTGGGCCTGTGGAATTCATTGCCACAGAGTGCAGTGGAGGCCGGGACGCTAAATGTCTTCAAGGCAGAGATTGATAAATTCTTGATGTCACAGGAATTAAGGACTACGGGGAGAATGCGGGTAAGTGGAGTTGAAATGCCCATCAGCCATGATTGAATGGCGGAGTGGACTCGATGGGCCGAATGGCCTTACTTCCACTCCTATGTCTTATGGTCTTATTTTCAGCAAATTTATAATCTTTTCTTTTAATTTTATGCAATCTTGAGCTTCCTTTGCCACCATGAGATTTTTTACATTTTGAAGGAATTTATAGTTGCTATAATTTGTACTGTAGTTTCTTTAAAGACCATTCATTGTAAAGTTGTGCTTTTTAATATATTTTCCTCGATCCACCTCAACCAATTTGTGTCTCATGCCTTCATAATCTCCCTTACTCAAATTGAATACCCTTGTTTCAGAATTAAGTATCTCACTTTCAAACAATGTAAAATTCAAGCATACTCATTCCTAAAGGCTTTTTTAATTGAGATTATTAATTAGATTTTCTCAGTACAAAATACGAGATCTAAAAGAGTAAGTCCTCTTGTTGGCTCCTCAGCCCAGTTCTTAAAAACTATCCCTAACTCATTCTAAAAACTCATTCTCCACAGCTTTTGTCCTCAATTAGTTTACATGCAGATTGAAGTCATCTAGGATAACTACAATAATCATGCTACATCTTTCTCTCATATTTTCTTTTTTTCATTTATTGGAAATGGGTGTTATTGGCTCCACCAGTATTTATAGCATATGTTTAACTGCCCTTTAAATAGTGGTGGTGAGCTGACTTCTTAAACTGCTGCAGTCCATTTGCTACAGGTATATCCACAATGCCACTAAGGAAAGAGAAGCAGAATATAGACACAGCAACACCTAAGAAATGGTGATATATTTCCATATCAGGATGGTGAGTGGCTTGGAGGGAAGCTTGCAGGTAGTAGTGTTCCCATGCATCTTCTGGGATTAATGTCCTGATTAATACCATGCCCCACACTGCCACCCTATTTGGTGGCCTATCAACACCTCCAATCAATGGTCTGCTCATTGTGGTTTCTTAGTGCCACCCAAAAGATTCCACATTTCTGATTGGAGATCCTCCCCTACTAATGTACTGATCCCATCCCTTATTATCAACAAAACTCCACTTCCTTTTCTTTCTTATCTAGCTTTCCTGAACAATGTTAATCCCTGAACGTTCAGTTTTTAGTGCTGATCACCATGCAATCCTGTTTCTGCCCAGGCAGTTAGATCACATTCACGTAGTTCTAGTTATGCCTTTAGACTGTTTATCTTGTTCCAAATGCTATGTGAGTTCACGTGAAGTACTTTTTACTTTGTATTATAGACCATCCTTTTTGCTTTCAAAGCAGATTTGATGCTTGACTTTGCTTCTCCTGCTTTCTGGTCTCTCTAGTGTCTTTGCAACTTCCTGTTACCAACTTTACTTCCTTACTTCAGAACTTCACTAGACATTAACTCTGCTTTCTCTCCAAAGATGCTGCCAGACCTGCTGACCTTTTCCAGCAATTTCTGATTTCCAATATCCATTTTTTAAAAAAATAATTTCCTTCCAATTTGCATGACCCCTTCGCTTCCCATTCCCAATAAGTTAATTTAAAACCACCTGAACTGCACTAGCAAATATCCCTATAGAGAATATTAGTCCCAGGCTCAATAAGGTATAATATGACCAGTTTGGGCAGGTCCTGACAGCCACAGAACCAATTCCAATTTCACAGAAATCTGATGCCCTCCTCCCTCCATCCAATTTCTAGCAACATATTCATCTGATCAATCCACCTGTTTTATGTTCAGTAGCATGTAGCACTAGGGGTAATCCTAAAATTACTGCTCTCGATGTCTTTCTTTTTAATTTCCAGAGTTCATTCCTCTACCTACCTAAGTTGTTGACACCAGTGTGGCCCATGACTTTTGGATGCATGGCAGCCATTCTGTGACATCCTTGACCCTGGCACCACAGAGGCAACATATTTTCCTGGAGTCATACAGTTACTCCCACTGAAATGCTTGTCTGATCCCCTGACAATGGAAATACCCATCACTTTGCTCTTTCATTCTTCTTCCTTCTTCCCTGTACAACTGAGTCGCCCATGGCGCCATGGGCTTGGCTCTGGCTTCACTCCCAAGGAACCAGTGCGCTTACCCAGTTTCCAAGTTGGAATATCAATTAGCAAGATGATAGAAGAGAGAGAGAACCTGCAAGTTACCACCTTTGCTGTTTGAATTCGTGTATCACTGGACATCAGAGTGCATCTGGGAAAATTAACAAACAGTGAAATTCACAACTAATCTTGGAGGAACTGTTCAGCGAAGTTCATAGCACAGAATCAGATAAGTTAATTGTAGTTTTAAGTCTGTCCAAGAGAAAGGCTGCAGGAGTGAATATAGGGGATTCTATCTTGATTATGTGTTTTTGGCGATAAGTCTCTTGATTAAACTTAAAATATAAGCCATAGATATTAATTTAACCTGGGGCAGTATTTGTAGAGGAATAAGTCGATGTTATTTTCTGGGACTGTAGATTGTGAAGGAACAAAAATGGCCTTTGCAGTGATATGTACTTCTTGTCAGATGTGCGAGTTAAAAGAGAGTTTAAGGGTTACTGCGGATTATATCTGCCATAAATGCTGTTGGATGCGAATCTTACCAGATCGAGTTGGTCGGTTGGAGAGACAGATAGAAGCGATGAGGAATTTGCAACAGCAACAGTATGTGATGGATGGCAGTTATAGGAAGGGGGGAAAGTCTCAGATACAGTCACATAGATGGGTTAACTCCAGGAAGGGTGAGAGAGGTAGGCACCTGGGGCAGGTGTCTTTTGTGGATATACCCATTTCAAACAGGTATGCTGTTTTGGAAAATGTATGGGGGTGATGGATTCTCAGGGGAACGTAGCACGAACAGCCAAGTTTCTGGTATTGAGACTGGCTCTAATGTAATGAGGGGTACATTGGCTTCCAAGAGATCAATTGTATTAGGGGATTCTGTAGTCTGAGGTACAGACAGACGTTTCTGTGGCCAGCAGAAAAAAAGCAGAATGGTGTGTTGTTTCCCTGGTGCCAGGATCAAGGATGCCTCAGAGAGGGTGCAGAATGTTCTCACGGGGGAGAGGGGCCAGCAAGAGGTCATTGTCCACATTGGAACCAACGATATAGGAAGGGAAAAGGTTGAGACTCTGAAGGGAAATTACAGAGAGTTAGGCAGAAATTTAAAAAGGAGGTCCTCAAGGGTAGTAATATTTGGATTACTCCCAATGCTACGAGCTAGTGAGGGCAGGAATAGGAGGATAGAGCAGATGAATGCATGGCTGAGGAGCTGGTGTGTGGGAGAAGGACTCACATTTTTGGATCATTGGAATCTCTTTTGGGGTAGAATTGACCTGTACAAGGAGGACACATTGCACCTAAATTGGAAGGGACTAATATATACTGGCAGGGAAATTTGCTAGAACTGCTTGGGAGGATTTAAACTAGTAAGGTGGGGGGGGTGGGACCCAGGGAGATCGTGAGTAAAGAGATCGATCTGAGACGGGTACAGCTGAGACCAGAAATGAATTAAACAGTCAGGGCAGGCAGGACTACTAAATTGAACTGCATTTATTTCAATGCAAGGAGCCTAACAGGGAAGGCAGATGAACTCAGGGCATGATTAGGAACATGGGACTGGGATATCATAACAATTACAGAAACATGGCTCAGGGATGGGCAGGACTGGCAGGTTAATGTTCCAGGATACAAATGCTACAGGAAGGATAGAAAGGGAGGCAAGAGAGGAAGGGGAGTGGCATTTTTGATAAGGGATAGCATTACAGCTGTGCTGAGGGAGGATATTCCTGGAAATACATCCAGGGAAGTTATTTGGGTGGAACTGAGAAATAAGAAAGGGATGATCACCTTATTGGGATTGTATTATAGACCCCCCCCCCCAATAGTCAGAGGGAAATTGAGAAACAAACTTGTAAGGAGATCTCAGCTATCTGTAAGAATAATAGGGTAGTTATGGTAGGGGATTTTAACTTTCCAAACATCGACCGGGACTGCCATAGCGTTAAGGGTTTAGATGGAGAGGAATTTCTTAAGACGATTTTCTGATTCAGTATGTGGATGTACCTACGGGAGAAGGTGCAAAACTAGACCTAATCTTAGGAAATAAGGCAGGGCAGGTGACTGAGGTGTCAGTGGGGGAGCACTTTGGGGCCAGCGACCATAATTCTATTTGTTTTAAAATAGTGATGGAAAAGGATAGACGAAATCTAAAAGTTGAAGTTCTAAATTGGAGAAAGGCCAATTTTGATGGTATTAGGCAAGAACATTCGAAAGCTGATTGGAGGCAGATGTTTGCAGGTAAAGGGACGGCTAGAAAATGGGAAGCCTTCAGAAATGAGATAACAAGAATCCAGAGAAAGTATATTCCTGTCAGGGTGAAAGGGAAGGCTGGTAGGTATAGGGAATGCTGGATGACTAAAGAAATTGAGGGTTTGGTTAAGAAAAAGAAGGAAGCATATGTCAGGTATACACAGGATAGATCAAGTGAATCCTTAGAAGAGTATAAAGAAAGTAGGAGTATACTTAAGAGGGAAATCAGAAGGGCAAAACGGGGACATGAGATAGCCTTGGCAAATAGAATTAAGGAGAATCCAAACGGTGTTTACGAATATATTAAGGACAAAAGGGTAATTAGGGAGAGAATAGGGCCCCTCAAAGATCAGCGAGGCAGCCTTTCTATGGAGACCCAGAAAATGGGGGAGATACTAAATGAATATTTTGCATCAGTATTTACTGAGGAAAAGGATATGGAAGATATAGACTGTAGGGAAATAGGTGGTGACATCTTGCAAAATGTCCAGATTACAGAGGAGGAAGTGCTGGATATCTTGAAACACATAAAAGTGGATAAATCCCAGGACCTGATCAGGTGTACCCGAGAACTCTGTGGGAAGCTAGAGAAGTGATTGCTGGACCTCTTGCTGAGATATTTGTATCATCGATAGTCACAGGTGAGGTGCCGGAAAACTGGAGGTTGGCAAACGTGGTGCCACTGTTTAAGAAAAGTGGTAAGGACAAGCCAGGGAACTATAGACCGGTGAGCCTGACCTCAGTGGTGGGCAAGTTGTTGGAGGGAATCCTGAGGGACAGGATGTACATGTATTTGGAAAGGCAAGCACTGATTCAGGATAGTCAACATGGCTTTGTGCATGGGAAATCATGTCTCACAAACTTGAATTTTGAAGATTTAACAAAGATGATTGATGAGGGCAGTGCAGTAGATGTGATCTATATGGACTTCAGTAAGGCGTTCGACAAGGTTCCCCATGGGAGACCGATTAGCAAGGTTAGATCTCATGGAATACAGGGAGAACTAGCCATTTGGATACAGAACTGGCTCAAGGGTAGAAGACAGAGGGTGGTGGTGGAGGGTTGTTTTTCAGACTGGAGGCCTGTGACCAATGGAGTGCCACAAGGATTGGTGCTGGGCCCTCTACTTTTTGTCATTTACATAAATGATTTGGATGCGAGCATAAGAGGTACAGTTAGTAAGTTTGCAGATGACATCAAAATTGGAGGTATAGTGGACAACGAAGAGGGTTACCTCAGATTACAATGGGATCTGGACCAGATGGACCAATGGGCTGAGAAGTGACAGATGGAGTTTAATTCAGATAAATGTGAGTGCTGCGTTTTGGGAAAGCAAATCTTAGCAGGACTTATACACTTAATGGTAAGGTCCTAGGGAGTGTTGCTAAACAAAGAGACCTTGGAATGCAGGTTCATAGCTCCTTGAAAGTGGAGTCACAGGTAGATAGGATAGTGAAGGCGGCATTTGGTATGCTTTCCTTTATTGGTCAGAGTATTGAGTACAGGAGTTGGGAGGTTATGTTGAGGCTGTACAGGACATTGGTTAGACCACTGTTGGAATATTGCATGCAATTCTGGTCTCCTTCCTATCGGAAAGATGTTGTGAAACTTGAAAGGGTTCAGAACAGATTTACAAGGATGTTGCCAGGGTTGGAGGATCTGAGCTACAGGGAGAGGCTGAACAGGCTGTGGCTGTTTTCCCTGGAGCCATCGGAGGCTGAGGGGTGACCATATAGAGGTTTACAAAATTATGAGGGGCATAGATTGTCAATTTATCCTAAGTCTTTTCCCTGGGGTCAGGGAGTCCAGAACTACAGGGCATAGGTTTAGGGTGAGAGGGGAAAGATATAAGAGAGACCTAAGGGGCAACTTTTTGATGCAGAGGGTGGTACGTGTATGGAATGAGCTGCCAGAGGATGTGGTGGAGGCTGGTATTGGATGGATATGGGCCAGGTGCTGGCAGGTGGGACTAAATTGGGTTGGGATATCTGGTCGGCAAGGACGGGTTGGACCGAAGGGTCTGTTTCCAAGCTGTACATCTCTATGACTCAGGGCTCTCCTACACTAGCCTGCCTTTTTTTTAGACTGCCTGATTGTCTCCCATTCCCCCACTGCCTGCATACCTCGAATTTTGAATGTGACCACGTGCTATTCATATAGCCCTCTGCCTTGCAAATAAACAACAGTATTCCAGCTGCTCCTCGATAGTCATAGGGTAATATGCTTTGGTCCAAGTTGCCGGACACCCCAATGTGAATTACTTTCCATTGACCAGCATTTGGCCCACATCTTTCTAAAGCCTTTCCATTCATATACCTGTCCAGATGCTTTTTAAGTACTCTAATTGTACTTGGCTCCACCACTTTCTTTCCAGCTTGTTCCATACAAGCACTACCTTTTGTATGAAAGTTACCCCTCAGATCCTTTTTAAATCTTTCCCCCTCACCTTAAAGCTATGCTTTAGATTATGCTAGTCCAACTCTAGATTTGGATTCCCTACCTTAAGAACAAGACTATTGCTATTCACCCTGTCAATGGCCATGATTTTATAAACCTCTTGTAAGGTGACCCCTCAGCCTCTGGGGAAAGAAGCCCCTGCCTATTCAGCCTCTCCCTATATCTCAAACCCTCCAGTCCTGACAACATCCTTGTAAATCTTTTCTCACCCTCTCAGGTTTAGCAACATCCATCCTATAGAAAAGTGACCAGAATTGTACTCAGTATTCTAAAATTGGCCTCATCAAATTCCTGTACATTCGCAACATGATGTCGAGACACCTATATTGTTCTGACCAATGAAGGCAAGCATGCAGAATGCCTTTCTCGTCATCCTGTCTACTTGTGATTCTAGTTCCAAAGCTTGGAGCACAAGCATATGCAGCCAGTGAGACTTCCTGCAAATGTCTGTCTGACACACAATGTCCATGACTTCATACATAACACAGGAGGTACACACCACTTAGTCTTTCTGCTGGAAAGCACAGGCCAGTTAGCTTAACATCTGTCAAAGGGAATATATTAAAGGCTTTCCTTAAAGGATTATAGCGAGGCACTTAGACAATTCAAAGTAATCAGACAAAGACATCATGGATTTCTGAAAGAGGAATAATATTTAACCAATTCATTAAAATGATTTTGTTTTGAAGTAATAGCTGCAGTAAATAAAGGGGAACTGCAGCTGAACTTAAATTTCAAGAAGGCATTTGTTAAGGTGCGACATCAAAATTTATTGCAGAAACTAAAAGCTAATAGTCTTGAGGTTAAGGAGCTAGAATATTTGCATGAGTAAAGGATTGTATACTTTACTTCCTCTTAGCTTGGCCATACACCTGTCACTTTCATGCCCGCAAGATATAACATAGTATGCCACAGGCATCAATGTTGGGGCCTCAACATTTAACAATTTATGTAAATTTAGATAAAGTGACTGAAGGTGTGGCTGCTAATTTAACTCATGACATTAATAATGCTGAAGATAGATGGGCAAGTAAGTTGCGAAGACGACGTAGGAAGGCTGAGGAGAATGTTGATCAGTTAAATGAGTGTGAAAAGATGTGGCAAGTAGAGAACAGTGTGAAAACGTGAAATCATTCATTTTGGGAGAATGGAAAAAAATAGGAGCATTATCTAAATATTGAGATTGCAGAGCTCTGAGATTGCAGAGGGAATTTAATATCCCAGTGGATGATGAGTTACAAAAGGTGAATATGCAGATTTAGCAAGTAATTCAGAAGGTTAATAGAATGTTATCGAATCTTGATAAGCAAAGGGCAGAAAGGTTATCGTGGGTAGTCAGGAATGTGGAGTAATCAGATCACTCATTTCTTTACTAATGGCAGAGCAGATTTAAAGGGCCCAGTGGCCAACTCCTGTTCATAATTCATATGTTCCAATGTACCCTTTTCTAATTTTAATCACTTCTGTTAAATCACCATTTAAGCAGTTCTCTTTCAGTGATGTTAGCAGTCAAGATTAAATCACAGTCAATGTGGCATTAAAGGCCTCTCACAAATACTCATCCTTTGTCCACTCAAGTTATTAAAATATTCATGAATGCTATTGTATATTTTGTTCTTGTTGAGGATATTTAGGATATATAGCTCTAGAGTGGGATACTGGAGGTGATTACATCAGTGAGAATAATGTGGAGGTGCTATATTAAAAGAGATTGAATGTTTAAGATTATGATTTCTTCATCAGAACTATTCTGAAGAACCACCATACCAGACTGAAGCATTAATTCGGTTCTCTCCACAGATGCCACCAGACCTGCTGAGTTTCTCCAGCATTATGATAATCTCAAATTATTGAACGTTTCCAATTGTTCTACACTCCAGGAGCCCAGATTATGACAAGCAAGCTGGTGCTTTTACATAGAACAAACTCTTAAAATGGATATTCGACAACAGACCACAGGGAGAGTTGGAACAGCCCCTTAAGTCAAATTATTCAGGTTTTACTGAGCTTCTAGAAATACATTCACACAGGCAGTACACAATACCAAAACGTTTGTTAACAATACAAGAACTTTAAATATTGGGCTAAAGCCAGCGTCATGCGAAGGGACAATTTGACTAAAAAATCAATTCAGGCGTTATACTGATGCCAAATCCAAAAACTTATTCAAGAAACGAATGACTTTACTGAACCTTCCGTCTAAGTAGGCTTTTATAAAGCAGCAAGGCAGAGATCAGATCAAAGGGAACATACAGAACACCTATACATATAAACATTTCTGACAGTAATGACATAATTCTACCTCTTCCCATTTTCATTTGGGATTTTGAAGTCCCTGTAACATAACGATATGGATTTTTCCAATCCAGCAAATGACCGGCTTTTTCATCCATAGTAATTTGCTGGAAAATTTGTGCAATCTGTATGCATGTGGGACACATTGGGGCTACAGCTGGAAGAACTGATATGTCTGATGAGGGTGGCTTCACATGCACAGTTCTGCACACAGAAAGAAGGTTGTTTCGCAGCTCACTGCACACATTTTATATTTACTTGGTGTCACTTACTCACACACTGGAATCCATTTATTGTGTGAAAAAATAATCCAACAAAATAAACAGCATTTTACGGTGTAATGCATAAAGTAGTTACTAAAAAAATTCCTTTCATTGTGCTGGACTATAACATCTAAAGAATCCAATCTATAGATTTGTCCTCAATATCACTCAAGAACATCAAGGCTGACAGCTGAGGTTACTTTGAGAGGGTTTCCCATCAGTTTCCAAACACTGGTTATGTAATCAGAAATATAAAGCAAAAGTGTCAGTCTCACAAAGGAATATAATAAATAGAAACTGGAATCAGCTATTTGACTCTTTATGTCTGCTACACCATTTAACAAGATGATGGCTAATACTCAACGCCATATTCTTGCACCAACACCACCGATTTCCTTCCTTTCTCTGACCACCCAGAATCCATTGACCTTTGTCTTGAATTTACCCAATGACTGAGCTTCCATAGCTCTCCTTGGATACAGAATTCCAGTGATTTAATTTATTTTACAGTCAGTTCTGCCATAACATGGTAATTCTGTTTCTTATAATACGTATTATAAGAAAATCACGTTATAGCAGCACCATTACACAGGGCCAGAATCATGTTACAACCAAAACACACTTTAAAAGTTCACACTTTAGAAACAGTGTCCCCAATTTGTCAATCAAGTGACAGCAAATTCACATTAACGAAATGTAGTCATTTGTGAAAAGATTTGTTTTGCATGCAATACAGGCAGATCATAGCAAACAAGGACATAGAGATCAAAGGGTGCTTAAACAGAGTGAGGCATGCACATTACATTGCACAGGAGGTCTACGAAATAAGATCATTATTATTTGAAGTTAGAGAGTCCACTCATCATTCTAATAACAGCAGGGAAGAAGCTGTTCTTGAACCTGGTTGGTGGTGAGAGTTCAAGCTTCTGTATCTTCTGCCTGAATAGAAGAGGTTGGAGGATAGCACTACCAGCATGAATGGGGTCTTTGATGATGTTGGCAGCCTTTCTGCAGCAATGAGAAGTGTAAACAAAGCCCGTGAATGACAGGTTGGCTTCCGTGATGGTCTGGACTATGCACACAACCTTCTGTAGTTTCTTAGGGCTCTGGACGGAGCAGTTGCCATAATCGGCAGTTATGCACCCAGATAGTATGCTTTTTGTGGTGCACCTATAAAAGTTGGTAATGGTCCTTATGGATGTACTGAATTTCCTAAGCCCCCTGAACAAGAGGAGGCATTGTTGTGTCTTCTTGACTGTCGCATCTACATGGGAAGTCCAGGACACACTGTCGGTTATCATCACTCCTAGGACGCTCTCGACCCTCTCCATCTAAGCTCCACTGAAGTACACAGAGGCACGTTCTCCTCTTTCTTTCTGAGGTCAATGTTCAGTTCTTTTGTTTTACTGACATTGAGAGAGGGTTGTTGTCAATGCACCACATCACTAAGCCATGTCTCCTTTCTGTATGGACTCATTATTGTTCGACATCCATCCTACCACATCATTAGCAAACTTGTAGACAACATTTGTTCAGAATTTGGCTACACAGTCGTGTGTGTACAGGAAGTACAGTGGAGGCCTGAAAACATCCTTGGAGAACCTCAAAATGAAGACATTTCACAGAGTCATCACAGATTCCCTACAATGTGAAAGTAGGCCATTTGACCCATTAAGTCCACACCCACCCTTCAAACAGCATCCCACTCAGAACTCCCCACACTCCCAGTCCTGTAACCCTATACTTTCTATGGCCAATCCAGTTAGCCTGGACATTCATGGATGCTATGGGCAATTTAGCATGGCCAATCTACCGAACCTGCACATCTTTGGACCGAGAAGGGAAACCAGAGTGCCTAGAAGAAACCCATGCAGAGAATGTCTGTGTGAAGTTTGCACAGTCGCAGAAGAGTAGAATCAAACCCGAGTCTCTGGCACTGTGAGGCGGCAGTGCTAACCACTGAGCTACCAATTCCTCCTCTTCGCAGTAATAAATGGCCTGAACCTTTATTTCGAAATTGATACCATATGTTCTAAGTTTACCAAACGAGAGACAGCAAATCTATCAAGCCATTGAATATTTTAAATTTTAATTAGATTACTTTTTTTATTATTAATATAACTCCTAGGAATATAAAGCTAATTTACTCAAACACTCCTCAAAAGACCCATGCCCTCATCTCAAGAACTAGTCTAGTAAATGTTTGTTGTATTCCCTCCACAACAAGTATGTCATTCCTTAACTAAGGCCATCAAATCTGCACGTAATATTCCAGGCCTAGCCTCAACAATACCCTCCATAATTGTGGCAAGACTTTCTCACTCAGATATTCCAATTCCTTTGTAACAAAAACTACCATACAATTTGTCTTCATAAATGTACACTTTAACTGCTTGTTAAATCTGAGTGCAAACATTTCTCAGTTTGTCAACAGTCTAAAGCTATTCTGTTATTTCAATTTTCTCGACAAGCAGGGGGAGGAAACAATTCATGGCATTGTGTTCTTGCTACCTCATCTTTCTGCAGTTTCTGAATCTTCTACACCATTTACTTTCCTAAAGAACTACATATTGTGAGAAAATCTCAATAATGTTACATGGAATTCCTTTCTCCAAGTTTTGAGGGTAAAGAAGTCAGACAGATGAGAAAATAAAAGGAGTTCCCTGTCTGGACCAGAATAACAGACCTAAGCAGGGAGCCCTGGCTGACAGATAAGAACAAGAGTGTCAGACAGCCTGTTCACTCTGAAAGCCGGCTTTGAGGGAGCTGAATCAGTGTGATGGACTCTCCTCACGTAAATTAAGGGGGATTTGGTGATGATATACCAGCCTCTGAGGTTATTTCAGTGTCAAAGAAAGATAAGTACGCTCATGAAGAAATTCACTTGCAACAGTCATCCTGGAGTTGGAGTTTCTGATGACGTACCATTATCTGAGAAGTATGACTTGTTCAATCGTGCCAAAGACTGGACCCAATATGTGGAAAGAATCTGTAATTTTGCCAGGCAGATGAAAAGCAACAAATAATTCTTCCGACAGCTTGCAAACCCCAGCTTTTTTCAGATATTAGGAGCCTAACTTTCCCTGAGGTACCAGGTAGGAAAACTTTTCAGGAGCTGCTGGATTTAGTAAAGGAATAATAATATGACCCCACATCTCCTCTAATTCTGAGACTATGTATGATTCAAGAACCTAGTTGGTGTGTGTGTACATGTGTGCATTCTTGCATCTAACAGCATCAGGAACACCAATGCCAGACATAGGGCTCCACTGAACGAAAGAGACAGTTTACTTCAGGGGACAAAGTTTGGTGTGGGAACTACAGGAATGGCCCTGCATGTTTAAGAGGCATGGTCAACATGAGATTAGGGCTAGTGATATATAAAACTCGCAAACTGTGCGAGAGTAAAACAAGTCCGGCTCGTCGACAGCCTTTCTGACTGTTTTGCAACCTATGGGCTCTCCTGCTTAGTCAAGCATTGATAATACCTCAAAATCTCAGATGTCGCTATCTTGATGCCTTTGCTGCCTGAAGAGAATGAATTTCTGAGACACTGTGGGCACAAGAGGTGAGGTACTGAGCATTACATGCCACCTGTACCAGATGTTAAGTTGGTGAAACCAGACCTGGTGCTCAAATGCTCCAGGAGGAGCTACAACAGAACAAAAACGGCCTATGTCCTCAGACACAGAAGGGGAGGAATGTAGTTTCCTGGTTGAGGCTGTTAACCTGGTCCAATCAGGGAGCCCTGACTAACAGATAAGAACAGGACTATCTTCCTCACATTTGTGGGAATGGCTGGCTAAATCCCCCACATTTATGGGAATGGCCGGCTAAACGCTGGACTCAGTTAAAGGATAATGTTTTATGTTCTTTCATGAGCTGAATGTCCTTAATCGTTGTAGATGCCACACAAAGTCATGTGTAGAATTCCTTCATGGGGATGATGACAGAAATACTATGTGCATCTTTTGCAACACATAGACTCTCAGAAGTGTTGGTCTTAGATAACGGGCCATCATTTATCATCTGGGAATTTGAGTATTTCCTGAAGTTGAATGGTATTTGACTTGTAAAAAAAGAAAAGAAAAAGAACAGGACTATTGGACACCCTGTTCACTCAGAGCTGGCTCTGGGGGAGCTGGAGAAGTGTCAAGGACTTTCCACATACAAATTAAGGGTGGCTTGGTAATGGAATACCACCCTCAATGGAGTTATTTCTGGAAATGTAGATTGTAAACAGTTGAAGTTTCAGTGGTCCACAGTGCTAGTTACAGCCTGCCAGACTGAAAATATCCCATGTATTCCTGCTCATTATTTCATCACCATTAATTACCCTCTCAATCCATTCTAATGTACTATCCCAATCTATAAGACCACCTGTCATTTTCCATTGCACTGCATTTCAATTTTGTTTTGAAAATCCAAATTTATTACATTAACTGGTCTTCCTCTGATCTATTTAGTTATACATTATGTGTAGTATATTCTGTAGCCAGTGTGGGTCATTATTCAGTTTTATAGCTTTGATCGAACTTCAAATGCTGTTGAGTAAGATGATTATTGAAGTCCCAAGAACTCTTCTAACTCCATTCACACGGGTACAGCCCACTCGCTCAGCGCCGAGTAACCCAGTCAAACCTTCAACAATGTATCAGCATTCTAGCCTTCCACTTAGGAATGGACATAATTGGGAGGACAGACATTGAAATGGGAAATTTACAGCAGCAATCATTAAAAGTACATAAATGCATAACACCACTTAAAGCACATTATGTCTTGCACTATGATAGTGACTCAAAAGTATTTTATTAGTTCTGAAATGCTTTGGAATGTCTTGAGGATGTGAAATTATAGGATATTATATAAATGCAAGTCTTTCTTTTGTTTCTATATCACATTTTACCAATATTTTAATTTGGATTTAAGCCAAAGCACCTCAAATGTTGTTTAAGTTACTTTTAGCATCTTCCCTACTTTCACATTACAATTGACTTTTTTTGAGGGGGAGTATTTATTAGTTATACATACATCGATCAACATGAATGCCAATTCTGAATTATTTATTTCAGTCTGACACTTAGAATGATAGTTCCTTGTACACATTTTGAATCATCACTTCAATCTAAGTCATGTTCACAGATATGAATTACTGCTGTGGTCCACACACAGTAGCCTCTTTAAATCAAGTCCATTTAATACGATCTGTGACAAATGGCACAACAAATGACCGTAGAGAACATTTGAAACCAATAGTGCGACTCCCTATTCATAAAGCTGTTTCATATAGCTCTTTGCCCTGTTCTCCAAGTTCAGGACCTCACCAGCATCCAGAAGAGTATTAATGCCTGAAGCACACTCATTTATCTTATGTTCTTGACTATATATTTTGCAGTTCAGACTGAGAGGTGTTTTTTTATTAATAGGTCTAGGTCACTACCATTATCTGTATGATAGGACTACAGATCTTGCGTTTGGGTTTGTCAACGACCATAGATGTGAAAAATCATCAACCAAAAGCAATGGCAACCCTCTGAACGGCTTTCTCCATTTAAGGTTTTGATTAAATGTTTTGGGTACAGTAATGAAAACTGTGATGCAACTTAAATATTCAATTTTCAGCAGAATGAGCATCACTACAAAATACACAAATAAATAAATTCTACATTGATCTCTACAAAAGTCAAATTTAGAGAGCACGGCAAGTAAAGGCAGTGAATCATATACGATTCCATTTTATATACAATTTAAAAGGGAGAGAAGTATGGTTTCAAGACTACTACAGTATTTTGAATTTAAACAAGGGCAATTATGAGGGCATGAAAAGAGAGATAGTGAAAGTGAACTGTCAATTTAGATCCATGGATAGGCTAATAGAAACGCAGTGGCAAACATTTAAGGGAAATAGCCAGAAAGCGCAGAATAGGTACAAGAAAAAATCTAAGGGATGGATCCAACATTCAGTGGTTAACTAAAAACGTCATTAGATACTATTACATTCAAAAAGACCTTAATTTCGAAAACTTTGATGGCAGGTCAGAATATAAAATACAGCAAAGAATTACCAAAAGTTTAAAAAGGAGCTAAAAATTAGAATACAAATGAAAACTAGCCAAAAATAAATTTAAAACAGATAGAAAAAGGTTTCTTCAAATATTTACAAAATGTGTTAACAAAGTAAAGTGTTAGTCCAAAAGAAAATTAGTCTGGGAAAGGGTAATGGAGGATAAAGAAATGGCAGACGAAATGAACTGATATTTTGAGTTGATTTCACCAGAGAGGATACAAGTAAAATCCTGGAAAGAGCTGTAATTCAGGAACTGAAAGTGAGGGAGGAACTCAAAAAAATTACAAATACCAAGGAAGCATACAAGGAAGTAATTGTTGGAACTGCAAGTTGACAAGCCCCCAGGTCCTGACAGATTTCATTCTACAGTCTTAAGTGAAGCAGCTAATGAGACAGCTGACGTGTTAGTGTTAATTTTCCAAAACTCATTAGATTCAGGGAATTGAACTGAATTAGCTTTATTGTCACATGTACTCAAGTGAGTACAGTGAAGAGAGTACAGGTCGCCACTTATGACACCAGCTTGGGTACAAATCCTCCCAAGTACAACTTCTTCAGTGATAGTTCTTAGAAAAACAAAAGTCCAGCATTGCAGATTTTAGGAATAAATCATAAAATGGAGAAAGAAAGTAAAAGTTCAAAACAATGGCTTTTCAACTCAATCCATCCTGGCAACCAGCCTTAAATCCGCACCAGCCTTGACTTGAGACCATGCCAGGTTTCACCTCAGAGTTCACAAGGCCAGAAGATCACTCTGGAATCATCTCAAGACTGCAAGTCCATGCTAAGACCATGCCAGGCTGAGAGATTGCCACATACTGTCTGAAGACTACTTTGCCGGGCTGAGAGATTGCCAGGTTGGGTTGCTGGGAGATTGCCCTGCCAGGCCAAGAAATTGCTTTAGATTGGAAAATAGCTAATGTCACTCCTTTATCCAAAAAGGAGTGAAGCAAAATGCAAGAAATTACTGACCAGTGAGTTTAACATCTGTTAGAAGGTGTTACTGCTATAACAGGGCACTTAGACAAAGATCAAAAAAGGTAATCAGGCAGACCCAACATGGTTTTGTCAAAGGGAAATCATGTTTCACAAATTTATTGGAGTTTTTGAAGAAGTAACTTGTGATGTAGATAATGTAATTCGGTCTCTAGAAGGTATTTGATAAGGTGTCATATCAAATGTTATTGAGGAAAAGAAAGCACAGTGTCAAGGCTAGCATACTGGCATGGTTAGAAGATTGGTTTCGCAGGAAGCAGAGTAGGAATCAATGTACCTTTTTCAGGTTGGGAGGGATGTCACAAGTGTGCCACAGGAGTTGGTGCGGGGCCTCAACTCATTACAATTTATGTGCATTACTTGGATGAAGGGGCCAAACATATGGTAGCTAGGTTTGCTAATGACACAAAGGTAGGTAAGAAAGTGTGTTGTGAGGAGGATACAGGGACCCTACAAAGGAATACAGATAAGTCAGTGGGCAAAAATACAGCAAAAGGCATATAATGTGGGCAAGTCAGCCTCAAAGAGAGAGGATGCAGAATCTTTAACTATGTGGGAAATTGCCTATGTTGGCAGGAAGAATAAAAAAGCATATTATCTAAATTATGGACTTCAGTAAAGCCTTTGATAAGGTTCCACATGGTAGGCTGTTGGAGAAAATGCAGAGGCATGGGATTGAGGGTGATCTAGTAGTTTGGATTAGAAACTGGCTGTCTGAAGGAAGGCAGCAAGTGGTGGTTGATGGAAAATATTCAGCTTGGAGTCCAGTTACGAGTGGTGTGCCACAAGGATCTGTTTTGGGACCACTGCTGTTATCATTTTTATAACTGACTTAGACGCAGGCATAGGTAGATGGATTAGTAAATTTGCAGACGACACTAAAGTTGGTGGAGTAGTAGACAGTTTGGAAGAATGTTACAGGTTACAGGGGCTCTAGGATAAACTGCAGGATTGGGCTGAGAGGTGGCAAATGGAGTTCAATGCAGCTAAATGTGAGGTGATGCACTTTGGGAAGGATAACAGGAAGGCAGAGTACTGAGTCAATGGAAAGAGTCTTGATAGTGTGGATGTACAGAGGGATCTTGGAGTCCATGTACATAGATCCCTGAAAGTTGACACTCAGATGGCTACTGCTGTTAAGGCGGCATACGGTGTGTTCGGTTTCATTGTTAGAGGGTTTGAGTTCTGGAGCCATAGTATCATGCTGCAACTATACAAAACTCTAGTGTGGCCACACTTGAATATTGTGTCCAGTTCTGGTCACCATATTTCAGGAAGGATGTGGAAGCATTGGAAAAAGGTGCAGAGGAGATTTACCGGATGTTGCCTGGACTGGAGGGAAGGTCTTATGAGGAAAGGCCGAGACACTTGGGTCTGTTCTCATTTGAAAGGCGACGGCTAAGAGGGGATTTGATAGAGACATACAAGATGATCAGAGGATTAGATAGGGTAGACAGTGAAAGTCTTTTTCCTAGGATGATGACGTCAGCTTGTACGAGGGGTCATAACTACAAATTGAGGGGTGATAGATTTAAGACAGAAGAGGCATGTTCTTAACGCAGAGAGTGGAATGCCCTGCCTGCCAATGTAGTTAACTCAGCCACATTAGGGAAATTTAAACAATCCTTAGACAAGCACATGGATGATAATGGGATAGTGTAGGGGGATGAGTTGAGAATAGTTCACAGGTCGGCACAACATTGAGGGCCGAAGGGCCTGTTCTGCGCTGTATTGTTCTATGTTCTAAATGAGAGCCTGAAGAGTTCTGAGATACAGAGACATGAATCATGGACAGTTAATAAGGAGGTACAACAAGTAATCAGGAATACAATGTGTCAACATGGGGGAACTGAATGCAAGAACAGGGAGATCATGGTTCAGTTATGCAGGGCTTTGGTGAGACTACATCTGGCGTACTGTGTACGGTGCTGCTCACTGCACATTGAAGGATATTAATGATTTGGAAGCAGTTCAAGCAAGGTTTTACTAGACCTATACCTAGAATGAGCAATTGCCTTACGAGGAAAGGTTAGATCTCTATCCTTTGGATTTTGGAAGAGCCAGAGATGACTTAATTGAAATATATAAAAGATGAGAGTCAATTTGACCAGATGGATGTGTAAAGGTTGTTTCCTCTTTTGGGAGGATCTAGAGCTGGGGTCATAGTTTAAAAATAAATGGTCACCAATTTAGGACAGAGATGAGGTAACATTTTTTTAATCTGAGGATTGCAAATTCCCTTCCTCAAAAGAGAGAGGATACAGAATTTTTAACTATTTTTAAGGCAGAGATGGAAGATTCTTGAATACCAAGGCAATGAAAGATGATCAGCAATATGAAGGTATGTAAAGTTGAAGTTCAAACCAGATCTCACTGAATGGCAGAGGAGGTTCGAAAGGCTGAGTGGTCTATTCTTGTTCCTTCTCCATACATCTGCAGGTATGTTTGTATTGCTGAATAACAACAACTTGCTTTTCAAATAGTGGACTGAATAAGTACTAATCTAAGTTTAGATACAGGTTGTGAACTAATAAACTCTTAATTATATCTCAAGTATGTATTTTCCAATACCACTTAACATTAATTATTTTCTCACTAAAAATTAATTTGAAACCATGTTAATGGTGAACAACTTTTCAACAAACACCCACTGGTTAAGTTAGCTTAGGTGGCCTACTGGTTATGGATCAGTCACTGTCTTTCATGTTCACTTTTGTTGACTGTGGGAGTCACAAATCAGTTTCCATCAATCACAGAGGACTCCCATTAATCAAAGTCATGCCCATTTATCAATGGTCTCAAACAGTCTTTAAAGTCCAGATCCCAAATTGTGGCCAATTGTAGAACTGTGAAAAGGGGGAAGAGAATTCATCACTTTGGTCCCACCTCAATATTTGGAACTTTATATCATCAGCCTTTCTAATTTGTGAGGAACAAACCAATATTTCCCCTTGAGAAACGCCAATTGTTAAGTTATTTTAAATACTTTATAGGCTGGTTCTAACAATGCAAAGACACAAATTTAAAAACTTAACTTGGCCAAAAAACTATTTTGTTCATGTGGCCATGAGAAATCCAGAAGTATTCTTGCCAGGGAATACAATTTTTCCAGATATTTTCCATGATTTCTGGAAAGCTAACTTTCAAATTGCAGCAAGCTGTGCGTGATGGTTGCCTATCAGTAATTGTCTTGTAGCATAATACGAAAGTAGCTTAATATTCTTACAGGGATTGTGATCATATTGACACAACTTATATCATACTTTCAAAACATGCTAGCCAGCAGTGTTCTAATAAAATCTAATACATAAACTCTGTGGGATTTTCAGTAGAACCAGAATTAAAATAAGTAGTTCAAGCAAAGTTTGCACCAGATAATTTGAACTATTTTCAAATTAACATATAATCAAATTAAGTGACTGAATTAAGAGAAAATTTTATTCACTTTCCGAAATTCAACTATTTGTACCTTTCCATACGAGATCCTACTTGTTGTGAATATCTAGTTCATGGTTCATGAGTTTTAAAGTATACATTTTAGTTTTACAATACAACTTACAGTTTTGAGAATGAGAAAATTTGCACTGTACAAAATGGGGAAAATGCAATATAAACAAGCTGAGATGCTTTTACACAGAACGGTTAGAATAGAAGTGATACAACCGTAAAACGCCAGATGGCAAAACATTAAAACAATGCCAAACTGAACACAGAAACTGAAATGGAAACAGAAAAGGTAAACATGGAAAGGAAATTGACCTTCCTATTATAACAAAACAAAAACTGAACCAAGGTTTGAAAACCAAAATTTCTCATCAGACTGAAAGTGGTTGAGATCATATAAAGGGATGCATGGCATCCAAGTACTATTTGCAGTTTGGAAAAGCCATGTACAGTTTCAACTCAGAATATTGCCAACGTAACTTAAAATGTATTTTTCATGAGATATCACCATTCGATGATCCCAGCATTTGCTATCCATCACTAATTGCCCTTGAATGAAGTGGTTTGTTCACCCATTTCAAAAATTAGTTAAGAGTTAACCACATTGCTATTGGTCTGGAATCACAAATCAGTCAGACCAGATAAGGATGGCAGATTTCGCTCTCTAAAGGACATGACATGGGTTTTTACAACAATCAGTAATAATTTCATTATCACATGACTGAGATGGGCTTCGAATTCCAGATTTTTAAATCTTTGCTAACTGAATCTCATTCAATGAGAGGTATATAAAACATACACTGTAAGAAAAGTAAAGAAAAAGCAACTTCATTAACTGTGCAGTCTGTAGGTGAGGTTTAATCTGTTTGAATGCTATGAGGGAACAAAAGCTTTAAGATTGCCTACTCTGAAACGAGTAAAAAAACCTAAAATGGTCCATAAATCTTGTGGCAATGAATGCAACAGATGAGTTTGCAAGTATTAGAAAGTGACCAGAGTAAAGAATTAAAAGGTCTACCATAAAGACATGGCAAATTAAAATGTTAGTCTTGAGAAAACTCAAGGAGCTGAGAATTCTTCACAAATAGTTTCCAGATATTGTTACATACTTATGGTTGTTATTCCGATAGAACTAAATTATTTTAATAGGTTACAATATCTTAAAGTATTGGGGGAAGAAAGCAGCAAACTAAAAGTCTGGCATTTGTAGGTATAAGTTGATTTCATCGATAGACCCTCTAACATTCGTCATATGCTGGTACAGAGAAAATATCAGGAGATTATAAGAGTATGTAAGAAAAAGCAACACATTAATTATGGTGCATCTTGCATCTTTATGTAGATTGGATAGTCCAATTGGCAGAGGTAACTTTGAGGAAAAGTTTAGAGTGTATTCAGAACAGTTTCTGAGAACAATATGTTGTGAGTCCAACCAAGGACCAGTTTGGATCTGATGATGTGTAATGAGGCAGATTTATTTAAAAATGTCACAGTAAAATATCTGAGGAAACTGGGACCATAACGTGATAGAATTTAGCACTCAGTTTGAGAGGGAGGAATGTGGGTTAGCTTATTTAAGTGTAATTACACAGGAATAAGAACAAAGCTACCTGGAGTGGATTGGGAAGAGAGTTTTTCAACAAAGATGAAAATCCAAATGTATTATTCATAGTTAAGGTTAGACACTTAAGAAAATAGTCAACTCACAGTGAAAGATATATCCCAGTGTGAAGTAGGATTCTAGGAAGGGGATATTTCAAGACAGAAAGTAAGCGTTCTTTAAATAAATAAAAAAGAAAAGGGAGCCCAAAGTTAATGTAGGTTCCTAGGAGAACAAGGCTGGGGAAAGAATAATGAGGAATCAAGAAATGGCAGAAAAGTTGATTAAGTACTTTTCATCAGTCTTCACATTGAAAATATTAATTATTTCCCAAAGTTACTCAATATTCAAGGGACAAAAAGGAGGAGAGGAAATAGGAATACAATAACTGTCATCCAAGAAACAGTGGCTAAAGACCAATACGTCCCTTGGTCTGTGGACCAATAAGTAACACCTTTATCTAAAAAGGGAAGGAGACAAAAACCGGCCATCTGTGAATGAGAAAATGTTAAGTCTAATATGAAGGGTGTAATAACAGAGCATTTTGAAATATATAATATGATCAAGCAGAGTCAGCATAGCTCCATGAAGGGGAAATCATACCTGACAAATTTATTAGAATTCTTTGAGGAGGCAAACAAGATAGATAAAAGGAGAACAGTAGATGTAATATATTTGGATTTTCCGACAGTGCTTGAATGGATGAAACAAAATAGTTTATTTAAGATGACACCCCATGGTATTAGCATTGACAGAGGATTAACTAACAAACAGAAGCCAGGGTTTTTTGTAAGATTACTTAGTGTGGAAACAGGCCCTTCGGCCCAACAAGTCTACACTGACCCGCCGACGCGCAACCATACCCCTACACTTACCCCTTCACCTAACACTATGAGCAATTTAGCATGGCCAATTCAATTGATCCGCACATCTTTGGACTGTGGGAGGAAACCCACGCAGACACGGGAAGAATGTGCAAACTCCCCACAGTCAGTTGCCTGAGGCGGGAAGTGAACCCAGGTCTCTGGTGCTGTGAGGCAGCAGTGCTAACCACTGTGCTACCGTGCTGTAAAGTACAGTAAAAAAAAATCTAAAATGATATAGACATTAAGCAAGTGGGCAAAACTTGGCAATTAGAATATAATGTGGGAAAGTGTTAAGTTTTGCATTTTGATACGAATAACATAAGAGCTGAATATGACCTAAATAAAAACAATACAGCAGAAAGCTCCCATGGAGCAGTTTGTGGTAATAGGGAAGGCAAATACAATGTTGGTCTTTACTTCAAAGCGAATATAGAATAAAAAATAGGGAAGTCTTGCTAAAACTAAAATAATGCACTAGTCAGACCACAGCTGGTATACTGATGTACAAGTTTTAGGCCCAATGCCAGTATACCTTTGAGGTAAGGAATCAAAAACGATTTTATCCAAGACAACATATTCTGGCACTGGAGGCAGTCCAGAGAAGGTTTAATAGGTTGATCCCAGGTATGAATGAACTGTCTTATAAGGAGAGGTTGTGTAGCATGTGTGGATGTTGAGAACAATGAGAGATGACCTTACTGAAACATACAAAATTCTTAGAGGACTCGACAGGTAGATGTTGAAAGGTTGTTTGAAATAATCTCTTAAACATTCTTTTTCAGTGCGCAGATCTCTGAGGTCCATTAGTGCTATCAACTTCTGAAATCATAACATTGTTCAGTTGGGGTAAAGTGCAGTGTAATTTTTAAAATATATTTTTATTGAAAAAAGATTTTTTAAATATTACAACAAATACAAAACAAGACATAGAACAATACAGCACAGAACAGGCCCTACGGCCCACAATGTTGTGCTGAACATTTGTCCTAGATTAAGCACCTATCCATGTACCTATCCAATTGCCGCTTAAAGGTCACCAATGATTCTGACTCTGCCACTCCCACAGGCATCGCATTCCATGCCCCCACCACTCTCTCGGTAAGGAATCTACCCCTGACATTCCCCCTATACCTTCCACCCTTCACCTTAAATTTATGTCCCCTTGTAACACACTGTTGTACCCGGGGAAAAAGTCTCTGACTGTCTCCTCTATCTATTCCCCTGATCATCTTATAAACCTCTATCAAGTCACCCCTCATCATTCACCGCTCCAATGAGAAAAGGCCTAGCACTCTCAACCTATCCTCGTACGACCTATTCTCCATTCCAGGCAACATCCTGGTAAATCTCTTCTGCACCCTCTCCAAAGCTTCCACATCTTTCCTAAAATGAGGCGACCAGAACTGCACACAGTACTCCAAATGTGGCCTTACCAAGGTCCTATACAGCTGCAACAATCCCTCTGCTAATGAACGCTAATACACCATTGGCCTTCTTACAAGCTCTACCCATCTGAGTGGCAACTTTCAAAGATCTATGAATGTAGACCCCAAGATCCCTCTGCTCCTCAACCTTACTAAGAACCCTACCATTAACCCCGTATTCCACATTCTTATTTGTCCTTCCAAAACGGACAACCTCACACTTGACAGACTTGAACTTCATCTGCCACTCCTCAGCCCAGCTCTGCATCATATCGAAGTCCCTTTGCAGCCGACAACAGCCCTCCTCACTATCCACAACTCCACCAATCTTCGTATCATCTGCAAATTTACTGACCCACCCTTCAACTCCCTCTTCCAAGTCATTAATAAAAATTACAAACAGCAGAGAACCCAGAACTGATCCCTGCAGAACTCCACTTGTAACTGGGCTCCAGGCTGAATATTTACCATCTATCACCACTCTCCGACTTCGACCAGTTAGCCAGTTCTCTAACCAACTGGCCAAACTTCCCACTATCCCATGTCTCCTGACTTTCTGCATAAGCCTACCATGGGGAACCTTATCAAATGCCTTACTAAAATCCATGTACACTACATCCACTGCTCTACCCTCTTCCACATGCTTAATCACCTCCTCAAAAAATTCAATAAGATTTGTAAGGCAAGACCTACCCTTCACAAATCCGTGCTGGCTGTCCCTAATCAAGCAATGTCTTTCCAGATACTCATAAATCCTATCTCTCAAGACCCTTTCCATTACTTTGCCTATCACTGAAGTAACACTAACTGGCCTGTAATTCCCAGGGTTATCCCTATTCCCTTTTTTGAACAGGGGCACAACATTCGCTACTCTCCAGTCCACTGGCAGCAACCCCATTGACAGTGAAGATGAAAAGATCATTGCCAACGGTTCTGCAATTTCCTCTCTTGCTTCCCACATAATCCTAGGATATATCCCGTCAGGCCCGGGAGACTTATCCTCAAGTTTTTCAAAATACCCAACACATCTTCCTTCCCAACAAGTATCTCCTCTAGCTTACCAGTCCATTTCATACTCTCCTCCTCAACAATACGGTCCCTCTCATTTGAAAATACTGAAGAAAAGTACTCATTCAAAACCTCTCCTATCTCTTCTGACTCAATACACAGTCTCCCACTGCTGTCCTTGATCGGACCTACCCTCATTCTAGTCATTCTCATGTTTCTCACATACGCATAAAAGGCCTTGGGGTTATCCTTGATCCTACCCGCCAAAGATTTTTCATGCCCTCTCTTAGCTTTCCTAATCTCTTTCTTCAGATCTCTCCTGGCTATCCTATATCCCTCCATTGCTCTGTCTGAACCTTGTTTCCTCAACCTTATGCAAGCCTCCTTCTTCCTCCTTACAAGACATTCAACCTCCCTTGTCAAGCAAGGTTCCCTCACACGACCATCTCTTTCCTGCCTGACAGGTACATACATATCAAGGACACGTCGTATCTGTTCCTTGAAAAAGTTCCACATTTCAACGACATCCTTCCCTGTCAGCCTGTGCTCCCAATTTATGCTCCTCAGATTCTGTCTTGCAGCATCATATTTACCCTTCCCCCAATTGTAAAACCTGCCCTGTTACATGCACCTATCTCTCTCCATAACCAAGGTGAAAGTCACAGAATTGTGGTCACCATCACCAAACTGCTCACCCACTAACAAGCCCATCACTTGTCCCGGTTCGTTACCAAGTACCAAATCCAATATGGCCTCCCCTCTGGTCGGGCAATCCACATACTGAGTTAGAAAAGCTTCCTGACACACTGCACAAACACCGCCCCGTCCAACCTACTTGATCTAAAGAACTTCAAATCAATATTTGGGAAGTTGAAGTCGCCCATGACTACCCCCCTGTGGCTTCTGCACCTTTCCAAAATCTGTTTCCCAATCTGTTTCTCCACATCTCAGCTGCTACTGGGGGGCCTATAGTAAACACCCAACAAGGTGACTGCTCCTTTCCTATTTCTGACTTCAGCCCATACTACCTCCAAAGGCAGATCCCCCTCGAACTGCCTTTCTGCAGCTGTTATACCATTTCTAATTAGCAACGCCACACCCCCTCCTTTTTTACCACCCTCCCTAATCTTACTGAAACATCTGTAACCAGGAACCTCCAACAACCATTCCTGTCCCTCTTCTATCCACGTTTCCGTGATGGCCACAACATCGTAGTCCCAAGTACCAATCCACGCCTTATGTTCACCCACCTTATTTCTGACACTCCTTGCGTTGAAGTATCACACTTGAGCCTATCTCTGTATCCGCAAGTATTCCCTGTCAGTGCTACCTTCTCCACAGCCTCCCTACATTCTTGGACATCCTGAAAAACAGCTAGCCTACTTGCTGGACTACAAGTCCAGATCCCAACCTCTGCCAAATTAGTTTAAACCCCCCCGAAGAGGACTAGCAAACCTACCTCCCAGGATATTGGTGCCCTTCTGGTTCAGGTGCAACCCGTCCTGCTTGTACAGGTCCCACCTTCCCCAGAATGCAGTCCAATTGTCCAAATATCTGAAGCCCTCCCTCCTACACCATCCTTGCAGCCACGTGTTCAACTGTACTCTCTCCCTATTCCTTGCCTCACTGTCACGTGGTACCGGCAACAACCCAGAAATGACGACTCTGTCCGTCCTAGCTTTTAGCTTCCAGCCTAACTTCCTGAGCTCCTGAATGACCTCCCCACCCCTCTTCCTACCTAAGTCGTTGGTGCCGATGTGCACCATGACTTCTGGCTGCACACCCTGCCCCTTGAGGATTCTGAAGACACGGTCTGAGACGTCTCAGACCCTGGCACCCGGGAGGCAACAAACCATCCGAGAGTCTCACCCATGTCCACAGAACCGCCTGTCCGTCCCTCTAACTATAGAGTCTCCTATAACTAGCACTCTCCTCCTCTCCCCCTTTCCCTTCTGGGCATCAGAGCCAGACCTCGTGCCAGAGACCCAGTCATTGCAGCTGCTGGACAGTCTCCCCCCAACAGTATCCAAAGCGGAATATTTTGTTGAGGGGAACGACCACAGGGGATCCCTGCACTGCCTGCTTCCTCCCCTTCCCACCTCTAACTGTTACCCAGCTACCCCTGTTCTCTGGCGTAACTATGTCCCTGTAGCTTCTATCTATCACCCTCTCAGCCTCTCGAATAATCCTCAGTTCATCCAACTCCAGCTCCAGCTCCCTAACGCGGTCTATGAGGAGCTGGAGCTGGCTGCACTTCCTGCAGGTGAAGTCGGCAGGAGCATCGGTGGTCACCCCTTCCTCAAACATCCTGCAGGAGGAACATTCCACTGCCTGCACTGCCATAACTCTACACTTAGTCTTCAAAACAAGAACACTAAGTAGCTTACCTGTTCAGCCGACTGAGTCCTTTTATTTAGGTTAGGTTATTAGGTTAGTTATTTATTTGTAGTGTCTCGGGTTCCTTCTCCACTCAAACTTCTTACCTTCCCAGAAGCCTCTGTTAACAACTTCTGGGTTCCCGCTCCTAGTTGAAAAAAAAACACACTGCGAAAAGAAAAACGTTAATTTAAACTGGTCTCCGCTTACCTTCCGGCTCCCCTCTCTGTGTGCCCGCTGTAGCACTGAGCTACAGTGCTACAATTCAAAACAGTGCAAAGAAAAAGTACAGACCTACATCAGTTTATATAAAATAAGTCTATATAAAAATAATTTAAGGAAAATAACCCATTAAATATATAGTAAAAAATGAGGTCTGCAGATGCTGGAGATCACAAATCTTCGAGTAAAAAATGAGGTCTGCAGATGCTGGAGATCACACCCGCATGGGCCCCAGCTGTGCCTGCCTCTTCGTAGGATATGTGGAACAGTCCATCTTCCGCAACTACACTGGCACCACCCCCCAGCTTTTCCTCCGCTACATCGATGACTGTATCGGCGCTACCTCATGCTCCCACGAGGAGGTTGAACAGTTCATCAACTTTACTAACACCTTCCATCCTGACCTGAAATTCACCTGGACTGTCTCAGACTCCTCCCTCCCCTTCCTAGACCTTTCCATTTCTATCTCGGGCGACCGACTCAACACAGACATCTATTATAAACCGACTGACTCCCACAGCTACCTGGACTACACCTCCTCCCACCCTGCCCCCTGTAAAAACGCCATCCCATATTCCCAATTCCTTCGTCTCCGCCACATCTGCTCCCAGGAGGACCAATTCCAACACCGCACAGCCCAGATGGCCTCCTTCTTCAAGGACCGCAGATTCCCCCCAGACGTGATCGACGATGCCCTCCAACGCATCTCCTCCACTTCCCGCTCCTCCGCCCTTGAGCCCCGCTCCTCCAACCGCCACCAAGACAGAACCCCACTGGTTCTCACCTACCACCCCACCAACCTCCGCATACAACGTATCATCCGCCGCCATTTCCGCCACCTCCAAACAGACCCCACCACCAAGGATATATTTCTCTCCCCTCCCCTATCAGCGTTCCGCAAGGACCACTCCCTTCGTGACTCCCTCGTCAGATCCACACCCCCCACCTCCACCCCCGGCACCTTCCCCTGCAACCGCAGGAAATGTAAAACTTGCGCCCACACCTCCACACTCACTTCCCTCCAAGGCCCAAGGGATCCTTCCATATCCGCCACAAGTTCACCTGTACCTCCACACACATCATCTATTGCATCCGCTGCACCCGATGTGGCCTCCTCTATATTGGTGAGACAGGCCGCTTACTTGCGGAACGCTTCAGAGAACACCTCCGGGCCGCCCGAACCAACCAACCCAATCACCCCGTGGCTCAACACTTTAACTCTCCCTCCCACTCCACCGAGGACATGCAGGTCCTTGGACTCCTCCACCGGCAGAACACAACTACACGACGGCTGGAGGAGGAGCGCCTCATCTTCCACCTGGGAACCCTCCAACCACAAGGTATGAATTCAGATTTCTCCAGTTTCCTCATTTCCCCTCCCCCCACCTTGTCTCAGTCGGTTCCCTCAATTCAGCACTGCCCTCCTAACCTGCAATCCTCTTCCTGACCTCTCCGCCCCCACCCCACTCCGGCCTATCACCCTCACCTTGACCTCCTTCCACCTATCCCACCTCCATCGCCCCTCCCCCTAGTCCCTCCTCCCTATCTTTTATCTTAGCCTGCTTGGCTCTCTCTCTTATTCCTGATGAAGGGCTCATGCTCGAAACGTCGAATTCTCTGTTCCTGAGATGCTGCCTGGCCTGCTGTGCTTTGACCAGCAACACATTTGCAGCCATTAAATATATAACTAACTAATAAACAAGTAATAATAATCATACAGCTCAGCAAAACAAATCAGTAGCTCCCAACTATCGAAAGCATAAATTTATATATACACCTGTATTCATATATTCATAATTTTTCCTGAGTATTAATTCATTAAACACAATAGTTATGGCTATATAAAAGCCCTTAAGTGTTGCAGACAAGTCTGTGTTAAGGTAGTCCAGAAAGGGCTACCACGTCTTATAGTAATTCTCAGTTTTATGGCTTGTGAGAAAATCCAAAGGGATGTGCTCCATGACTAGCTTATGCCAGCCTAACAACCCCAGGGGATTTTCAGAGACCGGCCTTAACAGAATGTTCTTTCTTACACAAAAGGTGAGGATACTGAGAAACTTTTTTTTGTGCGCATATAAAGGAAGTACACTAGTCAGGCCAAGAGGAGGAGATACCAGATCCATCTCCACCTCTGCCCCCCCCAAGACATACTCTATTTCATCTTTCACAGTGCTCCAGTATGTCCGGTGCCTGTGGCAGGACCAGAGAAAACGAGCAAGAGTACCTGTACTCATTTTGCACTTTGGACATTTTGGAGATACTTCCACTTTAAATTTAGAGACACGATCTGGAGCCAAGTGGACCATATGGAGCATCTTCATTTGCAAGGCATGGGTCATATTGTAAATCAAGATCCTCAGAGGAGATCTCAACAACCAGCTCCCTCTCCCATATCCTGCAAAGTCACTTGGTCTCATCTGAGGGGTCCTCAGATGATAGAGATTGCTGACAGAAAAAGTGTTCTTAGCACTAAGCACCGTCTTCTCTGTGTTGGATCTATAGGAATCAATTAAAAGTGTAGGTTTTTTTTTAAATGAAGTCCCTAAGAGGTCTCTACTGGACAACTCTGAGCTAACTGGTCAAGACATCAATGTGTCCTCCTCAAATAAGCCACGAAGTCAAGAGTGTGCTGCTGTAAAAGTACAGTAGGTCAGGCAACATCCAAGAAGCAGAAGAATCGATGTTTTCGGCATAAGCCCTTCATCAGGGAAATCCCTAAATTTCCCTAGACACACCCCTAGCTGCCCATAGTTTAAACATCGAGTCCATCATCCCCAGTTGAAACACCCTTACTTGGTATGCCGGGTTAAGAAATGATGTTTTGGCAATATTGCCTTCACTCTGCCGCATTGCCCTCTGTGCATTAACAGTATTAATAACTATTGGATTATGGCAATATTCCTTAATTGTCCTCATTTTGTCCAAGAACAGTAAGATAGTAAGGGGGCACCCTACCTGAGATGCTTCAATGTCTAACCATCATGAAAGAGGGTCCCCACAGGCCCAGTCATTCATGTAAGATAACAACGAGCTTAACTGATAAGTTTTCAATATCTGGGAGGTCCACTCCTCCCAATCTGTGAGGTTGCTTGTGATGCCAGTTGAAAGAACCGAACCAGCCGTTCAGTCTCCTGAATGTTTGCCTAGTAAAGATCAAAGGAAGCATTCGCATAGGTTACAATAGGCAGGGGATAATATTCATTTTAATGAGGCCTATCCAACCTAACCAAGAAATCAGAAGCGCCTCCCATCTTCGAAGGTCTTGTTTAAGTCTGTTAAATGAATTGGCAAAATTGGCTTTAAACAGCCGATCAAAAACAGGAGTAATGAATATACCGAAGAAAAGAAAACCCCCCAGTGACCATTTAGAGGGAAATCAAGATTTGTCCTCAAAGTCAGGCATTTTGGGAGACCACTGATAGGCATGGCCTCCGATTTCAGAAAGTGATCTTGTAACCTGAAAAAACGCCAAACAAATTAGCGCATTGTATCAAATGATGTACCGAAACTGTTGGGTTTGATAGACAACATCATCCACATACAACGCAATTTTGTGTGACTTTATCCCAACTTCTGGAGCAGATATAGTGGGATCCCTATGTTTGGCCTCCGCCAGCGGCTCGATCACCAATGTGAAAAGCAGCGGCAATAGGGGACAGCCCTGTCGCCTGCCCCTAAAGATATTAACATTAAAAATCAACATTCAAAAGTGAGATGGGCCTATAGGAAGCAGAATCCTCCAGGGCCTTCCCTTTTTTAAGGATAAGCAATTTATTAGCCTCTCAAAGATGGCGGGACAAGGCCACAACCATGTGAATCATTGAACATACTGAGCATTGGTCCCGACAGTATGTTTATAAATTCCTGATAAAATTCACTGGGAAGTCCATCAGGACCAGACACCTTTCCACTCTGGATATGTCTCCTGCACCTCTTGCACTGACAATGGGGAATTAAAGAAAGACCCTTGTTCACGAGTTACACCCAGGAGATCCAACAACTTGAAAAAGGATTCCATCCTAGCCTGCCCATCCTCAACTTTCAGACTGGTATAACTTGGAGTAAAATCTTCAAAATGTCACATTAATGCTTTTAGAAATCACAGGTTAGGTTTCCAGCACCTTTCTTGATCCAGGTGATGGTTTGAGGGCGCTCTTTTTCCTGGCAAGATATGCTAAATGCCTGCCCAGTTTATCACTGTGCTCAAACAATCTATGCTCTGTAAAACTAAGCTTCTTCTTAGCTGTTTGTGTGATCATGGAGTTCAGTGTATTTCCTATTCTGCCAGTGTCTTTAATACACTAACAATTTAAATGGGAGCTTCTTCCGAACAAGTATGGCCACTCCACTGCCCCTGATATTAAAAGATGAACAATAAACCCAGTCATACTCATTTTGTTGCAATTTTAAATGTTCTCTATCATCTAGATGTGTCTTCTGCAATAAGGTGACATTCACCCTTTCCTTTTAAAGACTGCAGAGTACCTTTTTCCTCTTGACGAGCGAGTGGTGGCTCCCCTTAATGTTCCAGGGGCATCAATTAAACACGTCCTTAGCTATAACATTCTGTAGCAACATTTAGATTCCAGAGAGGAAGAACTTGAATTACAAATCACTGAGCTTCAAAGAAAGAAAATCCACAGAACATAGAAACTACATGGACTAAAACTAAAGCAACAACTAACAAACTACAAAACTTTTAAAAACTATATTCATCAAAAACCAAAAAAAATCACAATCAGCGCCATTGGCACTTTATACGGAAACTTGACCCCTGCTCAAAGGGAGCACCTATGCACCCCAAAACCCTACCATCCTACCCACCCTCTTGACTTCTCCTTGCACCACAAACACTGGCAGAAAAGGAAAAATAAAGAGAAATAAAAAAGAAAAAAAATTAACAATATAAACAAATGAGTTAAAACTAAATACGCCACCCATCCCCTGATGTAGCTCAATTTAGAAACTGAAGGTAAATACTCTGTTCATCTCAAACATAATTTAATGCAACTTATTATCAACAAAAAAGAGACCCCCAACAAGACCTCCCTTAAGGAGGTCAAACCTGAACAATGCTGTTCTCTGTATCTATTCAATCATTCAATTTAAGTTAGCGGGTCCACAAAGTTCCTCACTTTCCCTGGTGAGTCAAATACGTGTACAGATCCATTAAAGGTAAGCCAAAGAAGCACGGGGTATCTTACAGAGTATTGGATCTCAAGCTCTCTGTCTTTTCTTGGTGCCATCGTAGGATTTCCTTTCCGGATTACCGTCACTGAGGAATCTTCAAAAAACATGACCCTGGAACCCTCACGAACCAAAGCCCTCAGATCCTTCCCTTGGGCTCTGGAAACATCCATGTCTCGGTTTGTCTTTATAATGATGGAACCGCACAGAATAGGGAGAGGGTGTTGGTCCATACCTGGCTTCCGCGCCACTGACCCGGTGAGCTCTTTCAATCTTTATTCTTCTCTTTTCAGCCTCCAAGCTAAGGAATTGCATTCACCACTTCACAAAAAAATTCCACTGACCGCTCACCTTCCTTCTCCTCCAGCAGACCGACAACACAAAGATTCTTCCTCCTGCCCTTGTTCTCAAGATTATCAACCAGGTCATTTAAACCACTGACCTGCGTTTCCAGGGCTTCAATCAGTCTCTTGGATGAATCACTCTCAGCTCCCATCACTGTGACACTGCGTCCGACCTCATCCAACCTTTTCCCGAGGTCTCCCAACTGCTGTTTGTGCTTTTGGAGCGTAACAGAGATCAGGGCCAGCTTTTCCTTGATCTGCCTCCCCAGCACCTCACGAGATTTGGTGACCAAGGCCTGGTGAGCAAGCAGGCCCGTTGCGTCAGTGGATTGAGCCGTGGTCCTGGCCTCAAGCAGGCTTCCTCCTTTCTTCAGCATTTTTCCACAGCAGAAGCAAAGGTAAGTAAAATTTTTAAACTCTATGGCTCTTTTTTTAAACCATTTGTTGGTCAAAATGACTTAACTGGGGTGAGCTTCAGGTCTGTCCTGCCAGTGTTACAGCACAAAGCCCAGCAACGTGATCCTCCTAGATTGCCGCCATCTTTTATCCCCGCATGTATTATTTTTAATGCTCAAGGTCTCGGGCAGGATCATAACATGCTGCAGTTGTCATTTGTCTTCAGCAACATCACCAATGTATACTTACAAGAGAACCTATTACAAACCAAAAAGATTTTTGCCTATAAAACAGAAGTGTACAGTTCTGTCATGAATGGGGAGCGAAAATGTTCCAAACAAAATTATGGCTTTGACTAAATCATACATAATGTGGTACTGAAAAGAGTCCTAATGGCCATTTAGGTAAATTCATCAGGTACAATTGCACTGAGCTATATCCAGCATTGCATTTTATATTCAGTGCACAGTCTCTAAATTAGCTGATCTCAGCAACACAATAGGTTTCAATATCCCGTAACAAAGGAAATAGCCTGATTGTTCTCTAGTGACACGCCTCATGAGTACATGTGTGACAATGCCATCAATGATCAGCTATCATGCTCTTCCCATTCAACCATCTGCAGGACAAGGCAGAAAACTGTATGAGAGAGAGAGTAAAAGAAGAAATCATTGGGAAGATCTGTGTGATATAATTTCTTTCCCAAATAATCAACAATGGAACCTACAGGAAATCAAAGTCCAAGTTCCAGTGACAGCCAGGAGTGGGATAGCACAAGATCCCTCTTTACTCTGTACATTAAAATTTAAATTCAAAGTAGGATAAAAGTCAATTAGGGAGAGGTAGGAAAAGATACTGAACAGAATGCTGCATTTCCATGGGATTGTTTATATTAAAATGGAGACTGTGAAATGTGAAGTCTTGCGCAGTGTAGGATTAGTATGTTTTCTATCTTGAACACTATTATTTGAATTTTCTCAGGAAAAGCAATTCTAGATTATCTCTATCAAATTTAAAAAGCATTTGATGACAGTTCCATTTTTCAAATGGATCATTGTTTCCTATTTACTAGTGATGTACAGATTTACTAACTGAGTGTTTCGTATATAAAATCCTCATTTAAACAAAAAAAATTCTCACACTTGTCCAACTCTTGGTTTGATCTAACCACTAACACACAACTTTAAAAACCTGATCACTCTTAAAAAAAATAAGAGTACTGACCTTTTTTATAACTCTTGCTCACAAGAAACAACAAGACACTAAGGCACTGTGCTAACAGATTTGCCAATTGACCTACCAAACAAGGAAATGACAAAGTGCCAACATTGTCAAAAATAGAAAATCTCCTTCCTGCCACCCAGTTATTCTGCAGTGTGCTTAGAACTAACTAAATGAATGAAAATGGATACAGGTATCAGGTGAATGAGTAGCAAGGGAGACAGAAGATATAAAATGTGAGGTGAGGGAGAGGGGATACATTAGAAGTGTGGACTGTAGTCAACAACTCACCAACATATATCAGCAAATTGACACCGTGTGCAGCAGGTGCAACACTGACAAATATCAGACTCCAACAGATTGTGATCACAACCAACCTCTGATTAAGTAAATGTTAATCTGTGCTGGTGTACCAATTTATGTTGATGATTGATAAGATTTAGTGAGTGAATAGCAAAGTTTCACAGATTAGAGAGTGCCTAGCAGATTCTGTAACTGTTCTAATTAGCTGATTAAAGCCATCAAAAATTAGTTTTTAAATAGCTTCCACTACACAATATATTTGCTTAAAATTCATGCAATGGTCATCTAGCAAGGACAGGACTAGGCTAGACTCTATACGGCTGAATGATCATTGATGCTACTGTTCAGATTCTCATTTGGTGACTGTCCACATGGCATCAGAGAAAAGGAGCAAGAAGTCAGGGGTACTGGGGAGGGATTACAGAAAAATTACAAAAACCAATCAGTACAGAAAACTGGTTAGTTTTTTTAAAGCTGCACTTTATTATTCGCATGTATGCATACTGTGATCAGAAAAGACCAAACCAAGAAATGGTATCACACAGTATGGGAGGACATTGTGCTTGAGCTGGCTCTTTCAAGGATCTATTCCCCACAGATCTGTATTTTTTTCATTTTTTTCAATTTATACATCAAATTTCCTGTTTTAAGTATCATCGAATCTGCTTGCATCAGTCTTTAAGGTCACCTCTTCCAATCCTAACACCACCACAACAAAAAGGCTGATTGCTCAGTGTAGAAATGAGACAGCAAACCAGATATTCAAACAAGACTGAAAAACTGACAGAGGATGAGTGGGAACGCTGGATAAGTATCGGCAACTTCCGAAAGAACTTCAGCTGCAAAGAACTTCAATTGGAATTTATTGATATTTGCACACACTCTGCTCAAATGTTTTACCCTTTAATGTCAAGCTAATTGATTCAATTCAGCTGAAGAAAGAAATAAAGAACAAAAAAGAAAGACTAATTTAAGAATGAGTGAGAGTCCGAGACAAAAGAGACAGAAAATAAATATTTCCCAATTGTTTTCTAAATCTTGAACAATTAAATCGCTCTCTATAAACGGAGATCCCACAAATTAAATTGTTGCCTTTATGTTCCAAGTTGCACACCACCCTCACTTGGATGGGTATTGCTATTGCTGATTCACAATACTGGAAGTCCCTGTCTAACTGCATTGAAGGAGCACCTTCATCTTGTAGACTGCAAGGTTACAAGGAAACCAAGCACCTCACTCTGAAATGGAACATGGAATGGGAAGCAATACCGACCTTGCTTGCAACATTCACAGCCCAAGAGTTAATAAGAGAAAACTGCAGACTAGCAAACACTATTTTATGATGACACTAATATTCCATCTTAAATGCACCATAAATGAAAAATTCTGAACTTTGTAAATTTATGTAGAACAGCTAGAATTCTCCCTATGTGTTTAAGGAATAAAGGGACAGACTGGACCTTTATTGTTCTACACTAGTGATTGCTAGTGCTCAGAGCTATTGCTCCTGGCAGCTAAAATGTAGACAAGGCCCCAGATAATTTGCACACTCAAACACCCACAAAACATTGCTGATCTGAGCAGTTAATGTTGCCTTAATTCTATTAAATTTGAACATGTGCAAGCTTTATCCCAAGATATTCGACTGCTTACCCTTAAAAGACTTTGTCAGATCATTAAGGATCTAGTTCCGAGAAGTGTGATTCAGAAACTTTCACGGAACTACATATTCATTGTTAACAAGAATCTGAAGACATTAAGCTGATCAAAGCTTGCACTCATTTGGAGGAATCTGAACTACTTTTACTGCAGGCAAGTCTGTCTTTAAAGAGTAGAAAATCGACAAATAACTGACCCCAAAATGGCTTTTACTCCATAGATAGATTGATTCCTATTTGCCTGTTTGGCAGCTGGGAAAGAGGGGAGATGAGGTTAAAGGCACAGTGCAACTCTGGATCAATAGGAAATCAGGGTTAGGCAACTTCACAATCTGAGTGGCATTATCATAGGAAACTTTCATACTGTGGGTTATCGGACCTTGCCAATGCCTCAAATATATGTAAATATAAATCTTGGCTGAAAATGTGTTGCTGGAAAGGCACAGCAGGTCAGGCAGCATCCAAGGAGCAGGAGAGTCAACGTTTCGGGCATGAGCCCTTCTTCAAGAATCCTGATTCTTCTGATTCCTGAAGAAGGGCTCATGCCCGAAACGTCGATTCTCCTGTTCATTGGATGCTGCCTGACCTGCTGTGCTTTTCCAGCAACACATTTTCAGCTCTGATCTCCAGCATCTGCAGTCCTCACTTTCACCTCGAAAATATAAATCTTGCACAAGAAAGAAATACCTTCAGGTGGTTTGCTAGATAGTCAAACTCCAATGTTTGTTTCTCCATCTGCGACTGGACAAAACCAAACACCTTTAGCGACTATGTATATAAAGATATTTTTTACGAATAAAGTATATTTTGGAAATAAAAAGTGACAGGAGGAAAGCTAAATGACTCCAAAGACATGTCTGTGAGCCAATCACATAACAATCCAAAACACAGACTAAATATGACACCATCTATCAACCTTTTCTCTTCACCAAAGCTTCCTTTTCTTTAAAGTCTTTCCCAGCCATATGATTTGGTTAAATACTGTAGGAAGCATTCATAAGACCACAAGACAAAGGAGCAGAATCAGGCCATTCCCTGACGGCTGATAGATTTTTCAACGCAATTTTCCCGTTTTTGCCAGGTAATCTTTGATCCCCTTGACAATGAAGAACGTATCAATCTCTGTTTTAAATGTGAATCTAAATTTTAAAAGGGGCGGTACAATAGCTTAGTGGTTAGCACCGCTGCCTCACAGCACCAGAGACTTTGGTTCGATTCCAGCTTCGGATGAGTGTGTGTGTGGAGTTTGCACATTCTCCCCATCTCTGCCTGGGTTTCCTCTGGGTGTTCCAGTTTCCTCCCACAATCCAAAGATGTGCAGGTTAGGTGAATTAGCCATGTTAAATTGTCCACAGGAATATGTAGGTTGGGTGCATTAGTCAGGGGATAAATATACGGGAATTGGTCTGAGTGGGTTACTCTTCGAAGGATCAGTGTGGACTTGTTGGGCCAAAGAGCCTGTTTCCACATCGTAGGGATTCTACTCAAGTGACCTGGTCTTCACAGACTTCTATGGCAATGAATTCCACAGATTCACTACTCTCTAGCTAAAAAAATTTCACCTTATTTCCATTCCAAATAGTCTTCCCCTTACTCTTAGGCTATGCCCTCAGGTCCTTGTCTTTCCTGTCAATGAAGACATCTTCACAACATCTACTCTATCCAGGCCATTCAGTACTCCAAATGTTTCAGTTTAGATCCCACTCCAGGGCTAATACATCCTTCCTCAGGTATGGGGCCCAAAATTGCTCACAATACTCTAAATGTGATTTGACCAGAACCTTGTAGAGCCTCAGAAGTACATCCCTGCTTTTATATTCAAGATGTTTCAAGATAAATGCCATCATTGCATTTGCTTTCCTAACTACTGACTCAGCTTGCAAGTTTACCTTGAGAGAATCCTGGACTATAATTCCCAAGTCCTTTTGATCATTAATCTAGATTGATAGTATATAAAGTCAAAAGTTGTGGCGCCAACACTGATCCTTGTGGAACACCACTTGTCACTGGCTTCCATCCTGAGAAAGACTCTTATCCCCACTCTCTGCTTCCTGCCAGACAGCCAAGCTTCTATCCATGCTATTACCTTGCCTCTAATACCATGGGCCCTTATCTTACTCAGTAGTCTTCAGTGTGGCACCTTGTCAAAGGCCTTCTTGAAGTCCAGGGAGATAACATTCATTGGTTCTCCTTGGTCTAACCTGCTCGTTACTTCCTCAAAAAATTCTAACAGATTTGTCAGGTATGACCTCCCCTTGAGGAAACCATGCTGACTTTGTCCTGTACCATACACTTGCAAATAATTAAAATCTCATTCTTCACAATGGACTCCAAAATCTTACCAACAACTGAGGTAAGGCTAGTTAGCTTATAATTTTCCATCTTTTGTCTTACTCACTATTAAATGGCAGGGGGGGGGGGTGTTACATAAGCGATTTACCAGTCCTCTGGGAGCCTCTCTGACTCCACTGATGCCTACAAGATTATTACTAAAATCTCTACCACATCTTCAGCTATTTCCCTCAGAACTCTAGGATGTTGCCCATCTGGTCCAGGCATTTTATCCAATTTCAGTTTTTTCATTTTTTCTAGCACCTTCTCTTTGGTGATTGCCATCATACTCCTGGACTCTCTTGAATTTTTAGATCTTACTCATGTGTTCCACCGTGAAGACTGATGCAAAGTACTTATTCAGTTCAACTATTTCTTTGTTCCCCATTACTACTTCTCCAGCATTATTTTCCAGTGGCCCACTATCCACATTTGCCCTTTATATTTATAAAGAAACTCTTGCAATCTTTCCTATTAGTACTAGCTAGTTTACCCTCATATTTAATCTTCACCCTCCTTATTTCTTTCTTCAGTCCTCTGTTGGTCTTAGTAGTCTTTCCAATCCTCTAGCTTTCTACTGCCCTTCACCACATTATGTGCTTGTTCATTTGCTTTTATGCTGTCCCTGACTTCCCTGGTCAGCCATGGTTGGCCTCAGCCTCCCTTTAGTATACTTCCTTTTCCTTGGGACGAATTTTTGCTGCATCTCCCAGATTACTCCCTTGAGCTCCTGCTATCGCTGTTCCACTGTCTTTCCTGCTCTGCTCCTCTCCCAGTCAATCCTCTCTCGGGCCTCTGCAGTTGTTTTTATTCAACTGTAATACTGGTACATCTGATTCCACCTTCTGCCTCTCAAATTGCAGAGTAAAGTCTATCATATTATGGCCGCACAAATAGTAATATCACCTTGAGATAAACTTTTCGGCTCTGAAAATTTCAACTGCTTCACCAATATTTCGAACCACTATATTACTATGTGGCAATTAGAACAGTCAGAATGTACAGTGCCAGAACAACGAAGCTAAGATTGAGACCATTTGGATATTGTGTTTCTCAGCATTAGTTCTGACAGCCCTTAAACTCGTAAGTTCAATCTGATCTACATTGATATAACTTGAGGGAATTGCGTATAGTGCCTTCACTATTTCAAAGGAGCTTCTTTCCCTCTACCAAGCTAACAGTGGTTTATTCCAGAACACTTTCAATCTCACTTCTCAAGTAGGCTTACTGGGGAGTATACAAATCTGGCTCAATGGTATCTCTCTCCCTCCAGTTCCTCTTGACACATGCTGTTCAAAGTGAGATTGGGAACTCAGAACAGTGGGTATATTGTGGAATTAAAACCACAGGATATCTTGCACTGTACAGAAAGATGCATTTTCTTTAACAAAGTGTTATTCTGAAAAGAGATAATGTCTTGAGGAGATCAAATAATGGAATTCTTTACATCCATCTGAGAGGGCAGCAAGAGTCCCAGTTTAAAACTTCAATTTAAAGATGGCAATTTTGACATTGCGAAATACCCACAGTCCTGGCCCATATCCCTCTAACCCCTCCCTAGTCATATACCCATCCAGATGTCTTTTAAATGCTGTAATTGTACCACTGCCTTCTCTGCCAGCTCATTCCATACACACTTATCACCCTCTGCATGAAAATGTTGCCCCTTAGGTCCCTTTTAAATCTTTCCCCTCTCACCTTAAACCTATGCCCTCTAGTTTTGGAGTCCCCTATTCTGGAGAAAAGACACTGACTATTCACACCCTTCATGAGTTTATAAAACTTCTATAAGGTCACGTCTCAGCCTCCCACTTGGACCATTAACTTTTAAAGCCCTTAGCCAGGGTTCAGGTATAAACTTCTGTTCAGACGCACTTCTCATCTAAACCAAAATGACATTCTATTCTTTCATGAAAGCTGTAGGAACAGTTTGGGAACTAATCTTGCTGAATTGCAATTTTCCACAATTTTGCAAAACAAAAAAAAGCAGTGGGAATTTTAAAAGATTCCAATATTAAAATCCCAGACATTAATCTTTCAATTTTTCCCACATTACATGGGGTTGCCACAATGCTAATCAATCACCTCGGTGTTAACCACCACTTTGGATCTGCCAGCTGCTTTTACAGCCAGATTCTCTTCCTGCCTCTGACTGCCCTTATTCATCGGGAGTAGGGAACAAAAAGCAAGGCTGACCAGAAAAACTCTCCCCCTTCTTAGTGCCTGCATAGGCATGTTGGAAGAATTTAGACAAATGTAAATCGTGGGTGAAATTCAAATAACAGTCAAAAATTCAGCTGTAAACCAAAATAATTTCTTAGATTCAGAAAACATTAGGGAGATATCATTATACTGGGAGTTGAGAGCAACAGCCTACACAATACTGTAATATCTCGATCAGCCTTTAAAATTAATAATGCATTTTACCCATGACTTTCTGAAGTTAAACCCAATTTAATACATCCTGTTCATCTATCTGCTAGACAATCTACTGTAAAATAATATCTGGCAGTGTACTTTCAACAAGCTGGATTTACATAATTATAGACTTCAAAATGCTAGAATCTAAACAGCAAAAGGAAAGATTAGAAAATAAATTACTTTTGTATACATGTTTCCTGAAAGCCAACCAAATCTATTCCAAAAAAAAAATGACATTCAACAAGCACACAAATACAAGCTGCCTATTCAGTCAGCAAATCTAATCATGATCTCAACTCCTTTTATCTACAATACCCACAAGTAATAAAAATCTCTCGATCCCACTTCTTAAAATTTAAATCACAATCTATGGCTTAATTGGGGGAAGACAGTGCCATTGGAACACTATCACTCAAATGAAGAAATGCATCCAAAACTCAACTGCACACTATTATTCTGGAATGTCCTACTGGACAGTCTTAGGCAGGCAGTAGCTTCACACAGGGACAGTTCCTTGCTGTAAGGTGTCGCTGTCCTATGAAGAGCAGAGGGATTTCCCAGGTTTCCTGCTAGAACCTGTTCAGAGATGGCTATACTCTCCTCTAGGGCAAGTGGTATTTGAACCCAAACCTCTTAGCTCAGAAGTAGGGGCTCTACCACTGTGCCACATGAGCCCATGAATTAACTTTTCATATGTTCAGCTGGTTTGAAATATTAGGAACTACTTCACTGTGGTCAATTTATAATGTGAACAATGACAGATAGGATAACACCTCCAAATCAGTTCACTCAGTGAAATGTGAAGATTATGGCAAATGTCTGTGTGTATTAACCCAAACTGAGAAAATAGAATGTCTTCAATTCTGATGAGAGTTTGTTTTTTAATTATGTGCTTTGGAGATAAGTATCGCTGGTAAGGTCAGTACTTATGATCCATCCTTAATTCCCTACAGAAGGGCAAATAATGCACCTTATCAGTATATCTTAAGACAGGAGAAACTGATAAATGTCTTCCTTCACAAGCTGAAGTGAAGTGAAGGTTTTTCACCCTCTTATTTCTCTTCATAAATGTTGTCTACCGAAGTAATTAATGATCAATCAGTCTCAGCAGAAACATGGGTGAAAGAGATGCATATTTACGTAGTGCCTTTCTCAAGACAAGACATCCTACAGCCAGTGAAATCCTCTTTAAAGTGTAGTCATTGGTGTAATATAGAGATACAGCTACCAATACGTTCACAAGTTCCCACTAGCACAGAAATAGGATAATGATCAGAGAACCTGTTTTTGGGACACTATTTGGGGGACACAATGGACCAGTAGACCACAATTAACTCCCTGGGTCTTCATAACAATTTCATAGAATTTCTATGTTCATGCAAGAGCGCAGTGGGGTATCAGTTTGACATCTCATTCAAAATACCACAGCTCTAGCAATGGAACAGTCCCTCAGTATGTATTGCATGCGAGTATCAGCCTTGATTATAGTGCTATAGTCTGGAGACAACTTGCAAAGTAGTGATAAAACAAATCCAAACTCAATGCAACAGTCATAGCATCAGGAGGTGTACAGCGCAGAAACAGAACCTTCGGTCCAACCAGTCCATGCTGACCAGATATCCCAACCCAATCCAGTCCCACCTGCCAGCACCCGGCTCATATCCTTCCAAACACTTCCTATTCATATACCTATCCAGATGCCTTTTAAATGTCGCAATTGTACCAGCCTCCACCACTTCCTCTGGCAGCTCATCCATACATGCACGACCCTCTGCATGAAAAAGTTGCCCTTTAGGTCTCTTCTATCTTTCCCCTTTCACCCTAAACCTATGCCTTCTAGTTCTGGACTCCCCCATCCCAAGGAAAATACGCTGCCTATTTATCCTATCCATGCCCCTCTTGATTTTATGAATCTCTATAAGGTCACCCCTCAACCTCCGACGCTCCAGGGAAAACAACCCCAGCCTATTCAACCTCTCCCTATAACTCAAATCCTCCAACACTGGCAACATCCTTGTAAATCTTTTCTGAACCCTTTCAAGTTTCATAACATCCTTCCAATAGGAAGGAGACCAGAATTGCATGCAATATTCCAAAAGTGGTTTAGCCAATGTCTTGTACAGCCACAACAAGACCTCCCAACGTCTGTACTCAATACTCTGACCAATAAAGGAAAGCATGCCAAATGCCTTCTTCACTATCCTGTCTACCTGCGACTCCACTTTCAAGGAGCTATGAATCTGCACTCCAAGGTCTCTTTGTTCAGCAACACTCCCTAGGATCTTACCATTAAGTGTATAAATCCTGCTAAGATTTACTTTCCCAAAATACAGCACCTCGCATTTATCTAAATTAAACTCCATCTGCCACTCCTCAGCACATTGGCCCATCTGATCAAGATCCCATTGTATTCTGAGGTAACCTCCTTCACTGTCCATTACATCTCCAATTTTGGTGTCATCTGCAAACTTACTAACTATACCTCTTATGCTCCCATCCAAATCATTTATATAAATGATGAAAAGTAGTGGACTTAGCACCGATCCTTGTGGCACTCCACTGGTCACAGGCCTCCAGTCTGAAAGACAACCCTCCACCACCACCCTCTGTCTTCTACTTTTGACTATCAATGGCACAAATATCTCAGCAAGGGGTCCAGCAAACACTTTCCTAGCTTCCCACAGAGTTCTAGAGTACACCTGGTCATGTCCTGGGGATTTATCTATTTTTGTGTGTTTCAAGACATCTAGCATTTCCACATCTGTAATAGTAACTTGGGAAAACTTCTAAACGCCAACACACTAGAATATGTCCCATGATCTCTTGCTCTTTCTCAACCTCAACAGTTAGGAGTACAGGTGCATGAATAGGATTTACTTGAAAACATGCATGATTTATTCAGTGGTACATTTCACTATTACAATGTTCACTATAATTCTTCAGTGGGCAAAACTGAGGACTGCAGACGCTGGAGATCAGAGTCTAGATTAGAGTGGTGCTGAAAAAGCACAGCAGGTCAGGAGCATCCAAGGAGCAGGAAAATCGATGTTTCAAGCAAAAGCCCTTCATTAGGAATGAAGTGTCCAACATTCCTATTCTAACATGCAAATCATTCAACTCAGACTTGTGAAAAACAAGCCACCCCTAATTTTCATATCTTCAATTCTCTCCCTGGAGAGCAGCATTATGTAGCAAAAGGATTTACAGGTTAGATGATAGGGCAATTTATCCTAGATAATGTAGAAGTTAGGAGGCATTCAGTGAACTCACTATGCAATGAAACAAGGCAAGTGACAGACAATGACTGGATGTGAACCTGTTGGATAAGAATCCAGAGTTTTGGAATGGAACCCTGGTTTCTTCTTGCTAGTGACTCCCTTAAAAAGCATGCAAATCTCAGATACCTTGGGCAATGTAGAATGTCGAGTTAGGGAATCAAACATTCTCTTTCACTGTCAAAACATCTTTCCTCTTGTACAGCTTTTGAAAGATCCACTGATGTCAAACAAAAATTGACACAAAGAGAATGAGATTTGTCCAGATTCTAGTAGGTGTAAGCTATTGGAAAAACTGTACTAAAAAGCAAAGAGCAAAATAACAAAACGTTCAATTATTCAATCTTGAATACATACCTGGACAACTCATTTATTCTATAGTTTGGACCTTGGATATTAACATTTTGTGATTCATGCACAAGTTCATTGGATATTAGGAAAGGCAAATGGACTACTGGTTTTTATTTCCGCTGTTACTCCATCATTATCTTGACCAGAGGTTGAGTAGCTTTGGCTTGCATTCATTGGAGTTTACAAGGAGAGACAACTTTACAGAAACATGTAAGATTCTTAGGTGCTTCACAGAGTAGCTGCGGAGAGATTGCTTGTTATGACCTCATTGAATGGAGAGCTATATTATGGTCTTATGGATGAATCTTGGTCAAGTAACTGAAGTTAAATGTGAGGGGAAATACATCAGCCTGTTGTGGACTCAACTTAAATAGGCTTGCAATGTAGACAATGCATGCTTAATTTCAGCACAATCTCTGTCAACATCAATGGATACTTAAACCATTTCAGCTTTCAGATCCTGATGACTTTTTTTAGATTTAAAATCTGTTCTGACAAGCCCAAGATCTTCCTGAATCAAGAAAAAAATGATTTAAAAACATTAAACTTTCCAAACTGTTGGATAGTGTATGCAGTGATAGTTTGCACAGAATTCTCTCAGCTCACACTGAAGCTTTCTCAATTTCCCATTTACTCTCTCATAATTGGAAGAGTGGCCACTGCCATGACATGAGCCAACAGCATGGCACATCTCAAATATGTTCCATAAGAAAATAAGACATTAGATTAGGAACAGTCCATTCACCACTTCAAGCCTGCTCCATCATTCATTAAGATTATGTCTAATCTGATTGTGGTCTCAACTGAGCTTATCTGTCTGACCCCATTACCCTGTTTACTAACAATCTAACTCAGTCCCTGATGCTTTCTGGTCAAAAGAATTCCACATAAGAGCGTAACCTCAAAAGAAATTATTTTCATTACCATCTTAAAAGGGAAAATATTTATTCTTAAACAGCACCTTCTAGTTCTTCTCACTGCCACAAGAGGAAACAATTAACCCCCCCGCCTCCACCCTCTCAAGCCCTTAGACCTTTCAATAAGATCACCTTTCATTGTCTTAAATCTTAATGGGTATAAGTTTAATGTGTTCAATTTTCCATAAGATATACCCTCTAAAGTTCCAAAGATAAATTCATTCAAGTCATTGGACTAGAGAGATTTACTTTGTCTGTCTCTACAGATACTGACAAAGTTGAATTTCTCCAGTATTTTCTGCTTTCAAACTGGTTTGCCCAGTTTACCTGAGTAGCTCTGCTTTCATACCCTTTTAGTTATCTTGATTTTGGTTGAAACCATAGTGCTTTCATAAAATTTCAGAATCAATTTTAAGTTTATGATTGCTATCACCTAGAAGCTCCCTTACCATGAGGTTACTGATTAATCCTGTTTCATTGTACAGTATAAGGTCGAGAATAACTTGCTCATTTGGATTTATAACACACTGCTTAAAGAAATTTTCCCAGATACACTCCATGAATTCATGTAAATTCTTTGATGATTATTGTAGTACCCATTTACTTCTTTCTGTATTCTTTGTTCTACACTATAAGGGATGTATAAATTAGTCCCACAAGAAAACTCTAATATTTAATTTTTGCTTTCCGCACCCAAACTTCCTGGTCTTTGAGCCAAGGGTCATCTTCTACAAGTGTACCAAGAACATCCTTAATTGACAGTTATCTCACCAACTTCTCCAAAAATTGATACCTTGTGAAATGTCAAACACCTTTCAATGTTCAGGTTTCATCACACAGAGGATGGTATGGAATGAGCTGCCAGAGGATGTGGTGGAGTCTGGTACAATTGCAACATTTAAAAGGCATTTGGATGGGTATATGAATAGGAAGGGTTTGGAGGGATATGGGTCAGGTGTTGGCAGGTGAGACTAGATTGGATTGGGATAGCTGGTCAGCATGGACAGGTTAGACGGAAGGGTCTGTTTCCACGCCCTAAATCTCTCTGACTCTATGCAATCATGTCTCTGTGATGGCCATTAGGTTATAGATACATATTTCTCTCTGCGCTAACTATTTACCAATATTATTATGTATGCTGTGAGCAGCCAGGTTGACCTTTAACTTCATAATTGTACTACTTTTGTAATCTCAGGCCTTACATGGATATTCTTCAATCTGTACACACTGTACTTTCCTGGCACACTCCGGTTATCATTTTCAAAATTGCTACTAGAGTGATTGGAGCAAGGGTCTGGTGGATCTCATTGAGCAGGAGATCCTTGATTAGGGCTGTTAACCTGGGTTAATCAGGGACTCTAGCTGGCAGTTATAAACAGGAGTCTCAGAGATTCTTACTATTCTAGGGATGGGCTCTGGGCTTGCTGGTCAGAGCACATGTGCTGTGGACATGTAAATAAAGGGTGACTTGGTGACGGTATTCTGGCCTCAGTGGAATTACTTCAGCTACTTGGCTCCATTACCTTGTTGTTTCATTTAATTTCCAGCAAACTGCATTTTAACTGCACCTTATGAACTTGCACTCATGATAAACCAGCAAAAGTTATATATCTTGCAGTTCACTGCATTATTCTGTTCAATTATTATAATTCTAGAAATGTATTTACCTCAATGTAAATATACTTATTGTTCAATCAAGTGGACACACAAAACATTGACTCAAAATTTAATCAATTGTCAATTTCTCCTCAAATACCACGATCTATTGCGACGTCAGAATAGTCAGTTGAGGGTGCAAGTGAAAAGATTTTCTGCCAATAAGTTTAAGTTAAGGTGAAGTTGCATTGCTATTTAAGTGATTTTTGCTGTACATAAAGTCTAACAGTGATGTGGCTATCCCCTGCATTATGTTTCTATTACTTAGTGTTTGTTTTTACATTGATGTGGATCTCTTGACTATTTGGAATATTTGATCAACCAGCACACTTCCTGTTCCAAAGGTGTTAGTTAATAAAAAGTTTGCTTCGCCACATTCAGATGATTCATCCCCCATATTAATTTAAAGCTTCCAGATTCATTGAATGAACCTATTTGTTCTGTTGCTCCTGAACTAGTAGTAATTAGATGCAAAAAGGGTTGGGAAGATGGCGAGGAAGGCTGGAAGGCAGTAGCAACTTAGCAAGTTCTAATTTCATTTTACTTTAACAGTTTGAAAGAAAGCATCGGAAGCAAAATAACAGCAACCTTTTAAGGGGGGGGGGGGGAAGGAATTAATGGCGGCGGAGAGTAGAGAAAGGAAACATTTAAATGCAATTTGAATTTCGCTGGAATGCAATTACACCCCCACAGCCTTGTCTTTTTTCTTTTTTACATGCCATCCTTCACACTGATTTTTTTTAAAAAGAAACAAATTAAAAAATGACACATTACCAACATAAAAGCAATAAAAGAAATGACAAAGTGCATTTTAAAAATTGCTGCAATTCACTATTCTAAATCACAATTCCTAAATAGAATCTAACCAGGCCAACTATACCAGAACTCAGACCTGGATTGTTTGATGAATTATTCAAATAAAATGGCCAAGCTGCCTGATCTCAACTCATTTTTTTTTAAAAAAGACTACACCACATTTGACACACAGCCATTCCTCAGAACCTTTCAGAATGGTAGTGTCAATCTGTGTTTTCCACTTGCACAGACTAAATCTGCAATAGTGGACTAGACCAATTAGTCCTACAAGCTGCGCCTCCTATAGGCTGGATCCTAAAAGTGTCATGCATGGAGAAGCAACAGGGCACTGGAAGATCTTTTGCAATGCTGAACTTAAAGAAAAAGCTAAAAACACAGAATGATGGGGAAGGGTGTAGGTGCAAGCAAGAAAACAAAAGCTCCAGAGAATCTTGAGTGTGATTAAGATTAATCACTTTGTCAGAATGCCTAAACTATGCAATGAGAGTCACTGCATTTAAAAGGAGAAAAAGCAGTGAAGGGAGTGGAAGAATTGAGGTCGGATCTCAGGCAATAGTGACATTAGCTCTGGACTGAAGTCTGGAGCACTGAAACAGACCCTTTGGTCCAACTCAACCAAGTTTTCCAAATTAAAGCAGTCCCACTTGCCTGTGTTTGGTCCACATTGCTTGAAAGCTTTCCTATTCATGCACCTGTGTAAATGTCTTTTACATATTGCAACTATACTTATTTCTACCACTTCCTCTGACAGTTCATTCCACATACAAACCACCCTGTGTGAAAACATTACCCCTCAGGTCCCTTTTAAAACCTTCTCCACTTACCTTAAAATTACGCCTTCTAGTTCTGAACTCCCCTATCAGAACGAAATGACTTTTGCTATTCACCGTATCAATGCCCCTCATGATTGTAAAAATATTTGTAAGGTCACCCCTCAACCTCGTATGCCCCAGCGAAATTAGTCTCAGCCTCTCCTTATAACTCAAACCCTCCAGTCCAGCAACGTCCTTATAAATCTTTTCTGAACCCTCTCTAATTTAATAATACCCTTCCCATAGCAGACTGACTAGAACTATACACAATGCTCCAAAAATGGCCTCACCAACACCCTGTACAACGACAATTCCCAACTTACAATCAATGGTCCAAGCAATGAAGCTTGCTATGTCTTAAGCATTTCAGGACTTCAGAAACCAGTTCTGAAGAAGGGTCACTGGACCCGAAATGTTCACTGATTTCTCTTCACAGATGCTACCAGGCCTGCTGAGCCTTTCCAGAAATTTCTGTTTTGTTTCTGATTTCCAGTATCTGCAGTTCTTGTGGTTTTTACTATGCCATTGACTTGGATGCATTTGAAAGAGTCACAGTTCGTGCCATAATTGTAGAAAATTTCACACTTCTAGTCTGATACTAAAACAAAAATATCTTTGCATTCAACCTTTTAATCATCTTGACGCAACATAATTTCACAGACACCAGCCTCTCCACACCTTGACTGAAGTGGCCATTTTCCTCTGCGTATAAATCAAGACAGAAAAGCAGCAACAGGCAGTCATATTACAGAGGTACATCCCTGGCCTCATACTGAGGAATAATAATCTACAAGTAGGAACCCAGTGTAATTGATTTTTTATTGAAAGAAAGATCAGTTAATTTGCAAAGGGATAATGCCATAAACATCATCTAATGAAATCAGGGTACAAACTCAATCATAGTCCTTCCCAATTTGAATTGCTGCACCTTCTGCTGTTTATCCATGGAATAAGTGGAGAGCACCCACCATCATGCTTTTAAAGTATTCAAATTATTTTGGTTCAAATGGTGAACGTGTACCTTTTGAAGCAACACATTCTGAAATGCCACGAATGGCTTCCCAGGAGAATTTAAAATAATCCATAGCATAATTTTGAACAGCAAGAGAGCTCTTTCTGATGGCCTGATCAATATTTAAGCCTTATCACTTAAAATTCACTACGTTTTGCACAGAGTAGCTGCCAACAGTTCCGACGATACTGCAAATCACATAATTTCAAAGCTACTTCATTGATTGTTAAAGACCAATACAAGCAAATACAAGCCTTCCTTTTCCGTTCAATAAAATAGTAGATCCATTTGTAAAAGAAAGAATCCACACATACAGAAATGCCATATGTACCTTAAGCAAGACCATCTGCCTCGAATACACAGCAATGATTTCTGTGTGAGAATAAAGCTCACGCTACACACCAGCTACTATAAAGCAACATTATTCACCCTGCTGATATCATGTTAGCACTTAAACACTTGGAACCAGGCCCATAACCACAAGACACGTCTGGCCTCCAAGGCGCTCATGTAAGTTTAAATCTGGTTGTACTCAGGGAATTAAGACTAACTGTTTCTTTTAAAAAGGGAAAATTTGCAACCTTGCAGGGTGGTAGGATGTGGCAGGACAATAATTTTTTGCTCTCCATCACCGCCCCCAACAATTTTTCTCTCCTATTCCTCGAAGTGGCTGTTACAAAGGCTACAAGTCATCTTGCATTGCCTTACTTGTGGCCATTATTCATGTGCAAACCTGCACTCAGAGGTTCACCTGACTGTTTAGCCATTTGGGCATACATCGAAGCCCATTTTCATCTTAATACAAAATGAGTATATTGAAAGGACTGCTGGAATGGTATCAGGGGTGGTAGCTCAAGCCAAAGTTTTCTCATCATGAACTCAGGGAGTAGAGGCTAATTGCAACATTGCTAACTTTGATGGGTCAGAACTCAGAGTATTGGAGATGATCTTTATTTTGTCGGATTGGGTCAGATTGAATAATTGTAATTCACAGATCAGACTATTTTCTCAACTTTCTTTGGCATTGGTCACCCAGTCTCCAGTGTACCCATAACCAGAGTCATTAAGTCCTTGAACCTGACCCTTTACATAATTACATATACCCATCTTTGTTTGAGAAGCTTGATATCCTTAAGTACCAGCATCCACTTAAGTTACTGCTAACACCACAGCTTTTTGAGAAAACAAGAGTTCCAGGCTTTCACAGACATGAATTAAAAAGTTTTAAGATGGTGCTTTCTTGATTTTGATTCCTACAGCAGTACTTGTTATACAGGTGATTAAGGAAACAAGGCTGAGTGGACATGTGAGAATTAAAGAAGAAATTAGTCAAAAAAAAATGAGGATTTGCTTTGTTTGTGAAATAGGAGAGAGAGCTGTTGACTATGTACACTGGTATCTATGGGATAGCCAATTGTTCGGTGGCTAGCACCAGTGCCTCTGAGCAAAAGCTCGGAGTTCAAGTCTTACTCAAAGAGAGTCAATATGGGGCCAAAGAGGTTGATAAGAAGCCAACATATTTTTCTAACACACCCATGGTAGGCAGTCAGAATGGGAGAGATTCTTGGTTAGCCCTGCTGGGTATGGAGTGATCCCCTTGAAGCTATAACTATCTGTCTCTCTCCAAAGAGAGTACGACACGTTCAGTTCCTTGTGGATGGTGGTTATGTTACTACACTAACAATCCCTCCAGTTTTGAACTTCCCCACCCTAGGGATAATACCTTTGCTATTCATCTTACCCATGACCCTCATGATTTTATAAACTTGTATAAGGTCACCTATCAAACTCCCATGCTCGAGTGAGAAAGATCCTAGCCTATCTAGGCTCTCTTAATAACTCAACTTCCAGTCCCAGCAACAACCTTGTAAATCACATCTGTGTTCTCTCGAACTGAGTAACATCCTTCTTACAATACAGCAATCAGAACGGTACGCAGTACTCCAAAAGTGGCCTCGCTAACATCTGTAAGACCTCAATAAAGACATCCCAATCAATGGTCTGCGCAATGAAGGCAAGAAGGCGTTTAGCATGCTTAACCACCCTGTCTATCTGTGACACAACTTTCAAAGAACTATGTACCTGAAACTCTAGGTTTCTCTGTTTGACAACACTACCCAGTGCCATCCCATTAATTATACAAGTCTTGCCCTTGTTTGACTTACCAAAACAAAATACTTCACATTTATCCAAACTAAATTCCAACTGCACTCCTCAGCCCCTTGGCCCAAAAGATCACGATCCCTTTGTCGTCTTTGGTAAACGTCTTCACTGTCCATTATACTACCACTTTGGTGTCATCCACAAACTTACTAACCATGCTTCCTAAATTCTCATCTAAATCATTCATATAAATGACAAACAAATCGCACAAATTCCTGCTGAACACAACTGGTCACAAGCCTCCAGTCTGGAAAAACAACTCTACAACCATCCTCTGGTCTCCTATTATCATGCCAATTTTTTATCCAACTGGCAAACACTCTCAGAATCCCATGTGATTGAACTTTACTAATTAGTCTTTCATGTAGAACCTTGTCAAAGTGCCTCACAAAAGTCCATGTTGACAATGGCTACCACTTTTTTTGATCACATCCTTAAAAAACTCAACCAAGTTTGACAGACATGATATCCCACGCACAAATCCATCTGATTATTCCTAATCAATCTGTGCCTCTCCAAACATATGTAATCCTATCTCTCAGAATTCCCTCCAACAATTTATCTACCACTGATGTCAGATTCACTGATTTTGGATTCCCAGGTTTCTTGTTACAACATTTCTCAAATAGAGGCAGGAGGGGACTTAGTCGCTAAAGTATCCCAAACCTCTGTCCTGTTCTTGTAGCCACTGTACTTGTATGACAAGTCCAATTGACTTTCTGTTCAACGGTAACCCCAAAGATGTTGATTAATGGGGATTCAGTGACAATAACAGCATTGCATGCTCGGGGGAAGTGGTTAGATTGTGTCTTACTGGAGATGGTCATTACTTGGCATTTGTGTGGCATGAATGTTACTTGCCACTTGTCAGCTCAAATATTGATATTGTCTTCTGACCTTATGATCACCAGTAATAAATGCTTAATGGACCATGCAACTCTCCATATCTCAAAAATACCCATAACATGTTAAATACATCAAGACAATTCACATGATGAATTATTTTTTGAAATACACTGAGTACCAAGTTTGAGCAAATATAGATGTTTACTCACAAGGTCTCTCAAAGATGAATTATTGAGTTGATTTAGTTTTGGCTGTGCAGCATAGGGAACAGTGTCAAACAACTCATCCGATTTAATAATGCAATGGACCTTGAAGATGCACCTGAGCCACCAGACAAGGCAGCTTTTATAAACAATCATCTTCACAATGTGTCTGTCACTAGCAAAGCCAGCATTTATTAATCATCCTTAGTTGTCCTAGATAACGGAGAAGACTTGCTCAGTTTAAAGTCAATTAATTGATTTTTCAGAAGAAATTATTTTGCATTTCTGAGGGAAGGTTATGAACCTAAATCATAATTCACCATCTTCATAGTCACTACCTGAGCTGAATATTACTAGCATACTCCAGTTTTTTTGTTTTATATTAGTCTAGATCTTCTGATTACCAACAGATCAGATCCAACCTATCAAAGAATGCCCACTTACCTGTCAGTGATCATTCTAGTCAAATTCCTGAATCTATACTGTGCAAGAGACCTCATTTACAGGAAATCAGCTAGAAATCCACTCAGCACAGATTCAAAGTTGCGGGTCAAAACAAGTTGCCTTTTTTCCACAATAGCTACCATCTTGCACATACCATAGCTACCAAAAGGGCAGCATGGTGGCACAGTGGTTTGCACTGCTGCCTCACGATGCTAGGGACCTAGGTTAGATTCCATCCTCGGTCAACTGTCTGTATGGAGTGTCACAATCCCCTTGTGTTTGTGTGGATTTTCTCTGGATGCTCCAGTTTTCTCCCACAATCCAAAGATGTGCCAGTTGGGTGGATTGGCCAAGTTAAATTGCCCATAGTGTCTGGATCATGGATGTTCAGTCCAAGTGGATAAGCCATGGGAAATTCAGGGTTACAGGATTAGATAGGGAGGAGGGTCTGGATGGGATGCTCTTCAAAGGGTTGTTGTAGACTTGATGGGCCCAATGGCCTGCTTCCACACTTTAGTGATTCTATGACTCCATATTCCAGTAAGTAAAGCATTTAAAAGTTGCAAAGCCATTTTGTGAGCTTCTGAGACCAGTTAAGTACACAAGGTAAGTAGGTCAGTGAATAAGGTGGTAAAGGGGGGAGGTGGCAACTAAGTGGTGAGAGAGTAGGGTCGGGTCTTGGGGGAATACTTGAGAGTAAATGGCTGTGATGGTGGTGGTGGGGGAGTGGGGGAGCAGCTAGGTTAGTCAGATCCTCTCTATGTCTCTGACTTTAATTAATGAGTTGGCTATGTTTTCATTGACTTTCAGATAGTAGGCAGTAGTCCATTTACCTCCATGGCAATACAATACCCACAAAGTCAGAGTGCTAGGACTTCCAAGTAGTCCAATATGCATCCACCACCAACTATTCAGACACCAGAAGATCTGGGTTCCAAAAGAGAAAATGCTGGAAAATCTCAGCCAGTCTGGCAGCATCTGTAAGGAGAGCAAAGAGCTGACGTTGAGTCTAACTGACCCTTTGTCAAAGATGATCTGGGTTGCTGATTTGAGGTAGCATTATAATCCCAGGGCTAGTGAAGATCCAAGAATGAAACCTGGCTTGATGGATCATATTCTCTTATTTAATGTAGTGGATCATTCAGTGAAACACAGGTACTCAAAGCTGTAAATATTAGACTACTTACAGTGTGGAAACAGGCCCTTCGGCCCAACAAGTCCACACCAACCCGCCGAAGCACAACCCACCCATACCCCTACATTTACCCCTTACCTAACACTACGGGCAATTTAGCATGGCCAATTCACCTGACCCGCACATCTTTATGACTGTGGGAGGAAACCGGAGCACCCAGAGGAAACCCACGCAGACATGGGGAGAATGTGCAAACTCCACACAGTCAGTCGCCTGAGTTGGGAATTGAACCCGGGTCTCAGGCGCTGTGAGGCAGCAGTGCTAACCACTGTGCCACCGTGCCGCCCACTTTCTTTAACAACAAAATAGAAATTTATTACACAAAAATAAAACAAACCAAGTAATCTAAATAGAGAACACAGTTTGAAAGATCTTAAACATACAGCAAAAGAAAGTCTCATCCATTCCCCAACACTACTCAAAAGTGAGAGAATTACCCCTCAATATCAAATCTTTGGCTTCAGCTTAACTATTTCTCCTCGATCTATCCTCTGAACTGAAAAGTCTTCAAACACGAATAATCAAAAGATTTTTTCAGTCTTTTAATAATTGGAAATTTTACAAATTAAAAACTATAACCAAAGTAACTGAACATTCCCTGAACTGTTCAATTCATCCTTCTAGGAGAATAGCCAACTGCTTTGACCCCCAAGTTAAGCCTCTAACAGTCAACACAGTATTATCTTTGGATACTGCAGCATGAGAGATCAGCTCGCAGTATCTAAAAAGGAGCGAAGTGACACCTTTGGGAGATGGCATAAGGGTATTGAGCTCAATTATCAGCCATGATCATATTGACTGGCACAGCAGGCTCAAGGGGTTGAATGGCTTACTCCTGCTTCTGTCTTCAATGGTTTTATGTTAAATACATAAGAAATAACAAGGATGTACTTGATGGCTTTAACATACTTGATACAAGGAGAGGAACTAAACTTGGAGTATTAAATTAAAATATAGGAATAGGACAAGGTTTCACCAGTTAAAACTAGAGAAAGGAAAACTAAGGCAGAAAATTACAGATTTGGAAATCTGAAATAAGAACTGGAAACACTGAAAATTCTCAGAATTGGAGAGAAAAATCATTAGATGCTGCCTGATCTGCATATTTCCAGTGTTTTCTGATTACATTACAACAATATTTAGGATTGATATCAGGACCTTTTTCCTCAATAAAGATCAAACAAATGGGTTCCCAAATAGAGTAATGGAACTGAATATTTTGTAATCATTTACAAAGAAAACAATCCTTAAGAAGGACTAATTTTAACTACATTACAACCATGACTACACTCTCAAAGGCCTGAAGCTACAAAAGATGTGACAGAAATCTAAACTTAAGTCCTTTTTATTCAAAAGTTTCTGAGTCAGTGAATTAAAATGGCCAAATCAAAATCCACATCCACAGCTGTCATATAATGTTAAGCAACACAGAGATAAGACAGGCAGACAAACAAGGAAACTGAATTTCCCATTCAATGTTGTATCAGTACAAAAGAATTGATGATTTTGCTGCTCACAACACTTGATTTATTCAAGGGATGTGAACATCACTGCTAGTTACTGCTCACCTTAAATGCTCTCATGAAAGGTGTGGTGAACCACCTTCTTGAACTGTTCCAAGAACACTCAAGAAATTCAACACCATCAAAGCCAAGTAGTCTCCTTGATCAACTTTCTACCCATCAGTATTTAAGGCCAAAATAGATAGATTCTTTATCAGTAGACTAATCAAGGATTATGGACAAAAGACACTAAAATAGACATGAGGAATGTCAGATCAGCTATTACAGGTTATAAACTTATCACTTTCAATGTATACTCTTTCCATCAATGACACATAAATGGTAAACACTAGTGCCGCAATATTGTGAGTCTGCAGACTTCAAGGCAACCATTTTTCACAGGGAATTAAGTGAGGGCAAAGAAAGAATTTTTTAAAGTCCACCATATTGTTAGGAGTGCCCTCCAGGACTTTGACTAAGCAACAATGAACTTCATTTCCAAGTCCAGATTTGTGACTTGCAGGGGAATTTGTAATTGTTGGTATTTCCATAAATCTTGGTGCCCTCGTCCTCCCAGATGGTAGAGGTTACAGGTTTGGAACAGTTGTAAAAAGAGTTGCTGCAGTGCATCTGTAGATAGTGCACACTACTACCACTGTGCCAATGGTGAAGGAACTAACTGATTAAACTAGTCGGCAGGATGCTGATCAGACACACTGCCTGATGGTGTTGAGCTGGATATCATTGGAGCCACACACACATCAACCAAGTCAACAATGTTCGATTACAGTCAGAGTTCGTCTGTAAATGGTGGACAGTTTGGCAAGTCATTGAATTTCTTGCAGAATTCCCAGCCTCTCATGTGTGTTTGTAGCCATAGTAATTATATGGCTGGTACAATTTAATTTATGATCAATGGTAACCCCAAGGATGTGGACAGTAAATTCAGCAGTGGCAATACAACTGAAGGGCATTGATAATGTGAATGATAAAGGTCTTTTCCACAGGGTGGGGGATTGGGGGGGGGTTCAGAACAAGGGAGCATATTTTTAAAGGTGAGAGAAGAAAAATTTAAAAAAGGACATGAGAGGCAACTTTTTGTTTAAACACACAAAGTGTCCCATGGATGGAATGAACTACCAGAGTAAGTGGTGGATGCAGGTACAGTAACAAGTTTTAAAAGACATTTGGATCAGTTCACGAACAAGGAAAGTTGAGGGATATAGGCCAAGTGCAGACAGGTGGGACTAGTGTAGTTTGGGAATATGTTCAGCGTGGACTGCTTGGACCTAGGATCTGTTTTCATGCTGTGCGCCTCTATGGACATCAAGGGTAGATCGCTAGATTCTGTAATTTGAAATGTTCATTGCCTTGCATGTGTGAGACATGAATGTCACTTGCTACTAAGCAGATCAAGGATGTCTGAAGTCCAAGTTTTCTACATGTGAGCAGACCTTTAGAGTAGCTGTGAATGGCACCGAACACTCTTCAATCAACAGTAACATCCATTTCCAATCTTATGATGAAAGAAAAGGAAATGATGAAGCAATTGAAGACAGTTAGTACTCTGAACAATTTTCTGAAGGACTGGTCTTCAGGCCAAAGTGGTAGAGTCTCTATCTCTGCACCATGAGGTCCAGGTTCAAGTCCCACCTGCACCAACCTTGCACTTCAATCTAGCTTTTGGTCACATGTACTAATATCTCTTCCTTTAACTTGAGATCAATTTTTGTTTGTTACTTATCTTGCAATAATATCCCAACATGGTCCATTCTGTTAAAGGGGTTCTATACAAATAGGAGTTCTAATCTCTATTTCTCTTTTTTGTATGTATAAAAAAATCAAACTGAAAAAGTCACCTATTCCCCTCCCATCTGCTCCACCAGTCCTGTACAATTTCAATAAAAACCTTCAAATATTAGGGATGTCATTGCTGCAATTTAATAAATTGGTGTATTCTTACTGATAAGTAAAATGTAAACTGAAGAAAGGGTTTTGAATCACTGCTACTCTTCCATTACTTTTCAAGTCCTAGGGTTGCAAATGTAAGAAAGTTTAAGTGGTTGAAGCAATATGAAAAAATAGGAACTTTTTTTTCTGCCAGTCGTCTGCTTTTCGTCCCATTCATTGGGATGCACACAGAGAACCTGGTCAGAGAAATGATCCTTAAGTACTATACAAGTCAAGGCATCACAAGTCTAATGCTGTCTTTACTCAAGAGAAGGATATGTGATATTCAAAAAACAGAAAGCTAGGTAAAGGTAGACAATAATGGCAGTTATGCAATAGTTAAAAATGATGTTGGTTCAGGAGATTACCATATGGAACAGTTTGGGTGGGGATGAGGAATAGTAGGGCAATGAAGTCTCTAGTGGGAGCAGGCTACAGACTTTAACCATGATGTAGAGCAAAGCATACAAGGAATACTAGATCCTTATGATAAAGAGAAGACAATAACCACCTGTAACTTTAATCTATGTACAAGCTGGACAAAATCAAATTTGATTTAATCAGCTTTTTCACTCACAGGATATGGGCACCTCTGGCATTTAGTGTTTATTATTTATTTGTTTTTTGACAATTGACAATGGCTTCATGGTCGTCATGGAATCTAATTCCAGATTCCTTATTGAGTACAAATTCTACCATCTGCCATGGCAGGATTTGAATCCAGGTCCCCAGAACACTAGCTCAGTTTCTGGATTATAGTCTAGCAATAATACTACAAGTAGTACTGGAGTTTAATCATGGGCTGGATGAGCAGTTTATAGAATGCTTTGAGATGGTTCCTTAGAACAGGAGGTTTTGAAACTAGCCAGAGGGCAGATTTTATCAGATTTAATGTTGTCATGTGACAAGATTAATCACTTCAGAGAAAAGGCACTTGCTGGTGAATGATAGTATGATTCAATTTTACCCTCAGTTTCAGGTAAGGAGGAATTTCTTCAACCAGAGTGGCAAGTCTGTGGAATTTTCTGCCACAGGAAACTGTTGAGGCCAAATCATTGAAGGCTCTCAAGAAAGATGGAGATATAGTTCTTAGGTCTAAAGGGATCAAAGGATATGAAGAGAAAGCACAAATAAGGGATTGAGTTAGATGATCAGCCAAAAGCCAACAGTCTCAAAAGGACTGAATGGTCTATTCATGCTCCTATATTCTACGTTGCTATGTTTCAAAGGTAGAGGGTTGGGTTTAATACTAATGTTTTAAACCTAAATAAGTGCAATTATGTGGACAACCAAGCTGAGCTAGCTGAAGCGATCTGACGTATTAGATAAGGAGATAGATCAGTGGAGACACAGAGGCAGGCATTTAAGCGCATGTGTCTGTTACTAAAAATAAGTATATTCTTATTATAAAGAAAAGTTCTACAGGGAAGATGAACATTTGTGGTTGACTGAAGTAGTTCAGGAAAAGCATGGCAAACTATACCAAGATGAATGGTGGGTCAGATGACTGGTCAGAATATAAAAACAATAGAAAATAATTCAAAGGTTCATCAGGATCTTGTGGGACAGTGCAGAATTAGGAGGCACGGTTTTAAAATTTAGGGGTCACCTTTTCTGGTCAAAGTTTCTTCAGAGAGCTGTGCGACTTTGGAGATCTTTATGTCAGAAGGGTCACATCAAGATTGTTGATAGGCAGGAGAATCCAGTTATTGGGGTATACTGAAATGTAGGGTTAGAAACATAATCTGCCATGATCATCTTGAATTGTGGAAAGGCTTTATTTCATATCATCAGATAAAGACAAAAGATTTTGTGGCACTACTTCGAAGCGAGGGAGAGAAATTATTCAGCCAAAGTTCTTTTGTCATAGGGTCACAGATGCCTACAGCACAGAAAAAAGGCCTTTCTGCCCATTAAAGGTTTGGTTAGTTGGTTATATAGTTTTAGCCTGGTGCTTAGCTCATTCAGATAAAGCAACAACAATGAATCCCATTTTCTCCCAAAATAAAATTACATGCACTAAACTTAGACATGTGTATATAGCTGCAACACTGACTTTGGAGAAACAAGAATTTTAAGATTGAAGAGTTTAAAATTTTTGGAATCAGATTCCGAAATCGACAGCACAGAAAAAAGGCCTTCTGCTTATCGAGTCTGCACTGGTCGAAAACAAGCAATTCCTATTCGAATCCTATTTTCCAGCATTTGGCCCACAGCCTTGTATGCCTTGGCATCGCAAGTCTACATCTAAATACATTTTAAATGTTATGCCCGGCCTTTATCACAGTTATAGGCAATGAGTCACAGATTCCCATCACCCTGAGTGAAAGTTTATTCCTCCATACCCTCTAAATCTCCTGCATGATCCCTTTATCCGGAGGTAAGGTTTCTTCCCATGTGCACTGTTTATGCAATATAATAGAACAGTACAGCACAGTAACAGTCTCTGTGACCCACCATATCTGTGCCAACCATGATGCCATTCTAAAGTAATCCCATCTGCCTGTACATGGTCTGTATCACTCTATTGCCAATCTGTTCATGTGTCTGTTGAATTGCCTCTTACACGTTGCTTTCATATCTGTTTCTACCAATTTCCCAGGGTAGAAATGCCAAGTACAAGTGAGAGGGGGAAAGTTAAAATAAGATGTATGAGATAAGTTTTTACACAGGGGATGACAGGTATCTGGAATGTGTTGTCAAGGAAGATGGTGTCCCTTACTTTGTTTGACGTGATGTGGAGGAGCTGGTGTTGGACTGGGGTGGACAAAGTTAAAAATCACACAACACGAGGTTATAGCCCAACAGGTTATTTGGAAACACTTGCTTCTGGACAGCTACCTGTAGAAGGAGCAGCGCTCCAAAAGCTAGTGCTTCCAAATAAACCTGTTGGACTATAACCCAGTGTTGAGAGATTTTGGACCTGCCCAAGTGCATCATGTCACACTTATCCAGATTGAATTCCATTTGCCGCCGATTAGCCCAACTGACCAGTCTGTCTATATCCTCCTGTAATCTAAGGCTATCCTCCTCACTATTTACCATCGTACTATTTTTCATAACGTTTCTTAATCAACATCATAAAAAAAAGGTCATCACCAATCTTGCTGTGTATAAATTGGTTGCTGCATATTCTACATTTTAATAGACTTCAAAAGTATTTCATGACTGTAAAGTGTTTTGAGAAGACCAGAAGCCATGAAAGATGTTGTACAAAACTATGCTTTTGTTCATGGTAGAGAAGATCAAATAGCACAAGATCAATATTTTATAGGGGCAACTTATTTGCTGCATTAAAAAACAATTCAGGTGCAATTGTGATGTTATAACTTTCATGGATTGCACAAAAGTCAGAAAGTCTACACAGTACTGTTTAATTCAACTACTCAGGATGGGACTCTCTGTACTCACAGCTTTCTCTCCTCGGACAGTATTAAGTTTCAAATACATCATCCTGCATATTCCATTTATCCTACTCTGACCCCTCTTGCAGCATCACTACTGAAAACTAATTTATTGCTCCAAATTCTTCACTATGATCTCAAAGCTGTGAAACTGTCCAACTCTATTAGTCTTTCCTCTAGTAATCTTTTAAATCCGAATAAGCTGTTGCATCTATTCTCTACAATTTTCATGGTGTTGTCCTCAAAGAACCAGTATTACTGCAAGGTATAGTAAAGAAGTAGGCCATTCAGCTCTACTATTCATTGAAATTATGGCTGACCAGAGAAGACTCAGTCATACAGCACAGAAACAGGCCCTTCGGCCCACCACATCTATGTCAATCAAAAAATACTAAACTACACTAATCCCATTTACCTGCACTTGGTCCACAGCCTGGCATTTTCAGCACTCAACGTTTCTTGCGAGAATACCTGCCTCCGATACCCTGTCAAGCAGTGCATTCTAACATTTATACCACCATCTGGGTGAAACATACTCCTCAGATCTCCTCTAAACCATTTACTCTTCATCTTAAACTTGTGTCCTCTGGTCTTGTATAATCGTCAACTTCACTTTTCTGCCCTACCCCATAACCCTGGATTCCCTTACTGACTAAATATCTGTCTCAGCCCTGAATACACTTAACAACCCAGGTTTGGTAGCCCTCTGCAAATTCCACAAATTCACCACCTCTGAAGAAATCGCTCATCTCTATCTCAAGTGAGTGACCTCTTATTCTAAAATTATGCACTCAAGTCCTTGACTCTCCCACAAAGGGAAACAACCTTTCCGCATCTACCTTGTCAAGCACTCTAGGAACACCATGTTTCAATAAGGTCGCCTTTCATTCCTCTCAATGCCCATGAGTACCCACAGTACTTTAATCTTTTCAAATCTGTTATCATGCTTGCTGGTCACTTTCACTAAAACTATTATAACCTGCATATAACAGGGTGCCCAATATAGCCTACAAACACATTATAGATAATGCACATTTCTTTGCTTTTATTGTGACTCATGATAGAGTCTGAAATTCTATTAGCTCTTTAAAGCCTGCAGGTAAATCATTAAGAGTCAAACCAAAAGGAAATAATTCCATTGAAGGCTTGTTCAGAAAAGCTTGGAGCTAACTAACAAGGCTGGTATGTCACCTGAACTCCCTACAAATATACCACCTTGCAATGGCCTGACATTGGGAAAAGGTCTGAAAAAACCTCAGTAAACTTTTTCAGCTGAGAACACCCTTCTTTTGACAAGCATGAAACAATCTGCCACGTCATTAATGCAGTCAAATGTGTTTGCGTGCTACAGTGTGAAATCCCAGAGCATCTCCAAGCAGCTTCAGCTGGGGAAACAGGCTGGTGAGTGGGTGCACTCCTTTCAGGATCATTTTTCTCTTCCGCTGAAGAGCATACTGCCTCATCTGTCAGTTCTTTTGTGGAGCATACAATGATTTATATTCTAGCAGGGCCCATCTTCTAATCTAATCAGTTGGTCCATCACATAAGTTCAACCAGAGTTACCAGTCCAGAACTTTGGCTCATCACAGGCATTATTCTATTGGATTCCATATCCTGCTGGTGGGACTGGCAGACAAGTTCAACATATCTCGAATTTCGGGTTATTTGAGTTTGACTTATCACGATTTTACTGAATCTTTTATTGACATTTACACAGAGTTCAAAATCCCATTGCTCATGTTTTCTACTGCCAGCACTTAAGACTTACCACATTGTTTTTCTAACACAAACAATTTGAGGTACACTAGAATTTTCACACAGGACATATCTACACCTCACAATATACACTTTTAAAACTTCATAGCAATCCAGTTTGAAGAGGAATGCTATTTGCTTTGAGGATTTAAAGCAAATGGTTTGGAGACATGCCAAGGTGTAAATTCAATGATATAGCAGAGGTTGCTGGGAATTAAAGCCACAGCAGGTACTTAAGGGGATTTCTTGGGGGTGGGGTTCACCAGAGCATTGATTGACATCCACAATCTCAAACAAATTAAAACATAACAAATTTGACAGCCCTTGCTAGTGTCACTCAGGAGTGTTTAAACTAATGGGGCGGGGGGTTAGAACGATAGAGTCAGAGATGTACAGCACAGAAACAGACCCTTCGGTCCAACCCATCCATGCTGACCAGATATCCCAACCCAATCTAGTCCAAGCTGCCAACACCAGGCTCATATCCCTCCAAACCCTTCCTATTCATTTACCCATCCAAATGCCTCTTAAATGTTGCAATTGTACTAGCCTCCACCACTTCCTCAGGCAGCTCATTCCATACCCGTACCACCCTGTCAAAAAGTTGCCCCTTAGGTCTCTTTTATATCTTTCCCCTCTCACCCTAAACCTATACCCTCTAGTTCTGGACTCCCCGACCACAGGGAAAGGACTTTGCCTATTTATCCTATCTATGCCCCTCACAATTTCATACACCTCTAAGGTCACCCTTCAGCCTCCGACGCTCCAGGGAAAACAACCCCAGCCTGTTCAGTCTCTCCCTATAGCTCAAATTCTCCAACCCTGGCAACATCCTTGTAAATCTGTTCTGAACCCTTTCAAGTTTCACAACATCTTTCCGATAGGAAGGAGACCAGAATTGCACGCAACATTCCAAAAGTGGCCTAACCAATGTCCTGTACAGCGCAACGTGACCCCCAACTCCTGTACTCAATACTCTGACCAATAAAGGAAAGCATACCAAACGACTTCTTCATTATCCTATCTACGTGTGACTCCACTTTCAAGGAGCTATGAACCTGCACTCCAAGGTCTCTTTATTCAGCAACACTCCCTAGGACCTTACCATTAAGTGTACAAATCCTGCTAAGATTTGCTTTCCCAAAATGCAGCATCTCACATTTATCTGAATTAAACTCCATCTGCCTCTTCTTAGCCCATTGGCCCATCTGGTCCAGATCCTGTTGTAATCTGAGTTAACCCTCTTCGCTGTCCACTACACCTCCAATTTTGGTGTCATCTGCAAACTTACTAAATGTACCTCTTATGTAGTCAGCCAGCAAGTGACATAAGACATAGGACTGGAAGGAAGGCCATTCGGCCCATCGAGTCCACTCCACCATTCAATCATGGCTGATGGGCATTTCAACTCCATTTACCAGCATTCTCCCCACTGCCCTTAATTCCTGGTGACATCAAGAATTTATCAATTTCTGCCTTGAAGACGTTTAGTGTCCTGGCCTCCACTGTACTCTGCAGCAATGAATTCCGCAGGCCCACCACTCTCTGGATGAAGAAATGTCTCCGCATTTCTGTTCTGAATTTACCCCTTTAATTCTAAGGCTGTGTCCACGGGTCCTAGTCTCCTCACCTAACGGAAACACTTTCCTAGCATCCACCCTTTCCAAGCCATGTATTATCTTGTAAGTTGCTATTAGATCTCCCCTTAATCTTCTACATGACCAAGGAGTTGGAGACCAAAGCCAATAAGGCAAAGAACAGACGGGGAGAGGTTACTGAACTAGCAGTCTAATGTATGTTTGTTTTAATGTGAGGATTATGATAGGTAAAGCAGGTGAACTTACAAGCTTGGATTCATGCACAAAATTATGATGTTCTAACCATGATACATACTTGGTGGCAAAAGAGTGACAAGACTGGCAGCTTAACGTTCCAGGATTTAGATGGTTCAGGCGAGATGAAGGGGGATGTAAAAGAGATGGGTGAATTACGTGACTGATTATGTAAAATATCACAATACCAAGGAAAGACACCTTGGAGGGCTATCCATCAAGGACATACAGGTAGAACTCAGGAACAGGAAGGGTGCAATCCTTTTGAGAGGGTTGTACCACGGGTCTCACAACAGTCAGCAGGAGATAGAGGAACAATTATATGGACAGATTATGGAAAAATGGGGAAAAAACAGGGTTTAAAAACCCCAAGAACTGCAGATGTTGTAAATCAGAAACAAAAACAAAAATTGCTAGAAAAGCTCAACAGGTCTGGCAACATCTATGGATAGAAATCAAAGTTAATATTTCGGCTGAAGTGACCCTTCCTCAGAACTGGCATGGGTGAATGGGTTCGGCCAGGTGATCAAAGTCACAATGAGGAAGCATTTCGGGAACAGTGACCATAATTCCATAAGTTTTAAATTAAAAATTACTTGTGGATAAAGATTGGAGCAGTCTTTAGGCGAATTGAGTTTAAGAGCCGCGAGGTTACACCTTAGCACCAAAAAGTCCCGGTTACATCACACTTGGAATATTGTTTTCAGTTCTGGTTGCCTCATTATATGATAGATGTGGAAGCTTTAGCAAGGGTGCAGAGGAGATTTACCAGGATGCTGCCTGGACTGGAGGGCATGCCTTATGAAGAAAGGTTGAAGGAGCCAAGGCTTTTCTCATTGCAGCGAAGAAGGATGAGAGGTGACTTGATAGGGTGGATAGCCAGAGACTTTTTCCCATGGCAGAAATGTCTATCACAAGGGGGCATAATTTTATAGTGATTTGGAGGAAGGTTTAGGAGAGATGTCATAAGTAGATTCTTTACACAGAGTGGTGGGTGTGTGGAACACATCACTAGCAGTGGTAGTAGTCAGATACATTAGGGACATTTAAGCAACTCTTGGATAGGCACACGGAAGATAGTACAATGAAGAGCATGTAGATTAGTTAGATCTTAGAGTAGGATAAAAGGTCGGCACAACATCAAACACCTAAGGGCCTGTTCTGTACTGTTCTATGTTCTATGAAAGTAGTAAATTGGGGTAGGCTATTCCAACAATATTAAGCAGCAATATAGGTTGGGGGTAGCTGTTGAGGGTAAAACAACATCTGTCATGTGGGAATCTTCTAAAGAGTTCAGGACCAGCATGCTCCTGTGAAAGTGAAGAATAAGGATGGCATGAGTCAGAAACCTTGAGTGACAAGAGAAATTGAGAGTTTAGTCAGAAAAAGAAAGGAGGCATATGTAAGGAAACCGAAGACAGTGTCTTTAAGGAATATAAAGAAAGCAGGAAATAACTAAAACAAGGAATTGGGAGTGCTAAAGGGACTAGATGTCCTTGGCAAACAGGATTATGGAAAATCCCATGATGTTTTATACATATACAAGAAGAGGGTAGTTAGGGAAAGGGTAGGTCCACTCAAATACAAAAAGAGAAAATGTGTGTGGACGATATGGGCAAGGTCCTTAAGTACCCACAAAGGAGGAGGACATGGTGGATGGTGAGTCTATAGTGGGGTATGCTATATTCCAGGGCATGTCAATACTTTTTTTTAAAAAGAAGAGGGCAAAGTCATTTGGGTGTAAAATGGATGCAGAACTCGCTGGTCAGAGAGGACAGACAGTAACAGTGGAAGGGTGTTTTTCTGACTGGAGATCTGTATTCAGTGGTGTTCTGCAGGGATCAGTACTGGGATCCCTGCTGTTTGTAATACATACAAATGATGTCCAGGAGAATGTAACACAAAAGTTGGTGGAGTTGCAGGTAGTGAGGAGGATTACCAGAGGACACAGCAGGATATAGATAAGCTAGAGACTTGGCTGGAGAAATGGCAGATGGAACTTAATCCAGACAAATGCATTTTGGAAGATCTAATGCAGTGGGGAAATATACATTAAATTCCAGAATCCTTTTAAGTATGAATATACACAGGCATCTTAGCATACAGGTCCACAGTTCCCTGAAAGTGGCAATACAAGTGAATAAGGTGGTCAAGAAGGTGTATCGCACGCTTCCTTGGTCTGAGCATAGAGTATAATAATTGGCAAGTCACGTTGCAGCGAAATAGCATTTTAGTGAGAATACTTTTGAAATATTACATAGGTTCTGGTCGCCACACTACCAGAAGGATGTGGAGGCTTTCAAGAAGGTAAGGAAAATGATGGTGCCTGGTTTGGAGGGTATTAGCTATGAGGACTGGACAAACCTGTTCTTTTCCATTTGAAAGTCAGAGGCTGAGACGTAAACTTATATAAGTTTACAAAATTAGACGCATACATAGAATGGATAGCCAGAGTCTTTCTCCTCAGGGTAGAAATGACAATTACTAGGGCACATGGTTTTAAGATAAAAGCGGGAAATTTAAAAGGAGATGCAAGATGTACAGTTTTTACTTTTACAGAGGGTGGTAAGTAACTGGAATATGCTGCCAGAGGAAGCGGTAGAAGCAGATACAACAGCAACATTTAAGGAGCATCATGACAGATGCATGAATAGGCAGGGAATAAAGGGATAAAGACCATGTAGAGGCAAAAGGTGTTTAGCTTAGAAAGGTGTCAAGTATCAGTGCAGGCTTGGTGCCAAGTATCAGTGCAGAAGAGCCTGCACCTGTGCTGTACTGATCTTTACTCATTGTTCTTTGTTGATCAGGTGGCAGTTCAGAGACAGCATGACCATCAGGATCCTCAAACTGGAGGACACACTACAAATCCACATTCTATGTAACAAGGAACAAGGATAATCCAAGAAGGCAGAGGAAAATGTGGGCAAAAAGTATTATTGGACAGCTCCATCAAAACTTGAAATGTGAAAAAGGATAAATAGACATCATGTGGACAATTTCTGCAACCTTCATATAGCTTGATTGCATCGTGTAGTATTCTCCTGGTAGAGTAGATTCTTCATTAGTAAATAAATTAGATTAAAAGTGCTCATGTCCTCAGTGTGATTTTTCGTACCTTGCAGATTGACTAGGGATATGGTGAGAATACCGTGCAATTTCCAATGCAGTGTGTTGCTGCTAAATAGGGTAATTATTAGCTCTTGGCTATTCAATTCACATACTGCCAGCTCTCAACAGGCACAGCCCATTCAAGTAGAAATTATTACAACCATTAGAGTGCTGTGTTTAAGAAGCCTGAACCATTAACACCATTACTGTTTTAATGGCATCATTTTTAGTGATGCAAGAAAGGAATATTACAAGTCCATTATAATAAGTCCCAAGCTCTGGAAAAATCTCCTTATATATCTTCAGTCTTTATTTGATTTCCTCCTTTAAGGAACTCCTTATAATTTGCTTCCTCTATCAAGTTTCTGGCCATTTAATCTAACGTCTTCTTGTATGACTCAGTGTTATATAAAGATCCAGTGAAGCACCTTCTAAGTTTTTTTTAAATAAATGGCTACAGTGGGTCTGGGAAGAATCGTTCAATCCGTTGTTTAAATCGGTTGAATTTGCCAAGGGCATCAGATGCCTTCCCCTTCATCTCTGGAAGCCTGGCTGCTGTTGCCTCAGCTTTCTACACTTTTTACTCCCTGTAGAGCAATTCTTCTTTTAAAAATTGCAGAAGAATATAGCAAAACTGAGGAAGACACACATACTAAGCTCTAGTTGTTACAATGCAGAATGAGCTGCCAGAGGAAGTGGTGGAGGCTGGTACAATTGCAACATTTAAGAGGTATTTGGATGGGTATATGAATAGGAAGGGTTTGGACGGACATGGGCCGGGTGCTGGCAGGTGGGACTAGATTGGGTTGGGATATCTAGTCGGCATGAACGGTTTGGACCGAAGGGTCTGTTTCCATGCTGTACATCTCTATGACTCCACAGAAATTTACATAAACTAATATTAACTGAATAATCTAAGAAAGAAGAGATTCTGAAGTATGCTCAGGAGATTCTTTTGATCAGTAACATTTTCAGCTGAAAGACGACAGAATTGTTGGATCTGGCTCTGGGAAATGTGGTGGGGTAAGGGGATTTAACCACAGTCAAAGAACATTTAGGGTTTCAGAAATTAGATTAGATTAGATTACTTTAGATTAGGTTAGATTAGATTACTTACAGTGTGGAAACAGGCCTTTCGGCCCAACAAGTCCACACCGACCCGCCGAAGCACAACCCACCCATACCCCTACATTTACCCCTTACCTAACACTACGGGAAATTTAGCATGGCCAATTCACCTGACCCGCACATCTTTGGATTGTGGGAGGAAACCGGAGCACCCGGAGGAAACCCACGCAGACATGGGGAGAACGTGCAAACTCCACACAGTCAGTCGCCTGAGGCGGGAATTGAACCCGGGTCTCAGGCGCTGTGAGACAGCAGTGCTAACCACTGTGCCACCCATGTATTTCAAGTATTTTTCTCATCAACCTGTTCAGGGTTGTTATTACACATTTCTTGTGTAGGTCGGACGTAATCAAGGCCTCCTGGCCCAGAGGTAGGGATATTATCACTGCACAAAAGCCCTTTTGAGTCAGGGATTTAGAATAAGCGATTTAGAGTGAAAACATTTCAGTGGCAGAGGTCTAACTTTAGCAGGGTGACAATAATTCCAATAAACCCAAGACAAATACAAACATTGACAGGTAAATCTGAAAAAGAGCTGCTTTTCAAGAGGATATGTTTGGGTAGTTTTTCAAAAAACTAATTTACAAAACGTGGGCTTTGCTGGGTGGACTAGCAATTATTGTTGATCCCTCATGCTTGAGTGCCTGTACTAAGATATACATTTCCTTCCCTAAATATCTGATGGGTATTTACAACAATTAATAATGGTCCAATGGTCATCATTAGACCAACTTTAATAGGATGTTTCCAGCATATTAGTCTGGGTCTCTGGATTACCAAGCCAGTGGCATTTCCAATATGCCAGCACAGATGGGTACAGATAGAGCAATCTAGCCATAGTTCCCTGGATGAAAAGAGTAACAGAGCAAAATGAAGTGGAGAATGGTCGAGTACGACAAATGTTGGGTTGATGAACATGAAAATCAGACTAAACATACCAAGTTCAGATGTACGTGAGAAAGGAAATCAAATGCAAAGAGACATGAAAAGAGATGGCAGCTAATAAAAAACCAAGTCCAGAAGATTTTTATATGTACAGGAATAAAGGGTAGCAAGAGGAGAGTCATAGAGTTATCGAGAGGTACAGCACAGAAATAGACCCTTCGGTCCAACTCATCCATGCCGACCAGCTTTCCTAACTTAATCTAGTCCCATTTGCCAGCACTTGGCCCATATTCCTCTAAGGCGAAAGTGAAGACTATAGATGCTGGAGATTAAAATAGAGAGCGTAGTGCTAGAAAAGCATAGCAGGTCAGGCAGCATTCAACATTTCAGGCAAAAGCCCTTTGTCAGGAAGGGCTTCATTCCTAATCTTTTGCCCGAAAAATCGATTTTCCTGCTCCTCGGATGCTGCCTGACCTGCTGTGCTTTTCCAGCACCACACTCTCGATTCTAATCTCCAGCATGTGTAGTCTTCATCTTCGCCTCGTTGATTTTAACCTCACTGTGAATCCTCTTCCAAGGACCTACCTTGAAGTTCTTCTCTCTCTACAAGGATCTCAGTGAGTCTCTCTCTCTCTCACTGCAACTCCCCATACCCCCCCTTCTCCGGTCTTCTCTTCTGCCCTGAAGCTCTTCAGCCACGTCCTGAAACAGACTCAATACCACAGCCACATTTCCTTCTTCAATGCCTGCCTATGGAACCAACTGATCCCACAGACTCCAGACTACATTCAGACCCCATATCCCTCTAAACCCTTCCTATTCATATACTCATCCAGATGCCTTTTAAATGTTGCAATTGTACCAGCCTCCACCACTTCCTCTGGCAGTTCATTGCATACATGTACCATCCTCTGCGTGAAAAAGTTGCCCCTTAGGTCTCTTTTATATCTTTCCCCTCTCATCCTAAACCTATGCCCTCTAGTTCTGGACTCCCCCACCCCAGGAAAAAGACCTTGTCTGTTTATCCTATCCATGCCCCTCGTGATTTTATAAACCTCTATAAGGTCACCCCTCAGCCTCCGACACTCCAGGGAAACAGCCCCAGCCTATTCAAGCTCTCCCTATAGCTCAAACCCTCCAACCCTGGCAACATTCTTGTAAATCTTTTCAAACTTCACAACATCCTTCAGATAGGAAGGATACTAGACTTGTATACAATATTCCAGAAGTGTCCTAACCAATGTCTTGTACAGCTGCAACATGAACTCCCAGCTCCTATGTTCAGTGCTCAGACCAATAAAGGAAAGCATACCAAATGCCTTCTTCACTATCCTTGCTAACAATTATGATTCAAGAAAGAAAATTTATGCAGAGAGAATACCAAGGAGCTAAGAGAGTGTTTCGTACTTCCCTTAATTGAGGAAGGTTCTGCCAAAGTCATTATCACAAAAGAGGCAATGTTGGGCAAGCCCTTGGGGCTAATGGTAGACAAGTCTCCTGGCTCTAATGGAACGCATGTCAGAGTACTAAAGAGATGGCAGCAGAAATAGCAAATGTGCTCCTGATAATTTTCCAAAATTCACTGGACTCTGGAGCAGTTCTAGCAGATTTGAAAACAGCAAATGTGACGCCGCTGTTTTAAAAAGGACGTGGATAAAAGATGGGGAATTATAGGTTCATTAGTGCAACCTCTGTAGTGGGGAAAATGCTTAATCTATCATCAAGGAAGATAAGGATCATCAATATAAATTGTCCCAATAGGCAAATGCAGCATGGGCTCATTAAAGGCAGCTCATGTTTAACTAATTTACTAGAATTCTATGAAGACATTACAAGCGCAGGGGACAACAGGGACCCAAAAAGGTGCCACACAAAAGACTGCTGCATCAGATAAAGATGCATGGCATTATGGGCAATTTATAAGCGTGATTAGAGGATTGGTTAACTAACAGGAAGCAAACAGTGGGGATAAATGAGTGCTTTACTGGTTGGTGATCAGTGACTAGTGGTGTGCTCGGGATCTGTGTTGGGGCTGCAATTATTTACAATTTACAAAAATGATTTGGAGTTGGGGACTGCTACGACATGGTACGCCCTTCTGCTAATTAGACCAAACACACAGAAAAGATCACCTCGCCTTGTAATCTGTTAAAGTATAAATGACAGAGAACTACCTAAATTTCACTATTTAAACAAAAAATAAAAATGTTATTCTTTAACTCGAAAATGAACATTAAACAATAACTATTTACAACTCTAAGCCTCCTTTCTCTTAAAGGTTTGTTGTATACCTCCCATTCTATAACAATATACTGATCCAATAAAACCCCTATTAAATTTACAGCAACTTAATTTTCAAAACCAGACAGTAGCTGTCATCTCCTGTGTCAATCTTCCTCTGCTTGTAGATCTTCCTGGGTAGTCTTTGGTCTTCTGCTGCAAAGACGTTTCATAAGAAAAAGGTATCTTTGATAGAGAGAGAGAGAGAGAGTGTGGTGAATAGCAGTCTCTCGATGTCATTTGGTGGTCTTTCTGGCTAACCTCCCTAAATGCCTGCTTTTTTTTTTTAAAATCACCCAAACATCAGATGGCTTCATTGGTTCGATGTTGTCAAAACACAAACTCAAATTCGATTCAGTTTGAGTAAGTGGGAAAAGGTCTGGCAGATGGAGTACAATGTTGATAAATGTGAAGTCATCCATTGTGATAGGAATAATAATAAGGACTATTATTTGAACAATAAAGAATTTGCAGCATGCTGCTGCGCACAAGGACCTGAGCGTTCTTGTGCAAGAACCACTGAAGGTTGGTCTGCAGGTCCAACAGGTAATTAAGGAGGTAATAGAATTTTGTCCTTTGTTGCTAAAGGCAAGGAATTTAAAAGCAGGGAGGTTATGCTGCAGCTGTACTGGGTGCTAGTGAGGCCACATCTAGAGTACGGCTTTCAGTTTTGGTCTCCTTACTTGAGAAGGGATATACTGGCACTAGAGAGGGTGCAGAGAAGGTTCGCTTGGTTGATTCCGGAGTGGAGGGGATTGGTTTATGAGGCAAGGCTGAGTAGATTGGTATTATATTCATTAGAATTTAGGAGAATGAGGGGGATCTTATAGAAACATATAAAATTATGAAAGGAATAGATAAGATGGAAGTCAAGAGGATGTTTCCACTAGCAGGTGAAACTAGAACAAGAGGGCATAGCCTCAAAATTGGAGCAGATTTAGGACTGAATTGTGAGGAACATCTTCACTCAGAGGGTTATGAACTTCTGGAATTCCCTGCCCAATGAAGTAGCTGAGGCTTCCTCATTGAATGGTTTTAAAGATGGAAAATGTTCTGAACAGTAAAGGAATTAAAGAATATGGTAAGAAGGCAGGCAAGTATATCTGAGGCCATGAAAAGATCAGCTATGATCTCATTGAAAGGCAGAGCAGGCTTGAAGGGCCAGATGGTCTACTCCTGCTCCTCATGTTCTTAAGGAAGAGAAGGTAATAGAGATGTTGGGTAGGCAAACATTGAGAAAGAACTATCAGAAAGGTTGTGCTTAAAAATCAATAAGTTATTAGAATAGGTAGAATGTATCCAAGGATGTGGATGGTACGAAGGTTAAAAAAAATGAACTGTTTATTTGGTCATGGAATGTGGGTCACCACCAGCATTATTGACCCACCCCAAATTGTCTTTTAAGAGCAGTTGAGAGAGCCACATAGAGGCCAAGAGAAAGTGAGGACTGCAGATGCTGGAGATCTGAGTTAAGAGTGTGGTGTTGGAAAAGCACAGCAGGTCAGACAGCATCCAAGGAGCAGGAAATAGACGTTTTGGGCAAGAGCCCTTCATCAGCAATGAGCCTTGTGAGTCGAGGTAGTGAAGAGATAAATGTGGAGGAGAGAGCGGAGAGTGAGATAGGTAGATGGAGATGGAGGTAATGGTAAAAGGTCAGAGAGGAGGGAAGACAGATGGACAGATCATGAGGGCAGTGCCGAGTTGGAAGGTTGGAACTGGAGACGGTGGGGATAAAGGAAATGAGGAAACTGGTGAAATCCACATTGATGCTGTGTGGTTGAAGGGTCCCAAGGGAGAAGAGGAGGCAGTCTTCCTTCAAGCGTCAGGTGGTTAGACTGTGGAGATGGAGGCAGCCCAGGACCTACATATCCTTCACCTACAAAAGGACCCCACCACCACAGATATATAGCTCTTTCTACCTTTATATACTGTCCGTAAAGACCATTTCCTCCTTGACTTTCATCAGGTCCATACCCCCCACCAACCCACGCTCCCCCTCCTTGTACCTCTCCCTGCCACTGCAGGAATTGCAAAACCTGCACCCACACCTCCCCTTCACCTCTATCCAAGGCCCCAAAGGAGCCTTCTACATCCATCAGTGTTTTAGCTGCACTTCCACACATCATTTACTGTATCCATTGCTCCAGGTGTGGTCTCCACTACATTGGGGAGACAAGATGTCTACTTCAGAGCGCTTTAGAGAACATCTTCGGGATACCTGCATCAATTAACCTCACCACCTCGTGATGGAACACTTCAACTCTACCTCCCACTCTGCAAAGGCCATGCTGGCTCTGGACGTCCTCCATTGCCATACCCTAACCACCCGATGCCTAGAGGAAGAACGCCTCATCTTCCACCTTGGGACCTTCCAACCACATGGCATCAAGGTGGACTTCTTCAGTTTCCTCATTTCCCCTCTCCCCATCTTACCCTAGTTCCAACCTTCTAACTCCGCACTGCCGTCATGAACTGTCCTCTTGTCCATCTTTGTTCCCACGTATCCACTCCACCCTTCTCTCTGACTTATCACCATTACCCCCACCTCCATCTACCTATCGCAATCTCAGCTATCTTTCCCCCAGCCCCACCCATTCCCCCCCTTTCCATTTATCTCTCCACATCCTCTGCTTACAAGCTTCATTCCTGACGAAGGGCTCTTGTCCAAAACGTAGATTCTCCTGCACCTCTGATGCTGTCTGACCTATGCTTTTCCAGCACCACACTCTCGAGTCACATGGAGGCCAGACAAGGTAAGAACAACATATTTCCTTTGCCAAAGAGCATTAATGAAGCAGGTATTCTTTTTAAAACAATCAATGATCATTCCAATGTTACCAGTACTGAAACTAGCTTCCAATTCCAAGGTTTTTAAATTAATTGAATTTACTTTTCATCAGCTGCCAGAGTGGGGTGTCAACCTGTGCTCTGCAGCATTTGGGCCTCTGAGGTATTCCAAGAAAGTGAGGACTGCAGATGCTGGAGAGTCAGAGTCGAAATGTGTGGCATTGGAAAAGCACAGCACTGGAAATGCACAGCAGGTAAGGCAGCATCAGAGGAGCAGGAAAGCCTTATTAATCCATTGATATTGCCACATGCCAGCATCTCCCAACATATACTCATCATAATTTCTTCAAACCTCCTTAGATACATGAGTGGTTCCAGAGGACTAGACAATTGCAAATGTTACACACAGAAAAGGATCCAAGGACAAACATGGCCCAATCAATTTAACCTGGGTGGTGGAAAGGTTGGTAGAAATGAGAACCTGGAACAAAATTCACATGGTCAAATGTAGATGGGAAAGTCTAAACAGATTTGTTAAAGACAAATTGAGTGAAACAAGCTGATTAAATTTGCTCATGAAGTAACAGAGGTCTGATAAGAATAATGTGGTTAATGTGGTCTATAAGGACTTCCTAAACACTGTTGGTAAAGTGCTGCATAACAAGCTTGACAGAAAGATTGGCTGAGTGACAGGAAACAGTAGCGGTGAATTGTGGTTTTTCAAATAGAAGTTATATAGTGGGAATCCCAAGAGATTGACATGATGGCTAATGCATTTCTCAATCTATATAAATGACAATGTTGGATCTGGAGGGTACACTTTCAAAATTTACATTTGGAAATATTGAAGAGGAGATCCAAGATTTGTTTGCACAAGTTGTTGAAATTCCTGGTGCAGGTGGAGAAAGTAATTAAAAATGGGTTTATATATAGAAATCAAAAGTAAAAATGAGCCTTATGTTTTGGTCTCAGCTAGAACATTGTATTTAATTCTAGAAATTAGTTTTTAGCGAGGTGGGCGGGGTGAAAAACTTGAGTTACATGGATAACTTGGAGAAGCTAGGGACATTCTCCTTGGAGGAAAGAAAATTGAGAGGAGAATTGGTGTTCAAAATCACGAGGGATCTAGATAGTAGAAAGGGAGAAACAATATGTATTGCCAGAATGGTTGAGAACAGAAAGCACTGATCTAAGGCAAATAGAAATAGAACAAGAGTAACAAGAGTAAAAACCATGCTACCAATAAGGAGTTAGGATCTGAAGTGTACTGCCTCAGAGTGGTGGAGGCAGATTCAATTGTGGCTTTCAAATGAATTTCAATTGTAAGAATCCAGAACAAAAAGATGCAGGTGTTATCCAAAAAGTATTGATTTAAAACTAGATACATGCATTTATCTTGAACGTTTTGAACAGAACACTTTGCAAAGGACAATGTTATACCAATAGCAACAATGTTGCATTTGTAAAGTACATAAGCTGCAACACTTTCAGAGAGTGGTCCCATGACAGTTTGCAGGTGTATCAAAATACTGGTTTTGAACACAGAGAGAGCTGGCTTTACAAACAACAGTCTCTGCCCTCTATTTGTCTGAACCCGTGTTAGCTGAAGACTTCACCATTTCTCAGAAATTCAGAACTCTGAATCTACGCCACCGTCTCCAGAAAAACAATTCAACCATTCTAGGAAGAAATGCTAGAAGTAAGAACTTGTGTGGAAAATGATTACAGTGGCAGACCAGCATTTAGAATTAATTATTTTTCCCCTTCTGAACGTAACTGCTAATTAGCTGAAGTACTTATAGAGTTTGATGTTCCCAGACAAGGTGGTGGTTGTGGGGTTTATTTTTCATGAATAGGATAGTTGGATATTTTGCACATTTAAAATTATGTTAATAATCATTGCCTTTGAAAACATTTTTCCCCAATAATCTTAAACTTTATTGGTTCTGGACAACCTGGCCAACTCATTTCTGATAAAATCAGTAATATCATCTTCCATTTGACTTCAAACTTTCTTGATGGGACAAGGTCGGAAATCTCTCCATTCCTCCTAATTGGATCAAAACAGTATAATAGGGAAAGGGTGGCAAGTGGGCATAGCTAAATTAGATTTGCAAAACAGCTGGCGTATGCAATGCACCAAATGGCTTTCTTCTGTGCAATAACCATTCTGGTTCAATACTTCATTAGCTGTCCCAAAGTCACAAAAAGTGTTACAAAAAGGCAACTTTATATCTTTCCTGTGATATACTTTTAAATCAAAAGCATCTCCAGAACACTGCATGGCATACACTAAAATAGAAAATGACTTACCTTTTCCAATCCTCTCCATGCATGAATAAGGATTGCATATTACGCTATCCTTCCAGCCATAAGATGTGAACTCAATTTCAGTTCAAACCAATAAGACAACACACTCCTCATTATCTACAGCAATAATGGCAGTTCAAAAGTACTTCTTATTAGCTGAGAAGCTCTTTGGAGTGAACTGTGGTTATAAGGAGTATGAGACAATTTTCTTTAAATTTGCTGCCGACTTGTTACAAGAGCTTGCTGCATGACTCAGTGTACAGTTGCATTTTAAGGCACAGAACAAAGCTAGAAAGCTCAAAAAAGTAACAGTATCTACCCAAGTCTCATTTCCGTAACACAGTCACAATTTGACAGAACTTAATGGTTTGACAATATTGTGTTACAATATCCATTGAGAACAACTTTTTAAAACATTTGAATTTGAAGTGACTGAGCAAAAGGATCACACAATGAAACTTCAAATTTTCAGATGAGGTAAAGCTGGGTGGGAGGACGAACTTTGGGGAGGGTGCAGAGATGAGTCACTGTAATTTGGACACGTTGATTAAGTGTGTGAATGCATGGCAAATGAAGTACAGTATAATGTGGATAAATGAGAGGTTATCCACTTTGGTAGCAAAAACAGGAAGGCAATTATCTGAATCGTAACATGTTTGGAAAAGGGAAGGTGCAACCAGACTTGGGTGCCCTTGTACACAAGTCGTTGAAAGTGAGCAAGCAGGTGCAGCAGACTGTGAAGGAGTCATTTTGATATGTTGGTCTTCATATTGACAGGGTTGGAGCACAGAAGCAGGGACACCTTGCTGCAATTATTTGCGAGACCACACCGGGAGTATTGTGCGGGTTTATTTGGGAAAAAGTAGTGGCAGCTATATGGAGGGAGTGCATATAAGGTTTATCAGACTGACAGCTGGGACGGTAAGGCTGACGCATGAAGGGAGCCTGAATCAGTTGGGACTATATTCACTGGAGTTTAGAAGAATGAGGAGAGATCTCATAGATACCTATAAAATTCTAAGAGGGCAGACAGAGCAAACTCAAAAGAACGTTCACAATGACCAGGAGTCCAGAGTATTCAATTGAAGGAGATGGGGTAGGTCATTTAGGACTGAGATGAGGAGAAACATCTTCATGCAGAAAGTGGTCCACCTGCAGAATTCTCTGCCACAGCAAGAGTTACAAAGACAGTAATCCCATTGCACTTAAAATGATATTTTGATATGGAATTGAGGTGGCATAACCAACAGGCCAACAATCTATTAAAAAAAAACTAAGCTGAAAATTAGATCAAACTGGATAACTCTTTGGCAAGTGCCTGTATGATGGCCTGAATGACATGCTTCTGTGACATTAACTTTGCATGTTTCCATATTTCTACATCTTTGACAAGCTTCTGGCCACCCCCTCATCATTATTTGCCTGGTTACGGTAAAGTTCCTTCGGATAATTTTCTACATTAAAAGTACTACAAGTACAACTTGTTTATGTAGGCTGGAATGAATAACAAGCCCATTTATGACTGATTTGAGAACTTTGTTTTTGAATAGATAATTTAAGGTGGGTTGAATTTGTACAGATTGACCAGGAAACAAATGTGATGAATATCTGTTATTGGACAATATTGTATTAAAAAAGAAATAGCCACAACATTTAAAAACTAGCGATTTAAAATTCTCTAACTTCAAATTTATCCAAGTCCCAGACTTGCTTTTTGCTGAACTTATAAGTTGCTTCAGACATCTGGAACTGGCATCAAGCATTGGGAAAGATGCCAGCTCTGACAAGCTCCTTGCAAACAGCCACATATTTCAGTGGCACATGCCTCCCTCTTGTGAGCTTACTACTTAAGATGTGGGCCTCCATCAGCTCTGCTGGGTTTTTTTTGACATAAGAGATTTGAATGTTTCTCAGACAGTGTGAGGCAAATCAGCATTCTGTTGATAATACCATATTCCAAGGCCTGAAATTATTTTAAATCTCTACATTTTCTTAAGTGGGGATAAAGATGAGGTCTTTTTTTTTCTACACTCAGTTTGAAGAGTGGTCAGTTTGTTCTCTGTGGCATCCGTTATTAGGGTCAACATCACAACAACATAGTGAGCGAAAATACAAACAGCTTTTATCTGCAGCTGGTCAGTTGTTTAAAAACAAAGAACAAAGAAAATCTACAGCCCAGGAACAGGCCCTTCGGCCCTCCAAGCCTGAGCCGATCCAAATGTACTGTCTAAACCTGTCGGTCAATTCCTAAGCATCTGTATCTGTCTGCTCCCCACCTACTCCTACATCTGTCTAGAAGCATCTTCAATGAATCTACTGTGCCTGCCTCTACCACCTCTGCTGGCAACGCGTTCCAAACGCCCACCACCCTCTCTGTGTGAAGTACTTGCCGCATGTATCCCCCTTAAACTTTCCACTTTTCACCTTGAAAGCATGACCTCTCATTATTGAATCCTTCACCTTGGGGGGAAAAAAGCTTGCCACTACCCACCCTGTCTATACCCTTCATGATTGTTAAACCTCAATCAGGTCCCCCCCACCCCTCAATCTTCTTTTTTCTAGTGAAAATAAACCTAACCTAGTCAACCTCTCTTCATAGCTAGCACCTTCCATACCAGGCAACATCCTCATAAACCTTCTCTGCATCCTCTCCAAAGTGTCCACATCCTTTTGGTAATGTGGCACCCAGAACTGTAAATAGTATTCTAAATGCAGCTGAACCAATGTCTTGTACAATTTTAAGATGACTTAGCAGCTCTTATACTCAATACCCGGTCCAATGAAGGCAAGCAAACTATATGCCTTCTTGACCACTCTATCCACCTGTGCAGCAACTTTCATGGTACAATGGACCTGCACTCCCAGATCTCTCTGCTCATCAATTTTTCCCAAGGCTCTTCCATTCATTGTATAATTCACTCTGTAATTAGACTTACCTAAATGCATCATCTCAAGTTCAAGTCAGAACATCAATAGATGGACTTTGGGCCATATTCTCCCTACTTAAAGTGACAATTCTGACTATTAGATTCAGAGTGCCAGAACAAAACTAGATAGAGGGACGTTAGGTGTTTAAGTTCTTACAGATATGAAGTTCATAAGATTGTGTTTTGGGACTACCTTTTTCAATTTGGGAAGTTAATTGAAAGGGTTCATGTGGACTGTTCAGAATTCTGCCTGACCACATGGGAAGAAATATTCAAATTCTGCATAGTCACTCTAGGCTGGAATCAAATGTGAGGCAGCAGTGCTAACCAGTGTGCCACCTCGGTTTTTATGGGTAACCAGTATACAGCATTGTAACTGCAGTCTGACTAGTATTTCAGAGTTTTGATGAAAGGTATTGGACCTGAAATGTTACCTCTGCTTCTTTAAACAGATGCTGCCTGACTTGCTGCACATTTTTAGCCCTTGGTTTTTTAATTTCAGGCTTACAGCAACTGCAGAATTTTGCTTTTATCATCTAGATGTCCTGCTAAGATAATGATCCAAAATTCTTCTGTTTCAACACATTTATTCATTTGAAGTGATTCAGCTATAAAGAGGGGCTGAGACTGTTTCCTTAGAGCAGAGAAGGCTGGAGAGGGGAATGTTTTTCAAAGTTCTGGAGAGCATGGACAGGTCAGAAGAGAGAAACTTTTCCCCTTAGCAGAGGGGTCAATACCAGAGGTACAGTTTTAAGTTACAAAGCAAGAAGGTGAGGGGATTTGCGGAAATACTCTTTCACACAGAGGGTGGTGGAACTCTGAAAACTGCCTAAAATGATGATACATTTAGGAACCATTGGCCAACTGCTGAAATATGGGATCAGAATAGATGGATGTTTGATGATTTGGCCCATGTGTGCGCCAAGGTCCTCTTTTCATGCTGTAAAAAATCTTATGACTTTCTAGGATTCTCTGACTTGTCTATCGAGCTTACAGGTGGGTTAACCTAGATGGCAAAAAGCATGACCAGCATTGGAGGGCAGCACTGTGTATCAGAGTTGGGCAAACACAGATTTCTCATATTATGAGGACGAAGGAGTTTACACAGGTGCATTAGTCGCTGGAGAGATTCAAACTTGACAAAGCATTTTAAACTTCATGTGTAACTGGACCAGAATCCAGTTTTAGGTCGGTAATGACCAGGGTGTTAGTTGAATGGGACTTGTTGCAGAATATCATAAAACTTCATTCAAATCCCATTTGTTGTATGTTGGTTGGGAACATTAGCCGTTATCCTCTCCTGCTCCACATACTATAAAGAATTTATCCCCTTCCTAAAGCTTTCTTCCTCACAGAGATATGTTTGTTGAGAATCATGATCTTATTGTCAACCTAGTCCACTCTAACTAGCTGCCCTCATTCCCTTATTTAAGTTTAACACAGTTATTTCTTACTCCAAAGTTTCTCAACCTCAAATTGAATATTAAATTCTACCATGTTGTGGTCACTGTTTCCAAGACAATAGACAATAGGTGCAGGAGTAGGCCATTCTGCCCTTTGAGCCAGCACCACCATTCATTATGATCATAGCTGATCATCCTCAATCAGTATCCTGTTTCTGCCTTATCCCCATAACCCTAGATTCCACTATCCTGGAGAGCTCTATCCAACTCTTTCTTGAAAGTATCCAGAGACTTGGCTCCACAGCTTTGTATCATCAGCAAATTTGCTAATATTACTTTTAATACCATTGTAAAAAGCTGCGGTCCCAGCACTGATCCCTGCGGTACCCCACTGGTCACCATCTGCCATTCCGAAAGGGAGCCGTTTATCACTACTCTTTGCTTCCTGTCAGCCAACCAATTTTCAATCCAAGTCAGTATTTTGCCCCCAATACCATGCGCCCCAATTTTGCTCACGAACCAATGTGGGACTTTATCAAAGGCTTTCTGAAAGTCCAAGTACACTTCATCCACTGGATCTCCCTTGTCCATCTTCAGAGAGTTACATCCTCAAAACGTCTGATCAAGAAGATCTTTTACTCTGGCATTATGTATTAAGCCTGCCTCATTACATATAACTAGATCCAAAATAATCTGATCCCCGCTTGAATCACAACATTGTTAAACATAGAGCATAGGACTGTACAGGCCCTTCAGCCCCTCATGTTGAGCTAGCCTTCCATCTTCCATATGCCCATCCAAGAGTCGCTTAAATGTCCTTAATGTATCTGACTCTACTACTCCCGTTGGCAGTACATTCCATGCACCCACTGCTCTGTGTAAAGAGTCTACCTCTGACATCTCCCATAAACATTCCTCCAATTACCTTAAAATTATGAGCCCTCGTGAAAGCCATTTCCATCCTGGGAAAACGTCTCTGGCAATCCACCCTACTTATGCCTCTCAACATCTTATACACCTCTAACAAGTCACCTCTCATTGTTCTTCACTCCAATGAGAAAAATCCCTAGCTCCCTCAACCTTTCATAAGGCACAGCCTCCAGTCCAGGCATCATCCTGGTAAATCTCCTCTTCACACTCTCTAAAGCTTCCATATCCTTCCTATTTTTCCTCGTGGCTCTGATCTCAATCCCCTTGCTAATGAAAGCCAACACACCATACGTCTTCTTAGCAACCCTATCAAACTCCGCAGATAGATACCAAGATCCCTCTGTTCCTCTACACTGCCAAGAATCCTGCCCTTCAACCCTGTATTCTGCATTCAAATTTGACTTTCCAAAGTGAAGGACTTCAATCTTTTCCAGGTTGAAGTCCATCTGCCACTTATCAGCCCAGTTCTACAACATGTCAATGCCTCTTTGAAACTTACCACGGCCCTCCACACTATCCACAACTCCAACAACTTCAGGTCATTGGTTAACTTATTAACCCACCCTTACACTTCCTCATCCAAGTCATTTATAAAAATCAAAAGAGCAGAGGTCCCAAAACCAATCCCTGCGGAACACCACTAGTCACCAAGCTCCAGGCTGCATACGTTCCATCTATCACCATCCTCTGTCTTCTGTGGGCCAGCCAATTCTGTATCCAGACAGACAGGTTTCCCTGTTTTCCATGCTTTCTTACTTTCGGAATAAGCCAACCATGGGGAACCTTATCAAACACCTTGCTAAAATCCACGTACACCACATCTACCGCTCTACTTCCATCAAAATGTTTCGTCACATTTCAAAAGAATTCAGTAAGGTCTGTGAGGCAGGACCTGCCCCTCACACAGCCATGCTGACTACATACTAGGATACTGTCCTGAATGCATTCTATGAATTCTCCCTCTTGGCCATCTCCACCAATTTAACTTTCCCATTTGACATGAAAATTAAAGTCACCCAGAGTTAATGTAGTACCTTTTTACATGTCCTCGCCAAGTCTCCTTAGGATCTTATGCTTCAATACAATCACCTCTCATTCTTCTAAACTCTAACAGATACAGCAAATTTTCAGAAGATTTGTAACTCAGGTTGTGGTTCTGGATGTAGGTTTGCTCGCTGAGCTGGAAGGTTCATTTTCAGATGTTTCACCACCCGACTGGTAACATCTTCAGTGGGCCTCCGGGCGAAGCACTGCTGATGATTCCTGCTTTCTATTTACATGTTTGGGTTACTTTGGGTTGGGTGATGTCATTTACTGTTTTTTCTCAGGGGATGGTAGATGGGGTCTAACTCGATGTGTTTGTTGATAGAGTTCCAGTTGGAATGCCATGCTTCCAGGAATTCTCATGCGTGTCTCTGTTTGGCTTGTTCTAGGATGGATGTGTAGTCCCAGTCGAAGTGGTGTCCTTCCTTATCTGTATGTAAGGATACTAGTGAGAGAGGGTCATGTTGTTTTGTGGCTAGTTGATGTTCATGTATCCTAGTGGCTAGGTTTCTGCCTGTTTGTCCAATGTAGTGTTTGTTACAGTTTTTGCACGGCATTTTGTAAATCACATTAGTTTTGCTTGTTGTTTGTATTGGGTCTTTCAAGCTCATTAGCTGCTGTTTTATAGTGTGTTGATGGGTTTGTGGGCTACCATGATGCCAAGGGGTCTGAGTAGTCTGGCAGTCATTTCCAAGATGTCTTTGATGGAGGGGAGAGTGGCTAAGGTTTCTGGACGTGTTTTGTCTGCTTGTTGGGGTTTGTTGCTGAGAAATCTACAGACTGTGTTCATTGGGTACCCATTCTTTTTGAATACATGGTATAGGTGATTTTCCTCTGCTCTACGTAGTCCCTCTGTGCTGCAGTGTGTTTTGGCTCGTTGAAATACTGTTCTCATTCAGCTTCATTTGTGGATGCTGGGCTGATTGCTTCTGTTGTTCAATATGTTGAACATGTGTTGTTTTCTTGTAGACGCTGGTTTGAAGTTCCCCATTGGCCGTTAACTCTACTGTGATATTTAGGAATTGCAGTTTGGTGTTGTTTTCCTCCCTCCTCTTTGGTAAATTGTGTCAGTAAGGGTATGCTAGGAAATGACATCACCAAAGAAACCCAAACATATAAATAGAAAGTAGGAGTCATCAGCAGTGCTTCACCCAGAGGCCCACTGAAGAGGTTACTAGTAGGGCGACGAAACGTTTGGAAATGAACCTTCCAGCTCAGCAAGCAAACCTCTGTCTAACAGATACAGGCTCTATTTGTCCAATCTTTTTTCAATAGATCACCAAAGTATCAATCAGGTGAATCTTCTCAGAATGGCTTCAAATATAATTACATCCTTTCTTCAAAAAGGAGCCCAAAACTGTGAATGATGCTCCATCTGATCTCTCATCAATGTCCTGAACAACTGAAACAAGGACACCCTGAACTGTCTGTACACCTGAATGTATCACCATTTAAATAATACTCTTAACATTTCTGCTTCTTACATAGAAGTGTAAAACTTCGCAATTAGACACATTGCACTTCATCTCTTGGTGTTTGCCCACTCAGTCAGCTTGACTAAATCACCTTGAACCCTTGTTGTATCCTCCTCACAACCCTGCCCAGTCTTATGCCACCAAAATTGGAAGTGTTAGATTTGATTCTCTCATCCAGGTTATACAAACGAAGAAGATGGGAAGCACAGAAGATCGGAAGCAAGGAATACAGGCCCTCCGAGTCTGATCTGCCATCCATTAGGATCATGGCTGATTATCCAACTCCACAGCTTATTCCCACCCCCACTCCCCCCATATCTTTTGATGCATTTAGCCCCAAGTGTTATATCCCACTCCTTCAAATATGTAATATTTTGGCCTTAACTGCTTTCTGTGGTAGCAAATTCCACAGGCTCACCACACTGTGGGTGAAGAAATATCTCATCTCAGAGAATTATTAACAATGATTCTGAACCCACTGTCAATTTTAAATCTGAGATAGGTAATACCTTTCCCTTAACCAAAAAAAAATTATGGACATATTATGGTATGTGGAGATAGGTCACAGAGCAGCCATAACCTCATTGAAAGGCAGAACAGACTCAAGGGGCTGAATGGTCCACTCCTGTTCCTGTATATGGAGAATAACTGGGGCCCAAGCATTGATCCTCGTAGTACCTCACAAACCACTATATGCCACTTGGAAAAAGATCCATTTGTTTCCACACACTGTTTTCTGTCTGTTAACCAATTATTGATCCATGCCAATGTATTTCTCCCTGTTCAATGCACTTTAAAGTTGCACACTAACCTCTTACAAGGGACCTTATAAAAAGCCTTTTAAAAATCCAAAATGCTGTCCAGGTCTTAATTACTTATGTCTATTCCATGCTATATTCATATTTGAGCAAAACTTGTGTCCATTGGTTTCCTGTCGAAAGATTTTAACACCTTTTCTTTAAAAGACTGAATGTAGGGTTAATAGAAAGCCAGAGCTGAAAATGTGTTGCTGGAAAAGCGCAGCAGATCAGGCAGCATCCAAGGAACAGGAGATTCGACGTTTCGGGCATAAGCCCTTCCTGAAACGTCGATTCTCCTGCTCCTTGGATGCTGCCCGACCTGCTGGGCTTTTCCAGCAACACATTTTCAGCTCTGATCTCCAGCATCTGCAGACCTCACTTTCTCATTAATAGAAAGCCAACACAGTTGTTTTCAACAATATCTAATCAGGAGATATAATCTTGAAAATAAAAACACAAAATGTATTATCAGTGATACAATTGTGAAAAAAAGATTAAATTAGCCAACCTCCAAACATGATTCTTTACTCAGTCCCCCAAAGGACTCAAACTCTGGAATGTCACGAAAACCAGGCCCGTCAAGACACTTTCATTTTGATTAAAATTTGATGAAAAAAATCCAATTATTAATTCCCCAAAACATATTCATCTGCCACACTAAGACAGTTTTTGTCTATTAAATGTGCCATCTGTAGTAGAACTGTGTTTTAAGCAGAATTGATAAATAGTTTTAATTTCATCTTTGCTATAAGACATAACCAACATCTGTATAAACAAAATTTTACATGCTGCTTTGTCTACTGAAATCAAAACGAAATAAGCTCTACATGCCAATTTAAGATTAAAGTTTTCCATTTAAAGTATACATTGTACTTCAATGGCAGGCTTGATGATATTACTGAGTGCCTTTGCAGATTTTCAAGGCATTCAGTTTAATGTTTAAAACCTGATGGAATTCAGGTGGAACATGGAAAGTATTTCCATTTATTTTTCAGCCTTCTCTTTACTAAAGCCAGAAAGTATACTTAAGCACTTGAGGTACAGGATTACATATAGATGAGCTGTGACTGGAGAAGATTTTTAGGTTTAATAAAGAATACACCTTCCAGCATCCCTGCTGCACCACAAGGGCCACTGCAGGGATGCCCATTACTGGCAACCACACAACTCAGAAACAACAGCATATATGTGCTTGGAAAGAAAGAAATTCTTGCTGTGCCTTCAGGTGACAGGTCAAAGTATTTAATTATGTATTTATGGCATTTCTGTAGTGTACACTATGGATGTTTTGAAATCAGGGCAAGACAGAGCGTGTTCTTGCACAATGATTGCAGTCATTTTGACAGATTGTCAACAAAGGGTAGGGAAGTCCAAAACTACAGGACACAGGTTTAAGGGGAGGGGGAAAAAAAAGATTTAAAAAGGAACCTAAGGAGCAACATTTTCAAACAGAGGATGGTGTATGTATGGAATGAGCTGCAAGAAAAGGAGGAGGTGGGTATAAATTACAACATTTAAAAGGCATCTGATGGGTACATGAATAGGAAGACTGACATGAGGCGAATGCTGGAAAATGGGGTTAGATCAGTTTAGGAAATCTGGTCGACACAGACATGTTGGACCATAAGGTCTGTTTCCGTGTTATATAACTCTATGATTGCCTGATGGTGTAGACTTAAGACTCACTCTGACAATAACCTGAAAATATTAGCAATGTTTAAAAGCAGGGGAAGGGCTCATCCCTACCTCTGGGCCAGAAGGTCCAGGCCCAAAGTTCAACCTATCCCAAGAGTATGACATAACATGACCAAACAGCAGAAATGAAGTTCCTTATCACTGGAACCATTCCCCAGAATTTAATGGTCAATGTCATTACCATTGCTGAATTCCTTCACTATCAACATTAGGTGGTTACCATTGGCTAGAAACTAAATGGGATTTGCCATATAAATACAATAGTTACAAAAGCAGGTCAGAGATTAGGATTCCCGTTGTGCATAACTATCTTCCCACTCCCCAAAGCCTGTCTATCATCAATAAGGTACAAGTCAGGATTTCAATGGAGTAATCCCCATTCACCTGGATGACTGCTGTTCCTACAACAATCAAGCAGCTTTAGACCATCCAGGACAAAGCAGCTCGCTTGATTGAACACCACACCCACAAACATTCACTCCCTCCACCAATGACACCATCTACAAGAAACACTGCAGAAATTCACCAAAGTTCTTTAGATACCACCTTCCAAACCATTAACTATATTGAAGTACAACAGCAACAGATACGTAGGAATACCACCATCTGCAACTTCCGACCTGCTTTGAAAACATATCGCCATTCTTTTGTGGTCGCTGCATCAAAATCCTCAAATTTCTGGAGTCCCTTCCTAACATTGTAGGTATACCTACACCAAATGGACTGCTGCAGTTCAAGAGGGGAGCTCACCGCCACCTTCTCTAGAGTAACAGATGTCCGCCCAGTGAACAAATCCCACTTCCCCTTAATAAACCAAAAATACTTTCAGTAATCTTTAATGCCAACATATCCTTCTTAAAATGCAGTGCTTAGAATGCTGGATGCAAATACAGTGAGAAGCCAAACTAGTATGATCACCTTCAAATGATTTTAGCGTATGTACATTCAGATCCTTCTGTACCTGCATTCTCTTCAAAGACCTACACTTTCTACTGTCTTATTATACTTTTTCCACTTTAAATTCTTTCTGCCACAATAATTCACTTCACACTTTTCTGCATGAAATTTCATCTGCCATTTACTTGCCCACCCAAACAAGCGACATCTTTTTGAAGCTCTCTATCATTCTCCCAGTTCACAATGTTTCCAATTTTTGTACCATTCATTAGTTTTGGAATTGTATTTAGCATACAAAAGGTCTACGCCATTAACAGAAATGAGGAACAGTGTTCCCAACAACAACTGATGATTAGCATTTTTCCCAATCAGATAGATCAGCTGGACCTTTAGTATTTAGAATTTAGATTGAAACATACAAAATTCAACAGGATTGAAAAGGATAGATGCTAGGGGGGGTCACAGTTTTAGAATAAGAGGTAAACTAATTAGGACTGAGCTGTAGGAACTGTGAGAATATATTCACAACAGAAACAGACAGATTTCTAGACATTAACCCTTGATACCTTTAAAGGGTTTTACAAGAAAATGGCATTGAAACGGAAGATTAGCAATAATCCACAGGAGGTCAGTACATTCACAGTATAGCTCAGAAGGGAGTTCCAGGATTTTAACACAGTAACCGTGAAGGTACAGCAATATAGTTCCAGGTCAGAATAGTGTAGCTTGGCGAAAAACATGCAGGTCGTGGTGTTGCCTTCATCCATCTAGGTGGTAGAAGTCACAGGTTCAGAAAGGGCTGTTGAAGATTTTTGCTGAATTGTTGTAGTGCATCTTGACTGCCAATGAGCCTCGATGATGGAAGGAGTGAATTTTGAATGTGTTAGATGGAACATCAATCAAAGAGACTGCTTTAACCTGGATGATGTGGAGCTGGAGCATTATTAGAGCTGTATCCACTCAGGAAATGGAGAGCGCTCCTGCACATTGCTGACATGTGGACAGTCTTGGAGAAATTAGGAGACAAGTTTCTCGCTGCACTCTCCCAAGCCTCTGACCTGGTCCTGTATTTGTACGGCTGGTCCAATTCAACTTCTGATGAATAGTAACCACTAATATGGATAATGATTCAGTGATAACAATGTCAATGAATATCAAGCAATGATAGCTGGATTCTCTCTTTTTGGAGATGGTTATCACAGTAGTTGTCAGACATAAATGTTGCTCGTCATTTATCAGGCCAAACTTGAGATATTATCCAGGTCTTATTATATTTGGACATGACCAGCCTTAATATCTGATGAGTCATGATTAGCAGTGAAAATTGTACAATCAATTAACAACTTACTTCTGGCCATTTAATAGAGAGAAAGGTCATTGATGAAGCATTGATGCTTGAGCCTTGGAACATTATCTGAAGGACCTCCCACAGAGATATGTTGGAATTGAGATATTTGACCACCAACAATCAGAACCATCTGCCTTGTGTTAGATAGGACTTCAAACAGTAAACAGAGTTTTCTTCTTTGATTCCAATTTTAAGGCATTTTGATACCACACTCAGACATGATATGAAAGGCAGTCACTCGCACCTCCTGAAGCTCTTGTGACCATGTTAAGAGGCCTGTGTGTCTTTCTGTGATTGGCTCCCTCTTTCCCTCTCTGTTTGCCTGCATGAGTGCAACAGGAGAGCTAGATTAAATTCAGCGTGGTTGACTAACTACCAAAATTTTTTGTTTAGACCTAAGGCAAAGAATTATCATTTGATTAAAAGGTGCAGTATTTTTAAAAGGTATTGCACTAAAGGTCTGATGAGTTTGCTCTCTTCCGTTCCACTCCTTAATATTCAAATTTAAAAATGTGTGTAGAAAATAAATGTGAAGTTTAATGTCAGTGCAGAATGAGACAATTTGGAAACGTGTCATGATTGAGTTTAAACTACTCCTGAGTGCAGTGGATGCCAGGAAATTGAATAAAATTAAGGAGGACATAGACAGATTTTTAATTAAGGGTGATGGAGAGATGGAAGGAAAGTGCAGGTGAAGCTAAAATAAGATCAGCCATGATCATATTAAATGGCAGAGCAGGCTCGAGGGGCTGAATTTCAAACACCTACTCCTAACTCTTACGTGCTTACATTTAAAGTTCTGTTATCCAGACTAACACTTAGCATTCTGCTGCCTTCTCAGTGTTCATGAATCCATATAGACTCTAGGTCTGGCAATGCTTCCCCTTCTTTAAGTATTCTCATTTGGAGAACTTGATGGCATTAATAATTGTAGAAACATAGAAAACAGGAGCCACTTCAGTTAACTTTGCCATCCATTATGATCATGGCTGATCATCCAACTCAACTGCCTGTTCCTATTTCTTTTCCCATATCTTTTGATCTGGACAAGATGGGCCAATGGGCTGAGAAGTGGCAGATGGAGTTTAATTCAGATAAATGCGAGTTGCTGCATTTCGGGGAAGCAAATCTTAGCAGGACTTATACACTTAATGGTAAGGTCCTAGGGTGTGTTGCTGAACAAAGAGACCTTAGAGTGCAGGTTCATAGCTCCTTGAAAATGGAGTCGCAGGTAGATAGGATAGTGAAGGCGGCATTTGGTATGCTTTCCTTTATTGGTCAGAGTATTGAGTACAAGAGTTGGGAGTTATGTTGAGGCTGTACAGGACATTGGTTAGGCCACTGTTGGAATATTGCATTCAATTCTGGTCTCCTTCCTATCGGAAAGATGTTGTGAAATTTGAAAGGGTTCAGAAAAGATTTACAAGGATGTTGCCAGAGTTGGAGGAGCTGAGCTACAGGGAGAAGCTGAACAGGCTGGGGCTGTTTTCTTTGGAGCGTCGGAGGCTGAAGGGTGACCTTATACAGGTTTACAAAATTATGAGGGGCATGGACAAAATAAATAGACAAAGTCTTTTCTCCGAGGTCGGGGAGTCCAGAACTCGAGGGCATAGGTTTAGGGTGAGAGGGTAAAGATATAAAAGAGACTTAAGGGGCAACTTTTTCACGCAGAGGGTGGTACATGTATGGAATGAGCTGCCAGAGGATGTGGTGGAGGCTGGTACAATTGCAACATTTAAGAGGTATTTGGATGGGTATGTGAATAGGAAGGGTTTGGAGGGATATGGGCCAGGTGACGGCAGGTGGGACTAGATTGGGTTGGGATATCTGGTCGGCATGGTATGGTTGGAACTAAAAGTCTGTTTCGATGCTGTACATCTCTATAACTCTATAAAACCATATGATAAAAAAAGAAAAATTTCTTTGAGAAGGTGACCAAATAGATAGATGAGAGTAAACCGGTTGATGTGGTGTATATGGATTTCAGCAAAGCGTTCGATAAGGTTCCCCACAGTAGGTCAATTGTACAAAATGCGCAGGAATGGGATTGTGGGAGACATAGCAGTTTGGATCAGTCATTGGCTTGCTGAAAGACAGAGGGTGGCGGTTGATGGGAAATGTTCATCCAGTTACTAGTGGTGTACTGCAAGGGTCGGTGTTGGGTCCACTGCTGTTCATCATTTTTATAAGTGACGTGGATGAGGGCGTAGAAGGGTGGGTTAGTAAATTCGCAGATGACACTAAAGTCGGTGGAGTTGTGGATAGTGACGAAGGATGTTGTAGGTTACAGAGAGACATAGATTAGCTGCAGAGCTGGGCTGACAGGTGGCAAATGGAGTTTAATGTAGACAAGTGGGCGGCACGGTGGCACAGTGGTTAGCACTACTGCCTCACAGCGCCAGAGACCCAGGTTCAATTCCCGACTCAGGCGACTGACTGTGTGGAGTTTGTACATTTTCCCTGTGTCTGCGTGGGTTTCCTCCCACAGTCCAAAGATGTGCTGGTCAGGCGAATTGGCCATGCTAAATTGCCCGTAGTGTTAGGTAAATGGGTAAATGTAGGGGAATGGGTGGGTTGCGCTTCGGCAGGTCGGTGTGGACTTGTTGGGCCGAAGGGCCTGTTTCCACACTAAGTTATCTAATCTAATCTAAGTAATTTAATCTAATCTAAGTAATCTAATCTAATCTAAGTGTGAGGTGATTCACTTTGGTCGGAGTAACCGGAATGCAAAGTACTGGGCTAATGGTAAGATTCTTGGTAATGTCGATGAGCAGAGAGATCTTGGTGTTCAGGTACACAGATCCTTGAAAGTTGCCACCCAGGTTGACAAGGTTGTTAAGAAGGCATACAGTGTTTTAGCTTTTATTAATAGAGGGATTGAGTACCGGAACCATGAGGTTATACTACAGCTGCACAAAACTCTGGAGTATTGTATACAGTTCTGGTCACCATATTATAAGGAGGATATGGAAGCTTTGGAAAGGGTGCGGAGGAGATTTACTAGGAAGTTGCCTGGTATGGAAGGAATGTCTTACGAGGAAAGGCTGAGGGCCTTGAGGCTGTTCTCGTTAGAGAGAAGGTGGTTGAGAGATGACTTAATAGAGACATACAAGATAATCAGAGGGTTAGATAGGGTGGACAGGGAGCGCCTTTCTCCAAGTATGTTGATGGCGAGCACAAGGGGGCATAGCTTTAAATTGAGGGGTGATAGATATAGGACAGATGTCAGAGGTAGTTTCTTTACTCAGATCGTAGTAAGGGTATGGAATGCTTTGCCTGCACTGGTAGTAGATTCGCCAACTTTAAGTACATTTAAGTCATCATTGGACAAACATATGGACGTACGTTGAATAGTGTAGGTTAGTTGGGCTTCAGATTGGTATGACTGGTTGGCGCAACGTCGAGGGCCGAAGGGCCTGTACTGCGCTGTAATGTTCTATGTTCATGTTCTAGAATTTGGCCATGCGGCCCATTGAATGGTGGAGCAGACTCAATCACGACCGATACATTTCTCAACCCCATTCTCCTGCCATCCCCCCATAATTCTTGATCGTCTTACTAATCAAGAGGATAACTATCTGTCTTAAACACACCCAACGACTCAATGCCACAGAAGGTTGTGGAGACAGGGTTCCATTGATTCAACACCTCGGGCTGAAAAACATTCCATCGCTTCTCAGTTCTAAAGGGCCATTTCTTCACTGAGGCTTTGCCCTCGGGTCCTAGTCTCTCCTACTAATGGAAACATCTTCTCCACGTGCACTTTATCCAGGTCTCTTAGTATTGAGAATTTCAATTAGATCCCCACCCATATTATCTTTCTAAACTCCAGGTACAGACCCAGAGTCCACAATCACCCCTCATACGACATGTCTCTCATCCCCAGGATAATTCTTGTAAACATCCTCTGGACAAACTCCAAAACCAGCGCAGCCTTCCTTAGATCCAGGGCCCAAGCCTACTCAATATTCTAAATGCCATCTGACCACAGCCTTATACATCAGCAGTACATCTCTGCTCTTGTATTCTAGCCCACTTGAAAACAAACGCCAATGTTCCATTTGCCTTTCTAACTGCAATTGCACTTGTGTGTTAACCTTAAAAAAAACCCTGGTATAGGACTTGCAAGTCCCTTTGTGCTTCAGGTTCCACAGCCTTTGCCCATTTAAAAAAGTCTAGACCTCTATTCTTCCCACCAAAAGTGCATAACCTCACACTTTCCCACATTATATTCCATCTTACTAGCCTACTCAGGTTGTCCTGCAGCCTCCCCGCTTCCTGAACTGTACATGCCCCTCCATCTATCTTTGTGTCATCTGCAAACATAGCAATACTCCGCTCAGTTTGTTCATGTAGAACGTGATCATTAATGAAGAACCTGAGTAACTGTGGTCCCAACACTGACACCTGCGAAACTCCACTAGTCACTGGCCTCCAATCTGAAAAAGACCACTTTATTCTCAGGCTCTGCTTTCTGCAAGTCAGCCATTCTTCTAAACATGCCAGTAACTTGCCCTAATACTATGGGCTCTTACTTTATTTAGCAGCACCCTGTGTGGCACCTTGTCAAAGTCCTTCTGGAAATCCAAATTGATCATGCCTCTCTTTTGCTCATTACCTTCTCAAAGAATTCTAACAGATTTGTCAGGCATGACCTCCCTTTGATGATGCTGTGCTGACTCCACCCTATTTTGCAATGCACTTCCACGTTCTGCACAATCTCATCCTTAATAGTGGGCTGCCTCTTACCAATGACTTACACCAGGCTAATCAGTCTATAATTTCCTGTCTTCTGTGTCCCTCCCTTCATAGTAAAACAAAAAAAATGCAGATACTGGAATCCAAACATGTACATAAGCAGGAGGCTGGAAGAACACAGCAAGCCAGACAGCATCAGAAGGTGAAGAAGTCAATGATTTGGGTGTAACCTGAAGAGTTACACACAAAACATTGATTTCTCCACCTCCTGATGCTGCCTGGCTTGCTGTGTTCATCCAGACTCCTGCTGGTCTCCCTCCCTCCTTAAACAAATGTATCATATTAGCCATTTTCCAGTCCTCTGGAATCTTCCCTGACTTTCAAGAATCACTAGTGTGATTTCTAAAAGATCACCACCAATGTCTTGACAATCTCCTTAGCTATCTCCTTCAGAATACCAAGATGTAGTCCATCTGGTCCAGGTGATTTGTCCACCTTTCAGCATGTTATCCTTGGTGATGGCCACAACACGTTTTTATGCCCTCTGACTCTCCTGAAGTTATAGAATGCTACTGGTGTCTTCCACCATGAAGACTGACGCAAAATACCTCATCAATTCCTCTGCCATTTTTTTGTTCCCTATTTCTACTTCTCCATCCTCGTTTTCCAGTGGTCCAATGTCTACTCTTGCCTCACTCTAATCTTTTTATAGATCTAAAAAGGCTCTTGCAATATTCTTTTATATTATTAGCTAGCTTACCCTCAAAACCTATCTTCTCTTCCTTCCCCATTGCTTTTTTAGTTGTCCTCTGCTGGATTTTTAAAAGCTCCTAATATTTGCCACATTGTATGCATCTTATGCTTTTATGATGTCTCTGACTTCCCTCATCAGCCATGGTTGCCTCATCCTCCCATTGGTATGTTTCTGCTTCCTTGGGATGAATTTGTGCTGTCTCTCCCAAATGATCCATTGCTGCTCTACTGTCTTCCCTTCCAACCAACACTAGCCAACTTCTCCCTCATGTCTTTATAGTTACCTTTACTCAATTATAATATTGTTACATCCAATTCCAACTTCTCCCTATCAAACAGCAGAATGAATTCTATCATATTATGGTCACTGCCTCCAAGAGGGTCTTTCTCCTTCAGCTCCCTTATCAAGTCTATCTCAAATCCAAAATTGCCTCTTCTCTAGTAGAGGAGAAAGTGAGGGCTGCAGATGCTGGAGATCAGAGCTTGGATGCTACCTGAACTGCTGTGCTCTTCCAGCACCACTGATCCAGTGTCATTTTTTTTACCCAAGAATTGGAATAGTTGAGTCAAAACTATGTTTATGGAAGCTTGTACATTTATTGGCTGTTGAACATCTTGCATTGAAAGGTGACCACATTTCAAAACAATTCCTCAGAGGATGGTAAAAGCATTTTACAGTCAAAGATCTCAAAAAAATGTTAAGTAATAGTGAGTCTTTCTTTCTCTTCATTTAGCTTCTTCTCAATTCCTACTCTCAGGCTTTAAAGCTGCTGAACAACTAGGCTAGATAAATCATTTAAATAACTGCAGCTCCACTCAGTAATAAGAATCCATTAAAATGCAAATTCAGCATTTGCATGTCTTCCCATTCTGTCAAAGTGCTAATTAAAATCAAAAGCACAAGGGCTCAATGCATTGGAAGGATCAAAACTTGCAGACGTAGAGTCAAGAATTGTTCTGTAATAATACACATCAGATGGGAAAAACGTAAGGGAAATTAAAATGCATTGGGGGTACATGGCCATAAAAGAAATTGGTAAAATGCAGCAGCAAATAACCACCCAGGATTATAATATCATAGCAATAATGGACACTCAACTCAAACAAGAAAGGAATGGAGGCTGGATATCTGTGGCCGCAAAAATACTCAAGAAAGGTGAAGGAAAGAAAAAGGAAAAGGGAGGGTAACACTGAACAAAAGATAGCTTGGCCACGCTTGAAAAGGATAATGCAGTTGAGAGTTCAAAGGAAGAAACAATGGAGAAACAGTTGAACTGCAGAGTGTGCACAATAGGCCATAAAAAATGAGAATGGGGAATGTGAACAAACCTCTTCCAAAAGCATTTTACAGCCAAAGATCTCAAAAAAATGTTAAGTATTCATTTAGCTTCTTTTTAATTCCTACACAGAGGGGGCATGGTTTTAGAAGATGGTCAGCAGCCTGTGTCTTTGCAGTGCATTTTATAAATGATCAACATTCCCTTCACCAGCAACACAAACTGGCAGCAGTAGAGAGTTGGGCAGAAATGGCAGATGGTGTTCAATCTGGACAAATTAGAGGTGATGTATTTTGGAAGATGCAATTCAAGAATAAACTAAACAGTAAATGGTAAACCCCTGAGAAAAATGAATGTACAGAGAGATCTGGGTGTTCATGTCCATTGTTCCCAGAAGGTGGCAATGCAAATCAGTAGAGTGGTCAAAAAGGCATATGGCATGATTTCCTTCATCAGATAGGGTTTTGAGTACAAGAGTTGGCAGATCATGTTACAGTTGCATAAGACTTTGGTTCAGCCACATGTGGAATACTGAGTACATTTCTGGCCACCACATTACCAAAAGGATGTGGATGTTTTGGAGAGGGTGCAAAGGAGGTTCACCAGGATGTTGCTGGGTATGGAGGGTACTAGCTATGAGAAGTGGAGATTAGAATTATTTTCATTGGAAAGGAGGAGGATGAGGGGGGACCTGACTAAGGCTTACAAAATCATGAGAGGTGTCGACGGATGGATAGCAAGAAACTTTTTCCCTGGAGTACTGGCTCAATTACTTGGGGTCATGAGTTCAAAGTGAAAGGGAAAAGTTTTGGGGAGATGTGCAGGGAAGGTTCTTCACGCAGAGGGTGGTGGGTGCCTGGAATGCATCACCAGCAGAGGTGGCAGGGGTGGAGATGATAGGGTAAAAAAAATGAGGTCTGCAGATGCTGGAGATCACAGCTGAAAATGTGTTGCTGGTTAAAGCACAGCAGGTCAGGCAGCATCCAAGGAACAGGAAATTCGACGTTTAGGGCATAAGCCCTTCATTCCTGATGAAGGGCTTATGCCCGAAACGTAGAATTTCCTGTTCCTTGGATGCTGCCTGACCTGCTGCGCTTTAACCAGCAACACATTTTCAGGGGTGGAAATGATAGCATAATAAGATGATGTATCCACACAGATATATAAAATGGGCAGAGAGCAAAGGGATACTGATCCTTAGAAAATAGGCAGCAGGTTTAGATCGAGGATCTGGATTGGCGCAGGCTTGGAGGGCCGAAAGGCCTGTCCCTGTGCTGTAGGGTTCTTTATACATTAAAGATGGTAGATGAGAGGTCAATCAAGCAGACTGCTTCTTCCTGAATGAGTCAGGCATCTTATTGGAGCTACACATATCTGGGTAAATGGGAGTATTTTGCATGGTGGACCTGGAGTCAGGAGGTGAGTACCTCACACACAATCTCTAGCTTCTGACCTGCTGTTGTAGTCACATTAGTTCGCTAGTTGGTCTAATTCAGTATCTGGTTAACGGTAATCACCAGGATGTTGACAGTCGGTGATTTAGAGGGTCATAAATTAATGTCAATGGGTAGATTCTCATGTTGAAAACAATCAGCCTGACAGTGTGGCTAACAAATGCTGCTTGCCACATCTCAGCTCAAGCTTGAATCACGTCAGGCCTACTGCATTTGAAAACTTGACTGCTTCAGTATCTAAGGAGGTGGAAATGATGCTGAGTCTTGTGCAAATCAGCGACCATTGACACTTCTGACCTCATGATGGAGGGAAGGTCATTGATGAAACAGATGAAAATGGTTAGGCCTAGATTACCACACTGGGGAACTAGGACTCTTATGGTGCAGTGGTAGCATCCCTACCTCTGAACCAGATCTGGGTTCAAGTCCTGCCTGCTTTAGGCGTGTTTAATAACATTGCTGAACTGGACGATTAGAAAATAGCCAAGGGATTCCTGCAGTGATGTCTTTGGACTCAGAAGCTTGGCTTCCAATAACCATAATCCTCTTTCCTTGTATGTGGTATGACAGCACGGTGGCACAGTGGTTAGTACTGCTGCCTCACAGCACCAGAGACCTGGGTTCAATTCCCACCTCAGGCGACTGACAGTGTGGAGTTTGCACATTCTCCCAGTGTCTGCGTGGGTTTCCTCCAGGTGCTCCAAAAATGTGCAGATTAGGTGAATCGGCATTGCTAAATTGCCCTTAGTGTTAGATGAAGGGGTAAGTGTAGGGGAATGGGTCTGGGTGGGTGGCGAGTCAGTGTGGACTTGTTGGGCTAAAGGGACTGTTTCCACACTAAGTAGTTTAACCTAATGACTTTAACCAGCAGAGAGTTTCCTGCCCAATTCCCACTGACTCCAATTTTTCTCGATAAGGTCACTGGAGCAGCTAGGGGATAAGGTCACTGGAGCAGTGGTGGAGAACAAGGCTTCAATACTTTAGCCAAGTGGCTGAGGCCAAACGAAAAAGGGAGGAATTTCCAAAAGAGAGGTTTCTGGATCAGAAGAAAGCAATTGCAGCAACCAGTGGAGTATGTTTCAGCAGAAGAACATTTCGGAGCTTGTAATCCTCTTCATCGGAGCTACGAGGGAATTTCTCCACTTCAAAGTCTATATCAAACACTCTGCGAAATATTGACACTTCCTGATTATAGTTTGACAGATTTATATTGGACTCTAAAGGATAATTTGTAGGAAGTTCAACAACCATTTTACAAATCTTTAATTATACAAACGCTGTCTGCATTTCTCCAGTCTCCCCTTCATCAGACTGCTTTGCCATATCCAGAGCACACTATTGCGCAGATTGTTAAAGGATCTTCTATGATATTATGTTCATTTAATTGCACAGAAGAATTTTCCTACATTTCCTGGTCCTCCTGCACACTGGGCAAAATTACTAATTCCTGTACACAGCAATCAAAATTTAAAACTGATGGCTTAGAGGAACCGACCAGACACAGAACAGTTGTTTTACATTCATCCAACTGAATAACTTTTTGTTGTACTTTTTTGAGTTATGCATTGTAATTCTCTCACTACGGCTTCAGACTCCATGTTTTTACCCCTTGCTTCAGTAAAACAGCGACTTATCACAATTAGAGCTTTCCTTTGAATCAACTAACATCTCCTCTGGATGAACCAAAATTTCCTTCCAGAGATCATCGCTGAATTTTATATTGCAAACCTCACTGGACAAAGCTGTAATTGTCCTCAAAAGGAATAGCTTCTGCAAATCAGTCCATTACTCTAAGGATATATTGGAGTGCTGCTTTCATTTTCAGTAATGGCCCTACACAAATTTACTAACACTCGACAGAAAAGGTTTCCAAAAATTGGTATAATTATCAAAGGTGCTAACTTAATGAAACATAGAAAATAGGCGCAGGAGTAGGTAATTCGGCCCTTCAAACCTGCACCACCACTCAACAATAGTGTGGCTAATCTCAGTATCCCACTCTCACGTTCTCTCCATTCCCCTTGGTCCCTTTGTTTGCAAGGGCCACATCCAGCTCCCTCTTGAATATATCCAACCATTTCTGAGATTGAGATCTCCACAGATTCACAACTCAGTGAAGAAATTCTTTCTCATCTTAGTCCTAAATGGCTTACGCCTTATTCTTAGACTGTGACCTCAACATTGGGAAAATTCTTCCTGCATCTAGCCTGTCGAGTCCCAACAGAATTTCATATATTTCTATGAAATAAAAAGATCATGATAAATGTTTGGTTCATAATTCAGTAGAGAATCAAGCCTACAATTGAAAGCATAGAAGAGCAATGAAAAAGGAAATGAAAGGCAAAGTATTTGAGAGAATAAATTAGTGGGCAACACAAAAGTAATACAAAAAGCAAAATGGCGTCAAAAGGAAAGGTAGGTCCATGAGGGACAAAGGTTTTGTTGTAGGGGTACAGGAGATTGCTGAGATACTAAATGAGTGCTCTGAATTAGTTTTCAGCACAATGAGGATGCTGCCAATACCACAATAAAGGAGGTGGTAGAACAGAAATTGGCTATTCACCTTATCAGTGTCCCTCATGATTTTAAAGACCTCTGCAAAGTCACCCCTCAGCCTCCAATACTCCAGGGAAAATCTGGCCCACTGAGTCTGCTCCGCCATTCAATCACGGATGGTATGTTTCTTAACCCCATTCTTCAGACTTTTCCCTGTAATTTTAAGATCCTCTGACTAAGAACCTATCTACCTGGAGAGAAGTGATGGCCTTGTGGTATCACTGGACTGTTAATCCAGAGTCCCAGATAATGTCCTGGGGATCTGGGTTTGAATCCCACCAGGGCAGGTGGTGTTATGTGAATTCAATTAAAAAGACGACCATGAATCCACTATCATTTGTTGGAAAAACCCAGTGGGTTCACTCATGTCCTCTAGGGAAAGAAACTGCCATCTTTACCTTGTCTGGCCTACATGTGACTCCAAACCCATAGCAATGTGGTTGACTCTCAACCTCCCTCTGGGCAATTAAGAATGGGCAATAAATGCTGGCCTAGCCAGAGATGCCCCTACCCCATGAATGAATAAAGAAAAATAAAATTGTTAAACACACTCAATAATTTTGCCGCCACAGTCTTCTGAGGCAATGTGTTCCACAGATTCACCACCCAATGGATGAAGAAATTCCTCCTCATCTAAGTTCTAAAAAGGTCATCCCCTCACTCTGTGGCTAGTCTCTCCTACTTGTGGAAACATCTTCTCCACGTCCACTCAATCCAGGCCTCTCAGCGTTCTGCAAGTTTCAACTATATTCCTCCTCATCCTTCTATACTCCGAGTACAGATGTACAGTCCTTAACTGCTCCTCATATGAAATGCCCTTCATCCCAGGATCATTCTTGTAAACCTCCTCTGGACTCCCTCCATAGCCAACACCTCTTTCCTTAGGTAAAGGGCTCAATACTGCTCACAATATTCTAGATACAGTCTGACAAGAGCCTTACACATGCCTCAGCAATACATCCCTGCTCTTGCATTATTCCCATCCTAACTATCAACTGAACCTGCATGTTAACCGTGCTAAATAGGACGCCACATATCCTTTGTGCTTCAGATTTCCAAAACCTTGCCCCATTTAGAAAATATTCTACACCTCTTTTCTTCATACTAAAACGCATAGCCTCACACTTTCCACGATGTACTTCATCTGCACTTTTGTCACTCACAACCTTAAGTCCTTCTGCAGTCACTGCTTCCTCAACCTGTCCCTCCACCTATCTTTGTATCATCTGCAAACTTAGCCCTCAATTCCTTCATCCAGATCGTTAATGTATAAAGTGAATAGATGTGGTCCCAACACAGACTCCTGCAGAACTTCACTGGCCACTGGCTGCCAACATGAAACATCTTTATCCTCACTCTCTGCCTTCTGCCAAATCAGTCAATCCTTCATCAATGCCAGTAACTTGCCCTTTATTTCGCAGCCTCCTATGCAGCACCTTGTCAAAGACCTTACGAAAATTCAAATTGATTGTGACTGCTGGTTCTCCTTTGTCTAACTTGCTCATCATCTCCTCAAAGAATTCCAACAGATTTGTCAGATATGACCTTCCCCTTGACAAAGCCAAGCTTCCTCAGCCCTACTTTACCATACTTTCCAAGTGCTCCACAATCTCATCCTTAATAACAGATTTTAAAATCTTACCAATGACCAAGATCAGGCTAACCAGTGTACACAATTTTGTATCTTCTGCCTCCAAAGAACAATACAGCACAGGCCTTTCAGCCCAGCAAGTTTGTGCTGGCACATAATGCCTTGCTAAACTAAAAGCCTTTTGCGTCAGAGATCCATACTCCTGTATCTCCTCCCTGTTCATGTATCTGTAAAGATGCTTCTTGAACATTGCTGTGGTGTCTACTTCTACCACCTCCTCCAGCAGTACATCCCAGGCACGTACCACACTATAAAAAACATTTGCCTCTCACATCTCTTTTAAACTTCCCCCCCTTAAACATTAAGCCTTTGTCCCCTAGTAATGGATATTTCTACACTGGGAAAAAGACTCAGACCATCCACGCCCCTCAATGTTCAAGTGAAAACAAACCAGATTTGTCCAATCTCTCCTCATAGCGAAATACCCTCCATACTGGGCAACATTCTGATAAAGCTTCTCTGTATTCCCTCCATATCTTCCACATCATTTTGGTAGTGTGGTAACTACCAATATGCAATATTACAAATGTAGCCTAACCAAAGTTCTATACAGCCCCTTCTCTTCTGAACAGGGATGTTACATTAAGCATTTGCCAGGTCTCTGCAACTTTCCCTACTCCAGTGATTCCTGAAAGATCACCAGCAATGCCTCTACAATATCCTCAGCTATTTCCTTCAGAACCTTGGGTTGAAATCCTTCTGGTCCAGGTTATTTATCCACCTTCAGACCTTTCAGCTTCCCCAGTACCTTCTCCTTGGTAATGGCCACCTCACTCACCTCTGCTCCCTGACTTTCAATGTTCTGATATGTCGCTGGTGTCTTCCAGAGTGAAAATCAAATGTAAAATGAAAAAGTGTCTATTCAGTTCCTCCACCATTTCTTTGTTCCCCATTACTACTTCTGTAACCTCATTTCTCAATTGCCCAATGACCACCCCTGCAACTCTTATCTTTAATATATTGAAAAAAACTCTTGAAATCATCTTTTATATTACTAGCTAGCTTACTGTCGCATATTATCTTCACCACCTTTACTGCTTTTTTAGCTGTCCTCTACTTGTTTCTAAAAGCATCCCAAACCTCTGGCTTCCCAGAGATTGTTATCTCACACAATCTTCATTATATGCTTTTTACTTTGCTGTTCCTGTCTCCCTTGTCAGCTGACATTGCCTCATCCCACCACATGTTTCTTCTTCCTTGGGATGTATTTCTGCTGTACCTCCTCCTGAATTACTCCCAGAAACTCCTGCCATTGTTGATCTACTGTCTTCCTTGGTTGGCTCATTTTCCAACTCTGGCCAGCTCCTCCCTCATGTCTTCGTAATTACTTTCACTCAGTTGTAATACTGTTCCCTCAGATTCAAACTTCTCCCTCTCAAACTGGAGGCTAAATTCTATCATATTATAGTCTCTGTCCCCTCAGGGTTCCTTCACATTAGCTCCTTAAATCAAGTATGCCTCATTACACATCACCAAATCTAGAACAATCCATTCTCTTGTGAGCTCTAGCACAAGCAGCTCCAAAAAAGCCATCTTGCAGACATTTTGTGAATTCCTTTTCTTAGGAGACATTACCAACCTGATTTTCCCAGTCTATCCCTACTGAAGTTTCCAAGATTATTGTAGCTGTGCTTTTCTTACATGCCTTTTCTATCTCCTGATTTATTTTCTGCCCCACATCCTGGCGACTGCTTGGAGGCTTGTTCACAACTCCCATGAAGGTCTTTTTTCCTTTGAGGTTCCGCAACTCTACCCACACAGATTCCACGCCTCCTAACTCTATATCGCTTCTTGCTATTAATTTATTTTCATTTCCTACTAACAAGGCAACTCTGCCCCCTCTACCTATTTATTTGTCCTTTTGATAAGATGCATATCCTTAAATTTTTAGTTATCAGCTTACAGCCACATCTGTGATGCCCACATCATAGCCACCAATTTCAATCTGCACAAGCTTATTTACCTTGTTTTGTACACTGCACATGCTTAAACACATCCTCAGTCTAGCATCGACTGCCCTTCTCAGGCTGTCCCTGAAGTTAGATTCCTGAACCTTTCCACACATTCTGTCCTATTACTTGTTCCAGAAACTTCAGTACCTCTCCTGAACCCCCTCCTACTTTAACTATTTTCAAGTTGTTGCGACCTTAGTTGACCTCGAATTGCACAAACATTCAGAATGCTTTGTGAATTAAGGTATAAAGCCTTTAAGTCTATTCAGTTATCAAGTTTCCCTACACTGTCATTCCTTGGTACAATATGACATTCACATACTCTCTCCCTTCCTTCTATTTTCTGGTAACATTCAACCTCATTATTAACTAGTAATCCTTTTCCCTGCACTGAACCACCCCCTCACCCGAATTAGTTTAAAGCCCACCTACAGTCCTAGTTATGCGATTCACAAAGACACTATTCCAAGCATGATTCAGGTGAAGCCTGTCTCACCAAAATAGATCCCTCCTTCCCCAGTACTGTTGCCAATGTCATATGAATGCAAACCTGTTTCTCCCACACTAATCTTTAAGCCATGCGTTTACCAATTTAATCTTGTTGAGCCTGCGCCAAATTAGCTCATGACTCAGTAATAATCTGGAGATTACAACCTTATTGGTTCTGCTTTTCAATTTAGCCACGAGCTACTCATATTCCATCAGCAGAATCTCTTTCCACCTATATCATTGGTATCTACGTGGATTAAGACAACAGAATCTTTCCCCTTCCACTCTAAATAGGACAGAGATAACGTTTCTTCACCCAGGGAATGGCGAGCCTGTGGAATTCACTGCCACAGAAAGCAATAGAGGCCAAAACATTGTTTGATTCCAAGAAGGAATTGGGTATAGCACCTGGAGCTAAAAGCATCAAAAAAAGTTATGAAGGAAAAAGGTATCAAGTTGGATGATCAGCCATGGTCATAATGAATGGCAGAGCAGGTTCAAAGGATCCAATGACCAACTCCTGCTCCTATTTTCTATGTTTCTATGTGACATCAACACAAGTTCTGGAAGGACTGCCAGACCACCTATGAATTATAAAGGCTCTTGGACACTTGGAAAAGCAGGCCATAATCATAAACAGTTTGGATGGTTTTATTAAAAAGGGAGGTCATGCCCAACTAACCTGATTGAATATTTGAAGGGATAACCAGGTGTGTACATGAAGGTAATGCATTTGATGTAGTCTAATCGGACTTCAGTAAGGCTTTTGATCCTGCATAGAAGATTGACAGCAAAAGAAATTTGATTCCTTGGAACCAGAACTGGCTGAGTGGCAGGAAGCAAGGAGTGATGGTCAAGGGATAATTTTGTGACTGGAAGATTGTGCACACTGGGGTTCCAAGGGATCAGTGATGGGGGATTTTGCTTTTGGGGTATATATAAATTATTCAGACATGAACGTAGGAGGGTTGATCAGTAGGTTTGCAGACGATACAAAAATTGACAAAGTGGTAAATAATGAGGAGGATAAAATTATCTTCTCAGGAGGATACAGACAGGCTGGTCAGGTGGGCTGACAGTGGCAAATGCAGTTCAATCTGAATAAGTGCTTGTGATGCACTTGGACAGGACAAATAAGGCATGGGAATATATGAAGAACAGTAGCATGTTGGGCAGCACTGAGGGTCAGAGACCTTGGTATCCACATCCACCAGTCTCTTAAAAAGGTGGTTAAGGCAGCATTTGGGATAATAAATACTGTGCTTTGGCTAGTAAAGGTAAGAGCAGGGAGATGATGCCAGAACTATAAAAAGTTGGCTATGCCAGATCTACAGTATTGTGTGCAGCTCTGAAACCTACATTAAAGGAATGCACTGGAGAGGATGCAGAGGAGATTTACCAGGATGTTGCCTGGTTCCTGGACAGAGTTATAGTTATGAAAAGTGTTTGGATAGACTGGGGTTGTTTTCCTTTGAGCCAAGACAGCGGGGACACGATCAAGGCATACAAAATTATGAAGGGTATAGACGGGAAGGAACTGTTCCCCTTGATGGAGGGAATCAATGAGAACAAGACATAGATTTAAAGTATGAGACTGGAGGCTTAGAGGGAATGAGAGGTTCCCCCCCACCCCCCCCCCCCCCACTCACTCAGAGTGGTAGGAATCTGGAATACACTGCCTGTAGAGGCAGAAACCCTCATAACATTTCAGTATTTAGATGCACACTTGGAATGCCAAGCCACACAGGGCTCTGGGCCAAGTGCAGAAACACAGGATTAGAATAGGACTGCTGGTGTTTTTTGACCAGTGCAGACTGAATTGGCCAAAGGGTCTTTTTCTGTACTATAGATTAAGTTTTAAAATTCTTGCTTCTGTTTAATTAGTGTTGCGACTACTCTAACGTTTCCACTTTTAAAGCATTTAATTGAATCTCATTTTTCCTGAGAAACAGTGTTGTTGTTTTAAGACATGAACATGCAAACGAGTCAAAGACAGGCTAAAACTACATAACCAACTATCATTTGCAGTTTGCCAGAAGTAAGCCAGCAGGAGGATGCATACAATTATTGCAACTTGCTATCTGAGCTGTTAAACCTGTATTAGAATGTCAAATTAATCAATGCTACTTAATGTGCGTTATTTACCAATAAACACTAAAAACACAATATTGTGACCTCAAAAGCAGACTCAGTGGAATAATTATTTTGAATAGGAAAAACAAAATGCTTGGCCTATTCCAATCTTATTCTTAGTGATCAGAAAGCTGCCTTGAGCAGGGTAACATTTACAAAGGCATGTTTACTGCCGTCACCACCAGGTGGCACCTACAGGCTCAAAGTATCAAGCCGTGCAGCAACAGATGTTGCTAACAGGAGGGTGGTGACAGCAAATAGTAGCAAGGTGAGGGCAGTGGACAACAGGTAAGAGGGGTGATAACACAGAAACCTCTGTTGCAAGGAGAGCAACCATAAGACCACAGGAAAAGTAGTAGGGTCATTCAGCCCACTGAGTCTGCTCCACCATTCAATGACTGGCCTGGTAATCCTGAACTCTACTTTCTTCCACAATCACCATAATCCTTGATTCTTTTACAGATTTAATATTTGTCAATCTTAGTCTTGAATATATTTAATAATGCAGTTGCAACAGCCTTCTGTGGTAAAGAGTTCTACAAAGTCATTACACTCCATGACTGACTCAGAAGAAATTCCTCATTTTTGTCTTTAAAGCACAACTCCTCACTCTGAGGTTATGCCCTCTGGTCTGAGATTCTTCCACAAGAGGGGCCAAAAAAGTTTCAGCATCTACCTTGTCAAGCCCCTTAAGAATCCTGTATGTTTCAATAAGGTCACCTCTCATTCTTTGATATTCCAGGGAGTATAGGCCCAACCTGATCAATCACTCCCCATAACAGCATCCCTCCATACCTGGTATCAGCCTAAGGAACTTCTCTGGTCTGCATCCAATGCCAGTATATCTTTCTTTAGATAGGGGACCAAAACAATTCACAGTATTCTCAGTGCGTTCTAACTATGTCTTGCATAGTTTCAGCAAAACTTGCCTATTTTTAAGACTTCATTTTCTTTGAAATAAAAAGGCCAACATTCCATTTGCTTTCCCTATTACTATGTGAATCTGTACTCTATTATTTTTGTGATTCATATATGGGTAGCCCCCCACCTCACCCCAAATTCCTCTGTGTTGCTGCAGTTTTTTGCATTCTTATTCTATTTAAATAATATTCAGCTCCTCTATTCTTCCTACCAAGATGCCCAACTTCACATTTTCCATTTTCCCACATTAAATTTCACCTGTAAGTTTTTACCCACTCACTTAACCTGTCTATATCCCTCTTTGTATCACCCACACCATTTGCCTTCCCACCTATTTTTGCGTCATCAGAAATTTATTTTACAGTACATTAACTTGCTTCACCCAAGTCATTAATGTATATTGTAAATAATTGTGATTCCTATGGCACACCACTAATTACAGTTACCATCCTGAAAATGCCCCCCTCATCCCAACCCCGTCTTCTGTTAGTTAGCGAATCCTTTATCCATGCTAGTATCCTACTTTCAACACCACAGGCTCTTATCCAATAACCTTATCAATTTTTTTTTTGGAAATCCAAATATATTATTTCTACTGATACTCCTTAATCTATTCTGCATATTACCATCTCAAAAGAATTTAATATTTCTCAGGCATTATGAATGCATGCTCATAACTGGCAATGTAGGCAGCATCCTGGTTATAAGTCCATGGCTCATCCACTCTGTCCATTTTCTTTTCTTCTTCTTTTCTCATTTTCTTTCGCCTCAAGTGTTTGTTTGCTTTTCTTAAACCTACCTCCTGGAGAGAGCTTGGTTATGGAGGCGTGGGCATTGGGGTGTTAGGATGGCCATTTTTCAAATATCTAGGGCTTACTTAGAAGGATTCTTGGAAGTTTACTACATTCATCACCTTCATAACTATTTACCTTAATATCCTGGGATGCAACACATCAGTCCATGGAATTTATTGGCCTTTAGTACCACTGGTTTATATTTGTTGTACTTATTTCCCACTATGGCCTCATTTTCTATGGGACCCATGTTCACTTTGGCTCCTCTTCCTTTTTTATATATTTAAAGCAGCTCTTGCTATCAGCTTTTATATTACTTGCTAGTCTGCTGAAGTTTATTTCTGCCTTTTTTGGGCCATCCTTTGTCAGCATTTAAAACCTTTTCAATTCTCTGTCTTACCAATCTTTGCCATAAATTCTTTTTTGAACTTTCATTCCTTTGGTAACTCATAATTGGTTTAGCTCCTTCCTAGAATCATTCTTCCTAACTGGGATACATCTGTTAGCAGCCATGAGTTAGTTTCTTAAAAGATGTGCCATTGTCCATCAACTACCTTTAGCTAAACTCCTTTCCCAGCCCACTCCGCCCTCAATCCTTTATAATTACCCTTAAGTTGTTACTGACCCAAGTTTCTTGCACTCAAACTGAACACTAAATTCTACCATGTTTTGGTCTCAGCATCCTGAAGGATCTTATACGGAGAGATCGTTTATTAAACTCGTCTCATTATACATCAGATCTACAATAACCTGATCCCTGGTTGGATCCACAACATGTCATTCAAGGAAACTACTCAATACACTATGAATTAACAAAAACAGAAAATGCTGAAAAACTCGGGTCTGGCAGACAGAAAGAAGAATTAACATTTCTGGTCTAGCGTCTCTTCTTCAGAAGCAGTAATAGCTAGGAAAAGATTGGCATATATGTGTAACGTATATCTGGTATATACACTGTGAATTCTTCCTCATGGTTTCTTTTGTCAATTAATTTTCAATCTACATGAAGATTTGAAGCCACCCAAAATGAATGTACTGCCGTTTTTACATGCCCTCATTATCTCCTAATTTATTCTTTGTCCCATTGTATAGCTACTGTTAGGAGGCCTAGAGGTTATTACCAACAGCGACTTCTTATGTTTTTTATCTCGTCTCTACCCATATGGATCCCACATCTTCCAATCCAAGGTTATTTCTTGCTATTGTACCTATTCTAACACATACTAACAAAGCTATCCCACTGACTTGTCCTTCAAAAAGTTACATGCCCCTGAATATTTAGCTCCCAGCTTTGATCTCCTTGTAACCATGTCTCCGTAATGGCTAGATGATCATACCTATTAAACACAATTATGATATCACAGCTGTCACCTTGATGTTGGCAACACATTCTGATTGTACAATTAGCATTGGAAAAGCATTAATGCAGTGGGAAGCAGCAGCCAGGGGCAGAGAGGGAGATCTAATACGATAGTTGGGATTATAAAAACTTAGGTAAAACAGATATCTAGCAAGTACCGTCCCCAAACCACGAACACTATTTTCAGCCCCAAGAAAAATCACAATTTGATCCGATCTTTATGGACATTAATCAAGAGGAGCACAAAAGCTACTCAATTTAATACACAGGCAATTATTTTTTAAAAATGAACATTAATATTTTGATAACAAGCATGTAATTCTCCTCTTTGATCATCCTGACAACTTTGCCATGAGCAACTTAAAGACACACAGGTTATAGCAGGGCAATGGATCACTGGAGAACAGGGGTAGGTTTTACTGCATCTTTGCGACAGCACAAAGCACAAATTTCCATTGAAGTGAGGGACAAATGGAAGGGAGGGGTGCAGATGGCAAGAGTGAGCTTGGAATCCAGAAATCAAAACAAGCTATGATTAATTTTAAATGCACTCAATGCAAAAATTAGATTTCTTTTAGCTTTATATGCACAGTTACTTTATCTTCTTTTCTGCTCCCTCCCACTCACACTGGGAGTGGTTTCAGAGCTAGCTTATACAAGCAGTCTGTTTCCACTATCCATCATCCCTATTCAAAAGCAACCTTATATTAGGGAAAGACACCAATGCAATATTATTCCGGGATGACTTTTACCTTGTATCATGGTGAAAAGACATGAGAAAACGTGAAGTGCATTTCCCAAATCTCAACTGTGTACCTGTCTCCTACCTCTGCATAGCAGAGACTGGCTCCACACCAAACCATGCTTATATATCCATCACTCCACCAACTCCACCCCACCCTCTCAAAATATCTTCATTTAAATGCATTACAGGAAAATAAACAATTAAAACATTGCAATCTACAGTTATGCTTATTTTGTTCACCATTAAGAAATTTCATCAATAAAATGAATTAAAGCAGTTTTTTCCCCAATATGCCTTTTCTAAAAATATACAAAGCTTGAAATAATCGATGTAGCACAAAAACCTGTATCTGCAGTCACATCACTATGCAATAATTCAGCACTGAAATCGCTGCCACACTATAGCAATCTGCTACATCTGCCCGAAACTGATTACAGCAATCTTGAAAAAACAAAAATCCATCAACTGTTAATCAGTTTTCCATTTACAGTATTTACAGATTGAAAATACTTTACCAAGGTGCGCAGCTGAGATGCCACATCTCATTTACAGGGTGGTGACAGCATGGAGCTTTTCCAGGGAGCAGGCATGCATACTGCCCACACTCACACAAAAGGTGGTTCAGAAGCTGCACAGAGAACCTGTGCGCTTATCAGGTACCATAAAATGCAGTACATACATCGCACACGTGTATATAATATTTTAAAAAACAACCTTCAGGAACAATGAATTTGACAACTATGGCTTTGCAATTTACAGATACTTATACTATATGGAAGATGCCTGAACATATATCAGAAAACATAGAACTGTACAGCATAGAGGGCCCTTCAGCCCACCACATCTATTTCGATCATGATGTCATTCTGAACTAATCCCACTAGCCTGTTCATAGTCCATTTCCCTCTATTCCCTGGTTGTTCATGTGTTTAAATGCCTCTTTAACTTTGCTAATGTATCTGCTCCCTGTACCCCACCCCATACCTACTATTCTTGTGTAGCAGAATTGCCTTGCACATCTTTGAACTTTCTCTATCTCACCTTAAACCTATGCCCCTAGCATTTGACATTTCTACCCTAGAAAAGGGACACTGAAGATTCACGTGATTCATGCTCTCATAAATTTTACATACTAACAGGTTGTCCCTCAGCCTCTGAAGCTCCAGCTAAATCCAAATGTGTCTAACCTCTCCTTGTAGCTTCAATCTGGGAAACATCCAGATAATCCTCTTTTGCAACCTTTCCAAAGCCTCCATGTCCTTCCTATAGTGTGGGAACCAGAACTGTGCACAATACTCCAAATGTGGCCTAACTAAAATGTTATATATCTGCAACATGACTTGCCAATGTTTATACTGAATGCTCTGACTGACGAAGGCAAGCATGCTGTGCACCTTCTTTATCACCTTACACACTTTTGTGTTCCCACTTCCAAGGAGCTATGGACTTGCACCCCAACATCTCTTCTATATATCAATGGTCCTTAGGGTCCTGCCATTTATTGTATACATTCCTCTTACCAAAATGAATTACCTCACATTTGAAATAGTGAGCACAAATTTTAAAAAATACAGAATGCATTTGGAGGAATTATCAAAGAATACAACACTGAAATTTTAACAAAAGTATGCACGGTGTACAGGTTGAGGTCAGGAAGGGAAATCAACCTTTTTTTTAAAAAAAACAAATCACAAAAAGTTAGTCTTGGTGAACTTGCTATTAGCAATAAAACATTCTCCATTACCTATGCACATACAGCCAGCAAATGCTTTCAGATTGGGAGTACTTTGAATAGGCCAGTTGAAAGGCACAAAGCTAACCCAAAACACAAACAGACAATCACAAGTTTCCTCTCAAGAGGAGAGTAGTTTACTGATAAACCGCTTGACAAATAGCTTGTCCAAGCTACATAATGAACAAGTATCTCTGGCATTACTTCCTTGGGCACTGCATTTAATTACCAGCCCTGAAATACACGCTCCACAAATCCTGGAGTTTGACTTGATCCAGCAACCTTCCAACTGAGTTGCTTAAAAAAAAGTGCCAAATCAAATAATTTCACATACCACAGTGCAATCAGAAGTCATCTCCTCTGGCCTGCTACTTCAATACTGCCCTGGTAACCACTATGGTGTCATGCCCAATTCATTGCAGACATACGTCCAGCTAAATTTCATTGACTCTGTATTGATCAGCATATCTCAATTCCAATTTCAGGAAATTTGATGCCACCACAGTGGATTTCTCAGTTTCCCACTCCAGTTGGCAAAATAAACTTTTAAACAGTTATAAGCCTTCTACCTACTCGATTTGCAGTGTTGACAATTAAGCAATCTGTTCTAACCTCAAACTTTTCAATGTCTTTTCTGGAATTTTTTTTAATATATAAAAAAATCCTATGCCCAGCAGCCAATACTTACACTTCAATATGTATAGAGAGAAAACAAAAGGCAGTCAATTCCTATGACTTGCGTTGAACTTGATAATCTTCTCTTTCCCGTAGAGTCTGAAATGAATTGGGAGCTAAAACCGAAGAAACCTATTAATTAGCCTCAGGATATGCCTATCACAGGGAGAATGTCACAATTATGCTCCAGAAATTTACATGCAAATTCACAGGAGAGCTGGTTTACTCTTAAGAGTATCACAATTGATCTGGTTGCAAGAGTCACTTCCAGTAATGCTTTTCTGATGACTGACAGCAAGATCAGCCATTCAGAGCCATCATAATCCTTTTGCATAAAAAAGTAGCTTATCTTAGGTTTCAAGTACAGACCCATATTTTAAAACCTGAACCATCCTCTGAACACTCAATGAATTCCAGCTTTCACATTTATTATGGCAAAAGACAATAAAGTTAATATTTCAGCTATCTTTCTGAAGAAATGTTGCACCTTTACCAGGTCTCAAGTTCTCAAAACTTCACATAATATTCTAATTGGCATTTTAATAAATCAGTTGCACCCACTGGCCTTTGTAATCAGCCTTTAAGGGAATGTTGCAACTAAACCCCCAAGATCTCCTTGCTCCTCCAATCCTTTGTGAATTATACTTAGAGTATATTTAGAGTACATTTCTTTTGCCCCAAGCAGCACTAATTCACAGTTAGCCATAAATATTTCAGTATTATTATTCACTCTTTTGGGACAAAGCAAGATGGTGATCAGAAAAAAACACTTCAAGCTCGCTTTCTTCATCTTATTTGAAGAGCATGTTGAATGTGAATGATTTAACACTTGCCTGTTTTTATTACCCCTTTAATGGTAGACTTTTTTTTAATCCTTGTGCTCAAACTTAATTTATCTTACTCACTTCAATAGGAAACTTGTTTCATGAATATGAAATCTGAGCAATCAATTCATATATTTCAGTATCTCATTATGATGATAATATGACACACAAGAAGCAGGAACACAAAAAGGGACACAATATGTCACAAATACTGTATGGTCCACCCAACCTGATGGACCATTCATCTTAAGACAGTGAACATTCTGTGATTTCAAGAACCGGTTACAGTTAAGCTAAATGTAGGGAACTTTGCATCTGAGCTACAAGAACAGGAGAGCTGGAAATGTTTGCACAGAAGGAATAGTATTTGGGAGATTTTGTTGAACTTCGTTTCATTCATCCTTTCATGGGATGTGGGTGTCACTGGCAAGGCCAGTATTTCCTGCCCGTTCTTATTAGCCTTGAAGTGAGTGACTTACTGGGCCTGTTCAGGGGGCAGTTGAGAACTAATTGCGTTGCTGTGGACCTGGAGTCACATTCAGGCCAGACCCTGTAACAAAGGCAGACTTCCTTCCCTAAAAAGATCAATACTGAATCAGTTGTTTGTAGAGGTACCAGAGTCACCAGTCTAACATACCATCAATCTTGCAGTGCTATCATATAATCCAAGCTGGAAGTTTAACACTCTTCTTGAACCCTGGCTGACTGGCATAATTGTCTTAAAAAGTTCAATGAAAAACATTAATATTAATACTTCTTAAATTGTGATCCAAACCTACCTACACCATTATGTGGGAGAGGTTAATTAAAAGTTTGAAATCAAAGAACAAGTTTTATAAAAGCAGCAGCATTGGTGGTTTTAAAAATTACAGCTTTTTTTTAATATAAGTATGAGTTATGTTGAATTTGTATCATCTTGCTCTAAAAGCACTTACAAATGCAAGAAAAAAGGTTACCCACTCGGACGTTTTTTCAACTCCAAGCCACTGTGACGAAGGGCAATTAGGTACTGTGAAAAATTGCTGGCCTTGTACATTTCTTATGAAATGCATCAGAACATCTTAGGCCATAAAAATTGCAATACAAATGAAATTATAGGGCACATGTTGCAGACGTAATGGCCCTATCTCAGGGCCAGAGTCCCAGGGTTCAAGTCCCAGACAGGAGTAATAACATGTCAGAACATGTTGATTAGAAAATAGCTACATATGCAATTATTCTTTTAAAACATCTTCCGTTATTATTGTCTATTTGTTTTTCAAAGGTTTATTCCGTTCCAAAACTGTACTTTGGCTTTGAGCATTTCTCACATTTTAAGTTTTAAAAATTTAGATTTACATTGAGTAAAAATTACAAAATTAGGAACATAACAATAGAAAGAAAACTTAACATGTCACCATGGTTTCCTAACATTATAAAGGGATCTTGATCAAATGGGTCAATGGGCTGAAAAATGACAGATGGAGTTCAATCTGGATAAATGTGAGATATTGCATTTTGGAACAACAAACAAGGGTTGGACTTTTATAATTAATGGTAGGGTCTTGGATTGTAGAACAGAGAGACCTGGGGGTTCTGGTACGTAATTCTTGAAAATTGCATTACAGCGTGGTTAAAAAGGCATTTGGCACACTTGCCTTCATTGCTCAGTCCTTTGAGTATAGGAGTTAGGAAGTAATGTGGAGGTTGTACAGGACATTGGTGAGGCCTCTTCCGTAATACTGTGTCCAGTTCTGGTCGCCCAATTATAGGAAGGATATTATTAAACTGGAGAGAGTTCAAAAGAGATTTACCAGGATGTTGCCGAGTATGGCAGATGTGCGTTATTTAAAAAAAAAGGTTGGACAGGCTGGGACTTTTTTCACTGGAGCATAGGAAATTGAGAGACAACTTAGAGAAGTTTATAAAATAAATGAGAGATATAGATAAAGTTAATGGTAATTGTTTTTTCCCTAGGAGCACGTTTCTAAAGTGAAAGGAGGGAGAGAGAGAGAGATTTTTAAAAAGACACGAGGAGCAAACTTCTTTTTAAACACAGCGGGTGGTTCAACTGTGGAATGAAATTCCAATGGAAGTGTTGGATAGGATGAATGCCCTACAACATCCAAAAAAGACATTTGGATAAGTACATGAATAGGAAAGGTTTGGAGGGATGTGGGCCAGGAGCAAACAGGTGAGATTAATTTAGTTTGGGATTATGTTCAGAATGGACTGGTTGGACTGAAGGGTCTGTTTCCTTGCTGTAATGATTCTAGAATATGAAATCCATAATTCTAATGTTAAAATCTATGGACAGAATAAGCAAAACACAACTTGGTATTCAATTGAACAAAGCTAAGCTTGACATTATTCATTCAATAAACATCATTTCCAGGCTGAGAAGTTATTTGGTGAATACTTTTCATATTGATAAGGCATGCACTGTTTTTGTGGATAAATAAGAAACATTCCTGGATTGACTCCTAGTTGTGAGGAGTAATTGGTGAAGGTACAATTGGTTTCATTGACCAAAGCTGGAGCAGGAACAGACAGTTAGTTAAATCAGAAACGTAACAGTTAGCTCACCAGTAACATCATGGCTACATATTAATGTAATGTACACTCAAAAACAGACAACTTAAATAACAGATAAAGAGAAACATCTAAATAGGGTCCTGAAAAATGGAAAAATCCAAGGATCCATTCATGTTATTCACTGTATTTTACAAACATAGGAACAGGTGTTCAAAACTCTGGTTGGGGATAGGGAGGAGGAGGAGGGAGAGTGCTGAAAGTGGGTGGCATTCCCATGAAAAGACATCCAGAGGTACTGGCTGCACTGAATACCCTAGAATTGAATACTGCTGCCATGCTTGGGCAGGATCTTCTCAAATCAACTGCACTTTTGGACAGGATGCACAAGAAAATTATTTGTTGTCCAAGCTCACATTTAACATCCAGCTTCCTGTCACTGTAACCTTCTTGGGCACTCTGCTCCACCATCCTCTCCGACCTAGCACCTTCTCCCTCACCTTCATTTACCTATCGCTTTCTCAGATACCTTCCTCCCTAATCCACTCCCCTCGCCCATTTATCTCTCAGTCCCCCAATCCTGGCCCACAAGCTTCAATCCTGACGAAAGGACTTATGCCTGAAACATCGATTCTCCTGCTCCTCAGAAACTGCCTGACCTGTTGGGCTTCTCCTGCATCTTCAGTCCACATGATCTTCTAGCTGATTTTAACCTTATTGCAAGGCCTCTTCTAAGGATGCTTACCTTGAAGTTCTCCTCCTCTCTCTAAAAGGATCTTAGTGATTCCCTCTCACTGTACCAACCAGGTCATCTCCTCTGCCCTGAAGCTTTTCAGCCACATCCTGAAGCAGACTCAACCACAGTCACATCTCCTTCCTCGGTGCACCTGGTGTGGTCTCCTCTACAGTGGGGAGACAGGTTACCTACTTGCAAATCGTTTCAGAGAACATCTCTGGAACACTCTCACCAATCAACCCACCACCCCGTACCTGAACACTTCAACTCCCCTCCTAGTCAAGAACATGCAGGTCCTGGATGTCCTCCATCGCCAAACCCTTACCACCTGACACTCTGAGAAGGAACGCATCTTCCACCTTGGGACCCTGTAACCACAGGGGATCGATTTGGATTTCAACAGTTTCCTCATTTCCCATCTCCCCACATTATCCCAGTCCCAAGCCTCCAACTCAGCACCAACCCCCAACCTGTCCCTCACCTTTCCCACCTATCCGCTCTACCGTCCTCTCCGACAGATCACCTTCTCCCTCACCTTTATCTACCTATCACTTTCTGAGCTATCATCCACCCCAACCCCACCCCCTCTCCCATTTATCACTCAGCCCCCTGGCCCACAAGTCTCATTCCTGATGAAGGGCTTATGCTCGAAAAGTCAATTCTTTTGCTCCTCAGATGATGCCTAACCTGCTGTGCCAGCACCATAGGCTCTACTCTGATCTCCAGCATCTGCAGCTCTCACTTTCTCCTACTATCTTAGAGATGCATAACATTGCACTGAATCTAAACTGCAAATACATCTAAGTCAGTCTTCTGGCGTCAATTCATTGTATTCCAGTGTAACTGTCTTTATAGTCCACCTGCCCCAGGATTTGGGGCTTTAAACCATTACTTTTGAGTCTCCTGTTTCTCAATATACCTCACATTCCCACTTCTTTTCAACTTGTGATTTTACCTGAGTTTCAAGCAGATTTTTCAATTTTTTAAACAAATAAGGCAAATAAGGGCTGGACTTATACACTTAAATGGTAAGGACCTGGGGAATGTTACTAAACAAAAAGACCTTGCATTGCAGGTTTACTGTTCCTTGAAAGTGAAGTCATGGGTAGCTAGGATAGTGAAGAAGGTGTTTAGTATGCTTTCCTTTATTGGCCAGAGCACGAGTATGGGAGTTAGGAGGTCAAGTTTTGGCTGTAGAGGACATTGCTAAGGTCACTTTTGGAATACTGTGTGCAATTCTGGTCTCTCTCCTATAGGAAGGCTGTTGTGAAACTTGAAAGGGTTCAGAAAAGATTTACAAGGACATTGCCAGGGTTGAGCTATATGGACTGGTTGAATAGGCTGGGGCTGTTTTCCTTGGAGCAGAGGCTGAGGAGTGACCTGAGAGAACTTTATACAATCATGGATAGGGTAAATAGACAAGGTCTTTTCCCTGAGGTGGGGGAGGGGAGTCCAGAACTAGAGGGCATAGGTTTCAGAAGATAGGGGAAAAGATTTAAAGGGGACCTAAGGGGCAATTCTTTCACGCAGAGGGTGATGCATGATGGAATGAGCTGTCACAGGAAGTGGTAGAGGCTGGTAAAATTACAACATTTAAAGGTATCTGTTTGGATAGGAAGGATTTGGAGTGATATGGGCCAAATGGGACTAGATTAATTAAGGATATCTGGTCAGCACAGACAAGTTGGACAGAAGGGTCTGTACATCTAAATCCACAAAGATAGAGAATGAACAGTAGAAAACTAATACTTGGAAGGATGCCAGATACAGAGTCAGATTAGAGCATATGTTATTGAGTTCAACTCTTATACTGAAATTAATAACTGACAGAGGAATTGGAGCAGTTTATGTATATCTGCATCACTCAAGTCAATGTGTATGCCAATTGTACGTGGGCACTCAGGATTTCAGAAAGCATGCAAATCCATCAGAATATTGTTCAAAAGGAAGATTAGTATACACACAATACTTAATTTCAAATACTCATGGAGTTTAAAACCTGACATTCGACCACGTTGACAAAATATCAGGCAATGCACCAACACCACATGCAAACTGCGAGCGCTGCCTACAGATACTCAAGGACAAGAGTCTTCAATGATCCCAACATCCACGCTGATACCAAGATACTTGTGTACAAGGCAATCATCCTTCTGACAATTCTATATAGCTCCGAAACATGGTCCACATATAGACGCCACCTCAGTGCCTTTGATAAGTATTATCATTGTTCAAGAAGGATTTACCACATCAACTGGGGAAACAGGCATCAGTGTCCTTGAAGGAGCCTATAGCACCAGAGACCATGATCATCCAAAACCACTTATGATGGCTGGCCAAGTGCTTAGGAACCAGAGATTGAAGTTTTTTTAAAAAATCATTCACAGCAGGAGGGCATAACTGGCCAGGATTGCCCATTTCTGACTGCCTAGAAGGCAGTTAAGAGCCACACTGCCATGGATCTGGAGTCACATGTAGGTCAGAACAGGTAAGAATGTCAGGTTCCTTTCCTAAAGGACATGAGTGAGCCAAATGAGTTTTTCTGACAATTGACAATAGTTTCACTGTCATCATAATCTTAATTCTAGAATTTTATTGCATTCAAGTGCCACCATCTGCAGTGGTGGGATTCAAAGCCAGGTTCCCAGAACATTACTTTGGTCTCTGGGATGCACTCGAGTGAGAGGAGGACAAATGAAGCAGTTCAAAGATTCTCTGTAGGCTGTGTTCAGAAGAAACCAACTTAGAGAAAGCTCCTGTATGAGGGGTAGAATTCTTTGAGGATACTCATTGGGAAGAGGAAGCACAGAAAAGGAACTGGGGAAAGGGATGCCAGCAATCAAAGCCAAGGTCTCATTCCACCTCCCGGAAACACCTGCCAAATGTGAGGCCAGAGATGTGGCTCCAGGATTGGACTCATCATCCACACAAGATCCCCCAGAACCCAGAACCAGAGACATAGAGCTCCCAAAGTGTACAAACATATTTGATAGCTAGTGATTGCCAATAACCCTACCAGACATTCTGCAGTAGCATCCATGAAATACATCCATGGAAGAAAAATCCATGATTTATTAAAAAGTCATTCCTGATGAAGGGCTTTTGCCCGAAACGTCAATCTTCCTACTCCTCAGATGCTGCCTGACCTGCACTCTAATGGGCGGCATGGTAGCACAGTGGTTAGCATTGCTGCCTCACAGCGCCCGAGATCCGGGTTCAATTCCCGCCTCAGGTGACTGACTGTGTGGAGTTTGCATATTTTCCCCGTGTCCGTGTGGGTTTCCTCCGGTTGCTCAGGTTTCTTCCAACACAGTCCAAAAATGTGCAGGATAGGTGAATTGGCCATGTTAAATTGCAGCTTGAAGATGTGTTGCTGGAAAAGCGCAGGTCATGCAGCATCAAAGGAACAGGAGAATCGATGCTTCGGGCATAAGCCGTTCTTCAGGAATAAGGAGGGTGTGCCAAGCAGGCTAAGATAAAAAGGTAGGGAGGAGGGACTTGGGGGAGGGATGCTGAGAATACAATAGGTGGAAGGAGGTTAAGGTGAAGGTGATAGGCCAGAGAGGTTCTCCTGTTCCTTTGATGCTGCCTGACCTGCTGTGCTTTTCCAGCAACATATTTTTAAGCTCTGATCTCCAGCATCTGCAGTCCTCACTTTCTCCATGTTAAATTGCAGTAGTATTAGGGGCAGGGATAAATGTAGGGGAATGGATCTGGGTGGGTTGTGCTTCAGCGGGTCAGTGTGGACTTGTTGGGCCGAAGGGCCTGTTTCCACACTAAGTAATCTAAAAAAAATCTAATCTAGACTCTGATCTCCAGCATCTGCAGTGCTCACTTTTGTCTCCATGAAATACACACAACTGTTGAGCTAGGTTGTCAATATTTGAACTCCTGAAAATTTAATAAAAGGGTACCATGCATACTTTGCATGGTACACCAGGCTGTCTGTACAAAGGATTATTGTTAACACATTGCTGCATGTGACTAAAAAAGGTTGGAAGAATAAGGGCATCGAACATTATTCCAGTCACCTTGATAAAATAAAACAAAAAACAGTGGTAAGCATTATTATGGAAATGCAAGACAGAATATACTCCGTCCTGTTTCAGTTCTTGAAATATGCAATCTGTGAAATAAAATGGAAGGTACTTAAACAAAAACAGAAGAAATTAACAACAGGCTACAATCAAGGTAGTTGAAAGCCACTTTGGTAATTTTTTTTAAAAATCAGAGAACAAACTTTTAATTAGCAATTTAATCTTATGCGTTCTAATTAGTGAATTACTGTTACTCAAATTATAAAGCCAACTGGGAGAAGAGAAGCTAGCACCTTATAGGATGTTCTGAAAGTAATATTTCAAAGATATTAAAGTAATGACAAAAGTTCAGACATGTATTACCTTAATCTATATAGTGGGACATTTAATTAGATACCCAGTTCCAGTACCAGTCTAGTATTAGACTCTAAGGGCTTTTTTAAGTAAAGAGTGATCTTTCTCATGCCATGTTCAATTAAAAGAACTGTGCACTATAATTAAAAGAAACGGTAGCAATTTGAAATCCACATCTTGTCTCAATAAACAGTTTGAAAGAAATAAGGTTCAAAACAGAATAACTTCACTGACCCAACCACCAGGCAGACTGGCTTGTAACTTAACTGATAGATCCTTTCCTACACACATGAAACCAATACAGAGATACCATCAGTGGAAAAGCCTGTTAAAATTACAAGACTCTGTTCATATCTTAGTTCATTTGCTGCCTAAACTATCATCCATCCCTTTGTCACTTCTAGGCTGGACAGTCAAGGCATTTTGGCTGATCTCCCATATTCTACCCTCTTAAACTTGGAGATATCCAAAACTCTGCTGGTTGCATCCTAATGTGCATCAAATTCCATTCCTTCCTAATTCCTCTGCTCGCTGATAAGACTCCCTCCCCACTTCAGAAATGCTGACTGGATGTTGCATTTTCAGCCTCCATGAGGACCCAGACATGATACCAGACATGAATCAATTTGATTAATTCCACATGATATCAAGAAATGGCTGAAGACACAAATTTCAAAAGCTATGGGCCCTGACAACATTCCAGTATTGATGCTGAATGATGTAGAACCAGCTGTGCTCCAAAAAGATCCATCGACCTGAATTCTTTAATAGAAAGAAATTTATTAGTTATGTAACATTTACTCAATGGCAGTTAGTAATATGAAAATCTAAATTGTTTACTCCTGTAAATAATCCAAAACATGCACAAACAAGCACACTGGGTATAGGTAGGAAAAAAGATTTCTCTTTGCAAAGATTATTTTTGTTAAGTTATACAAGGCAAAAACAGAAAAGGACAATATGAAACATCTAGAGGAATGTCAAACCCGCATCTGGCTCACAAAGTGAATGTCAACTAAACAACAAAAAGAAATTGCTTCTGGGATATTTGTCAAAACAACTTGCTCAGGAAATACAGTATTAAGGATTTTTCTCAACAGTTTTCAGGAAAACAGAGTTCAGAGAAACAAGTCTTCAGGTGCTGCACCAGACTCAAAAAGCAAGAGATTTTCCAGAGATAGGAAAATCTTTTCTTTCCCCAAAATGAAAAATCCAAACAAACCAAAGTGTAGACTGCAAACAGACAGTCATAAATCCAGACAGGCAATCTGCAATAAACAAGCAGTTATCACAAACGTGAACTACAATAAATTTCTTATTTGAAAGAAAGTTTCACTGCCCTTTTAAATCGGTCCCTTAAAAATAATGAACAAGTCCACAAAAAATTCTTAAATATAAAGCCAAATGTAACATCTGCTTGGGTACTGCTATAGCCAATCACCTCCTAACTTATTTGGACCAGGGCTGTAATTATGGACGAAAGAGTTGAAGTCCAGGAGGTGACTGTCCTTGATTTCAAGACTGATTTGACCAAATGTAGCATCAATGAGCCCCAGCAAAACTGGAGTCAGCAGGAGACTGGGCAAAACCCTCCACTGGTTGGAGTCATATTAAATGTATATGGAGATTATTGTGCCTGCTGAGGTCAATCATCCCATCCCAAGTTATCATTGCAGGGATTTTTCGGGCTAGTATCGTAGGTGGAATCCTTTCAACTGCTAATCATTGACCTACCCTCCATCCTTGTGTAGTGGTTTTGTCCTGGCATGGTACTCCCGTCTCGGTATCATCCTGGCTACAGCTTCCAGGTAAGCCAAGGTTCCCAAGCCCAGGAGCCATTAACTGAACTGTGATGAACTTTGTATTAGTTTTACTTTTTTTATTTTGTATGATTTCTGTTATTAATGTGGATGCCATGGTAGGATATCCTATAAAATGTTCACTGTATTTTGAATGTTAAAGTATATATGACAATAAATTTCTATTTTTATCATATAATCAGAAATGGGAAAGTTTCCTGATAATCACACAATGTGTGGCACCATACACCACCACTCAGATACTGAAGCAATCCATGTCCAGTTGCAGCAACCTGGATAACTTTCAAGCTTGGGCTATTAAGTGGTAATTAACATTTGTACTACACAAGTGCCAGACAATTACCTTCTCCAACAAGAGAAAAATCAAATAATGAGCCCTTGTAATTCAATGGCATTACCATCACTATTGCCTACATCCTGGGACCAGCCACTGCCCAAAACTGAACTGGTCATATAATCACTTTGGTTACAATAGCAGTCTGAGGCTGAAAATTCTGCAGTATATAATTCCTGATTCCTTGAAGCTTGCCAGCATCTAAAAAGGCACCATTCAGGAGTGACATGGAATGTTATTCAATTATCTGGATGTCAGCATCTCCAATGAAGTTCAAAAAGCTGAAGCTTGGAGACAGTCACTGGATGAGTAATCCAGAACTCGAGGACACAAGTTCAAATCCCACAATGTCAGCTGGAGAAATCAGAATTCAATAAAAATCTGGTATTTTTTTTAAAACTGCCCTGATGGTGACCACATAGTTGATGTCAATTGTCATTAAAATCCACCTAGTTCACTAATCTCTTTTAGTAGGCAGACCTGCCATCCTTACCTGGTCTGGCCTACATGTGAGTCAAGATCTACAGTAATATAATTGACTCTTAACAACCCACTGGGTAATTAGGAGCAGGAGATGCTGGCCAGTGATACTATCCCCCCATGAACGAGGTAAAGACAACAAATCAGCCCAGTTGTCCAGTGCCCAATTTAAGACCTTCAACAATCATTCAGAGATGACATGAGTGAAAAGAAATTTTAAAAATATATAAACAGGAGATCATGATGTGTGAGAAAAAGAAAGAAAATATATAAACACAGATCTGGACACGAGTGGAAAAAAATATTTTTAACAAATCATTCCTTCCACTGTCACCATGTTAGCAGTGTATAGCAGGATGCGCTGCAACAACTTACCAAGGCTCCTTAAACAGAACCTTCCAAATCTAAAATCTCTGCCATCTAGAGATAAACAGTAGCACAAGCATTAAAACACCACTACCTGCAAATTCTCCTCCAAGCCACATGCCATTCAGATTTTTAAAATAGCTTTTCCTTCATTGTCAATGGATTAACTCCTGGCATTCACTCACTAACAACACTGTGGGTGCAAGTTCACACATTGGACTGCAGCACATCAAAACCAAAAGCTCACCAGCATCTTGTCAAAAGGCAATTACAGCTGTGTAAAACTGCTAGCCCAACTTGGAATGTCAATACCCTGTGAACTAATTTTAAAAATCTATTTTAAATTCCTAAATGGTATTGTCCTGCCCAAACCCCTAGATATCTATGCACTTCCCTAATCCTGGCCTCTTCAGCATTCCCAATTTTAATTGTTCAGCATTAGTGACTGAGCCTTCAGTTGCCTGGGAGCAAAGGCTCCAAATTTTCTGCCACAAAATAACTGACTTGAAAACATGACTAGTAATATTTGTTGCAGAAACTCCATTCAATATTTTTCAAGCATGTTAGATCATAAATATTTTATCGTCTAATAGAAGCAGTGTCACTTTTGTACCCTTTATTCTTGTACATTGTTCTTTTAAATATCAAGAATGATTTATTGAAGTCTCTTTTAAATTGTTCTGATCTCTACTTAAGATGTTTCTGAAAAATTCTAATCAGCTACAAAAAATGTCCACAATTCACCTTGAATAAGCTCCTCATAATCCTCGTTACTGAGTGACCAACCAATGTTGACTGATCATTTCAAAATGTCTTGAACACCTCTACTATACATCCATTTCTTAACCTCACAGATTCCAACAAATTATTAATTGCGTGCACACACTTGGGCCTTGTATCACACTGGCATACAGTTGGTTCTATTCCTGAGATGCTGCCTAACCTGCTGTGCTTTGACCAGCAACACATTTGCAGCTACAGTTGGTTCTGCCATAACGTGGTAGTTCTGTTCTTGCGCAACCCCACGTTATAAGAAAATCACATAATAGCAGAACCGTTTAAACTATGGGACCAGAATTGCATCATAACCAATACATGGTTTAGAAACAAAGTCCCAAATTTGTCAATGTTACAGTGAATTTGTACTAATGTAACATGCATTATAGCAGTACAACCTGTATCCTGATTGTATCTTTATCCTGACTGTAAAGTCCTGTCTATAATATGCACCCAGAACTATCCACACCACTCAAACGGAGGGTGAAAGTGAGCCTCGGTTCAATAGTAGCCCTCTCACATTAGGCTGTAGATGTTAGTCCTAATGGAGAGACTCAAGAGCATCTTCTCAACTGATCCAGATGGTCAGAGACACCACCTTTAGAATGTGACATTTAATCAACTCTCTCTTTTCCCTGAAGGGCTGCTGGATTTTGATTTCTCTCCTCAGATGCTGCTGGACTTGTTCAGTTTCTCCAGCAATTCCTGCTTGCTTTACCGCCTTTTCTGGTCAGGTAGAATGATCTGATCCTAATTTTTGAGCAGTAAATTCAGACTAGCAACATTTATCCTTTAACTAACAAAACTAAGCAAATTAAGTAGCATATCCTACTTGTGTCTACAGGATTTTCTTAAGAACAAACTAGCTGCTGTGTTTCTCGTTTCAGAAAGTAATTTATTGGCTGAAATATATTTTAGTAAATCCTGCAGTTGTGCAGTTGCTTATAACAGCAAATCTATTCCTTAATGCCTTTTACATTCTAGAATTCTAGGCCCCTCTAGAATTCCATTTAACCATTTTATGCCATTATATTAGCTGCATTACAATTTACTGGATAGTACAACATAAATCAAGCCCCACTATCCCCAGACTCAAACCAAATGTTGAAGCCTTTTTGTAAAAGGTACAGATATTATCCCAATTTACCTGACTTTCAGGCCAAGGTTAATCGATAGTACAGATCAGGTGTCTTAACTAAAAATAATTATTTATTAGTAATTAGACTCAATTACAGGTCAAAAAGTATAAATCACTGGTAAACATCACTAACTAAAACTCTAACACACATACAAACACAAATAAACAAGGAAAATAGATTAGTTGCCAAGATGGAAAATACTAGAAAGGAATTTAATGGTTTTTTGCTTCCTGGTTCCAACGTGGAGATGATTCTTCTTCGGCTGGCAAGGCTCTTGACGTTCAGTTGCCTTCTGAGTGCTTCCACTGGTTTTATACAAGTACAGGGTGGTTGATTTGGTTCAAAAGTGTCTTGGTCTCTGATTTATCAAATTCAAAAGTCACAGCTCATAGCTTCTGCTTCAGGAAATGTACAGGCTTTCTTAAAAGTTTAAATTGAATTTTTATTATCTGCTGGGGAGACAACACCACACCCTGCCTTTTCCCTCGGAGTCTATATCTCTGTGACTTGTTTCTAATTCCAATCTGCTCAATTAGCCGAGAAGCCATCAGGTTCACTTGGAAACAATTCCTCAGCTCCTGATCACCTGCACACTGCAGGAACCACAGCCACAAAGAGTTTGCAATGGGCATCAAATTCCTTGCCGTGAAATTATGGAGCCATTCTAGTTAATCTCTGTTTAAGAACAGTTCATTCTCCTTGCAGTCCAGTTTAGTTGGAGGATAAGATTAGGGAAGTTTTACTGCAACTGTACAACAGACGGGTGAGACCATTTCTAAAAAGTACCATAAGTAGTTTTGCTTCCTTATTTAAGGAAAGGTATTATTTAATTTGAGGCAGTCAGAGAAGATGATCCCTGTTATGGACAGATCGTTTTATGAACAAAGGACAGTTAGTCATTCTACTCACTGGAGTTTAGAAAAATGAGAGGTGATCTCATGAAAACACATAGGATTCTTGAAGGATTTAAAACAGTAAATTCTGAGAGGACGTGTCCCCTTCTGGGTGAGGCTAGAACTAGATGGCATAATCTCAGAATAAAAGGAGTGACAATTTAAGTTTAAGAGGAGGCATTTCAGAGGACTGAGTGTCTTTGGAACCCTTTGCCAGAGACAGCTTTAGAGGCACAGTCCTGGAGTCTATTTAAGGAAGAGATAGATAGACTCTTGATCAGTCAGGGAATCAAGAGATTGGACGTGAGAAATACCAGATCAGCTATGATCGCATAATGGCAAAGCAGGCTAGAGGGGCCAAATGGCCTATTCCTGTTTCTACTTCTTAGGTCCACAAGGATATAGGAATATATTGAAGGGTATAAAAGAAGGCTTACGCCTGAAGTATTCAATTAGTGCTTTGCATTCCCAGTAAATCCTATTAATTCACTTGAGGTTGAATTTTAACAGCAAAATAAGAAAAAAAAATGGGCTGCATTTGGGACAGATGGTGAAATCTGAACGCTGATCCCACAAACCAACTACAGGGCAACCTCGATTATCCGAACAATATGGACAGGGAGTATTTTGTTCAGACAATACAGTTTACCCAAGCATCGAAATGTTGAGATCTTGTTTGGACACTCCAAAATTCGGGTAATCGCGGTTGCCCTGTACTTCTGGGTTAAACAGAGTTAGAACACGGAGCAGGCAACCAATCCATTCCCAGGAAACAGTTTGATAATTTAAATATTGTAATAAGCAGGCTGCTAGGTTTTACAAAGTTAAAAATCACACAACACCAGGTTATAGTCCAACAGGTTTAATTGGAAGCACTCTAGCTTTCGGAGCATCGCTCCTTCATCAGGAGGTAGTGGAGGGCTCAATCCTAACACAGAATTTATAGCAATGATGAAGGAGCGACGCTCCGAAAGCTCGTGTGCTTCCAATTAAACCTGTTGGACTATAACCTGGTGTTGTGTGATTTTTAACTTTGTACACCCCAGTCCAACACCGGCATCTCCAAATTATGCTAGGTTTTAGAATTGGCAAGACAGCAGCTTAAAGGAGTCAGGACAGACTGGCAAAAAACTAAGCACTTTTACAGTGCCACTTGTTGGCCAGGAGGAGCAGGAATGAATCTCGCAGCTCCAATGTCTTGTAAGCCCAAACTGGCAACCTTCAATAAAGAGACTTTCAACATCAAACCTTCCCCCCTAGTTGTGGGCAGGACATACTTGGGCCTGAAGGTTCCTCCAGAGTTCTTCTGTTTACTGGAAGTCAAGCCAACGTTTGGGTGGGAAACTAGTTAATAGTGGCATTAAAAAGTCTACGGTGTGGAGGAATTTAGAAATTCCCATTCAAAAGTTTACCTTACCAATTATACAACTTGCCCAAAAATATCTAGAACATAATTTTAAGTGACTGGAAACAATAGCAGTAAAAATACAATCATCACTCTGGTCTCTGAAAGCTGCATTTTCCCTTCCTTACACCATTCTCGTCATTTGTCTACAGAAGTCAGTACCAGCATAGACAATAATCGTTGTAACCAACACCCACTTTAGAAATTTGCAGACTACATTAAACAAAGGATACTGACACTGGAAGCAGGGCATTCCATTCTCAAAAGGCTCTCCTCTCATCACATTAACTACAGTTCAAATATTTAGGTAATTATAAATTTTGAAGAGGTTCGTAGCGTTGAAAAACCATTCAATAATGCTGCATATTAAGCAACCAGATCTCCCAAATAGTTCAATGGAAGTGATTTGCTCATTGTATTTGATATAATGAAGTCAGAATCTACCAGCATTCTAATGAGTTTGCACTAATGCAGCAGTGAAGGCACATAGTAAAAGCAATTTGCACAACTCAAACAGAACAGATTTTGTAAACAAATTACCAATAAAATACAGTCCACTATGACAGAGGGTAACAATTCACATTATAAGAATTGTGAATACATGACATATTGGCATCTTATGAGAAAACATTTTTGTAATAAATCTTCTGGCAGTGCTAGGGGCTCTACACAAAATCCCTACTCAGTTCTTAGTACCAGGGTGCCCTTAGTAGAAACATGCTTTAACAGTGGACAAATTATTAATTCAATGGAGGTTACTTCACTAATATAAAAGGAAGGTGGTGCACGGAGGCAAGGTATACCTATAGGTTAAGGTTGGAAAAGAGTAAATTGGCATACAGAACAGCTCCTAAATCTGGAACTGCAAAGCACAAGAGACTTATCTATTTAACCATCAGAGAAATGTCTTTTCCATTCATTACATCAGATACAATCCGGAGCCTAGATGCAAGAAAAGGCGACAAGTGCTCCTTTGTCTGGCAAATGTATTAGAATACAAATTCTTCAAAGTGATAAATACTTATTATGTTTCCATAAGTAAATAACAGCACTCATGAGAGACATGGAGAATCGCAACAGCAAGAGGAAGTCATATAATTCAATTACAGTACATGAAATACTATGAAAAAATATCTTGCCAAATTTTCACGGCCCTTTTACAACAGAGGGTTTTACTTTTATTGAATTAAAGTAGTAACGATTGAAAATGTACTATTTGTTTGCGTTGTGTTAACTTTACAATATATCTGACATAGGTGAAATAGAACTCAGTTAGTGGCAATGCATTCAAAGCAAAACAGCCAAAAATTTTAAATCATTCGAAGAATGCTCATACAAGAGAACTGCGCTTCAGCATGTAAGCATCAGCAACTAAGACATCTGACAGTAAAAACACAGATATTTACAGGTGAGTATTTTGGCTGTGGCTGAATATTTTATTTTGTCTTAAAGTTAGCACATTGATACTGCTTCATTCATTTACTGCACGCAATGGAACTCAATTCAAGATGAGTAAAAATGCATGTTCGAAATTCATGCATTGATTAGTTATACACATTATGTTAACTTAAAATGATACCATGATTATACAAATTACTTTACCACACAATGTTTGGGGTGCGGGGCAGGTGCAAATTAAAACTGACATCCCACTTCAAAACCTGTAATTGAGTAGCAACAATCAGCAACACATGAATTCATAAAAGGAGGTCGTTACTCAGACATTCAATTAGACCATGGGCTGAACTAATCATTCTATATTCCAGCCTACCACTATAGCCTTACAACCACTTGATTCTCTAGATTGAATATTTTTAGAAGGTAGAAGTAGACAAACTTCCACCATGCTTTGAAGAGTTTCAAAGACTCTCTACTTTCTGAAAACACAAAAATGTCTCGTCTGTTTTAAATGTGTGGCCTCTTCCTTTTAAGCAATGACCCTTAGTACACATACTAAAGCATTCAAATACAAATCAAATAACATTTATTCCATTTTGAGATTCACGACTGATTTACAACAGGATGTGGTGAGAAGAGTGTGTAGGAAGAATTGGTGACTTTGCACTCAAGGATCGCAAAGCTCTCCATCACCAGAATGTCGTCCCCTACTGTCAGAGTCCATTGCAAAATAATAGACAGCGATTGATTGCTTGGATTAACGAACAACTTGATCATCATTAAACCGTAACTCAATTGCTTTGGATTTTAATTGTATTTCTCATCAACGTGAATGCCATCAACATCCCAGCAGGCATCCTCCTCCCTGATTAGATATCCTACCCATCTCATTTCTGCCAATTAACCTCACTTTTCTCATCCCAGATACTGTCTGACCTGTTGAGCATTTCCAGCACTTCTGTTTTTATTTCAAAATGCCAACACCTGCAGCATTTTGCTTCTATGTGGCAATGCCAATGGTGTAAACCAGAGCTGCAGCAGGCTTTTATTTTAAAGGATTTTACAGGTGGAGATGCAAAGGCACAATGCTGCATAGAATAGTTTGCTTCAGCCTTACAGGGTGGGTGTAACAAATCATACCAAGGCCATATTGCTGCATTCATGTGCATGTTGTACATTTGGATAGTGACAATAGAGGGCTCCAAAAGTCTGAGTGATCAGGAATGCTGTTTTTAACCATCTAATATTGACATGCATTCTCCATTCAACTTGACCATGACATACCTTCCTTGGGGGTCATGTTGCCCACACCCAAGGGGAGATACAAACACTGACATTTTGGTTCAGAGGGAGGGTTGAAGCCGCAAGCCCAATCCAATTCTCACCCTAACCAAACCTTCCACACAGCCACTCAACCATTCCCACCATCCCAACCCATCCAACAGAAAATCCCCCAGCACATGCGCACACAGTTGCACCTGTTGCCGGGTCGCGCTTGCTCAATGTGGATGGGGAGGAGGACAGTATTTGGCAGACCCGCGCCTGCGCACTGGCCCTCCCGCAGGCTGACGGCGGCACGGGCTGGGCTGCACCGTTTGAAGCTCACTATTAGGCAGCGGGCACCAAGCATCACCGGCAACCCGAGCGGAGAGGCAGCAAGCGACGGGGGCACAGGCACCCAGCCACCCTCACAGCACTGACCAGCTGCAGAAATGTGTGTGTAAGAGAAAAATACCACCAGTTCAACAATCAGTCAACAAGCACACACAGAAAAATATATAATCACCTCACAAGCAGTGAAAGAAATATAACAATCGTTTATAAAATCACAGCGAGTTTATTTTGAATGGAAGTAAACCGACCTCTCTGCCATCTTGAGGGATCAGCGTGTATAAGATTGAGCGGTAACGATGAGCGGCTCCATCCGAAGCATAGCGCTTGCCGGCTCGAGCATCATTAATTAATATTGAAGCGGCGTCCACCAACCGCCCGCCCACTCCATAACACCATGGCGTCAACACGTTACCACGCCTCACCGCTGCGTCATGATCTCATTACGTCCCGCCCCGACGTGTCCCCATGGCAACACACCGTTCCCGCCACGACCATGCGAGGTCGGTCCTTCACCCAGTTCCATTCATGACGTGAGTGCGGCACCCCGCCCCTCACCACCGTCCGCCCCGCCCTCTCCATACGCGCTTAAGTCGACATGTCAGCCTGCCCCACGGCATCCAGACGTCACCACGCCCCTTCAGGTGTCCATACGCCGTCCCACCATCCTGACGTCGTGCCCGTCCCCACTGTGACGCCGTGACGTATACACGTAGCGTTACGTCTCTCCCCGGGTCTAGCGGGGTACGTCGGGAGTTGTAGTCTTGGTCAGCACATTGAGAGGAGCCCCCTCTACAGATTTTTCAGAGTAGTGTCAAATCCTCCAGAACCAGAGGTTAAAAATTACACAACACTAGGTTGGAAACCAACTTTTTATTTAGAAGCACTAGCATCTGGAGCGCTGCTCCTTCATTAGGTGGTTGTGGAGTATAAGATCGTAAAACAGAATTTATAGCAAAAGTATGATGCAAATGAAATTATATATTGACCTGGATTGTTTGTTAAGTCTCTCATCTTTTAGAATAACCATGTTGATTTCAGTTCTTTTGTATGCAAATCCCAGAAGTTTTTTTTAAAGTAACATCCTCAAGTGAACTTTAACGATAGGTGCCATGTCGGTCTCAGATAATGCTTTGGAGGTTCAAGTCTGTCTATCTGTGTCCCAATGTTCAGACTGACTCTGTTTCAAAAAAAGGGATTTACAGAATTTGACATGGATTCATGCAGTTTTCGAGCAAAATAAAATGTAAGTCTGCAAGTACAAATTCACCCTACAAACTTGTATGTGTGTGCATGCATATGGGTGTGTGTGTTGGGGGGGGGGGGTCTGTGACATTGTGTGTTTGTGTGCGAGTGTAAACAGGTATACGTCTGTGAGAGGATGGATACGTCTGTGGTTGTGAGTGTGGGGGTGTAAACATATGTGTAAGCATATGAAAGAGAGCCTTGTGTATGAGAGAAGGTCAGCGTGAGTGTGTACTGTAGTGGGGTCACCTGTAGGGTGACATGAACCCAAGAGGCCATCGTCGTGGGTACCAAACTTGGCTACCAGCCTCTGCTTGGCCACTTTGCATTGTTGCCTGTCCCAAAGTCCGTCTTGGAGGATGGTCACCCGAAAGTCCGAAGCCGAATATCCCGGACTGCTAAAATGTTCCCAACTGGGAGGGAACACTCTTGGTTGTGCAGTGTCTATTCATCTGTTGCTGTAGCCTCTGCTTGGTCCTTCAGGACAACACCAGACAACCCTGTCACAGAGTCACAGAATCATATAGATGTACAGCATGGAAACAGATCCCTCGGTCCAACTCGTCCATGCTGGCCAGATACCCCAACCCAATCTAGTCCCACCTGCCAGCACCCGGCCCATATCCCTCCAAACAATTGCTATTCATATACCCATCCAAATGCCTTTTAAATGTTGCAATTGTACCAGCCTCCACCACATCCTCTGGCAGCTCATTCCACACAGGTACCACCCTCTGTGTGAAAAAGTTACCTCTTGGGTCTCTTTTATATCTTTCCTCTCTCACCCTAAACCTATGCCCTCTAGTTCTGGACTCCCCGACCCCAGGGAAAAGACCTTGTCTATTTACCATATCCATGCCTCTCATGATTTATAAACCTCTATAAGGTCATCCCTCAGCCTCCGACACTCCAGGGAAAATATCCCTTGCCTATCAACCTCTCCCTATGCCTCAAATCCTCCAACCCTGGCAACATCCTTGCAAATCTTTTCTGAGCCTTTTCAGGTTTTACAACATCTTTCCAATAGGAAAGAGACCAGAATTACATGCAATATTCCAACAGTGGCCTAACCAATGTCCTGTTCAGCCGCAACATGACCCCCAACTCCAGTACTCAATACTCTGACCAATAAAGGAAAGCATACCAAACGCTTACTTCACTATCCTATTTACTGCGACTCCACTTTCAAGGAGCTATGAACCTGCACTCCAAGGTCTCTTTGTTCAGCAACACTCCCTAGGACCTTACCATTAAGTGTATAAGTCCTGCTAAGATTTGCTTTCCCAAAATGCAGCACCTCGCATTTATCTGAATTAAACTCCATCTGCCACTTCTCAGCCCATTGGCCCATCTGGTCCAGATCCCATTGTACTCTGAGGTAATCCTCTTCGCTGTCCACTACATCTCCTATTTTGGTGTCATCTACAAACTTACTAACTGTACTTCCTATGTTCACATCCAAATCATTTATGTAAATGACAAAAAGTAGAGGCCCAACACCGATCCTTGTGGCACTCCACTGGTCACAGGCCTCCAGTCTGAAAAACAACCCTCCACCACCACCCTCTGTCTTCTAACTTCAAGCCAGTTCTGTATCCAAATGGCTAGTTCTCCTTGTATTCCATGTGATCTAACCTTGCTAATCAGTCTCCCATGGGGAATCTTGTCAAACATCTTACTTAAGTCCATGTAGGTCACATCTACCGCTCTGCCCTCATCAATCCTCTTTGTTTACTTCTTCAAAAAACTGAATCAAATTTGTGAAACATGATTTCCCCCCACAAAAAGCCATGTTGACTATCCTAATTAGTCCTTGCCTTTCCAGATACATGTACATCCTGTCCCTCAGGATTCCCTCCAACAACTTGCTTACCACCGATGTCAGGCTCACCGGTCTATAGTTCCCTGGCTTGTCCTTACCACCCTTCTTAAACAGTGGCACCACGTTAGCCAACCTCCAGTTTTCCGGCACCTCACGTAGGGTACACCTGATCAGATCCTGGGGAACTTATCCACTTTATGCGTTTCAAGACATCCAGCACTTCTTCCTCTGTAACATGGACATTTTTCAAGATGTCACCATCTATTTCCCTACATTCTATATCTTCCATGTCCTTTTCCACATATTGTTAAATTTCATTCGAGAACGTAACTTTAAAAAAAATTTACATATGAAAGGACTGAAACCAACATGGTCATTCTAAAAGATGAGGGACTTAACAAACAATCCAGGTCGTTTTCAATATAAAATTTCAGTTGCATCAGACTGTAAGTTTTTTGGTATAAGTTCTGTGTCTTATGATCTTATATTCCACAACCACCTGATGAAGGAGCAGCGCTCCGAAAGCTAGTGCTTCCAAATAAGAAGTTGGACTATAACCTGGTGTTGTGTGATTTTTAACTTTGTACACCCCAGTCTAACATCAACATCTCCAAATCATAGATTCAGACGGACAGACAGACTGGCCATAGATACTTTTAATCTGCTTTCATTGGTTGACCTGCTGGATTTCTCCAGCAATTTCTATTTTAGTTTCTAATTTCCAGCATCAGTGGTTCTTTGTGTTTGCCCCCACATCAATCAACCTGTTCAGAGACGTTTTTTCATCTCCACTGGAGCAGGTGGGACTTGAACGCAGATCTCGTGGCTCAGAGGTAGGGACACTACCACTGTGCAACAGGAGCCCAAATGCCCTGGGGCTATTCCTATATTCTTCTTATAAAATGCTGAGTCAGTTCAGGCTGTTGGAATTTAGTAAAATAAGGTGACCTTATTGAAACATTTATGCTTCATACAGGGCTTGACTGGGTAGATTCAAAGAGGATGTTTCTCCTTATAGAAGTGTCTATTACCTGGGGGCATAATCTCAGAATGAGAGGTTGTAAATTTAAAACACAGAGGAGAAAGAATTTCTCTCAGTAGGTAGGGAATGTGAGGAATTCTTTATTGCAGAGGTCTGGGCGGCACGGTGACACAGTGGTTAGCTCTGTTGTCTCACAGCGCCTGAGACCCGGGTTCAATTCCCAACTCAGGCGACTGACTGTGTGGAGTTTGCACGTTCTCCCCGTGTCTGCGTGGGTTTCCTCCGGGTGCTCCGGTTTCCTCCCACAGTCCTAAAGATGTGCGGGTCAGGTGAATTGGCCATGCTAAATTGCCCGTAGTGTTAGGTAAGGGGCAAATGTAGGAGTATGGGTGGGTTGCGGGTCAGTGTGGACTTGTTGGGCCGATTAGATTAGATTAGATTAATCTAATCTAATATAATCAATAAGTCTCTTCAAGGCTGAAATACACAGATTTTTAATCAAAAAGAGAAGTAAGGGAAAAAGCCAGCAAAGTGAAGTTCAGGATATCCAGATCTGATTAAACATCAGAGCATTCTCGGTGGATGGAATGACCTACTTTTATTATTTATTTGTGGGATGTGGCATCGTTGACTGGCAAAAGCATACACTTTGATTGGCATCACGTCCAGATCCTCTCTCTCCAGCACCGACTCTCAGTAGCATTAGTATGTACTATTTCTAAGATGCACAGCAGAATTTGACCAAAGATCCTTAGTCAGCACCTTCCAAACTCACAAACACATCTATCTAGAACGACAAGGGCAGCGGATGTAAGGAAACATCAACATCTGCAAGTTCCCCTCCAAGCCACTCACGGTTGTGACTTGGAAATATGTCCCCATTCCTTCACTGTCGCTGGGTCAAGATCTTGGAATTCCCTCTCTAGGGGCACTGTGGGTCAACCATAGTAGGGGAACTGCAGCTCACCACCACCTTCTCAAGGGCTTGCTTTATCCTGGATGGCGTTGAGTTTCTTGAGTGTTGCTGGAGCTGCACCCCTCCAGGAAATATGGTTGTATTCCATCACTTTCCTGACTCATATGTTGTTGATGGTGGACAAGCTTTGAAGAGTTAGGAAGTGAGTTACACGTCACAGTATCTCTAGCTTCTGACCAGGATGTTGAGAGATTTACACAGTTCTGCTTAAATGTCATCATCCTGAAATGTTAACTATGAAATCGTAAGATGTATGAGTAGAAGTTGGCCATTCAGCCCATCGAGTCTGCTCTATCAGTCAATGAGATCATGGCTTCCCTGATAATCCTCAACTCCACTTTCCTAATTTTTCCCCATAACCATGGATTCCCTTCCTGATTAAAAATCTGTCTATCCTACCTTTCTCTCTCCACAGATATTGATGATCCACTGCATTTTCTGTTTTTGTTGTTTTTAATGTGGCCAATTCTAGAAGTTTCCCACATGACGGACACCATGAAGTATTGGATGCTTAACTAACCCAAATTTTAGAACAGGCTTTGTTTTTAAGGTTTTATGTGAAGATCTGTAGCTCAGATTGTGGCTGTAGGTGTTGGTCGGTTTGCCGTGCCAGGTGGGTTTTTGTTGCAAACATTTTGTCTCCCAACCGGGAGTGCTGTATAGCCTCTGGATGAAGCACTGTTGTGATCAGTCCAGAACTTATATGAGTCTGTCTGTCATGGTGGGTGCGTCTACTTCCTGTTTTGTGCTGTGCTGTAGTGGTCAGCAGATTATATTACTTACAGTGTGGAAACAGACCCTTCAGCCCAATAAGTCCACACCGACCCACCAAAGTGCAACCCACCCAGACCCATTCCCCTACATTTACCCCTTCACCTAACACTATGGGCAATTTAGCATGGCCAATTCACCTGACCCGCACATTTTTTGGATTGTCGGAGGAAACAGGAGCACCCGGAGGAAACCCACGCAGACATGGGGAGAATGTGCAAACTCCACACAGTCAATCGCCTGAGGTGGGAATTGAACCCAGGTCTCTGGCACTGTGAGACAGCAGTGCTAACCACTGTGCCACCGTGCTGCCCAGATGGGGTCTATATCGATGTGTTTGTTTGTGGAATCGGTGGATGAATACCAGGCCTCCAGGGCTGTCTTTGGTTAGCCTGTCCCAGTAACATAATGATGTCCCAGTTGACCCAGCAGTTGCTGCCTGGTATTTTGTATATCACATTCGTCCTGCATGTTGTGGGTATGGGGTCTTCTGTCTTGGATAATAACTGGCAAAGTATGGCTGTAGGTTTGCAGCATGTAGCAACAGCGAGAAACATTACATAGGACAAATGGACAGGAAACTCACCACCAGACTACATGAGCATCGAAACAACCCAACCAGTCCTCCCTCGTGTCAACACACACTGACAATGAAGGGCATCAATTCAACTGGGGCAATGTTACGATATTGGGACAGGCAAAACAAAGACAAGCTCCGAAATTGCTGGAGGCCTGGTTTTCGTCCACTGGTGCCATAACAAACACGTTGATATCAACCCTATCTACAGACCACTACAGTACAAAACTAGAAGTTGAGCCAATTTCTGTGACAAACAGAACCATATGAATTCTGAACTGAAAATGTGTTGCTGGATTCCTGATGAAGGGCTTATGTCCGAAACGTCGAACTTCCTGCTCCTTGGATGCTGCCTGACCTGCTGCGCTTTTCCAGCAACACATTTTCAGCTCTGATACTCCAGCATCTGCAGACCTCACTTTCTCCTCCCATGTGAATTCTGGGCAGGTCACAGCACTGAAGCTGTCATCCAGCTGGGGGAGAAAATGTTTGCAAAAAAACAATCCACTGTTGTTGTTTTTGTTAAAAAAAACAGTGAATTCAGACCACTCGTATCTTGAATTAGTTGCTCTCTTTTTTAAGTGAAAGAGGTTCTTGAATTGTTCCCAGCTTTGCATAAAGCAGAACATTAATCCAATTGTAACAGCAACCATAACAAGTCAAACTGTCACACTCCAGGAGAATAGGGTTAGTCCGTTAAAGACATGACCAGATTAGAAGTTAATTCGCCATCTCAATATAAAAAGAATCTCCTTATCCGCATCCTGGTCTTGAACACTTTATTGTATGCATTTGGACTTGTGAATTTTTCTTTAATACATCATTAAAGTTTATTGATAATTAATATCAATAAATTATTAATTCCATTCAGGAATGACATACTTAATAGCTACAATTTAGATATTATAATGATCCAAGGATCCAATCAGTGTTTAATTATTCAGTGTATCAGGGACATTATTATTTTGAGAACTGATCAATTATTCATATTTCCCCATCAGATTAATGAAATATTTATTCTTTAAAGGCGATTGTGTTGTTAAGCCCCACAACATTAGTCAGCAACTAATTGATCATTAGTTATTACAGCTAATCAATTCATCTGCATTTTTTGAAACCAACTGAATGTTATTTAATAAAATCCTAATTGAATTCTTCAAAGCCAATCTATAATTAATTGTTAAAGATTCGAGAATATTTTGATCATCGTTTTGCACTAATTTTTACTTTGATTGAAAGCAATTATTGTTAATTTATTCTCCTGGAAGGTGTTATTTACTGAATATGTAATTCTCAAGTGGTATGTGTTAGTGGGGACAAGTGATTGAAGAGCATGATTCATCTGAAGGTTCATCTGAAAGTTATGACCAGTGAAGTGTAAGTGAATTGGTAAACATATCCTCCATGTAAACTAAATTATAGTCTTAAAACATTCCAAAATACTTCACAGCACTCGACACATTGTCTACTTAAACAGGAAAAAATGTGTGTTAATTTAGGACATTATCGTGTCTCTAAGTATGTTCCAGCCAGTGACTTGAATATGAACATACAAATCAGGCAGGCCATTCGGCCCTTGACCAGCGTCTCCATTCAATAACATTGCAGCTGATTTGTTTATAACCTCAAATCCTGCCTATGCCTGATAACCTTTAATCCCCTTTGCTTAACAAGAATCTGTTGATCCACGCCTTAAACATATTCAAGGAATCTGCTCCCACCATCTTTTCATGAAGAGAGTTCCAAAGATTTACCTCTACCCTGTGTGAGAACTATTACAAAGTGGTGTCAGTGCTGTGAACAAACAAAATGACCATCTCTGTACGGCAAAGTCCCATAACAACTGAGGGAATGAACAGAGGATTTATGCTTGTGGGTGTTACACAGGGTCAAATATCACACAACACCAGGTTATAGTCCAATGGGTTTATTTGAAAACATTAGCTTGCAAAGCCTTGCTCCTTCATCGGGTGTTAGTGAGAGAGTCATAGAGACATAGAATTTATAAGGAAAAGATCAAAGGGCCATACAACTCATGTGATTGTGGGTATGTTGGTTGAGGACAAATAGTGGAAGGGACACCAGGAGAACTTGCCTGTTTTTCCATGAATGTTTCCTTGTGGTATCCTCATCTCTGACTGAACTGTCCAACAGGAACTTGATTTCACACCCTATCTGAAAGATGGCATCACTGCCAATGTAGTACTGGTACTGCATGAAAGCATTTCACTGGGTGATATGTCCAAATTTAGCATCTGGTTGGTCCAATCAGAGCTATATTGTGGCTCCCATTTGGATGCAGTTCTACTTTAAGGTAGGTTTTCTTTGTTAACAAACTTTCATCTTTACACCGTCCAATGAATCATTAATGCAACAAACATAGAACTTTACAGCACAGTAACTGTGCGTATTGTGCCCAGTTCTGGTCACCACGCTACTAGAAGGATATTGATGCTTTGGAGAGGGTACAGAAACGGTTTACCAGGGTGTTGGCTGGTATGAGGGATTTTAGCTAAGAAGCAAGGTTGGATTTACTGGGTTTGTTTTCAAGAGGTTGAGAGGCAATGTGATAGAAATTTATAAGATTGTGAATGGCATGGATAGAGGGGAAAGTTTGAGGCTTTTACCCAGGGTGGAGGGATCAATTACTAGGGGCCATGAGTTCAAGATACAAGGTGGGGGGGGGAGTTTAAAAGAGATGTGCAGATTTATCACAGAAAAGATGGTGTGTGCCCACAATGTGTTGCCAGCAGAAGCAGACACAATATCAGTATTCAAGAAGCATTTGGACGAATACAGGAAGGGAGTAGAGGGAAGTAAGTAAGTGAAGATAGTTTTGGTGTGGAAGGGCAAAATATGTCAGTGCAGGTTTGGAGGGCTGAAGGGCCGGTTCCTGTGATGTATTGTTCTTTGTTCTCTGTTCCTGTGAACAGGCTCTTCAGGCCATCATGTTGTACCGAACATGACTCCAAATTAAACAACGCCCTTCTGTCTGTCCTTGGTCCATATCCCTCCATTTCTTGCATATTCACGTGCTTATCTAAAAATCCCTGAAGTGCCCCTATCATATTTGCCTCCACCCCCACTCCAGGCAGCGTGTTCCAGACTCCTACCACTCTCTCTGTTAAAAACTTGCCCCTCACATTTCCTTTGAACATCCCCCCTTCCCTTAAATACATGCGCCGTAGTATTAGACATTTCCACTGTGGAAAAGATTCTGTCAATTAATCTCACAACTTTATATATTTCTACCACCCCCTTTTCCTCTCAGATTAGTTTCACAGGCTCACAGTGCACCAGGTTTAGGGGCTCTTCGTGGGGTTTGCTATTAGAATGCTGTCTTCATGGCTACAAGAGGTTGGCAGGACTCCAGGACCAAGTATATCTGATGGGACACCGAGAGAAACCGGAAACAAATTACTTCAGAGCTATTGGGCAGGCGTTTATAGGAGCACTATCCTGATAGAAATACCGAGTATCAAATTTTGACAATTTTAGTGAACTTGTGTAAATCGCTGATTCAGCTTCAACTCTGTTTTGATTGGTCATGAGTTGGGAGTATCATTGGCAAGACCAGTAATTATTGCCCATTCCTAATTGTCATTGAATTGAGTTGCTTGTTTGATGTAGGTAGGATAGTGAAGAAGATGTTTGGTGCGCTTGCCTTTATTGGTCAGTGTAGGAGTTGGGAGCTCATGTTATGGCTTTACAGGACATTGGTTAGGCCACTTTCGGAATAGTACATTCAGTTCTGGTCTCCCTGCTACAGGAAGGATATTGTAAAATTTGAAAAGGTTCAGAAAAGATGTATAAGGATGTTGCCAGGATTGGAGGGTTTGAGCCAATGGGAGAGGCTGAATTCCCTGGAGTGTGAGAGGCTGAAGGGTAACCTCAGAGAGGTTTACAAAACCATGAGGGTAAATAGACATGAGTAAATAGATAAAATCTTTTCCCGTGGTTGGGGACTCCAAAAGGGGAGAGGGGAAAGATTTAAAAGGGACCTAAGGAGCAATCTTTTATATAGAAGATGGTGCATGTATAGAATGAGCTGCCAGAAAAAATGGTGGAGGCTGGTACAATTACATTTGACATGAATAGGAAGGGTTTAGAGGGATGTGGGCCAAATGCTGGCAAATGGGACTGGATTAATTTAAGATATCTGGTCTGCATGGACAAGTTGGACCGAAGGATTTGTCTCCATGCTCTACGACTCTATGTCAGAGGGCAGTTAAGTGTCAAACAAATTGTTGTGTATCTGGAGTCACATGTG